>NC_136067.1:2137851278-2138451278 GCF_964261635.1 Lissotriton helveticus
GAGCCTGAAACCCTATCCCGGAGCCCTAACCCCTAATTCTGAGCCTTAAACCCTGCCCCGGAGCCCTAAACCCTGTCAACGAGCCCTCCAACCCTACCCTGGAGCCCTGAACCCTAATGCCCAGCCCTCAGCCCTAGCCCTAAGCCCTAATTCCGAGCATGTAACCCTAACCCGAAGCCCTAACCCCTAATTCCGAGCCTTAAACCCTGCCCAGGAGCCCTAAACCCTGTCACGAGCCCTCCAACCCTACCCTGGAGCCCTGAACCCTAATGCCCAGCCCTCAGCCCTAGCCCTAAACCCTAATTCCGAGCCTGAAACCCTATCCCGGAGCCCTAACCCCTAATTCTGAGCCTTAAACCCTGCCCCGGAGCCCTAAACCCTGTCACCGAGCCCTCCAACCCTACCCTGGAGCCCTGAACCCTAATGCCCAGCCCTCAGCCCTAGCCCTAAGCCCTAATTCCGAGCATGTAACCCTAACCCGAAGCCCTAACCCCTAATTCCGAGCCTTAAACCCTGCCCAGGAGCCCTAAACCCTGTCACCGAGCCCTCCAACCCTACCCTGGAGCCCTGAACCCTAATGCCCAGCCCTCAGCCCTAGCCCTAAGCCCTAATTCCGAGCCATGTAACCCTATCCCGGAAGCCCTAACCCCTAATTCCGAGCCTTAAACCCTGCCCAGGAGCCCTAAACCCTGTCACCGAGCCCTCCAACCCTACCCTGGAGCCCTGAACCCTAATGCCCAGCCCTCAGCCCTAGCCCTAAGCCCTAATTCCGAGCATGTAAACCCTATCCCGGAAGCCCTAACCCCTAATTCCGAGCCTTAAACCCTGCCCAGGAGCCCTAAACCCTGTCACCGAGCCCTCCAACCCTACCCTGGAGCCCTGAACCCTAATGCCCAGCCCTCAGCCCTAGCCCTAAACCCTAATTCCGAGCCTGAAACCCTATCCCGGAGCCCTAACCCCTAATTCTGAGCCTTAAACCCTGCCCCCGGAGCCCTAAACCCTGTCACCGAGCCCTCCAACCCTACCCTGGAGCCCTGAACCCTAATGCCCAGCCCTCAGCCCTAGCCCTAAGCCCTAATTCCGAGCATGTAACCCTAACCCGAAGCCCTAACCCCTAATTCCGAGCCTTAAACCCTGCCCAGGAGCCCTAAACCCTGTCACCGAGCCCTCCAACCCTACCCTGGAGCCCTGAACCCTAATGCCCAGCCCTCAGCCCTAGCCCTAAACCCTAATTCCGAGCCTGAAACCCTATCCCGGAGCCCTAACCCCTAATTCCGAGCCTTAAACCCTGCCCAGGAGCCCTAAACCCTGTCACCGAGCCCTCCAACCCTACCCTGGAGCCCTGAACCCTAATGCCCAGCCCTCAGCCCTAGCCCTAAACCCTAATTCCGAGCCTGAAACCCTATCCCGGAGCCCTAACCCCTAATTCTGAGCCTTAAACCCTGCCCAGGAGCCCTAAACCCTGTCACCGAGCCCTCCAACCCTACCCTGGAGCCCTGAACCCTAATGCCCAGCCCTCAGCCCTAGCCTAAACCCTAATTCCGAGCCTGAAACCCTATCCCGGAGCCCTAACCCCTAATTCCGAGCCTTAAACCCTGCCCCAGGAGCCCTAAACCCTGTCACCGAGCCCTCCAACCCTACCCTGGAGCCCTGAACCCTAATGCCCAGCCCTCAGCCCTAGCCCTAAACCCTAATTCCGAGCCTGAAACCCTATCCCGGAGCCCTAACCCCTAATTCTGAGCCTTAAACCCTGCCCAGGAGCCCTAAACCCTGTCACCGAGCCCTCCAACCCTACCCTGGAGCCCTGAACCCTAATGCCCAGCCCTCAGCCCTAGCCCTAAGCCCTAATTCCGAGCATGTAACCCTAACCCGAAGCCCTAACCCCTAATTCCTGAGCCTTAAACCCTGCCCAGGAGCCCTAAACCCTGTCACGAGCCCTCCAACCCTACCCTGGAGCCCTGAACCCTAATGCCCAGCCCTCAGCCCTAGCCCTAAACCCTAATTCCGAGCCTGAAACCCTATCCCGGAGCCCTAACCCCTAATTCCGAGCCTTAAACCCTGCCCAGGAGCCCTAAACCCTGTCACCGAGCCCTCCAACCCTACCCTGGAGCCCTGAACCCTAATGCCCAGCCCTCAGCCCTAGCCCTAAACCCTAATTCCGAGCCTGAAACCCTATCCCGGAGCCCTAACCCCTAATTCTGAGCCTTAAACCCTGCCCCGGAGCCCTAAACCCTGTCACCGAGCCCTCCAACCCTACCCTGGAGCCCTGAACCCTAATGCCCAGCCCTCAGCCCTAGCCCTAAGCCCTAATTCCGAGCATGTAACCCTAACCCGAAGCCCTAACCCCTAATTCCGAGCCTTAAACCCTGCCCAGGAGCCCTAAACCCTGTCACCGAGCCCTCCAACCCTACCCTGGAGCCCTGAACCCTAATGCCCAGCCCTCAGCCCTAGCCCTAAACCCTAATTCCGAGCCTGAAACCCTATCCCGGAGCCCTAACCCCTAATTCTGAGCCTTAAACCCTGCCCCGGAGCCCTAAACCCTGTCACCGAGCCCTCCAACCCTACCCTGGAGCCCTGAACCCTAATGCCCAGCCCTCAGCCCTAGCCCTAAGCCCTAATTCCGAGCATGTAACCCTAACCCGAAGCCCTAACCCCTAATTCCGAGCCTTAAACCCTGCCCAGGAGCCCTAAACCCTGTCACCGAGCCCTCCAACCCTACCCTGGAGCCCTGAACCCTAATGCCCAGCCCTCAGCCCTAGCCCTAAACCCTAATTCCGAGCCTGAAACCCTATCCCGGAGCCCTAACCCCTAATTCTGAGCCTTAAACCCTGCCCCGGAGCCCTAAACCCCTGTCACCGAGCCCTCCAACCCTACCCTGGAGCCCTGAACCCTAATGCCCAGCCCTCAGCCCTAGCCCTAAGCCCTAATTCCGAGCATGTAACCCTAACCCGAAGCCCTAACCCCTAATTCCGAGCCTTAAACCCTGCCCAGGAGCCCTAAACCCTGTCACGAGCCCTCCAACCCTACCCTGGAGCCCTGAACCCTAATGCCCAGCCCTCAGCCCTAGCCCTAAACCCTAATTCCGAGCCTGAAACCCTATCCCGGAGCCCTAACCCCTAATTCTGAGCCTTAAACCCTGCCCCGGAGCCCTAAACCCTGTCACCGAGCCCTCCAACCCTACCCTGGAGCCCTGAACCCTAATGCCCAGCCCTCAGCCCTAGCCCTAAGCCCTAATTCCGAGCATGTAACCCTAACCCGAAGCCCTAACCCCTAATTCCGAGCCTTAAACCCTGCCCAGGAGCCCTAAACCCTGTCACGAGCCCTCCAACCCTACCCTGGAGCCCTGAACCCTAATGCCCAGCCCTCAGCCCTAGCCCTAAACCCTAATTCCGAGCCTGAAACCCTATCCCGGAGCCCTAACCCCTAATTCTGAGCCTTAAACCCTGCCCCGGAGCCCTAAACCCTGTCACCGAGCCCTCCAACCCTACCCTGGAGCCCTGAACCCTAATGCCCAGCCCTCAGCCCTAGCCCTAAGCCCTAATTCCGAGCATGTAACCCTAACCCGAAGCCCTAACCCCTAATTCCGAGCCTTAAACCCTGCCCAGGAGCCCTAAACCCTGTCACGAGCCCTCCAACCCTACCCTGGAGCCCTGAACCCTAATGCCCAGCCCTCAGCCCTAGCCCTAAACCCTAATTCCGAGCCTGAAACCCTATCCCGGAGCCCTAACCCCTAATTCTGAGCCTTAAACCCTGCCCCGGAGCCCTAAACCCTGTCACCGAGCCCTCCAACCCTACCCTGGAGCCCTGAACCCTAATGCCCAGCCCTCAGCCCTAGCCCTAAGCCCTAATTCCGAGCATGTAACCCTAACCCGAAGCCCTAACCCCTAATTCCGAGCCTTAAACCCTGCCCAGGAGCCCTAAACCCTGTCACCGAGCCCTCCAACCCTACCCTGGAGCCCTGAACCCTAATGCCCAGCCCTCAGCCCTAGCCCTAAACCCTAATTCCGAGCCTGAAACCCTATCCCGGAGCCCTAACCCCTAATTCTGAGCCTTAAACCCTGCCCCGGAGCCCTAAACCCTGTCACCGAGCCCTCCAACCCTACCCTGGAGCCCTGAACCCTAATGCCCAGCCCTCAGCCCTAGCCCTAAGCCCTAATTCCGAGCATGTAACCCTAACCCGAAGCCCTAACCCCTAATTCCGAGCCTTAAACCCTGCCCAGGAGCCCTAAACCCTGTCACCGAGCCCTCCAACCCTACCCTGGAGCCCTGAACCCTAATGCCCAGCCCTCAGCCCTAGCCCTAAGCCCTAATTCCGAGCATGTAACCCTAACCCGAAGCCCTAACCCCTAATTCCGAGCCTTAAACCCTGCCCAGGAGCCCTAAACCCTGTCACCGAGCCCTCCAACCCTACCCTGGAGCCCTGAACCCTAATGCCCAGCCCTCAGCCCTAGCCCTAAACCCTAATTCCGAGCCTGAAACCCTATCCCGGAGCCCTAACCCCTAATTCTGAGCCTTAAACCCTGCCCCGGAGCCCTAAACCCTGTCACCGAGCCCTCCAACCCTACCCTGGAGCCCTGAACCCTAATGCCCAGCCCTCAGCCCTAGCCCTAAGCCCTAATTCCGAGCATGTAACCCTAACCCGAAGCCCTAACCCCTAATTCCGAGCCTTAAACCCTGCCCAGGAGCCCTAAACCCTGTCACGAGCCCTCCAACCCTACCCTGGAGCCCTGAACCCTAATGCCCAGCCCTCAGCCCTAGCCCTAAACCCTAATTCCGAGCCTGAAACCCTATCCCGGAGCCCTAACCCCTAATTCTGAGCCTTAAACCCTGCCCCGGAGCCCTAAACCCTGTCACCGAGCCCTCCAACCCTACCCTGGAGCCCTGAACCCTAATGCCCAGCCCTCAGCCCTAGCCCTAAGCCCTAATTCCGAGCATGTAACCCTAACCCGAAGCCCTAACCCCTAATTCCGAGCCTTAAACCCTGCCCAGGAGCCCTAAACCCTGTCACGAGCCCTCCAACCCTACCCTGGAGCCCTGAACCCTAATGCCCAGCCCTCAGCCCTAGCCCTAAGCCCTAATTCCGAGCATGTAACCCTAACCCGAAGCCCTAACCCCTAATTCCGAGCCTTAAACCCTGCCCAGGAGCCCTAAACCCTGTCACCGAGCCCTCCAACCCTACCCTGGAGCCCTGAACCCTAATGCCCAGCCCTCAGCCCTAGCCCTAAGCCCTAATTCCGAGCATGTAACCCTAACCCGAAGCCCTAACCCCTAATTCCGAGCCTTAAACCCTGCCCAGGAGCCCTAAACCCTGTCACCGAGCCCTCCAACCCTACCCTGGAGCCCTGAACCCTAATGCCCAGCCCTCAGCCCTAGCCCTAAACCCTAATTCCGAGCCTGAAACCCTATCCCGGAGCCCTAACCCCTAATTCTGAGCCTTAAACCCTGCCCCGGAGCCCTAAACCCTGTCACCGAGCCCTCCAACCCTACCCTGGAGCCCTGAACCCTAATGCCCAGCCCTCAGCCCTAGCCCTAAGCCCTAATTCCGAGCATGTAACCCTAACCCGAAGCCCTAACCCCTAATTCCGAGCCTTAAACCCTGCCCAGGAGCCCTAAACCCTGTCACGAGCCCTCCAACCCTACCCTGGAGCCCTGAACCCTAATGCCCAGCCCTCAGCCCTAGCCCTAAGCCCTAATTCCGAGCATGTAACCCTAACCCGAAGCCCTAACCCCTAATTCCGAGCCTTAAACCCTGCCCAGGAGCCCTAAACCCTGTCACCGAGCCCTCCAACCCTACCCTGGAGCCCTGAACCCTAATGCCCAGCCCTCAGCCCTAGCCCTAAGCCCTAATTCCGAGCCTGAAACCCTATCCCGGAGCCCTAACCCCTAATTCTGAGCCTTAAACCCTGCCCCGGAGCCCTAAACCCTGTCACCGAGCCCTCCAACCCTACCCTGGAGCCCTGAACCCTAATGCCCAGCCCTCAGCCCTAGCCCTAAGCCCTAATTCCGAGCATGTAACCCTAACCCGAAGCCCTAACCCCTAATTCCGAGCCTTAAACCCTGCCCAGGAGCCCTAAACCCTGTCACGAGCCCTCCAACCCTACCCTGGAGCCCTGAACCCTAATGCCCAGCCCTCAGCCCTAGCCCTAAGCCCTAATTCCGAGCATGTAACCCTAACCCGAAGCCCTAACCCCTAATTCCGAGCCTTAAACCCTGCCCAGGAGCCCTAAACCCTGTCACCGAGCCCTCCAACCCTACCCTGGAGCCCTGAACCCTAATGCCCAGCCCTCAGCCCTAGCCCTAAGCCCTAATTCCGAGCATGTAACCCTAACCCGAAGCCCTAACCCCTAATTCCGAGCCTTAAACCCTGCCCAGGAGCCCTAAACCCTGTCACCGAGCCCTCCAACCCTACCCTGGAGCCCTGAACCCTAATGCCCAGCCCTCAGCCCTAGCCCTAAGCCCTAATTCCGAGCATGTAACCCTAACCCGAAGCCCTAACCCCTAATTCCGAGCCTTAAACCCTGCCCAGGAGCCCTAAACCCTGTCACGAGCCCTCCAACCCTACCCTGGAGCCCTGAACCCTAATGCCCAGCCCTCAGCCCTAGCCCTAAACCCTAATTCCGAGCCTGAAACCCTATCCCGGAGCCCTAACCCCTAATTCTGAGCCTTAAACCCTGCCCGGAGCCCTAAACCCTGTCACCGAGCCCTCCAACCCTACCCTGGAGCCCTGAACCCTAATGCCCAGCCCTCAGCCCTAGCCCTAAGCCCTAATTCCGAGCATGTAACCCTAACCCGAAGCCCTAACCCCTAATTCCGAGCCTTAAACCCTGCCCAGGAGCCCTAAACCCTGTCACGAGCCCTCCAACCCTACCCTGGAGCCCTGAACCCTAATGCCCAGCCCTCAGCCCTAGCCCTAAGCCCTAATTCCGAGCATGTAACCCTAACCCGAAGCCCTAACCCCTAATTCCGAGCCTTAAACCCTGCCCAGGAGCCCTAAACCCTGTCACCGAGCCCTCCAACCCTACCCTGGAGCCCTGAACCCTAATGCCCAGCCCTCAGCCCTAGCCCTAAGCCCTAATTCCGAGCATGTAACCCTAACCCGAAGCCCTAACCCCTAATTCCGAGCCTTAAACCCTGCCCAGGAGCCCTAAACCCTGTCACCGAGCCCTCCAACCCTACCCTGGAGCCCTGAACCCTAATGCCCAGCCCTCAGCCCTAGCCCTAAACCCTAATTCCGAGCCTGAAACCCTATCCCGGAGCCCTAACCCCTAATTCTGAGCCTTAAACCCTGCCCCGGAGCCCTAAACCCTGTCACCGAGCCCTCCAACCCTACCCTGGAGCCCTGAACCCTAATGCCCAGCCCTCAGCCCTAGCCCTAAGCCCTAATTCCGAGCATGTAACCCTAACCCGAAGCCCTAACCCCTAATTCCGAGCCTTAAACCCTGCCCAGGAGCCCTAAACCCTGTCACCGAGCCCTCCAACCCTACCCTGGAGCCCTGAACCCTAATGCCCAGCCCTCAGCCCTAGCCCTAAGCCCTAATTCCGAGCATGTAACCCTAACCCGAAGCCCTAACCCCTAATTCCGAGCCTTAAACCCTGCCCAGGAGCCCTAAACCCTGTCACGAGCCCTCCAACCCTACCCTGGAGCCCTGAACCCTAATGCCCAGCCCTCAGCCCTAGCCCTAAACCCTAATTCCGAGCCTGAAACCCTATCCCGGAGCCCTAACCCCTAATTCTGAGCCTTAAACCCTGCCCCGGAGCCCTAAACCCTGTCACCGAGCCCTCCAACCCTACCCTGGAGCCCTGAACCCTAATGCCCAGCCCTCAGCCCTAGCCCTAAGCCCTAATTCCGAGCATGTAACCCTAACCCGAAGCCCTAACCCCTAATTCCGAGCCTTAAACCCTGCCCAGGAGCCCTAAACCCTGTCACGAGCCCTCCAACCCTACCCTGGAGCCCTGAACCCTAATGCCCAGCCCTCAGCCCTAGCCCTAAGCCCTAATTCCGAGCATGTAACCCTAACCCGAAGCCCTAACCCCTAATTCCGAGCCTTAAACCCTGCCCAGGAGCCCTAAACCCTGTCACCGAGCCCTCCAACCCTACCCTGGAGCCCTGAACCCTAATGCCCAGCCCTCAGCCCTAGCCCTAAACCCTAATTCCGAGCCTGAAACCCTATCCCGGAGCCCTAACCCCTAATTCTGAGCCTTAAACCCTGCCCCGGAGCCCTAAACCCTGTCACCGAGCCCTCCAACCCTACCCTGGAGCCCTGAACCCTAATGCCCAGCCCTCAGCCCTAGCCCTAAGCCCTAATTCCGAGCATGTAACCCTAACCCGAAGCCCTAACCCCTAATTCCGAGCCTTAAACCCTGCCCAGGAGCCCTAAACCCTGTCACGAGCCCTCCAACCCTACCCTGGAGCCCTGAACCCTAATGCCCAGCCCTCAGCCCTAGCCCTAAACCCTAATTCCGAGCCTGAAACCCTATCCCGGAGCCCTAACCCCTAATTCTGAGCCTTAAACCCTGCCCCGGAGCCCTAAACCCTGTCACCGAGCCCTCCAACCCTACCCTGGAGCCCTGAACCCTAATGCCCAGCCCTCAGCCCTAGCCCTAAGCCCTAATTCCGAGCATGTAACCCTAACCCGAAGCCCTAACCCCTAATTCCGAGCCTTAAACCCTGCCCAGGAGCCCTAAACCCTGTCACGAGCCCTCCAACCCTACCCTGGAGCCCTGAACCCTAATGCCCAGCCCTCAGCCCTAGCCCTAAGCCCTAATTCCGAGCATGTAACCCTAACCCGAAGCCCTAACCCCTAATTCCGAGCCTTAAACCCTGCCCAGGAGCCCTAAACCCTGTCACCGAGCCCTCCAACCCTACCCTGGAGCCCTGAACCCTAATGCCCAGCCCTCAGCCCTAGCCCTAAGCCCTAATTCCGAGCATGTAACCCTAACCCGAAGCCCTAACCCCTAATTCCGAGCCTTAAACCCTGCCCAGGAGCCCTAAACCCTGTCACCGAGCCCTCCAACCCTACCCTGGAGCCCTGAACCCTAATGCCCAGCCCTCAGCCCTAGCCCTAAACCCTAATTCCGAGCCTGAAACCCTATCCCGGAGCCCTAACCCCTAATTCTGAGCCTTAAACCCTGCCCCGGAGCCCTAAACCCTGTCACCGAGCCCTCCAACCCTACCCTGGAGCCCTGAACCCTAATGCCCAGCCCTCAGCCCTAGCCCTAAGCCCTAATTCCGAGCATGTAACCCTAACCCGAAGCCCTAACCCCTAATTCCGAGCCTTAAACCCTGCCCAGGAGCCCTAAACCCTGTCACGAGCCCTCCAACCCTACCCTGGAGCCCTGAACCCTAATGCCCAGCCCTCAGCCCTAGCCCTAAGCCCTAATTCCGAGCATGTAACCCTAACCCGAAGCCCTAACCCCTAATTCCGAGCCTTAAACCCTGCCCAGGAGCCCTAAACCCTGTCACCGAGCCCTCCAACCCTACCCTGGAGCCCTGAACCCTAATGCCCAGCCCTCAGCCCTAGCCCTAAGCCCTAATTCCGAGCCTGAAACCCTATCCCGGAGCCCTAACCCCTAATTCTGAGCCTTAAACCCTGCCCCGGAGCCCTAAACCCTGTCACCGAGCCCTCCAACCCTACCCTGGAGCCCTGAACCCTAATGCCCAGCCCTCAGCCCTAGCCCTAAGCCCTAATTCCGAGCATGTAACCCTAACCCGAAGCCCTAACCCCTAATTCCGAGCCTTAAACCCTGCCCAGGAGCCCTAAACCCTGTCACGAGCCCTCCAACCCTACCCTGGAGCCCTGAACCCTAATGCCCAGCCCTCAGCCCTAGCCCTAAGCCCTAATTCCGAGCATGTAACCCTAACCCGAAGCCCTAACCCCTAATTCCTGAGCCTTAAACCCTGCCCAGGAGCCCTAAACCCTGTCACCGAGCCCTCCAACCCTACCCTGGAGCCCTGAACCCTAATGCCCAGCCCTCAGCCCTAGCCCTAAGCCCTAATTCCGAGCATGTAACCCTAACCCGAAGCCCTAACCCCTAATTCCGAGCCTTAAACCCTGCCCAGGAGCCCTAAACCCTGTCACCGAGCCCTCCAACCCTACCCTGGAGCCCTGAACCCTAATGCCCAGCCCTCAGCCCTAGCCCTAAGCCCTAATTCCGAGCATGTAACCCTAACCCGAAGCCCTAACCCCTAATTCCGAGCCTTAAACCCTGCCCAGGAGCCCTAAACCCTGTCACGAGCCCTCCAACCCTACCCTGGAGCCCTGAACCCTAATGCCCAGCCCTCAGCCCTAGCCCTAAACCCTAATTCCGAGCCTGAAACCCTATCCCGGAGCCCTAACCCCTAATTCTGAGCCTTAAACCCTGCCCCGGAGCCCTAAACCCTGTCACCGAGCCCTCCAACCCTACCCTGGAGCCCTGAACCCTAATGCCCAGCCCTCAGCCCTAGCCCTAAGCCCTAATTCCGAGCATGTAACCCTAACCCGAAGCCCTAACCCCTAATTCCGAGCCTTAAACCCTGCCCAGGAGCCCTAAACCCTGTCACCGAGCCCTCCAACCCTACCCTGGAGCCCTGAACCCTAATGCCCAGCCCTCAGCCCTAGCCCTAAGCCCTAATTCCGAGCATGTAACCCTAACCCGAAGCCCTAACCCCTAATTCCGAGCCTTAAACCCTGCCCAGGAGCCCTAAACCCTGTCACCGAGCCCTCCAACCCTACCCTGGAGCCCTGAACCCTAATGCCCAGCCCTCAGCCCTAGCCCTAAGCCCTAATTCCGAGCATGTAACCCTAACCCGAAGCCCTAACCCCTAATTCCGAGCCTTAAACCCTGCCCAGGAGCCCTAAACCCTGTCACCGAGCCCTCCAACCCTACCCTGGAGCCCTGAACCCTAATGCCCAGCCCTCAGCCCTAGCCCTAAACCCTAATTCCGAGCCTGAAACCCTATCCCGGAGCCCTAACCCCTAATTCTGAGCCTTAAACCCTGCCCCGGAGCCCTAAACCCTGTCACCGAGCCCTCCAACCCTACCCTGGAGCCCTGAACCCTAATGCCCAGCCCTCAGCCCTAGCCCTAAGCCCTAATTCCGAGCATGTAACCCTAACCCGAAGCCCTAACCCCTAATTCCGAGCCTTAAACCCTGCCCAGGAGCCCTAAACCCTGTCACCGAGCCCTCCAACCCTACCCTGGAGCCCTGAACCCTAATGCCCAGCCCTCAGCCCTAGCCCTAAGCCCTAATTCCGAGCATGTAACCCTAACCCGAAGCCCTAACCCCTAATTCCGAGCCTTAAACCCTGCCCAGGAGCCCTAAACCCTGTCACCGAGCCCTCCAACCCTACCCTGGAGCCCTGAACCCTAATGCCCAGCCCTCAGCCCTAGCCCTAAACCCTAATTCCGAGCCTGAAACCCTATCCCGGAGCCCTAACCCCTAATTCTGAGCCTTAAACCCTGCCCCGGAGCCCTAAACCCTGTCACCGAGCCCTCCAACCCTACCCTGGAGCCCTGAACCCTAATGCCCAGCCCTCAGCCCTAGCCCTAAGCCCTAATTCCGAGCATGTAACCCTAACCCGAAGCCCTAACCCCTAATTCCGAGCCTTAAACCCTGCCCAGGAGCCCTAAACCCTGTCACCGAGCCCTCCAACCCTACCCTGGAGCCCTGAACCCTAATGCCCAGCCCTCAGCCCTAGCCCTAAGCCCTAATTCCGAGCATGTAACCCTAACCCGAAGCCCTAACCCCTAATTCCGAGCCTTAAACCCTGCCCAGGAGCCCTAAACCCTGTCACCGAGCCCTCCAACCCTACCCTGGAGCCCTGAACCCTAATGCCCAGCCCTCAGCCCTAGCCCTAAGCCCTAATTCCGAGCATGTAACCCTAACCCGAAGCCCTAACCCCTAATTCCGAGCCTTAAACCCTGCCCAGGAGCCCTAAACCCTGTCACCGAGCCCTCCAACCCTACCCTGGAGCCCTGAACCCTAATGCCCAGCCCTCAGCCCTAGCCCTAAACCCTAATTCCGAGCCTGAAACCCTATCCCGGAGCCCTAACCCCTAATTCTGAGCCTTAAACCCTGCCCCGGAGCCCTAAACCCTGTCACCGAGCCCTCCAACCCTACCCTGGAGCCCTGAACCCTAATGCCCAGCCCTCAGCCCTAGCCCTAAGCCCTAATTCCGAGCATGTAACCCTAACCCGAAGCCCTAACCCCTAATTCCGAGCCTTAAACCCTGCCCAGGAGCCCTAAACCCTGTCACCGAGCCCTCCAACCCTACCCTGGAGCCCTGAACCCTAATGCCCAGCCCTCAGCCCTAGCCCTAAGCCCTAATTCCGAGCATGTAACCCTAACCCGAAGCCCTAACCCCTAATTCCGAGCCTTAAACCCTGCCCAGGAGCCCTAAACCCTGTCACCGAGCCCTCCAACCCTACCCTGGAGCCCTGAACCCTAATGCCCAGCCCTCAGCCCTAGCCCTAAACCCTAATTCCGAGCCTGAAACCCTATCCCGGAGCCCTAACCCCTAATTCTGAGCCTTAAACCCTGCCCCGGAGCCCTAAACCCTGTCACCGAGCCCTCCAACCCTACCCTGGAGCCCTGAACCCTAATGCCCAGCCCTCAGCCCTAGCCCTAAGCCCTAATTCCGAGCATGTAACCCTAACCCGAAGCCCTAACCCCTAATTCCGAGCCTTAAACCCTGCCCAGGAGCCCTAAACCCTGTCACGAGCCCTCCAACCCTACCCTGGAGCCCTGAACCCTAATGCCCAGCCCTCAGCCCTAGCCCTAAGCCCTAATTCCGAGCATGTAACCCTAACCCGAAGCCCTAACCCCTAATTCCGAGCCTTAAACCCTGCCCAGGAGCCCTAAACCCTGTCACCGAGCCCTCCAACCCTACCCTGGAGCCCTGAACCCTAATGCCCAGCCCTCAGCCCTAGCCCTAAACCCTAATTCCGAGCCTGAAACCCTATCCCGGAGCCCTAACCCCTAATTCTGAGCCTTAAACCCTGCCCCGGAGCCCTAAACCCTGTCACCGAGCCCTCCAACCCTACCCTGGAGCCCTGAACCCTAATGCCCAGCCCTCAGCCCTAGCCCTAAGCCCTAATTCCGAGCATGTAACCCTAACCCGAAGCCCTAACCCCTAATTCCGAGCCTTAAACCCTGCCCAGGAGCCCTAAACCCTGTCACGAGCCCTCCAACCCTACCCTGGAGCCCTGAACCCTAATGCCCAGCCCTCAGCCCTAGCCCTAAGCCCTAATTCCGAGCATGTAACCCTAACCCGAAGCCCTAACCCCTAATTCCGAGCCTTAAACCCTGCCCAGGAGCCCTAAACCCTGTCACCGAGCCCTCCAACCCTACCCTGGAGCCCTGAACCCTAATGCCCAGCCCTCAGCCCTAGCCCTAAGCCCTAATTCCGAGCATGTAACCCTAACCCGAAGCCCTAACCCCTAATTCCGAGCCTTAAACCCTGCCCCGGAGCCCTAAACCCTGTCACCGAGCCCTCCAACCCTACCCTGGAGCCCTGAACCCTAATGCCCAGCCCTCAGCCCTAGCCCTAAGCCCTAATTCCGAGCATGTAACCCTAACCCGAAGCCCTAACCCCTAATTCCGAGCCTTAAACCCTGCCCAGGAGCCCTAAACCCTGTCACGAGCCCTCCAACCCTACCCTGGAGCCCTGAACCCTAATGCCCAGCCCTCAGCCCTAGCCCTAAGCCCTAATTCCGAGCCTGAAACCCTATCCCGGAGCCCTAACCCCTAATTCTGAGCCTTAAACCCTGCCCCGGAGCCCTAAACCCTGTCACCGAGCCCTCCAACCCTACCCTGGAGCCCTGAACCCTAATGCCCAGCCCTCAGCCCTAGCCCTAAGCCCTAATTCCGAGCATGTAACCCTAACCCGAAGCCCTAACCCCTAATTCCGAGCCTTAAACCCTGCCCAGGAGCCCTAAACCCTGTCACGAGCCCTCCAACCCTACCCTGGAGCCCTGAACCCTAATGCCCAGCCCTCAGCCCTAGCCCTAAGCCCTAATTCCGAGCATGTAACCCTAACCCGAAGCCCTAACCCCTAATTCCGAGCCTTAAACCCTGCCCAGGAGCCCTAAACCCTGTCACCGAGCCCTCCAACCCTACCCTGGAGCCCTGAACCCTAATGCCCAGCCCTCAGCCCTAGCCCTAAGCCCTAATTCCGAGCATGTAACCCTAACCCGAAGCCCTAACCCCTAATTCCGAGCCTTAAACCCTGCCCAGGAGCCCTAAACCCTGTCACCGAGCCCTCCAACCCTACCCTGGAGCCCTGAACCCTAATGCCCAGCCCTCAGCCCTAGCCCTAAGCCCTAATTCCGAGCATGTAACCCTAACCCGAAGCCCTAACCCCTAATTCCGAGCCTTAAACCCTGCCCAGGAGCCCTAAACCCTGTCACGAGCCCTCCAACCCTACCCTGGAGCCCTGAACCCTAATGCCCAGCCCTCAGCCCTAGCCCTAAGCCCTAATTCCGAGCATGTAACCCTAACCCGAAGCCCTAACCCCTAATTCCGAGCCTTAAACCCTGCCCAGGAGCCCTAAACCCTGTCACGAGCCCTCCAACCCTACCCTGGAGCCCTGAACCCTAATGCCCAGCCCTCAGCCCTAGCCCTAAACCCTAATTCCGAGCCTGAAACCCTATCCCGGAGCCCTAACCCCTAATTCCGAGCCTTAAACCCTGCCCAGGAGCCCTAAACCCTGTCACCGAGCCCTCCAACCCTACCCTGGAGCCCTGAACCCTAATGCCCAGCCCTCAGCCCTAGCCCTAAACCCTAATTCCGAGCCTGAAACCCTATCCCGGAGCCCTAACCCCTAATTCTGAGCCTTAAACCCTGCCCCGGAGCCCTAAACCCTGTCACCGAGCCCTCCAACCCTACCCTGGAGCCCTGAACCCTAATGCCCAGCCCTCAGCCCTAGCCCTAAGCCCTAATTCCGAGCATGTAACCCTAACCCGGAGCCCTAACCCCTAATTCCGAGCCTTAAACCCTGCCCAGGAGCCCTAAACCCTGTCACGAGCCCTCCAACCCTACCCTGGAGCCCTGAACCCTAATGCCCAGCCCTCAGCCCTAGCCCTAAGCCCTAATTCCGAGCCTGAAACCCTATCCCGGAGCCCTAACCCCTAATTCTGAGCCTTAAACCCTGCCCCGGAGCCCTAAACCCTGTCACCGAGCCCTCCAACCCTACCCTGGAGCCCTGAACCCTAATGCCCAGCCCTCAGCCCTAGCCCTAAGCCCTAATTCCGAGCATGTAACCCTAACCCGAAGCCCTAACCCCTAATTCCGAGCCTTAAACCCTGCCCAGGAGCCCTAAACCCTGTCACGAGCCCTCCAACCCTACCCTGGAGCCCTGAACCCTAATGCCCAGCCCTCAGCCCTAGCCCTAAACCCTAATTCCGAGCCTGAAACCCTATCCCGGAGCCCTAACCCCTAATTCTGAGCCTTAAACCCTGCCCCGGAGCCCTAAACCCTGTCACCGAGCCCTCCAACCCTACCCTGGAGCCCTGAACCCTAATGCCCAGCCCTCAGCCCTAGCCCTAAGCCCTAATTCCGAGCATGTAACCCTAACCCGAAGCCCTAACCCCTAATTCCGAGCCTTAAACCCTGCCCAGGAGCCCTAAACCCTGTCACGAGCCCTCCAACCCTACCCTGGAGCCCTGAACCCTAATGCCCAGCCCTCAGCCCTAGCCCTAAACCCTAATTCCGAGCCTGAAACCCTATCCCGGAGCCCTAACCCCTAATTCCGAGCCTTAAACCCTGCCCAGGAGCCCTAAACCCTGTCACCGAGCCCTCCAACCCTACCCTGGAGCCCTGAACCCTAATGCCCAGCCCTCAGCCCTAGCCCTAAACCCTAATTCCGAGCCTGAAACCCTATCCCGGAGCCCTAACCCCTAATTCTGAGCCTTAAACCCTGCCCCGGAGCCCTAAACCCTGTCACCGAGCCCTCCAACCCTACCCTGGAGCCCTGAACCCTAATGCCCAGCCCTCAGCCCTAGCCCTAAGCCCTAATTCCGAGCATGTAACCCTAACCCGAAGCCCTAACCCCTAATTCCGAGCCTTAAACCCTGCCCAGGAGCCCTAAACCCTGTCACGAGCCCTCCAACCCTACCCTGGAGCCCTGAACCCTAATGCCCAGCCCTCAGCCCTAGCCCTAAACCCTAATTCCGAGCCTGAAACCCTATCCCGGAGCCCTAACCCCTAATTCTGAGCCTTAAACCCTGCCCCGGAGCCCTAAACCCTGTCACCGAGCCCTCCAACCCTACCCTGGAGCCCTGAACCCTAATGCCCAGCCCTCAGCCCTAGCCCTAAGCCCTAATTCCGAGCATGTAACCCTAACCCGAAGCCCTAACCCCTAATTCCGAGCCTTAAACCCTGCCCAGGAGCCCTAAACCCTGTCACGAGCCCTCCAACCCTACCCTGGAGCCCTGAACCCTAATGCCCAGCCCTCAGCCCTAGCCCTAAGCCCTAATTCCGAGCATGTAACCCTAACCCGAAGCCCTAACCCCTAATTCCGAGCCTTAAACCCTGCCCAGGAGCCCTAAACCCTGTCACCGAGCCCTCCAACCCTACCCTGGAGCCCTGAACCCTAATGCCCAGCCCTCAGCCCTAGCCCTAAACCCTAATTCCGAGCCTGAAACCCTATCCCGGAGCCCTAACCCCTAATTCTGAGCCTTAAACCCTGCCCCGGAGCCCTAAACCCTGTCACCGAGCCCTCCAACCCTACCCTGGAGCCCTGAACCCTAATGCCCAGCCCTCAGCCCTAGCCCTAAGCCCTAATTCCGAGCATGTAACCCTAACCCGAAGCCCTAACCCCTAATTCCGAGCCTTAAACCCTGCCCAGGAGCCCTAAACCCTGTCACGAGCCCTCCAACCCTACCCTGGAGCCCTGAACCCTAATGCCCAGCCCTCAGCCCTAGCCCTAAGCCCTAATTCCGAGCATGTAACCCTAACCCGAAGCCCTAACCCCTAATTCCGAGCCTTAAACCCTGCCCAGGAGCCCTAAACCCTGTCACCGAGCCCTCCAACCCTACCCTGGAGCCCTGAACCCTAATGCCCAGCCCTCAGCCCTAGCCCTAAGCCCTAATTCCGAGCATGTAACCCTAACCCGAAGCCCTAACCCCTAATTCCGAGCCTTAAACCCTGCCCAGGAGCCCTAAACCCTGTCACGAGCCCTCCAACCCTACCCTGGAGCCCTGAACCCTAATGCCCAGCCCTCAGCCCTAGCCCTAAACCCTAATTCCGAGCCTGAAACCCTATCCCGGAGCCCTAACCCCTAATTCCGAGCCTTAAACCCTGCCCAGGAGCCCTAAACCCTGTCACAGAGCCCTCCAACCCTACCCTGGAGCCCTGAACCCTAATGCCCAGCCCTCAGCCCTAGCCCTAAGCCCTAATTCCGAGCATGTAACCCTAACCCGAAGCCCTAACCCCTAATTCCGAGCCTTAAACCCTGCCCAGGAGCCCTAAACCCTGTCACGAGCCCTCCAACCCTACCCTGGAGCCCTGAACCCTAATGCCCAGCCCTCAGCCCTAGCCCTAAACCCTAATTCCGAGCCTGAAACCCTATCCCGGAGCCCTAACCCCTAATTCTGAGCCTTAAACCCTGCCCCGGAGCCCTAAACCCTGTCACCGAGCCCTCCAACCCTACCCTGGAGCCCTGAACCCTAATGCCCAGCCCTCAGCCCTAGCCCTAAGCCCTAATTCCGAGCATGTAACCCTAACCCGAAGCCCTAACCCCTAATTCCGAGCCTTAAACCCTGCCCAGGAGCCCTAAACCCTGTCACCGAGCCCTCCAACCCTACCCTGGAGCCCTGAACCCTAATGCCCAGCCCTCAGCCCTAGCCCTAAGCCCTAATTCCGAGCATGTAACCCTAACCCGAAGCCCTAACCCCTAATTCCGAGCCTTAAACCCTGCCCAGGAGCCCTAAACCCTGTCACGAGCCCTCCAACCCTACCCTGGAGCCCTGAACCCTAATGCCCAGCCCTCAGCCCTAGCCCTAAACCCTAATTCCGAGCCTGAAACCCTATCCCGGAGCCCTAACCCCTAATTCCGAGCCTTAAACCCTGCCCAGGAGCCCTAAACCCTGTCACCGAGCCCTCCAACCCTACCCTGGAGCCCTGAACCCTAATGCCCAGCCCTCAGCCCTAGCCCTAAACCCTAATTCCGAGCCTGAAACCCTATCCCGGAGCCCTAACCCCTAATTCTGAGCCTTAAACCCTGCCCCGGAGCCCTAAACCCTGTCACCGAGCCCTCCAACCCTACCCTGGAGCCCTGAACCCTAATGCCCAGCCCTCAGCCCTAGCCCTAAGCCCTAATTCCGAGCATGTAACCCTAACCCGAAGCCCTAACCCCTAATTCCGAGCCTTAAACCCTGCCCAGGAGCCCTAAACCCTGTCACGAGCCCTCCAACCCTACCCTGGAGCCCTGAACCCTAATGCCCAGCCCTCAGCCCTAGCCCTAAACCCTAATTCCGAGCCTGAAACCCTATCCCGGAGCCCTAACCCCTAATTCTGAGCCTTAAACCCTGCCCCGGAGCCCTAAACCCTGTCACCGAGCCCTCCAACCCTACCCTGGAGCCCTGAACCCTAATGCCCAGCCCTCAGCCCTAGCCCTAAGCCCTAATTCCGAGCATGTAACCCTAACCCGAAGCCCTAACCCCTAATTCCGAGCCTTAAACCCTGCCCAGGAGCCCTAAACCCTGTCACGAGCCCTCCAACCCTACCCTGGAGCCCTGAACCCTAATGCCCAGCCCTCAGCCCTAGCCCTAAGCCCTAATTCCGAGCATGTAACCCTAACCCGAAGCCCTAACCCCTAATTCCGAGCCTTAAACCCTGCCCAGGAGCCCTAAACCCTGTCACCGAGCCCTCCAACCCTACCCTGGAGCCCTGAACCCTAATGCCCAGCCCTCAGCCCTAGCCCTAAACCCTAATTCCGAGCCTGAAACCCTATCCCGGAGCCCTAACCCCTAATTCTGAGCCTTAAACCCTGCCCCGGAGCCCTAAACCCTGTCACCGAGCCCTCCAACCCTACCCTGGAGCCCTGAACCCTAATGCCCAGCCCTCAGCCCTAGCCCTAAGCCCTAATTCCGAGCATGTAACCCTAACCCGAAGCCCTAACCCCTAATTCCGAGCCTTAAACCCTGCCCAGGAGCCCTAAACCCTGTCACGAGCCCTCCAACCCTACCCTGGAGCCCTGAACCCTAATGCCCAGCCCTCAGCCCTAGCCCTAAACCCTAATTCCGAGCCTGAAACCCTATCCCGGAGCCCTAACCCCTAATTCCGAGCCTTAAACCCTGCCCAGGAGCCCTAAACCCTGTCACCGAGCCCTCCAACCCTACCCTGGAGCCCTGAACCCTAATGCCCAGCCCTCAGCCCTAGCCCTAAACCCTAATTCCGAGCCTGAAACCCTATCCCGGAGCCCCTAACCCCTAATTCCGAGCCTTAAACCCTGCCCAGGAGCCCTAAACCCTGTCACCGAGCCCTCCAACCCTACCCTGGAGCCCTGAACCCTAATGCCCAGCCCTCAGCCCTAGCCCTAAACCCTAATTCCGAGCCTGAAACCCTATCCCGGAGCCCTAACCCCTAATTCTGAGCCTTAAACCCTGCCCCGGAGCCCTAAACCCTGTCACCGAGCCCTCCAACCCTACCCTGGAGCCCTGAACCCTAATGCCCAGCCCTCAGCCCTAGCCCTAAGCCCTAATTCCGAGCATGTAACCCTAACCCGAAGCCCTAACCCCTAATTCCGAGCCTTAAACCCTGCCCAGGAGCCCTAAACCCTGTCACGAGCCCTCCAACCCTACCCTGGAGCCCTGAACCCTAATGCCCAGCCCTCAGCCCTAGCCCTAAACCCTAATTCCGAGCCTGAAACCCTATCCCGGAGCCCTAACCCCTAATTCTGAGCCTTAAACCCTGCCCCGGAGCCCTAAACCCTGTCACCGAGCCCTCCAACCCCTACCCTGGAGCCCTGAACCCTAATGCCCAGCCCTCAGCCCTAGCCCTAAGCCCTAATTCCGAGCATGTAACCCTAACCCGAAGCCCTAACCCCTAATTCCGAGCCTTAAACCCTGCCCAGGAGCCCTAAACCCTGTCACGAGCCCTCCAACCCTACCCTGGAGCCCTGAACCCTAATGCCCAGCCCTCAGCCCTAGCCCTAAGCCCTAATTCCGAGCATGTAACCCTAACCCGAAGCCCTAACCCCTAATTCCGAGCCTTAAACCCTGCCCAGGAGCCCTAAACCCTGTCACCGAGCCCTCCAACCCTACCCTGGAGCCCTGAACCCTAATGCCCAGCCCTCAGCCCTAGCCCTAAACCCTAATTCCGAGCCTGAAACCCTATCCCGGAGCCCTAACCCCTAATTCTGAGCCTTAAACCCTGCCCCGGAGCCCTAAACCCTGTCACCGAGCCCTCCAACCCTACCCTGGAGCCCTGAACCCTAATGCCCAGCCCTCAGCCCTAGCCCTAAACCCTAATTCCGAGCCTGAAACCCTATCCCGGAGCCCTAACCCCTAATTCCGAGCCTTAAACCCTGCCCAGGAGCCCTAAACCCTGTCACCGAGCCCTCCAACCCTACCCTGGAGCCCTGAACCCTAATGCCCAGCCCTCAGCCCTAGCCCTAAACCCTAATTCCGAGCCTGAAACCCTATCCCGGAGCCCTAACCCCTAATTCTGAGCCTTAAACCCTGCCCGGAGCCCTAAACCCTGTCACCGAGCCCTCCAACCCTACCCTGGAGCCCTGAACCCTAATGCCCAGCCCTCAGCCCTAGCCCTAAACCCTAATTCCGAGCCTGAAACCCTATCCCGGAGCCCTAACCCCTAATTCTGAGCCTTAAACCCTGCCCCGGAGCCCTAAACCCTGTCACCGAGCCCTCCAACCCTACCCTGGAGCCCTGAACCCTAATGCCCAGCCCTCAGCCCTAGCCCTAAGCCCTAATTCCGAGCATGTAACCCTAACCCGAAGCCCTAACCCCTAATTCCGAGCCTTAAACCCTGCCCAGGAGCCCTAAACCCTGTCACGAGCCCTCCAACCCTACCCTGGAGCCCTGAACCCTAATGCCCAGCCCTCAGCCCTAGCCCTAAACCCTAATTCCGAGCCTGAAACCCTATCCCGGAGCCCTAACCCCTAATTCCGAGCCTTAAACCCTGCCCAGGAGCCCTAAACCCTGTCACCGAGCCCTCCAACCCTACCCTGGAGCCCTGAACCCTAATGCCCAGCCCTCAGCCCTAGCCCTAAACCCTAATTCCGAGCCTGAAACCCTATCCCGGAGCCCTAACCCCTAATTCTGAGCCTTAAACCCTGCCCCGGAGCCCTAAACCCTGTCACCGAGCCCTCCAACCCTACCCTGGAGCCCTGAACCCTAATGCCCAGCCCTCAGCCCTAGCCCTAAGCCCTAATTCCGAGCATGTAACCCTAACCCGAAGCCCTAACCCCTAATTCCGAGCCTTAAACCCTGCCCAGGAGCCCTAAACCCTGTCACCGAGCCCTCCAACCCTACCCTGGAGCCCTGAACCCTAATGCCCAGCCCTCAGCCCTAGCCCTAAACCCTAATTCCGAGCCTGAAACCCTATCCCGGAGCCCTAACCCCTAATTCTGAGCCTTAAACCCTGCCCCGGAGCCCTAAACCCTGTCACCGAGCCTCCAACCCTACCCTGGAGCCCTGAACCCTAATGCCCAGCCCTCAGCCCTAGCCCTAAGCCCTAATTCCGAGCATGTAACCCTAACCCGAAGCCCTAACCCCTAATTCCGAGCCTTAAACCCTGCCCAGGAGCCCTAAACCCTGTCACCGAGCCCTCCAACCCTACCCTGGAGCCCTGAACCCTAATGCCCAGCCCTCAGCCCTAGCCCTAAACCCTAATTCCGAGCCTGAAACCCTATCCCGGAGCCCTAACCCCTAATTCTGAGCCTTAAACCCTGCCCCGGAGCCCTAAACCCTGTCACCGAGCCCTCCAACCCTACCCTGGAGCCCTGAACCCTAATGCCCAGCCCTCAGCCCTAGCCCTAAACCCTAATTCCGAGCCTGAAACCCTATCCCGGAGCCCTAACCCCTAATTCTGAGCCTTAAACCCTGCCCCGGAGCCCTAAACCCTGTCACCGAGCCCTCCAACCCTACCCTGGAGCCCTGAACCCTAATGCCCAGCCCTCAGCCCTAGCCCTAAGCCCTAATTCCGAGCATGTAACCCTAACCCGAAGCCCTAACCCCTAATTCCGAGCCTTAAACCCTGCCCAGGAGCCCTAAACCCTGTCACGAGCCCTCCAACCCTACCCTGGAGCCCTGAACCCTAATGCCCAGCCCTCAGCCCTAGCCCTAAACCCTAATTCCGAGCCTGAAACCCTATCCCGGAGCCCTAACCCCTAATTCCGAGCCTTAAACCCTGCCCAGGAGCCCTAAACCCTGTCACGAGCCCTCCAACCCTACCCTGGAGCCCTGAACCCTAATGCCCAGCCCTCAGCCCTAGCCCTAAGCCCTAATTCCGAGCATGTAACCCTAACCCGAAGCCCTAACCCCTAATTCCGAGCCTTAAACCCTGCCCAGGAGCCCTAAACCCTGTCACGAGCCCTCCAACCCTACCCTGGAGCCCTGAACCCTAATGCCCAGCCCTCAGCCCTAGCCCTAAGCCCTAATTCCGAGCATGTAACCCTAACCCGAAGCCCTAACCCCTAATTCCGAGCCTTAAACCCTGCCCAGGAGCCCTAAACCCTGTCACCGAGCCCTCCAACCCTACCCTGGAGCCCTGAACCCTAATGCCCAGCCCTCAGCCCTAGCCCTAAACCCTAATTCCGAGCCTGAAACCCTATCCCGGAGCCCTAACCCCTAATTCCGAGCCTTAAACCCTGCCCAGGAGCCCTAAACCCTGTCACCGAGCCCTCCAACCCTACCCTGGAGCCCTGAACCCTAATGCCCAGCCCTCAGCCCTAGCCCTAAACCCTAATTCCGAGCCTGAAACCCTATCCCGGAGCCCTAACCCCTAATTCTGAGCCTTAAACCCTGCCCCGGAGCCCTAAACCCTGTCACCGAGCCCTCCAACCCTACCCTGGAGCCCTGAACCCTAATGCCCAGCCCTCAGCCCTAGCCCTAAGCCCTAATTCCGAGCATGTAACCCTAACCCGAAGCCCTAACCCCTAATTCCGAGCCTTAAACCCTGCCCAGGAGCCCTAAACCCTGTCACGAGCCCTCCAACCCTACCCTGGAGCCCTGAACCCTAATGCCCAGCCCTCAGCCCTAGCCCTAAGCCCTAATTCCGAGCATGTAACCCTAACCCGAAGCCCTAACCCCTAATTCCGAGCCTTAAACCCTGCCCAGGAGCCCTAAACCCTGTCACGAGCCCTCCAACCCTACCCTGGAGCCCTGAACCCTAATGCCCAGCCCTCAGCCCTAGCCCTAAACCCTAATTCCGAGCCTGAAACCCTATCCCGGAGCCCTAACCCCTAATTCTGAGCCTTAAACCCTGCCCCGGAGCCCTAAACCCTGTCACCGAGCCCTCCAACCCTACCCTGGAGCCCTGAACCCTAATGCCCAGCCCTCAGCCCTAGCCCTAAGCCCTAATTCCGAGCATGTAACCCTAACCCGAAGCCCTAACCCCTAATTCCGAGCCTTAAACCCTGCCCAGGAGCCCTAAACCCTGTCACGAGCCCTCCAACCCTACCCTGGAGCCCTGAACCCTAATGCCCAGCCCTCAGCCCTAGCCCTAAACCCTAATTCCGAGCCTGAAACCCTATCCCGGAGCCCTAACCCCTAATTCTGAGCCTTAAACCCTGCCCCGGAGCCCTAAACCCTGTCACCGAGCCCTCCAACCCTACCCTGGAGCCTGAACCCTAATGCCCAGCCCTCAGCCCTAGCCCTAAGCCCTAATTCCGAGCATGTAACCCTAACCCGAAGCCCTAACCCCTAATTCCGAGCCTTAAACCCTGCCCAGGAGCCCTAAACCCTGTCACCGAGCCCTCCAACCCTACCCTGGAGCCCTGAACCCTAATGCCCAGCCCTCAGCCCTAGCCCTAAACCCTAATTCCGAGCCTGAAACCCTATCCCGGAGCCCTAACCCCTAATTCTGAGCCTTAAACCCTGCCCCGGAGCCCTAAACCCTGTCACCGAGCCCTCCAACCCTACCCTGGAGCCCTGAACCCTAATGCCCAGCCCTCAGCCCTAGCCCTAAGCCCTAATTCCGAGCATGTAACCCTAACCCGAAGCCCTAACCCCTAATTCCGAGCCTTAAACCCTGCCCAGGAGCCCTAAACCCTGTCACGAGCCCTCCAACCCTACCCTGGAGCCCTGAACCCTAATGCCCAGCCCTCAGCCCTAGCCCTAAACCCTAATTCCGAGCCTGAAACCCTATCCCGGAGCCCTAACCCCTAATTCCGAGCCTTAAACCCTGCCCAGGAGCCCTAAACCCTGTCACCGAGCCCTCCAACCCTACCCTGGAGCCCTGAACCCTAATGCCCAGCCCTCAGCCCTAGCCCTAAGCCCTAATTCCGAGCATGTAACCCTAACCCGAAGCCCTAACCCCTAATTCCGAGCCTTAAACCCTGCCCAGGAGCCCTAAACCCTGTCACCGAGCCCTTCAACCCTACCCTGGAGCCCTGAACCCTAATGCCCAGCCCTCAGCCCTAGCCCTATGCCCTAATTCCGAGCATGTAACCCTAACCCGGAGCCCTAACCCCTAATTCTGAGCCTTAAACCCTGCCCCGGAGCCCTAAACCCTGTCACCGAGCCCTCCAACCCTACCCTGGAGCCCTGAACCCTAATGCCCAGCCCTCAGCCCTAGCCCTAAGCCCTAATTCCGAGCATGTAACCCTAACCCGAAGCCCTAACCCCTAATTCCGAGCCTTAAACCCTGCCCAGGAGCCCTAAACCCTGTCACCGAGCCCTCCAACCCTACCCTGGAGCCCTGAACCCTAATGCCCAGCCCTCAGCCCTAGCCCTAAGCCCTAATTCCGAGCATGTAACCCTAACCCGAAGCCCTAACCCCTAATTCCGAGCCTTAAACCCTGCCCAGGAGCCCTAAACCCTGTCACGAGCCCTCCAACCCTACCCTGGAGCCCTGAACCCTAATGCCCAGCCCTCAGCCCTAGCCCTAAACCCTAATTCCGAGCCTGAAACCCTATCCCGGAGCCCTAACCCCTAATTCCGAGCCTTAAACCCTGCCCAGGAGCCCTAAACCCTGTCACCGAGCCCTCCAACCCTACCCTGGAGCCCTGAACCCTAATGCCCAGCCCTCAGCCCTAGCCCTAAACCCCTAATTCCGAGCCTGAAACCCTATCCCGGAGCCCTAACCCCTAATTCTGAGCCTTAAACCCTGCCCCGGAGCCCTAAACCCTGTCACCGAGCCCTCCAACCCTACCCTGGAGCCCTGAACCCTAATGCCCAGCCCTCAGCCCTAGCCCTAAGCCCTAATTCCGAGCATGTAACCCTAACCCGAAGCCCTAACCCCTAATTCCGACCTTAAACCCTGCCCAGGAGCCCTAAACCCTGTCACGAGCCCTCCAACCCTACCCTGGAGCCCTGAACCCTAATGCCCAGCCCTCAGCCCTAGCCCTAAACCCTAATTCCGAGCCTGAAACCCTATCCCGGAGCCCTAACCCCTAATTCTGAGCCTTAAACCCTGCCCCGGAGCCCTAAACCCTGTCACCGAGCCCTCCAACCCTACCCTGGAGCCCTGAACCCTAATGCCCAGCCCTCAGCCCTAGCCCTAAGCCCTAATTCCGAGCATGTAACCCTAACCCGAAGCCCTAACCCCTAATTCCGAGCCTTAAACCCTGCCCAGGAGCCCTAAACCCTGTCACCGAGCCCTCCAACCCTACCCTGGAGCCCTGAACCCTAATGCCCAGCCCTCAGCCCTAGCCCTAAGCCCTAATTCCGAGCCTGAAACCCTATCCCGGAGCCCTAACCCCTAATTCTGAGCCTTAAACCCTGCCCCGGAGCCCTAAACCCTGTCACCGAGCCCTCCAACCCTACCCTGGAGCCCTGAACCCTAATGCCCAGCCCTCAGCCCTAGCCCTAAGCCCTAATTCCGAGCATGTAACCCTAACCCGAAGCCCTAACCCCTAATTCCGAGCCTTAAACCCTGCCCAGGAGCCCTAAACCCTGTCACGAGCCCTCCAACCCTACCCTGGAGCCCTGAACCCTAATGCCCAGCCCTCAGCCCTAGCCCTAAACCCTAATTCCGAAACCCTATCCCGGAGCCCTAACCCCTAATTCCGAGCCTTAAACCCTGCCCAGGAGCCCTAAACCCTGTCACCGAGCCCTCCAACCCTACCCTGGAGCCCTGAACCCTAATGCCCAGCCCTCAGCCCTAGCCCTAAACCCTAATTCCGAGCCTGAAACCCTATCCCGGAGCCCTAACCCCTAATTCTGAGCCTTAAACCCTGCCCCGGAGCCCTAAACCCTGTCACCGAGCCCTCCAACCCTACCCTGGAGCCCTGAACCCTAATGCCCAGCCCTCAGCCCTAGCCCTAAGCCCTAATTCCGAGCATGTAACCCTAACCCGAAGCCCTAACCCCTAATTCCGAGCCTTAAACCCTGCCCAGGAGCCCTAAACCCTGTCACGAGCCCTCCAACCCTACCCTGGAGCCCTGAACCCTAATGCCCAGCCCTCAGCCCTAGCCCTAAACCCTAATTCCGAGCCTGAAACCCTATCCCGGAGCCCTAACCCCTAATTCTGAGCCTTAAACCCTGCCCCGGAGCCCTAAACCCTGTCACCGAGCCCTCCAACCCTACCCTGGAGCCCTGAACCCTAATGCCCAGCCCTCAGCCCTAGCCCTAAGCCCTAATTCCGAGCATGTAACCCTAACCCGAAGCCCTAACCCCTAATTCCGAGCCTTAAACCCTGCCCAGGAGCCCTAAACCCTGTCACCGAGCCCTCCAACCCTACCCTGGAGCCCTGAACCCTAATGCCCAGCCCTCAGCCCTAGCCCTAAACCCTAATTCCGAGCCTGAAACCCTATCCCGGAGCCCTAACCCCTAATTCTGAGCCTTAAACCCTGCCCCGGAGCCCTAAACCCTGTCACCGAGCCCTAGCCCTCCAACCCTACCCTGGAGCCCTGAACCCTAATGCCCAGCCCTCAGCCCTAGCCCTAAGCCCTAATTCCGAGCATGTAACCCTAACCCGAAGCCCTAACCCCTAATTCCGAGCCTTAAACCCTGCCCAGGAGCCCTAAACCCTGTCACCGAGCCCTCCAACCCTACCCTGGAGCCCTGAACCCTAATGCCCAGCCCTCAGCCCTAGCCCTAAGCCCTAATTCCGAGCCTGAAACCCTATCCCGGAGCCCTAACCCCTAATTCTGAGCCTTAAACCCTGCCCCGGAGCCCTAAACCCTGTCACCGAGCCCTCCAACCCTACCCTGGAGCCCTGAACCCTAATGCCCAGCCCTCAGCCCTAGCCCTAAGCCCTAATTCCGAGCATGTAACCCTAACCCGAAGCCCTAACCCCTAATTCTGAGCCTTAAACCCTGCCCCGGAGCCCTAAACCCTGTCACCGAGCCCTCCAACCCTACCCTGGAGCCCTGAACCCTAATGCCCAGCCCTCAGCCCTAGCCCTAAGCCCTAATTCCGAGCATGTAACCCTAACCCGAAGCCCTAACCCCTAATTCCGAGCCTTAAACCCTGCCCAGGAGCCCTAAACCCTGTCACCGAGCCCTCCAACCCTACCCTGGAGCCCTGAACCCTAATGCCCAGCCCTCAGCCCTAGCCCTAAGCCCTAATTCCGAGCATGTAACCCTAACCCGAAGCCCTAACCCCTAATTCCGAGCCTTAAACCCTGCCCAGGAGCCCTAAACCCTGTCACGAGCCCTCCAACCCTACCCTGGAGCCCTGAACCCTAATGCCCAGCCCTCAGCCCTAGCCCTAAACCCTAATTCCGAGCCTGAAACCCTATCCCGGAGCCCTAACCCCTAATTCCGAGCCTTAAACCCTGCCCAGGAGCCCTAAACCCTGTCACCGAGCCCTCCAACCCTACCCTGGAGCCCTGAACCCTAATGCCCAGCCCTCAGCCCTAGCCCTAAACCCTAATTCCGAGCCTGAAACCCTATCCCGGAGCCCTAACCCCTAATTCTGAGCCTTAAACCCTGCCCCGGAGCCCTAAACCCTGTCACCGAGCCCTCCAACCCTACCCTGGAGCCCTGAACCCTAATGCCCAGCCCTCAGCCCTAGCCCTAAGCCCTAATTCCGAGCATGTAACCCTAACCCGAAGCCCTAACCCCTAATTCCGAGCCTTAAACCCTGCCCAGGAGCCCTAAACCCTGTCACGAGCCCTCCAACCCTACCCTGGAGCCCTGAACCCTAATGCCCAGCCCTCAGCCCTAGCCCTAAGCCCTAATTCCGAGCATGTAACCCTAACCCGAAGCCCTAACCCCTAATTCCGAGCCTTAAACCCTGCCCAGGAGCCCTAAACCCTGTCACGAGCCCTCCAACCCTACCCTGGAGCCCTGAACCCTAATGCCCAGCCCTCAGCCCTAGCCCTAAGCCCTAATTCCGAGCCTGAAACCCTATCCCGGAGCCCTAACCCCTAATTCTGAGCCTTAAACCCTGCCCCGGAGCCCTAAACCCTGTCACCGAGCCCTCCAACCCTACCCTGGAGCCCTGAACCCTAATGCCCAGCCCTCAGCCCTAGCCCTAAGCCCTAATTCCGAGCATGTAACCCTAACCCGAAGCCCTAACCCCTAATTCCGAGCCTTAAACCCTGCCCAGGAGCCCTAAACCCTGTCACGAGCCCTCCAACCCTACCCTGGAGCCCTGAACCCTAATGCCCAGCCCTCAGCCCTAGCCCTAAACCCTAATTCCGAGCCTGAAACCCTATCCCGGAGCCCTAACCCCTAATTCCGAGCCTTAAACCCTGCCCAGGAGCCCTAAACCCTGTCACCGAGCCCTCCAACCCTACCCTGGAGCCCTGAACCCTAATGCCCAGCCCTCAGCCCTAGCCCTAAACCCTAATTCCGAGCCTGAAACCCTATCCCGGAGCCCTAACCCCTAATTCTGAGCCTTAAACCCTGCCCCGGAGCCCTAAACCCTGTCACCGAGCCCTCCAACCCTACCCTGGAGCCCTGAACCCTAATGCCCAGCCCTCAGCCCTAGCCCTAAGCCCTAATTCCGAGCATGTAACCCTAACCCGAAGCCCTAACCCCTAATTCCGAGCCTTAAACCCTGCCCAGGAGCCCTAAACCCTGTCACGAGCCCTCCAACCCTACCCTGGAGCCCTGAACCCTAATGCCCAGCCCTCAGCCCTAGCCCTAAACCCTAATTCCGAGCCTGAAACCCTATCCCGGAGCCCTAACCCCTAATTCCGAGCCTTAAACCCTGCCCAGGAGCCCTAAACCCTGTCACCGAGCCCTCCAACCCTACCCTGGAGCCCTGAACCCTAATGCCCAGCCCTCAGCCCTAGCCCTAAACCCTAATTCCGAGCCTGAAACCCTATCCCGGAGCCCTAACCCCTAATTCTGAGCCTTAAACCCTGCCCCGGAGCCCTAAACCCTGTCACCGAGCCCTCCAACCCTACCCTGGAGCCCTGAACCCTAATGCCCAGCCCTCAGCCCTAGCCCTAAGCCCTAATTCCGAGCATGTAACCCTAACCCGAAGCCCTAACCCCTAATTCCGAGCCTTAAACCCTGCCCAGGAGCCCTAAACCCTGTCACGAGCCCTCCAACCCTACCCTGGAGCCCTGAACCCTAATGCCCAGCCCTCAGCCCTAGCCCTAAACCCTAATTCCGAGCCTGAAACCCTATCCCGGAGCCCTAACCCCTAATTCCGAGCCTTAAACCCTGCCCAGGAGCCCTAAACCCTGTCACCGAGCCCTCCAACCCTACCCTGGAGCCCTGAACCCTAATGCCCAGCCCTCAGCCCTAGCCCTAAACCCTAATTCCGAGCCTGAAACCCTATCCCGGAGCCCTAACCCCTAATTCTGAGCCTTAAACCCTGCCCCGGAGCCCTAAACCCTGTCACCGAGCCCTCCAACCCTACCCTGGAGCCCTGAACCCTAATGCCCAGCCCTCAGCCCTAGCCCTAAGCCCTAATTCCGAGCATGTAACCCTAACCCGAAGCCCTAACCCCTAATTCCGAGCCTTAAACCCTGCCCAGGAGCCCTAAACCCTGTCACGAGCCCTCCAACCCTACCCTGGAGCCCTGAACCCTAATGCCCAGCCCTCAGCCCTAGCCCTAAACCCTAATTCCGAGCCTGAAACCCTATCCCGGAGCCCTAACCCCTAATTCCGAGCCTTAAACCCTGCCCAGGAGCCCTAAACCCTGTCACCGAGCCCTCCAACCCTACCCTGGAGCCCTGAACCCTAATGCCCAGCCCTCAGCCCTAGCCCTAAACCCTAATTCCGAGCCTGAAACCCTATCCCGGAGCCCTAACCCCTAATTCTGAGCCTTAAACCCTGCCCCGGAGCCCTAAACCCTGTCACCGAGCCCTCCAACCCTACCCTGGAGCCCTGAACCCTAATGCCCAGCCCTCAGCCCTAGCCCTAAGCCCTAATTCCGAGCATGTAACCCTAACCCGAAGCCCTAACCCCTAATTCCGAGCCTTAAACCCTGCCCAGGAGCCCTAAACCCTGTCACGAGCCCTCCAACCCTACCCTGGAGCCCTGAACCCTAATGCCCAGCCCTCAGCCCTAGCCCTAAGCCCTAATTCCGAGCATGTAACCCTAACCCGAAGCCCTAACCCCTAATTCCGAGCCTTAAACCCTGCCCAGGAGCCCTAAACCCTGTCACCGAGCCCTCCAACCCTACCCTGGAGCCCTGAACCCTAATGCCCAGCCCTCAGCCCTAGCCCTAAACCCTAATTCCGAGCCTGAAACCCTATCCCGGAGCCCTAACCCCTAATTCTGAGCCTTAAACCCTGCCCCGGAGCCCTAAACCCTGTCACCGAGCCCTCCAACCCTACCCTGGAGCCCTGAACCCTAATGCCCAGCCCTCAGCCCTAGCCCTAAGCCCTAATTCCGAGCATGTAACCCTAACCCGAAGCCCTAACCCCTAATTCCGAGCCTTAAACCCTGCCCAGGAGCCCTAAACCCTGTCACGAGCCCTCCAACCCTACCCTGGAGCCCTGAACCCTAATGCCCAGCCCTCAGCCCTAGCCCTAAGCCCTAATTCCGAGCATGTAACCCTAACCCGAAGCCCTAACCCCTAATTCCGAGCCTTAAACCCTGCCCAGGAGCCCTAAACCCTGTCACGAGCCCTCCAACCCTACCCTGGAGCCCTGAACCCTAATGCCCAGCCCTCAGCCCTAGCCCTAAGCCCTAATTCCGAGCATGTAACCCTAACCCGAAGCCCTAACCCCTAATTCCGAGCCTTAAACCCTGCCCAGGAGCCCTAAACCCTGTCACCGAGCCCTCCAACCCTACCCTGGAGCCCTGAACCCTAATGCCCAGCCCTCAGCCCTAGCCCTAAGCCCTAATTCCGAGCATGTAACCCTAACCCGAAGCCCTAACCCCTAATTCCGAGCCTTAAACCCTGCCCAGGAGCCCTAAACCCTGTCACCGAGCCCTCCAACCCTACCCTGGAGCCCTGAACCCTAATGCCCAGCCCTCAGCCCTAGCCCTAAACCCTAATTCCGAGCCTGAAACCCTATCCCGGAGCCCTAACCCCTAATTCTGAGCCTTAAACCCTGCCCCGGAGCCCTAAACCCTGTCACCGAGCCCTCCAACCCTACCCTGGAGCCCTGAACCCTAATGCCCAGCCCTCAGCCCTAGCCCTAAGCCCTAATTCCGAGCATGTAACCCTAACCCGAAGCCCTAACCCCTAATTCCGAGCCTTAAACCCTGCCCAGGAGCCCTAAACCCTGTCACGAGCCCTCCAACCCTACCCTGGAGCCCTGAACCCTAATGCCCAGCCCTCAGCCCTAGCCCTAAACCCTAATTCCGAGCCTGAAACCCTATCCCGGAGCCCTAACCCCTAATTCTGAGCCTTAAACCCTGCCCCGGAGCCCTAAACCCTGTCACCGAGCCCTCCAACCCTACCCTGGAGCCCTGAACCCTAATGCCCAGCCCTCAGCCCTAGCCCTAAGCCCTAATTCCGAGCATGTAACCCTAACCCGAAGCCCTAACCCCTAATTCCGAGCCTTAAACCCTGCCCAGGAGCCCTAAACCCTGTCACGAGCCCTCCAACCCTACCCTGGAGCCCTGAACCCTAATGCCCAGCCCTCAGCCCTAGCCCTAAACCCTAATTCCGAGCCTGAAACCCTATCCCGGAGCCCTAACCCCTAATTCCGAGCCTTAAACCCTGCCCAGGAGCCCTAAACCCTGTCACCGAGCCCTCCAACCCTACCCTGGAGCCCTGAACCCTAATGCCCAGCCCTCAGCCCTAGCCCTAAACCCTAATTCCGAGCCTGAAACCCTATCCCGGAGCCCTAACCCCTAATTCTGAGCCTTAAACCCTGCCCCGGAGCCCTAAACCCTGTCACCGAGCCCTCCAACCCTACCCTGGAGCCCTGAACCCTAATGCCCAGCCCTCAGCCCTAGCCCTAAGCCCTAATTCCGAGCATGTAACCCTAACCCGAAGCCCTAACCCCTAATTCCGAGCCTTAAACCCTGCCCAGGAGCCCTAAACCCTGTCACGAGCCCTCCAACCCTACCCTGGAGCCCTGAACCCTAATGCCCAGCCCTCAGCCCTAGCCCTAAGCCCTAATTCCGAGCATGTAACCCTAACCCGAAGCCCTAACCCCTAATTCCGAGCCTTAAACCCTGCCCAGGAGCCCTAAACCCTGTCACCGAGCCCTCCAACCCTACCCTGGAGCCCTGAACCCTAATGCCCAGCCCTCAGCCCTAGCCCTAAACCCTAATTCCGAGCCTGAAACCCTATCCCGGAGCCCTAACCCCTAATTCCGAGCCTTAAACCCTGCCCAGGAGCCCTAAACCCTGTCACCGAGCCCTCCAACCCTACCCTGGAGCCCTGAACCCTAATGCCCAGCCCTCAGCCCTAGCCCTAAACCCTAATTCCGAGCCTGAAACCCTATCCCGGAGCCCTAACCCCTAATTCTGAGCCTTAAACCCTGCCCCGGAGCCCTAAACCCTGTCACCGAGCCCTCCAACCCTACCCTGGAGCCCTGAACCCTAATGCCCAGCCCTCAGCCCTAGCCCTAAGCCCTAATTCCGAGCATGTAACCCTAACCCGAAGCCCTAACCCCTAATTCCGAGCCTTAAACCCTGCCCAGGAGCCCTAAACCCTGTCACGAGCCCTCCAACCCTACCCTGGAGCCCTGAACCCTAATGCCCAGCCCTCAGCCCTAGCCCTAAACCCTAATTCCGAGCCTGAAACCCTATCCCGGAGCCCTAACCCCTAATTCCGAGCCTTAAACCCTGCCCAGGAGCCCTAAACCCTGTCACCGAGCCCTCCAACCCTACCCTGGAGCCCTGAACCCTAATGCCCAGCCCTCAGCCCTAGCCCTAAACCCTAATTCCGAGCCTGAAACCCTATCCCGGAGCCCTAACCCCTAATTCTGAGCCTTAAACCCTGCCCCGGAGCCCTAAACCCTGTCACCGAGCCCTCCAACCCTACCCTGGAGCCCTGAACCCTAATGCCCAGCCCTCAGCCCTAGCCCTAAGCCCTAATTCCGAGCATGTAACCCTAACCCGAAGCCCTAACCCCTAATTCCGAGCCTTAAACCCTGCCCAGGAGCCCTAAACCCTGTCACGAGCCCTCCAACCCTACCCTGGAGCCCTGAACCCTAATGCCCAGCCCTCAGCCCTAGCCCTAAGCCCTAATTCCGAGCATGTAACCCTAACCCGAAGCCCTAACCCCTAATTCCGAGCCTTAAACCCTGCCCAGGAGCCCTAAACCCTGTCACCGAGCCCTCCAACCCTACCCTGGAGCCCTGAACCCTAATGCCCAGCCCTCAGCCCTAGCCCTAAGCCCTAATTCCGAGCATGTAACCCTAACCCGAAGCCCTAACCCCTAATTCCGAGCCTTAAACCCTGCCCAGGAGCCCTAAACCCTGTCACCGAGCCCTCCAACCCTACCCTGGAGCCCTGAACCCTAATGCCCAGCCCTCAGCCCTAGCCCTAAGCCCTAATTCCGAGCCTGAAACCCTATCCCGGAGCCCTAACCCCTAATTCTGAGCCTTAAACCCTGCCCCGGAGCCCTAAACCCTGTCACCGAGCCCTCCAACCCTACCCTGGAGCCCTGAACCCTAATGCCCAGCCCTCAGCCCTAGCCCTAAGCCCTAATTCCGAGCATGTAACCCTAACCCGAAGCCCTAACCCCTAATTCTGAGCCTTAAACCCTGCCCCGGAGCCCTAAACCCTGTCACCGAGCCCTCCAACCCTACCCTGGAGCCCTGAACCCTAATGCCCAGCCCTCAGCCCTAGCCCTAAGCCCTAATTCCGAGCATGTAACCCTAACCCGAAGCCCTAACCCCTAATTCCGAGCCTTAAACCCTGCCCAGGAGCCCTAAACCCTGTCACGAGCCCTCCAACCCTACCCTGGAGCCCTGAACCCTAATGCCCAGCCCTCAGCCCTAGCCCTAAGCCCTAATTCCGAGCATGTAACCCTAACCCGAAGCCCTAACCCCTAATTCCGAGCCTTAAACCCTGCCCAGGAGCCCTAAACCCTGTCACGAGCCCTCCAACCCTACCCTGGAGCCCTGAACCCTAATGCCCAGCCCTCAGCCCTAGCCCTAAGCCCTAATTCCGAGCATGTAACCCTAACCCGAAGCCCTAACCCCTAATTCCGAGCCTTAAACCCTGCCCAGGAGCCCTAAACCCTGTCACGAGCCCTCCAACCCTACCCTGGAGCCCTGAACCCTAATGCCCAGCCCTCAGCCCTAGCCCTAAGCCCTAATTCCGAGCCTGAAACCCTATCCCGGAGCCCTAACCCCTAATTCTGAGCCTTAAACCCTGCCCCGGAGCCCTAAACCCTGTCACCGAGCCCTCCAACCCTACCCTGGAGCCCTGAACCCTAATGCCCAGCCCTCAGCCCTAGCCCTAAACCCTAATTCCGAGCCTGAAACCCTATCCCGGAGCCCTAACCCCTAATTCCGAGCCTTAAACCCTGCCCAGGAGCCCTAAACCCTGTCACCGAGCCCTCCAACCCTACCCTGGAGCCCTGAACCCTAATGCCCAGCCCTCAGCCCTAGCCCTAAACCCTAATTCCGAGCCTGAAACCCTATCCCGGAGCCCTAACCCCTAATTCCGAGCCTTAAACCCTGCCCAGGAGCCCTAAACCCTGTCACCGAGCCCTCCAACCCTACCCTGGAGCCCTGAACCCTAATGCCCAGCCCTCAGCCCTAGCCCTAAACCCTAATTCCGAGCCTGAAACCCTATCCCGGAGCCCTAACCCCTAATTCTGAGCCTTAAACCCTGCCCCGGAGCCCTAAACCCTGTCACCGAGCCCTCCAACCCTACCCTGGAGCCCTGAACCCTAATGCCCAGCCCTCAGCCCTAGCCCTAAGCCCTAATTCCGAGCATGTAACCCTAACCCGAAGCCCTAACCCCTAATTCCGAGCCTTAAACCCTGCCCCGGAGCCCTAAACCCTGTCACCGAGCCCTCCAACCCTACCCTGGAGCCCTGAACCCTAATGCCCAGCCCTCAGCCCTAGCCCTAAGCCCTAATTCCGAGCATGTAACCCTAACCCGAAGCCCTAACCCCTAATTCCGAGCCTTAAACCCTGCCCAGGAGCCCTAAACCCTGTCACGAGCCCTCCAACCCTACCCTGGAGCCCTGAACCCTAATGCCCAGCCCTCAGCCCTAGCCCTAAGCCCTAATTCCGAGCCTGAAACCCTATCCCGGAGCCCTAACCCCTAATTCTGAGCCTTAAACCCTGCCCCGGAGCCCTAAACCCTGTCACCGAGCCCTCCAACCCTACCCTGGAGCCCTGAACCCTAATGCCCAGCCCTCAGCCCTAGCCCTAAGCCCTAATTCCGAGCATGTAACCCTAACCCGAAGCCCTAACCCCTAATTCCGAGCCTTAAACCCTGCCCAGGAGCCCTAAACCCTGTCACGAGCCCTCCAACCCTACCCTGGAGCCCTGAACCCTAATGCCCAGCCCTCAGCCCTAGCCCTAAGCCCTAATTCCGAGCATGTAACCCTAACCCGAAGCCCTAACCCCTAATTCCGAGCCTTAAACCCTGCCCAGGAGCCCTAAACCCTGTCACCGAGCCCTCCAACCCTACCCTGGAGCCCTGAACCCTAATGCCCAGCCCTCAGCCCTAGCCCTAAGCCCTAATTCCGAGCATGTAACCCTAACCCGAAGCCCTAACCCCTAATTCCGAGCCTTAAACCCTGCCCAGGAGCCCTAAACCCTGTCACGAGCCCTCCAACCCTACCCTGGAGCCCTGAACCCTAATGCCCAGCCCTCAGCCCTAGCCCTAAACCCTAATTCCGAGCCTGAAACCCTATCCCGGAGCCCTAACCCCTAATTCCGAGCCTTAAACCCTGCCCAGGAGCCCTAAACCCTGTCACCGAGCCCTCCAACCCTACCCTGGAGCCCTGAACCCTAATGCCCAGCCCTCAGCCCTAGCCCTAAACCCTAATTCCGAGCCTGAAACCCTATCCCGGAGCCCTAACCCCTAATTCTGAGCCTTAAACCCTGCCCCGGAGCCCTAAACCCTGTCACCGAGCCCTCCAACCCTACCCTGGAGCCCTGAACCCTAATGCCCAGCCCTCAGCCCTAGCCCTAAGCCCTAATTCCGAGCATGTAACCCTAACCCGAAGCCCTAACCCCTAATTCCGAGCCTTAAACCCTGCCCAGGAGCCCTAAACCCTGTCACGAGCCCTCCAACCCTACCCTGGAGCCCTGAACCCTAATGCCCAGCCCTCAGCCCTAGCCCTAAACCCTAATTCCGAGCCTGAAACCCTATCCCGGAGCCCTAACCCCTAATTCCGAGCCTTAAACCCTGCCCAGGAGCCCTAAACCCTGTCACCGAGCCCTCCAACCCTACCCTGGAGCCCTGAACCCTAATGCCCAGCCCTCAGCCCTAGCCCTAAACCCTAATTCCGAGCCTGAAACCCTATCCCGGAGCCCTAACCCCTAATTCTGAGCCTTAAACCCTGCCCCGGAGCCCTAAACCCTGTCACCGAGCCCTCCAACCCTACCCTGGAGCCCTGAACCCTAATGCCCAGCCCTCAGCCCTAGCCCTAAGCCCTAATTCCGAGCATGTAACCCTAACCCGAAGCCCTAACCCCTAATTCCGAGCCTTAAACCCTGCCCAGGAGCCCTAAACCCTGTCACGAGCCCTCCAACCCTACCCTGGAGCCCTGAACCCTAATGCCCAGCCCTCAGCCCTAGCCCTAAACCCTAATTCCGAGCCTGAAACCCTATCCCGGAGCCCTAACCCCTAATTCCGAGCCTTAAACCCTGCCCAGGAGCCCTAAACCCTGTCACCGAGCCCTCCAACCCTACCCTGGAGCCCTGAACCCTAATGCCCAGCCCTCAGCCCTAGCCCTAAACCCTAATTCCGAGCCTGAAACCCTATCCCGGAGCCCTAACCCCTAATTCTGAGCCTTAAACCCTGCCCCGGAGCCCTAAACCCTGTCACCGAGCCCTCCAACCCTACCCTGGAGCCCTGAACCCTAATGCCCAGCCCTCAGCCCTAGCCCTAAGCCCTAATTCCGAGCATGTAACCCTAACCCGAAGCCCTAACCCCTAATTCCGAGCCTTAAACCCTGCCCAGGAGCCCTAAACCCTGTCACGAGCCCTCCAACCCTACCCTGGAGCCCTGAACCCTAATGCCCAGCCCTCAGCCCTAGCCCTAAGCCCTAATTCCGAGCATGTAACCCTAACCCGAAGCCCTAACCCCTAATTCCGAGCCTTAAACCCTGCCCAGGAGCCCTAAACCCTGTCACGAGCCCTCCAACCCTACCCTGGAGCCCTGAACCCTAATGCCCAGCCCTCAGCCCTAGCCCTAAGCCCTAATTCCGAGCATGTAACCCTAACCCGAAGCCCTAACCCCTAATTCCGAGCCTTAAACCCTGCCCAGGAGCCCTAAACCCTGTCACCGAGCCCTCCAACCCTACCCTGGAGCCCTGAACCCTAATGCCCAGCCCTCAGCCCTAGCCCTAAGCCCTAATTCCGAGCATGTAACCCTAACCCGAAGCCCTAACCCCTAATTCCGAGCCTTAAACCCTGCCCAGGAGCCCTAAACCCTGTCACCGAGCCCTCCAACCCTACCCTGGAGCCCTGAACCCTAATGCCCAGCCCTCAGCCCTAGCCCTAAACCCTAATTCCGAGCCTGAAACCCTATCCCGGAGCCCTAACCCCTAATTCTGAGCCTTAAACCCTGCCCCGGAGCCCTAAACCCTGTCACCGAGCCCTCCAACCCTACCCTGGAGCCCTGAACCCTAATGCCCAGCCCTCAGCCCTAGCCCTAAGCCCTAATTCCGAGCATGTAACCCTAACCCGAAGCCCTAACCCCTAATTCCGAGCCTTAAACCCTGCCCAGGAGCCCTAAACCCTGTCACGAGCCCTCCAACCCTACCCTGGAGCCCTGAACCCTAATGCCCAGCCCTCAGCCCTAGCCCTAAACCCTAATTCCGAGCCTGAAACCCTATCCCGGAGCCCTAACCCCTAATTCTGAGCCTTAAACCCTGCCCCGGAGCCCTAAACCCTGTCACCGAGCCCTCCAACCCTACCCTGGAGCCCTGAACCCTAATGCCCAGCCCTCAGCCCTAGCCCTAAGCCCTAATTCCGAGCATGTAACCCTAACCCGAAGCCCTAACCCCTAATTCCGAGCCTTAAACCCTGCCCAGGAGCCCTAAACCCTGTCACGAGCCCTCCAACCCTACCCTGGAGCCCTGAACCCTAATGCCCAGCCCTCAGCCCTAGCCCTAAGCCCTAATTCCGAGCATGTAACCCTAACCCGAAGCCCTAACCCCTAATTCCGAGCCTTAAACCCTGCCCAGGAGCCCTAAACCCTGTCACGAGCCCTCCAACCCTACCCTGGAGCCCTGAACCCTAATGCCCAGCCCTCAGCCCTAGCCCTAAGCCCTAATTCCGAGCATGTAACCCTAACCCGAAGCCCTAACCCCTAATTCCGAGCCTTAAACCCTGCCCAGGAGCCCTAAACCCTGTCACCGAGCCCTCCAACCCTACCCTGGAGCCCTGAACCCTAATGCCCAGCCCTCAGCCCTAGCCCTAAGCCCTAATTCCGAGCATGTAACCCTAACCCGAAGCCCTAACCCCTAATTCCGAGCCTTAAACCCTGCCCAGGAGCCCTAAACCCTGTCACCGAGCCCTCCAACCCTACCCTGGAGCCCTGAACCCTAATGCCCAGCCCTCAGCCCTAGCCCTAAACCCTAATTCCGAGCCTGAAACCCTATCCCGGAGCCCTAACCCCTAATTCTGAGCCTTAAACCCTGCCCCGGAGCCCTAAACCCTGTCACCGAGCCCTCCAACCCTACCCTGGAGCCCTGAACCCTAATGCCCAGCCCTCAGCCCTAGCCCTAAGCCCTAATTCCGAGCATGTAACCCTAACCCGAAGCCCTAACCCCTAATTCCGAGCCTTAAACCCTGCCCAGGAGCCCTAAACCCTGTCACGAGCCCTCCAACCCTACCCTGGAGCCCTGAACCCTAATGCCCAGCCCTCAGCCCTAGCCCTAAACCCTAATTCCGAGCCTGAAACCCTATCCCGGAGCCCTAACCCCTAATTCCGAGCCTTAAACCCTGCCCAGGAGCCCTAAACCCTGTCACCGAGCCCTCCAACCCTACCCTGGAGCCCTGAACCCTAATGCCCAGCCCTCAGCCCTAGCCCTAAACCCTAATTCCGAGCCTGAAACCCTATCCCGGAGCCCTAACCCCTAATTCTGAGCCTTAAACCCTGCCCCGGAGCCCTAAACCCTGTCACCGAGCCCTCCAACCCTACCCTGGAGCCCTGAACCCTAATGCCCAGCCCTCAGCCCTAGCCCTAAGCCCTAATTCCGAGCATGTAACCCTAACCCGAAGCCCTAACCCCTAATTCCGAGCCTTAAACCCTGCCCAGGAGCCCTAAACCCTGTCACCGAGCCCTCCAACCCACCCTGGAGCCCTGAACCCTAATGCCCAGCCCTCAGCCCTAGCCCTAAGCCCTAATTCCGAGCATGTAACCCTAACCCGAAGCCCTAACCCCTAATTCCGAGCCTTAAACCCTGCCCAGGAGCCCTAAACCCTGTCACGAGCCCTCCAACCCTACCCTGGAGCCCTGAACCCTAATGCCCAGCCCTCAGCCCTAGCCCTAAACCCTAATTCCGAGCCTGAAACCCTATCCCGGAGCCCTAACCCCTAATTCTGAGCCTTAAACCCTGCCCCGGAGCCCTAAACCCTGTCACCGAGCCCTCCAACCCTACCCTGGAGCCCTGAACCCTAATGCCCAGCCCTCAGCCCTAGCCCTAAGCCCTAATTCCGAGCATGTAACCCTAACCCGAAGCCCTAACCCCTAATTCCGAGCCTTAAACCCTGCCCAGGAGCCCTAAACCCTGTCACGAGCCCTCCAACCCTACCCTGGAGCCCTGAACCCTAATGCCCAGCCCTCAGCCCTAGCCCTAAGCCCTAATTCCGAGCATGTAACCCTAACCCGAAGCCCTAACCCCTAATTCCGAGCCTTAAACCCTGCCCAGGAGCCCTAAACCCTGTCACCGAGCCCTCCAACCCTACCCTGGAGCCCTGAACCCTAATGCCCAGCCCTCAGCCCTAGCCCTAAGCCCTAATTCCGAGCATGTAACCCTAACCCGAAGCCCTAACCCCTAATTCCGAGCCTTAAACCCTGCCCAGGAGCCCTAAACCCTGTCACCGAGCCCTCCAACCCTACCCTGGAGCCCTGAACCCTAATGCCCAGCCCTCAGCCCTAGCCCTAAACCCTAATTCCGAGCCTGAAACCCTATCCCGGAGCCCTAACCCCTAATTCTGAGCCTTAAACCCTGCCCCGGAGCCCTAAACCCTGTCACCGAGCCCTCCAACCCTACCCTGGAGCCCTGAACCCTAATGCCCAGCCCTCAGCCCTAGCCCTAAGCCCTAATTCCGAGCATGTAACCCTAACCCGAAGCCCTAACCCCTAATTCCGAGCCTTAAACCCTGCCCAGGAGCCCTAAACCCTGTCACGAGCCCTCCAACCCTACCCTGGAGCCCTGAACCCTAATGCCCAGCCCTCAGCCCTAGCCCTAAACCCTAATTCCGAGCCTGAAACCCTATCCCGGAGCCCTAACCCCTAATTCCGAGCCTTAAACCCTGCCCAGGAGCCCTAAACCCTGTCACCGAGCCCTCCAACCCTACCCTGGAGCCCTGAACCCTAATGCCCAGCCCTCAGCCCTAGCCCTAAACCCTAATTCCGAGCCTGAAACCCTATCCCGGAGCCCTAACCCCTAATTCTGAGCCTTAAACCCTGCCCCGGAGCCCTAAACCCTGTCACCGAGCCCTCCAACCCTACCCTGGAGCCCTGAACCCTAATGCCCAGCCCTCAGCCCTAGCCCTAAGCCCTAATTCCGAGCATGTAACCCTAACCCGAAGCCCTAACCCCTAATTCCGAGCCTTAAACCCTGCCCAGGAGCCCTAAACCCTGTCACGAGCCCTCCAACCCTACCCTGGAGCCCTGAACCCTAATGCCCAGCCCTCAGCCCTAGCCCTAAGCCCTAATTCCGAGCATGTAACCCTAACCCGAAGCCCTAACCCCTAATTCCGAGCCTTAAACCCTGCCCAGGAGCCCTAAACCCTGTCACGAGCCCTCCAACCCTACCCTGGAGCCCTGAACCCTAATGCCCAGCCCTCAGCCCTAGCCCTAAACCCTAATTCCGAGCCTGAAACCCTATCCCGGAGCCCTAACCCCTAATTCTGAGCCTTAAACCCTGCCCCGGAGCCCTAAACCCTGTCACCGAGCCCTCCAACCCTACCCTGGAGCCCTGAACCCTAATGCCCAGCCCTCAGCCCTAGCCCTAAGCCCTAATTCCGAGCATGTAACCCTAACCCGAAGCCCTAACCCCTAATTCCGAGCCTTAAACCCTGCCCAGGAGCCCTAAACCCTGTCACGAGCCCTCCAACCCTACCCTGGAGCCCTGAACCCTAATGCCCAGCCCTCAGCCCTAGCCCTAAGCCCTAATTCCGAGCCTGAAACCCTATCCCGGAGCCCTAACCCCTAATTCTGAGCCTTAAACCCTGCCCCGGAGCCCTAAACCCTGTCACCGAGCCCTCCAACCCTACCCTGGAGCCCTGAACCCTAATGCCCAGCCCTCAGCCCTAGCCCTAAGCCCTAATTCCGAGCATGTAACCCTAACCCGAAGCCCTAACCCCTAATTCCGAGCCTTAAACCCTGCCCAGGAGCCCTAAACCCTGTCACGAGCCCTCCAACCCTACCCTGGAGCCCTGAACCCTAATGCCCAGCCCTCAGCCCTAGCCCTAAACCCTAATTCCGAGCCTGAAACCCTATCCCGGAGCCCTAACCCCTAATTCCGAGCCTTAAACCCTGCCCAGGAGCCCTAAACCCTGTCACCGAGCCCTCCAACCCTACCCTGGAGCCCTGAACCCTAATGCCCAGCCCTCAGCCCTAGCCCTAAACCCTAATTCCGAGCCTGAAACCCTATCCCGGAGCCCTAACCCCTAATTCCGAGCCTTAAACCCTGCCCAGGAGCCCTAAACCCTGTCACCGAGCCCTCCAACCCTACCCTGGAGCCCTGAACCCTAATGCCCAGCCCTCAGCCCTAGCCCTAAACCCTAATTCCGAGCCTGAAACCCTATCCCGGAGCCCTAACCCCTAATTCTGAGCCTTAAACCCTGCCCCGGAGCCCTAAACCCTGTCACCGAGCCCTCCAACCCTACCCTGGAGCCCTGAACCCTAATGCCCAGCCCTCAGCCCTAGCCCTAAGCCCTAATTCCGAGCATGTAACCCTAACCCGAAGCCCTAACCCCTAATTCCGAGCCTTAAACCCTGCCCAGGAGCCCTAAACCCTGTCACGAGCCCTCCAACCCTACCCTGGAGCCCTGAACCCTAATGCCCAGCCCTCAGCCCTAGCCCTAAACCCTAATTCCGAGCCTGAAACCCTATCCCGGAGCCCTAACCCCTAATTCTGAGCCTTAAACCCTGCCCCGGAGCCCTAAACCCTGTCACCGAGCCCTCCAACCCTACCCTGGAGCCCTGAACCCTAATGCCCAGCCCTCAGCCCTAGCCCTAAGCCCTAATTCCGAGCATGTAACCCTAACCCGAAGCCCTAACCCCTAATTCCGAGCCTTAAACCCTGCCCAGGAGCCCTAAACCCTGTCACGAGCCCTCCAACCCTACCCTGGAGCCCTGAACCCTAATGCCCAGCCCTCAGCCCTAGCCCTAAGCCCTAATTCCGAGCATGTAACCCTAACCCGAAGCCCTAACCCCTAATTCCGAGCCTTAAACCCTGCCCAGGAGCCCTAAACCCTGTCACCGAGCCCTCCAACCCTACCCTGGAGCCCTGAACCCTAATGCCCAGCCCTCAGCCCTAGCCCTAAGCCCTAATTCCGAGCATGTAACCCTAACCCGAAGCCCTAACCCCTAATTCCGAGCCTTAAACCCTGCCCAGGAGCCCTAAACCCTGTCACGAGCCCTCCAACCCTACCCTGGAGCCCTGAACCCTAATGCCCAGCCCTCAGCCCTAGCCCTAAGCCCTAATTCCGAGCATGTAACCCTAACCCGAAGCCCTAACCCCTAATTCCGAGCCTTAAACCCTGCCCAGGAGCCCTAAACCCTGTCACCGAGCCCTCCAACCCTACCCTGGAGCCCTGAACCCTAATGCCCAGCCCTCAGCCCTAGCCCTAAGCCCTAATTCCGAGCATGTAACCCTAACCCGAAGCCCTAACCCCTAATTCCGAGCCTTAAACCCTGCCCAGGAGCCCTAAACCCTGTCACCGAGCCCTCCAACCCTACCCTGGAGCCCTGAACCCTAATGCCCAGCCCTCAGCCCTAGCCCTAAACCCTAATTCCGAGCCTGAAACCCTATCCCGGAGCCCTAACCCCTAATTCCGAGCCTTAAACCCTGCCCAGGAGCCCTAAACCCTGTCACCGAGCCCTCCAACCCTACCCTGGAGCCCTGAACCCTAATGCCCAGCCCTCAGCCCTAGCCCTAAACCCTAATTCCGAGCCTGAAACCCTATCCCGGAGCCCTAACCCCTAATTCTGAGCCTTAAACCCTGCCCCGGAGCCCTAAACCCTGTCACCGAGCCCTCCAACCCTACCCTGGAGCCCTGAACCCTAATGCCCAGCCCTCAGCCCTAGCCCTAAGCCCTAATTCCGAGCATGTAACCCTAACCCGAAGCCCTAACCCCTAATTCCGAGCCTTAAACCCTGCCCAGGAGCCCTAAACCCTGTCACGAGCCCTCCAACCCTACCCTGGAGCCCTGAACCCTAATGCCCAGCCCTCAGCCCTAGCCCTAAACCCTAATTCCGAGCCTGAAACCCTATCCCGGAGCCCTAACCCCTAATTCCGAGCCTTAAACCCTGCCCAGGAGCCCTAAACCCTGTCACCGAGCCCTCCAACCCTACCCTGGAGCCCTGAACCCTAATGCCCAGCCCTCAGCCCTAGCCCTAAACCCTAATTCCGAGCCTGAAACCCTATCCCGGAGCCCTAACCCCTAATTCTGAGCCTTAAACCCTGCCCCGGAGCCCTAAACCCTGTCACCGAGCCCTCCAACCCTACCCTGGAGCCCTGAACCCTAATGCCCAGCCCTCAGCCCTAGCCCTAAGCCCTAATTCCGAGCATGTAACCCTAACCCGAAGCCCTAACCCCTAATTCCGAGCCTTAAACCCTGCCCAGGAGCCCTAAACCCTGTCACGAGCCCTCCAACCCTACCCTGGAGCCCTGAACCCTAATGCCCAGCCCTCAGCCCTAGCCCTAAACCCTAATTCCGAGCCTGAAACCCTATCCCGGAGCCCTAACCCCTAATTCTGAGCCTTAAACCCTGCCCCGGAGCCCTAAACCCTGTCACCGAGCCCTCCAACCCTACCCTGGAGCCCTGAACCCTAATGCCCAGCCCTCAGCCCTAGCCCTAAGCCCTAATTCCGAGCATGTAACCCTAACCCGAAGCCCTAACCCCTAATTCCGAGCCTTAAACCCTGCCCAGGAGCCCTAAACCCTGTCACGAGCCCTCCAACCCTACCCTGGAGCCCTGAACCCTAATGCCCAGCCCTCAGCCCTAGCCCTAAGCCCTAATTCCGAGCATGTAACCCTAACCCGAAGCCCTAACCCCTAATTCCGAGCCTTAAACCCTGCCCAGGAGCCCTAAACCCTGTCACCGAGCCCTCCAACCCTACCCTGGAGCCCTGAACCCTAATGCCCAGCCCTCAGCCCTAGCCCTAAGCCCTAATTCCGAGCATGTAACCCTAACCCGAAGCCCTAACCCCTAATTCCGAGCCTTAAACCCTGCCCAGGAGCCCTAAACCCTGTCACCGAGCCCTCCAACCCTACCCTGGAGCCCTGAACCCTAATGCCCAGCCCTCAGCCCTAGCCCTAAACCCTAATTCCGAGCCTGAAACCCTATCCCGGAGCCCTAACCCCTAATTCCGAGCCTTAAACCCTGCCCAGGAGCCCTAAACCCTGTCACCGAGCCCTCCAACCCTACCCTGGAGCCCTGAACCCTAATGCCCAGCCCTCAGCCCTAGCCCTAAACCCTAATTCCGAGCCTGAAACCCTATCCCGGAGCCCTAACCCCTAATTCTGAGCCTTAAACCCTGCCCCGGAGCCCTAAACCCTGTCACCGAGCCCTCCAACCCTACCCTGGAGCCCTGAACCCTAATGCCCAGCCCTCAGCCCTAGCCCTAAGCCCTAATTCCGAGCATGTAACCCTAACCCGAAGCCCTAACCCCTAATTCCGAGCCTTAAACCCTGCCCAGGAGCCCTAAACCCTGTCACGAGCCCTCCAACCCTACCCTGGAGCCCTGAACCCTAATGCCCAGCCCTCAGCCCTAGCCCTAAACCCTAATTCCGAGCCTGAAACCCTATCCCGGAGCCCTAACCCCTAATTCCGAGCCTTAAACCCTGCCCAGGAGCCCTAAACCCTGTCACCGAGCCCTCCAACCCTACCCTGGAGCCCTGAACCCTAATGCCCAGCCCTCAGCCCTAGCCCTAAACCCTAATTCCGAGCCTGAAACCCTATCCCGGAGCCCTAACCCCTAATTCTGAGCCTTAAACCCTGCCCCGGAGCCCTAAACCCTGTCACCGAGCCCTCCAACCCTACCCTGGAGCCCTGAACCCTAATGCCCAGCCCTCAGCCCTAGCCCTAAGCCCTAATTCCGAGCATGTAACCCTAACCCGAAGCCCTAACCCCTAATTCCGAGCCTTAAACCCTGCCCAGGAGCCCTAAACCCTGTCACGAGCCCTCCAACCCTACCCTGGAGCCCTGAACCCTAATGCCCAGCCCTCAGCCCTAGCCCTAAGCCCTAATTCCGAGCATGTAACCCTAACCCGAAGCCCTAACCCCTAATTCCGAGCCTTAAACCCTGCCCAGGAGCCCTAAACCCTGTCACCGAGCCCTCCAACCCTACCCTGGAGCCCTGAACCCTAATGCCCAGCCCTCAGCCCTAGCCCTAAGCCCTAATTCCGAGCATGTAACCCTAACCCGAAGCCCTAACCCCTAATTCCGAGCCTTAAACCCTGCCCAGGAGCCCTAAACCCTGTCACCGAGCCCTCCAACCCTACCCTGGAGCCCTGAACCCTAATGCCCAGCCCTCAGCCCTAGCCCTAAGCCCTAATTCCGAGCCTGAAACCCTATCCCGGAGCCCTAACCCCTAATTCTGAGCCTTAAACCCTGCCCCGGAGCCCTAAACCCTGTCACCGAGCCCTCCAACCCTACCCTGGAGCCCTGAACCCTAATGCCCAGCCCTCAGCCCTAGCCCTAAGCCCTAATTCCGAGCATGTAACCCTAACCCGAAGCCCTAACCCCTAATTCCGAGCCTTAAACCCTGCCCAGGAGCCCTAAACCCTGTCACGAGCCCTCCAACCCTACCCTGGAGCCCTGAACCCTAATGCCCAGCCCTCAGCCCTAGCCCTAAACCCTAATTCCGAGCCTGAAACCCTATCCCGGAGCCCTAACCCCTAATTCTGAGCCTTAAACCCTGCCCCGGAGCCCTAAACCCTGTCACCGAGCCCTCCAACCCTACCCTGGAGCCCTGAACCCTAATGCCCAGCCCTCAGCCCTAGCCCTAAGCCCTAATTCCGAGCATGTAACCCTAACCCGAAGCCCTAACCCCTAATTCCGAGCCTTAAACCCTGCCCAGGAGCCCTAAACCCTGTCACGAGCCCTCCAACCCTACCCTGGAGCCCTGAACCCTAATGCCCAGCCCTCAGCCCTAGCCCTAAGCCCTAATTCCGAGCATGTAACCCTAACCCGAAGCCCTAACCCCTAATTCCGAGCCTTAAACCCTGCCCAGGAGCCCTAAACCCTGTCACCGAGCCCTCCAACCCTACCCTGGAGCCCTGAACCCTAATGCCCAGCCCTCAGCCCTAGCCCTAAGCCCTAATTCCGAGCATGTAACCCTAACCCGAAGCCCTAACCCCTAATTCCGAGCCTTAAACCCTGCCCAGGAGCCCTAAACCCTGTCACGAGCCCTCCAACCCTACCCTGGAGCCCTGAACCCTAATGCCCAGCCCTCAGCCCTAGCCCTAAACCCTAATTCCGAGCCTGAAACCCTATCCCGGAGCCCTAACCCCTAATTCCGAGCCTTAAACCCTGCCCAGGAGCCCTAAACCCTGTCACCGAGCCCTCCAACCCTACCCTGGAGCCCTGAACCCTAATGCCCAGCCCTCAGCCCTAGCCCTAAACCCTAATTCCGAGCCTGAAACCCTATCCCGGAGCCCTAACCCCTAATTCTGAGCCTTAAACCCTGCCCCGGAGCCCTAAACCCTGTCACCGAGCCCTCCAACCCTACCCTGGAGCCCTGAACCCTAATGCCCAGCCCTCAGCCCTAGCCCTAAGCCCTAATTCCGAGCATGTAACCCTAACCCGAAGCCCTAACCCCTAATTCCGAGCCTTAAACCCTGCCCAGGAGCCCTAAACCCTGTCACGAGCCCTCCAACCCTACCCTGGAGCCCTGAACCCTAATGCCCAGCCCTCAGCCCTAGCCCTAAGCCCTAATTCCGAGCATGTAACCCTAACCCGAAGCCCTAACCCCTAATTCCGAGCCTTAAACCCTGCCCAGGAGCCCTAAACCCTGTCACGAGCCCTCCAACCCTACCCTGGAGCCCTGAACCCTAATGCCCAGCCCTCAGCCCTAGCCCTAAGCCCTAATTCCGAGCCTGAAACCCTATCCCGGAGCCCTAACCCCTAATTCTGAGCCTTAAACCCTGCCCCGGAGCCCTAAACCCTGTCACCGAGCCCTCCAACCCTACCCTGGAGCCCTGAACCCTAATGCCCAGCCCTCAGCCCTAGCCCTAAGCCCTAATTCCGAGCATGTAACCCTAACCCGAAGCCCTAACCCCTAATTCCGAGCCTTAAACCCTGCCCAGGAGCCCTAAACCCTGTCACGAGCCCTCCAACCCTACCCTGGAGCCCTGAACCCTAATGCCCAGCCCTCAGCCCTAGCCCTAAACCCTAATTCCGAGCCTGAAACCCTATCCCGGAGCCCTAACCCCTAATTCCGAGCCTTAAACCCTGCCCAGGAGCCCTAAACCCTGTCACCGAGCCCTCCAACCCTACCCTGGAGCCCTGAACCCTAATGCCCAGCCCTCAGCCCTAGCCCTAAACCCTAATTCCGAGCCTGAAACCCTATCCCGGAGCCCTAACCCCTAATTCTGAGCCTTAAACCCTGCCCCGGAGCCCTAAACCCTGTCACCGAGCCCTCCAACCCTACCCTGGAGCCCTGAACCCTAATGCCCAGCCCTCAGCCCTAGCCCTAAGCCCTAATTCCGAGCATGTAACCCTAACCCGAAGCCCTAACCCCTAATTCCGAGCCTTAAACCCTGCCCAGGAGCCCTAAACCCTGTCACGAGCCCTCCAACCCTACCCTGGAGCCCTGAACCCTAATGCCCAGCCCTCAGCCCTAGCCCTAAGCCCTAATTCCGAGCATGTAACCCTAACCCGAAGCCCTAACCCCTAATTCCGAGCCTTAAACCCTGCCCAGGAGCCCTAAACCCTGTCACGAGCCCTCCAACCCTACCCTGGAGCCCTGAACCCTAATGCCCAGCCCTCAGCCCTAGCCCTAAGCCCTAATTCCGAGCCTGAAACCCTATCCCGGAGCCCTAACCCCTAATTCCGAGCCTTAAACCCTGCCCAGGAGCCCTAAACCCTGTCACCGAGCCCTCCAACCCTACCCTGGAGCCCTGAACCCTAATGCCCAGCCCTCAGCCCTAGCCCTAAACCCTAATTCCGAGCCTGAAACCCTATCCCGGAGCCCTAACCCCTAATTCTGAGCCTTAAACCCTGCCCCGGAGCCCTAAACCCTGTCACCGAGCCCTCCAACCCTACCCTGGAGCCCTGAACCCTAATGCCCAGCCCTCAGCCCTAGCCCTAAGCCCTAATTCCGAGCATGTAACCCTAACCCGAAGCCCTAACCCCTAATTCCGAGCCTTAAACCCTGCCCAGGAGCCCTAAACCCTGTCACGAGCCCTCCAACCCTACCCTGGAGCCCTGAACCCTAATGCCCAGCCCTCAGCCCTAGCCCTAAGCCCTAATTCCGAGCATGTAACCCTAACCCGAAGCCCTAACCCCTAATTCCGAGCCTTAAACCCTGCCCAGGAGCCCTAAACCCTGTCACCGAGCCCTCCAACCCTACCCTGGAGCCCTGAACCCTAATGCCCAGCCCTCAGCCCTAGCCCTAAGCCCTAATTCCGAGCATGTAACCCTAACCCGAAGCCCTAACCCCTAATTCCGAGCCTTAAACCCTGCCCAGGAGCCCTAAACCCTGTCACGAGCCCTCCAACCCTACCCTGGAGCCCTGAACCCTAATGCCCAGCCCTCAGCCCTAGCCCTAAGCCCTAATTCCGAGCCTGAAACCCTATCCCGGAGCCCTAACCCCTAATTCTGAGCCTTAAACCCTGCCCCGGAGCCCTAAACCCTGTCACCGAGCCCTCCAACCCTACCCTGGAGCCCTGAACCCTAATGCCCAGCCCTCAGCCCTAGCCCTAAGCCCTAATTCCGAGCATGTAACCCTAACCCGAAGCCCTAACCCCTAATTCCGAGCCTTAAACCCTGCCCAGGAGCCCTAAACCCTGTCACCGAGCCCTCCAACCCTACCCTGGAGCCCTGAACCCTAATGCCCAGCCCTCAGCCCTAGCCCTAAGCCCTAATTCCGAGCATGTAACCCTAACCCGAAGCCCTAACCCCTAATTCCGAGCCTTAAACCCTGCCCAGGAGCCCTAAACCCTGTCACGAGCCCTCCAACCCTACCCTGGAGCCCTGAACCCTAATGCCCAGCCCTCAGCCCTAGCCCTAAACCCTAATTCCGAGCCTAAAACCCTATCCCGGAGCCCTAACCCCTAATTCCGAGCCTTAAACCCTGCCCAGGAGCCCTAAACCCTGTCACCGAGCCCTCCAACCCTACCCTGGAGCCCTGAACCCTAATGCCCAGCCCTCAGCCCTAGCCCTAAACCCTAATTCCGAGCCTGAAACCCTATCCCGGAGCCCTAACCCCTAATTCTGAGCCTTAAACCCTGCCCCGGAGCCCTAAACCCTGTCACCGAGCCCTCCAACCCTACCCTGGAGCCCTGAACCCTAATGCCCAGCCCTCAGCCCTAGCCCTAAGCCCTAATTCCGAGCATGTAACCCTAACCCGAAGCCCTAACCCCTAATTCCGAGCCTTAAACCCTGCCCAGGAGCCCTAAACCCTGTCACCGAGCCCTCCAACCCTACCCTGGAGCCCTGAACCCTAATGCCCAGCCCTCAGCCCTAGCCCTAAGCCCTAATTCCGAGCATGTAACCCTAACCCGAAGCCCTAACCCCTAATTCCGAGCCTTAAACCCTGCCCAGGAGCCCTAAACCCTGTCACGAGCCCTCCAACCCTACCCTGGAGCCCTGAACCCTAATGCCCAGCCCTCAGCCCTAGCCCTAAACCCTAATTCCGAGCCTGAAACCCTATCCCGGAGCCCTAACCCCTAATTCCGAGCCTTAAACCCTGCCCAGGAGCCCTAAACCCTGTCACCGAGCCCTCCAACCCTACCCTGGAGCCCTGAACCCTAATGCCCAGCCCTCAGCCCTAGCCCTAAACCCTAATTCCGAGCCTGAAACCCTATCCCGGAGCCCTAACCCCTAATTCTGAGCCTTAAACCCTGCCCCGGAGCCCTAAACCCTGTCACCGAGCCCTCCAACCCTACCCTGGAGCCCTGAACCCTAATGCCCAGCCCTCAGCCCTAGCCCTAAGCCCTAATTCCGAGCATGTAACCCTAACCCGAAGCCCTAACCCCTAATTCCGAGCCTTAAACCCTGCCCAGGAGCCCTAAACCCTGTCACGAGCCCTCCAACCCTACCCTGGAGCCCTGAACCCTAATGCCCAGCCCTCAGCCCTAGCCCTAAGCCCTAATTCCGAGCATGTAACCCTAACCCGAAGCCCTAACCCCTAATTCCGAGCCTTAAACCCTGCCCAGGAGCCCTAAACCCTGTCACGAGCCCTCCAACCCTACCCTGGAGCCCTGAACCCTAATGCCCAGCCCTCAGCCCTAGCCCTAAGCCCTAATTCCGAGCCTGAAACCCTATCCCGGAGCCCTAACCCCTAATTCTGAGCCTTAAACCCTGCCCCGGAGCCCTAAACCCTGTCACCGAGCCCTCCAACCCTACCCTGGAGCCCTGAACCCTAATGCCCAGCCCTCAGCCCTAGCCCTAAACCCTAATTCCGAGCCTGAAACCCTATCCCGGAGCCCTAACCCCTAATTCCGAGCCTTAAACCCTGCCCAGGAGCCCTAAACCCTGTCACCGAGCCCTCCAACCCTACCCTGGAGCCCTGAACCCTAATGCCCAGCCCTCAGCCCTAGCCCTAAACCCTAATTCCGAGCCTGAAACCCTATCCCGGAGCCCTAACCCCTAATTCTGAGCCTTAAACCCTGCCCCGGAGCCCTAAACCCTGTCACCGAGCCCTCCAACCCTACCCTGGAGCCCTGAACCCTAATGCCCAGCCCTCAGCCCTAGCCCTAAGCCCTAATTCCGAGCATGTAACCCTAACCCGAAGCCCTAACCCCTAATTCCGAGCCTTAAACCCTGCCCAGGAGCCCTAAACCCTGTCACGAGCCCTCCAACCCTACCCTGGAGCCCTGAACCCTAATGCCCAGCCCTCAGCCCTAGCCCTAAACCCTAATTCCGAGCCTGAAACCCTATCCCGGAGCCCTAACCCCTAATTCTGAGCCTTAAACCCTGCCCCGGAGCCCTAAACCCTGTCACCGAGCCCTCCAACCCTACCCTGGAGCCCTGAACCCTAATGCCCAGCCCTCAGCCCTAGCCCTAAGCCCTAATTCCGAGCATGTAACCCTAACCCGAAGCCCTAACCCCTAATTCCGAGCCTTAAACCCTGCCCAGGAGCCCTAAACCCTGTCACGAGCCCTCCAACCCTACCCTGGAGCCCTGAACCCTAATGCCCAGCCCTCAGCCCTAGCCCTAAGCCCTAATTCCGAGCATGTAACCCTAACCCGAAGCCCTAACCCCTAATTCCGAGCCTTAAACCCTGCCCAGGAGCCCTAAACCCTGTCACGAGCCCTCCAACCCTACCCTGGAGCCCTGAACCCTAATGCCCAGCCCTCAGCCCTAGCCCTAAGCCCTAATTCCGAGCATGTAACCCTAACCCGAAGCCCTAACCCCTAATTCCGAGCCTTAAACCCTGCCCAGGAGCCCTAAACCCTGTCACGAGCCCTCCAACCCTACCCTGGAGCCCTGAACCCTAATGCCCAGCCCTCAGCCCTAGCCCTAAGCCCTAATTCCGAGCCTGAAACCCTATCCCGGAGCCCTAACCCCTAATTCTGAGCCTTAAACCCTGCCCCGGAGCCCTAAACCCTGTCACCGAGCCCTCCAACCCTACCCTGGAGCCCTGAACCCTAATGCCCAGCCCTCAGCCCTAGCCCTAAACCCTAATTCCGAGCCTGAAACCCTATCCCGGAGCCCTAACCCCTAATTCCGAGCCTTAAACCCTGCCCAGGAGCCCTAAACCCTGTCACCGAGCCCTCCAACCCTACCCTGGAGCCCTGAACCCTAATGCCCAGCCCTCAGCCCTAGCCCTAAACCCTAATTCCGAGCCTGAAACCCTATCCCGGAGCCCTAACCCCTAATTCTGAGCCTTAAACCCTGCCCCGGAGCCCTAAACCCTGTCACCGAGCCCTCCAACCCTACCCTGGAGCCCTGAACCCTAATGCCCAGCCCTCAGCCCTAGCCCTAAGCCCTAATTCCGAGCATGTAACCCTAACCCGAAGCCCTAACCCCTAATTCCGAGCCTTAAACCCTGCCCAGGAGCCCTAAACCCTGTCACGAGCCCTCCAACCCTACCCTGGAGCCCTGAACCCTAATGCCCAGCCCTCAGCCCTAGCCCTAAACCCTAATTCCGAGCCTGAAACCCTATCCCGGAGCCCTAACCCCTAATTCTGAGCCTTAAACCCTGCCCCGGAGCCCTAAACCCTGTCACCGAGCCCTCCAACCCTACCCTGGAGCCCTGAACCCTAATGCCCAGCCCTCAGCCCTAGCCCTAAGCCCTAATTCCGAGCATGTAACCCTAACCCGAAGCCCTAACCCCTAATTCCGAGCCTTAAACCCTGCCCAGGAGCCCTAAACCCTGTCACGAGCCCTCCAACCCTACCCTGGAGCCCTGAACCCTAATGCCCAGCCCTCAGCCCTAGCCCTAAGCCCTAATTCCGAGCATGTAACCCTAACCCGAAGCCCTAACCCCTAATTCCGAGCCTTAAACCCTGCCCAGGAGCCCTAAACCCTGTCACCGAGCCCTCCAACCCTACCCTGGAGCCCTGAACCCTAATGCCCAGCCCTCAGCCCTAGCCCTAAGCCCTAATTCCGAGCATGTAACCCTAACCCGAAGCCCTAACCCCTAATTCCGAGCCTTAAACCCTGCCCAGGAGCCCTAAACCCTGTCACGAGCCCTCCAACCCTACCCTGGAGCCCTGAACCCTAATGCCCAGCCCTCAGCCCTAGCCCTAAACCCTAATTCCGAGCCTGAAACCCTATCCCGGAGCCCTAACCCCTAATTCCGAGCCTTAAACCCTGCCCAGGAGCCCTAAACCCTGTCACCGAGCCCTCCAACCCTACCCTGGAGCCCTGAACCCTAATGCCCAGCCCTCAGCCCTAGCCCTAAACCCTAATTCCGAGCCTGAAACCCTATCCCGGAGCCCTAACCCCTAATTCCGAGCCTTAAACCCTGCCCAGGAGCCCTAAACCCTGTCACCGAGCCCTCCAACCCTACCCTGGAGCCCTGAACCCTAATGCCCAGCCCTCAGCCCTAGCCCTAAACCCTAATTCCGAGCCTGAAACCCTATCCCGGAGCCCTAACCCCTAATTCTGAGCCTTAAACCCTGCCCCGGAGCCCTAAACCCTGTCACCGAGCCCTCCAACCCTACCCTGGAGCCCTGAACCCTAATGCCCAGCCCTCAGCCCTAGCCCTAAGCCCTAATTCCGAGCATGTAACCCTAACCCGAAGCCCTAACCCCTAATTCCGAGCCTTAAACCCTGCCCAGGAGCCCTAAACCCTGTCACGAGCCCTCCAACCCTACCCTGGAGCCCTGAACCCTAATGCCCAGCCCTCAGCCCTAGCCCTAAACCCTAATTCCGAGCCTGAAACCCTATCCCGGAGCCCTAACCCCTAATTCCGAGCCTTAAACCCTGCCCAGGAGCCCTAAACCCTGTCACAGAGCCCTCCAACCCTACCCTGGAGCCCTGAACCCTAATGCCCAGCCCTCAGCCCTAGCCCTAAACCCTAATTCCGAGCCTGAAACCCAATCCCGGAGCCCTAACCCCTAATTCTGAGCCTTAAACCCTGCCCCGGAGCCCTAAACCCTGTCACCGAGCCCTCCAACCCTACCCTGGAGCCCTGAACCCTAATGCCCAGCCCTCAGCCCTAGCCCTAAGCCCTAATTCCGAGCATGTAACCCTAACCCGAAGCCCTAACCCCTAATTCCGAGCCTTAAACCCTGCCCAGGAGCCCTAAACCCTGTCACCGAGCCCTCCAACCCTACCCTGGAGCCCTGAACCCTAATGCCCAGCCCTCAGCCCTAGCCCTAAGCCCTAATTCCGAGCATGTAACCCTAACCCGAAGCCCTAACCCCTAATTCCGAGCCTTAAACCCTGCCCAGGAGCCCTAAACCCTGTCACCGAGCCCTCCAACCCTACCCTGGAGCCCTGAAACCTAATGCCCAGCCCTCAGCCCTAGCCCTAAGCCCTAATTCCGAGCATGTAACCCTAACCCGAAGCCCTAACCCCTAATTCCGAGCCTTAAACCCTGCCCAGGAGCCCTAAACCCTGTCACGAGCCCTCCAACCCTACCCTGGAGCCCTGAACCCTAATGCCCAGCCCTCAGCCCTAGCCCTAAACCCTAATTCCGAGCCTGAAACCCTATCCCGGAGCCCTAACCCCTAATTCCGAGCCTTAAACCCTGCCCAGGAGCCCTAAACCCTGTCACCGAGCCCTCCAACCCTACCCTGGAGCCCTGAACCCTAATGCCCAGCCCTCAGCCCTAGCCCTAAACCCTAATTCCGAGCCTGAAACCCTATCCCGGAGCCCTAACCCCTAATTCTGAGCCTTAAACCCTGCCCCGGAGCCCTAAACCCTGTCACCGAGCCCTCCAACCCTACCCTGGAGCCCTGAACCCTAATGCCCAGCCCTCAGCCCTAGCCCTAAGCCCTAATTCCGAGCATGTAACCCTAACCCGAAGCCCTAACCCCTAATTCCGAGCCTTAAACCCTGCCCAGGAGCCCTAAACCCTGTCACGAGCCCTCCAACCCTACCCTGGAGCCCTGAACCCTAATGCCCAGCCCTCAGCCCTAGCCCTAAACCCTAATTCCGAGCCTGAAACCCTATCCCGGAGCCCTAACCCCTAATTCCGAGCCTTAAACCCTGCCCAGGAGCCCTAAACCCTGTCACCGAGCCCTCCAACCCTACCCTGGAGCCCTGAACCCTAATGCCCAGCCCTCAGCCCTAGCCCTAAACCCTAATTCCGAGCCTGAAACCCTATCCCGGAGCCCTAACCCCTAATTCTGAGCCTTAAACCCTGCCCCGGAGCCCTAAACCCTGTCACCGAGCCCTCCAACCCTACCCTGGAGCCCTGAACCCTAATGCCCAGCCCTCAGCCCTAGCCCTAAGCCCTAATTCCGAGCATGTAACCCTAACCCGAAGCCCTAACCCCTAATTCCGAGCCTTAAACCCTGCCCAGGAGCCCTAAACCCTGTCACGAGCCCTCCAACCCTACCCTGGAGCCCTGAACCCTAATGCCCAGCCCTCAGCCCTAGCCCTAAGCCCTAATTCCGAGCATGTAACCCTAACCCGAAGCCCTAACCCCTAATTCCGAGCCTTAAACCCTGCCCAGGAGCCCTAAACCCTGTCACCGAGCCCTCCAACCCTACCCTGGAGCCCTGAACCCTAATGCCCAGCCCTCAGCCCTAGCCCTAAGCCCTAATTCCGAGCATGTAACCCTAACCCGAAGCCCTAACCCCTAATTCCGAGCCTTAAACCCTGCCCAGGAGCCCTAAACCCTGTCACCGAGCCCTCCAACCCTACCCTGGAGCCCTGAACCCTAATGCCCAGCCCTCAGCCCTAGCCCTAAGCCCTAATTCCGAGCATGTAACCCTAACCCGAAGCCCTAACCCCTAATTCCGAGCCTTAAACCCTGCCCAGGAGCCCTAAACCCTGTCACGAGCCCTCCAACCCTACCCTGGAGCCCTGAACCCTAATGCCCAGCCCTCAGCCCTAGCCCTAAGCCCTAATTCCGAGCATGTAACCCTAACCCGAAGCCCTAACCCCTAATTCCGAGCCTTAAACCCTGCCCAGGAGCCCTAAACCCTGTCACGAGCCCTCCAACCCTACCCTGGAGCCCTGAACCCTAATGCCCAGCCCTCAGCCCTAGCCCTAAACCCTAATTCCGAGCCTAAAACCCTATCCCGGAGCCCTAACCCCTAATTCCGAGCCTTAAACCCTGCCCAGGAGCCCTAAACCCTGTCACCGAGCCCTCCAACCCTACCCTGGAGCCCTGAACCCTAATGCCCAGCCCTCAGCCCTAGCCCTAAACCCTAATTCCGAGCCTGAAACCCTATCCCGGAGCCCTAACCCCTAATTCTGAGCCTTAAACCCTGCCCCGGAGCCCTAAACCCTGTCACCGAGCCCTCCAACCCTACCCTGGAGCCCTGAACCCTAATGCCCAGCCCTCAGCCCTAGCCCTAAGCCCTAATTCCGAGCATGTAACCCTAACCCGAAGCCCTAACCCCTAATTCCGAGCCTTAAACCCTGCCCAGGAGCCCTAAACCCTGTCACGAGCCCTCCAACCCTACCCTGGAGCCCTGAACCCTAATGCCCAGCCCTCAGCCCTAGCCCTAAGCCCTAATTCCGAGCATGTAACCCTAACCCGAAGCCCTAACCCCTAATTCCGAGCCTTAAACCCTGCCCAGGAGCCCTAAACCCTGTCACCGAGCCCTCCAACCCTACCCTGGAGCCCTGAACCCTAATGCCCAGCCCTCAGCCCTAGCCCTAAGCCCTAATTCCGAGCATGTAACCCTAACCCGAAGCCCTAACCCCTAATTCCGAGCCTTAAACCCTGCCCAGGAGCCCTAAACCCTGTCACGAGCCCTCCAACCCTACCCTGGAGCCCTGAACCCTAATGCCCAGCCCTCAGCCCTAGCCCTAAACCCTAATTCCGAGCCTGAAACCCTATCCCGGAGCCCTAACCCCTAATTCCGAGCCTTAAACCCTGCCCAGGAGCCCTAAACCCTGTCACCGAGCCCTCCAACCCTACCCTGGAGCCCTGAACCCTAATGCCCAGCCCTCAGCCCTAGCCCTAAACCCTAATTCCGAGCCTGAAACCCTATCCCGGAGCCCTAACCCCTAATTCTGAGCCTTAAACCCTGCCCCGGAGCCCTAAACCCTGTCACCGAGCCCTCCAACCCTACCCTGGAGCCCTGAACCCTAATGCCCAGCCCTCAGCCCTAGCCCTAAGCCCTAATTCCGAGCATGTAACCCTAACCCGAAGCCCTAACCCCTAATTCCGAGCCTTAAACCCTGCCCAGGAGCCCTAAACCCTGTCACGAGCCCTCCAACCCTACCCTGGAGCCCTGAACCCTAATGCCCAGCCCTCAGCCCTAGCCCTAAGCCCTAATTCCGAGCATGTAACCCTAACCCGAAGCCCTAACCCCTAATTCCGAGCCTTAAACCCTGCCCAGGAGCCCTAAACCCTGTCACCGAGCCCTCCAACCCTACCCTGGAGCCCTGAACCCTAATGCCCAGCCCTCAGCCCTAGCCCTAAGCCCTAATTCCGAGCATGTAACCCTAACCCGAAGCCCTAACCCCTAATTCCGAGCCTTAAACCCTGCCCAGGAGCCCTAAACCCTGTCACCGAGCCCTCCAACCCTACCCTGGAGCCCTGAACCCTAATGCCCAGCCCTCAGCCCTAGCCCTAAGCCCTAATTCCGAGCATGTAACCCTAACCCGAAGCCCTAACCCCTAATTCCGAGCCTTAAACCCTGCCCAGGAGCCCTAAACCCTGTCACGAGCCCTCCAACCCTACCCTGGAGCCCTGAACCCTAATGCCCAGCCCTCAGCCCTAGCCCTAAACCCTAATTCCGAGCCTGAAACCCTATCCCGGAGCCCTAACCCCTAATTCCGAGCCTTAAACCCTGCCCAGGAGCCCTAAACCCTGTCACCGAGCCCTCCAACCCTACCCTGGAGCCCTGAACCCTAATGCCCAGCCCTCAGCCCTAGCCCTAAACCCTAATTCCGAGCCTGAAACCCTATCCCGGAGCCCTAACCCCTAATTCTGAGCCTTAAACCCTGCCCCGGAGCCCTAAACCCTGTCACCGAGCCCTCCAACCCTACCCTGGAGCCCTGAACCCTAATGCCCAGCCCTCAGCCCTAGCCCTAAGCCCTAATTCCGAGCATGTAACCCTAACCCGAAGCCCTAACCCCTAATTCCGAGCCTTAAACCCTGCCCAGGAGCCCTAAACCCTGTCACGAGCCCTCCAACCCTACCCTGGAGCCCTGAACCCTAATGCCCAGCCCTCAGCCCTAGCCCTAAACCCTAATTCCGAGCCTGAAACCCTATCCCGGAGCCCTAACCCCTAATTCCGAGCCTTAAACCCTGCCCAGGAGCCCTAAACCCTGTCACAGAGCCCTCCAACCCTACCCTGGAGCCCTGAACCCTAATGCCCAGCCCTCAGCCCTAGCCCTAAACCCTAATTCCGAGCCTGAAACCCTATCCCGGAGCCCTAACCCCTAATTCTGAGCCTTAAACCCTGCCCCGGAGCCCTAAACCCTGTCACCGAGCCCTCCAACCCTACCCTGGAGCCCTGAACCCTAATGCCCAGCCCTCAGCCCTAGCCCTAAGCCCTAATTCCGAGCATGTAACCCTAACCCGAAGCCCTAACCCCTAATTCCGAGCCTTAAACCCTGCCCAGGAGCCCTAAACCCTGTCACGAGCCCTCCAACCCTACCCTGGAGCCCTGAACCCTAATGCCCAGCCCTCAGCCCTAGCCCTAAACCCTAATTCCGAGCCTGAAACCCTATCCCGGAGCCCTAACCCCTAATTCCGAGCCTTAAACCCTGCCCAGGAGCCCTAAACCCTGTCACCGAGCCCTTCAACCCTACCCTGGAGCCCTGAACCCTAATGCCCAGCCCTCAGCCCTAGCCCTATGCCCTAATTCCGAGCATGTAACCCTAACCCGGAGCCCTAACCCCTAACTCCGAGCCTTAAACCCTGCCCAGGAGCCCTAAACCCTGTCACCGAGCCCTCCAACCCTACCTTGGAGCCCTGAACCCTAATGCCCAGCCCTCAGCCCTAGCCCTAAGCCCTAATTCTGAGCATGAAACTCTATCCCGGAGCCCTAACCGCTAATTCTGAGCCCCAAACCCTAGATCCGGACCTTAAACCCTAGCTCCCGAGCCCTAAACCCTAGCCCCGAGCCCTAAACCCTGGCCCCGAGCCCTATAAACTGCCCTCTTCCCCTGCCCTCAACCCTAAACCCTAGATCCGGGACTTAAACCCTACCTCCCAAGCCCTAAACCCTGGCCCGAGCCCTATAAACTGCCCTCTTCCCCTGCCCTCAACCCTAAACCCTAGATCCGGGCCTTAAACCCTAGGTCCCGAGCCCTAAACCCTAGCCCCGAGCCCTAAACCCTAGCCCGAGCCCTATAAACTGCCCTCTTTCCCTGCCCTCAGCCATAAACACTAGATCCGGGCCATAAACCCTATCTCCTTTGGTAACAGCGTGCTGGAGGTTTGATATGTCACTAGATATAAAGATCAGTGCGTGCATATATGCCTTTGAGTGATAGGATTCCATGTCTCCCAGTTCTCTGGCCACTCTTGAGGTTTCGATGTATTTGGTAAATAACAGAAATGAGCCTAGAACAATGACGGGTGGGTTTCCTTCATTGAATAGCAAACAAAGATGACTCTACAAAAATGACGGGTGGTTTTCTTTCATTAGACAGCAACAGAAGTTAACTTTGAAACATGATAGTTTTGCTACTTTATTAGTGAATCAACACAAGGGACAGCGGGATCACAGAGGCTTCTACAGAATCGTACAGTTTTAGAAATGACAAATTAATATTTCCTTGTGAAGCAAAATGAGGATCCAGAAATCAGCACATGTCCCTCAGAGGAATGCTTCAGGGTTATATTATCCTACAAGAGAAACAAATGAACATCTCAATGACCTGTTCTTAATAAATGACATTACATGTACATTCTATAAAAACAGATTCCAACTGAAGCAAACTTTTAAAATCACCTAGAGTGTTCAGATAACCATAGCAGTTAAAAGCAAGCCTGGGCGTAGTTAGCAAAGTTTCGCTACGCGGAAATGCACGAAGTGACAAAAGATAACTGCAGAGTTGTGCAAGCGGCTGGTTACACTGATCTTCCTGCCACTTGGGTAGAAATTCTAGCCAAGTAGCAGCTCGTGGGCCCCAACTTACCTGTTGAAAAAACTCTACAAGTCATTTGGGGGCATAATATCAAGGGCCTTATCGCCGCTTTAGAGAGACTTTTTCCCGCTAAAGCCGCAATAATTTTATCGCCCTATTAGCAAGCTGTCGCTAACAGCAGTTAGCGACAGTTTGCAGGCGATAGCGAGCGGTTTGGGGCCCGCTTTGCATGTCAGCGATATTTATCGCTAATAACACGCAAAGTGGGCATACCCAACCTGTTAGCGACTGAAAGCAGTCGCTAACATCGCTATCGCCTATTATCAATGCAGGTACAGCGATAAAAAAATGTGCGCTAATCGCGATTATTGCCGAAAAATAACGCCTGCTCAGACCACTTCTTAAGCTGTATATCCAATGGGAGTTGGATATTCAGGTTAAGACCCTATTGGTGTTAGTTCCTGAATATCGCGGGATTTCCAGCGATATTCACGCGTTTCGCCGCTATCGCCGGATATTTTATCGCATTTTAGATAAACTTTGCTAATAGCACGTTATCTCTGTGATGAAATACGGCGAGAGAAAAAATTTCGCTAAGCTTATTTAGCGATAAATATCACTAGTTGTTGATAATATGCCCCTTGGAGTTTTCTGCACTCCGCGAGCTTTGCGGAGCACAAAGTGCAGAAAACTTCGCAAACTCCGTGAACGGAGCAGAGTTCACTGCTCAGGCCTACTTAAAATCAATGGGGATTCAGTCACAGACACACTAATATATACTTTTACTTGAGCCATACCTCTCAGCTAGAATTAATGGAGATAACACCATAGGGCATATTTACTATTTTTTCTAGCAACACAGTGCATCAAATGAACTTACTGCGCCATGTTGCATAAAAAGGAGAGAGCAGAAATGCTCCATATTTACAAAGAAGTGCTGGTGCACAGTGTGCGCCTAGTGCCAATGCAGGCAGCGTTCCATAATAGGGCAAGGGTGCCTGCGTTACTGCCTGGATTTAGTTTGTGCAGGAAAGGACACCTTCCTGCACAAGAGCAATCCTTAGATGTATATTCCTCTTTCTATGTGTGCTACACAATGCAGCACTCATGGAAAGAGAAAGCAGCAAGGAGAAATACAAATGTTTCACTGTGCTACGCCTCTTTTAGGTAGGGGCACCATTTTGGTGCAAGCATAGGTTTACAAGCCATTAGTTTGATTTTTTTGTTTTGTCATTATGAAAATCAGTTCTTCCATTTTTAAATCCCTGAATGTTCCTGATCACAAACTTTGGTGTCTTGCTGACTTGTTTTCAAATTAGTACAAACACACTTGTTTTGCACGTGTCTTTACTCACATGGTGTTAACATACCAGCCTTTTGCCCATGAAGCTAATCTAGCAATGTTTATACTTAATTGTTCAATTTTCTGTAGTTGTAGGAAAAGGAACAAGCAATGTAAACTTGTAAATGTTTATGCTTGTTTTTTCGACTGTCTGCCAATGTCTTAAGGAACCAGCAATATCCACTGAGAATGTTTGTGCTTGTTTGTTTCATTGTATGTTAGTATTTGTGGATCTGAAACAAACCTTTACCTTGTTACCTAGTTAGGGATTGTTCCATCTGTAAATATTTTGCACAGCCCCAGCTTGTGCCAACTGTATAAATTCCCTCACAGAACTAAGTAATTTGTACTCTCTGGTCATAGTCACCTGAGTGCTGTGATTTATGTGCACCCGTGTCTTACTATCAAAAACGTTTCTTTGGCAGACCTCTGATTACTGGCTTCTTTATTTGGAAGTGGAGAATAAAAAGAGTGATTCCCACTAATGGAGACCATGAAGAGGACCTCGCTGAGAGACATCCAACAGGTTTAAAGACTGTGATTATTGAGGCGCCACCTGGGACTGACTGATCGTGGGGCTCCCTACAATTTAAAGAGAACAAGTTTCTCAAGCAGCTGCCATCTGAAGTCCGTAACAGGCCTCCTGACAACAAGTTTACTCGGTTGAGGTCCTCAGACTGATCCTTTTGGAGTAGGCATTTTGTCTAAAGACTAGTGGCCGGACGTCATTAACAGATGAAAACTATAGGTACTATTGTTCTGTTGCATTAGTATTTTACATTCTTAGTGGTATTAGAATTATTTTGTATTAGTATTGGAATTCTTTGTGATATTAGAATTCTTTTGTATTGATTTGGAATTCCTTTTGGTATTGGAATTCCTTGGCATTGTTCTAGACATCTTTGGTATTGGTATTGAAACCCTTGGTATCAGTATTTGCAAATATTTGGAATTGATCAGCCATATTGGTATTGGTTTGGATTGTTGACAAATATGAGCAGTGAGTGTACCAAATTGGAGAAATGCATTTTAATGTTTTATTTAAATTCAGGAAATAGGTTAGACGACGAAGCCCCCACTCCATTTGAAGATAACCCAGGTTGGATTCTAATGATAAAGAAAGGAGTGCCCATTAATGTGTACAACAAATTATAGGCCAAGTATACTAAAGAGAATAAGGAATTACAGTGTCCTCATAATGGAACTTTTAATCTTGCAAAATTGCAGCACTTACAAAAATGATTGATTCAAAGAAAAGTATGTCTTGCAATGTTGGAAGTTTTCAAAATATGGGAAAACTATGTGTGCATGCTAGCAATGAAGGAGATACTAGGTAGAGAGAAACACCAGAAAATGACAGACAAGCTAAAGTATCCAAATAGGATGCTAGGATAATAAAGTAAAAGTTAGAAAAAAGAGATAAGGAACTGAATATAAAGACCGAGAAAAGTTTTGTATCAGAAAGGGAAAACGGGGCACCATGAGTAAGACCCCTTCCCACAGACCTCTTAGACAAACCACCCCTGTATAATATGGCCCCACACCTTGCACCCCCATTGCCCCTGCAACAAATGCCACCTCATGAGCAGATAGCCCCCAAAGCACTTCTGGCACCTCTTTTACCCTTTCCCTTTGTGCTAACCCTGGAAGCCTGTTACGTTGAGTACTGGGAGCTTCTCGGAGGAGCCCCCTGGTGCATGGAATCATACCTCCAACACTGGTAACTGTGTTGGGCTATGATTCCAACAAGTTTGATACCAATGTTTGAGGCCAGGTTTGGCACAGCCAATATATAGTTAGCCATCGCGTAATAATGCATTGCCATTCTATATAGATATTCAAATGGCTGACCCCACTTAAAAAACCTGGAGAATCGGCTCCAGGCTTTGTAGGGGGTGTCCTGGTCATGCAGGGCACCTTCACACTTATAACCTAGCACCCTGCCTTCAGGATTGAACTTATAGGTTTTCAGTGCAGTGACCTCAGATATAATAAAACTCATATCTGTCATAAGTGGTGCTGGCACCGGCTTACACAGACTGCCAAGGCACAGTCAGACTAGTCATAACACAGAGTAACAACAGCAAAAAGTGGGGGTAACCATGAAAGCAGATCCTGCTTTCCTACAGTACAAAATAGACGGAATAGACTTCATGCACTTCTTTAGGAATAACAATATGATACCCAAATTATGTAATATTAGGGGAAAGAATTTGCCCTATAAAAGTTTTTTTAATAACTCCTTCATGCCCTATCGATATGCTGAATTCCTGACTAGAATGAATACTACTTTTTCAACCGCTGATTCTACCATTCCCTCCCCACCGTCTCTCCAGGTAACAATATCTCCTGGGGAGATATACCTACAATCTAATTGTTCTCTGTTTTTTGGTAATAGTGTCTACAAGTTTGGACTAAACTATTTTCAATCCATTGTTTTGATTTTTCCCAAATTGTTCTAAGTCTGATTGCTAGTTATTGTGACCCAAAACTAGGGATACCATGGTTCTGGAACTTGCTAAACTAACTAAAGTCAAGTTGGCGGAGCTTAGGACACAGTGTAGGCTTATGGGGGTGCCTGCATCCAACATGATTCGGAAGACAGAGCTGCTTAAGTCCATGAAGGCCAGGGCTAGGACAGCTGGAAAGATTAAAGGGGGAAAGGTTGACTCCCCCTTATTGTCACCCAGGAGGAGAGTGAGGATGATGCCTCCTCCAACACTTCCAGTGATAGGCACATAATTCCAGATGGTGGGAGGGTGCTGGGGCCCCACACAAAGGAACCACAGCTGTGTCTTTAAGAGGCAACTTGAGGCCCAATTAGCTTCAATTGCCTTAGAAGGGGAGAACCTGGAATTAGCTAAGCAGTAGCAGAGGAAGGAAAATAAAAAAAATGGATGCAGAAAAATTGAAGATGAGATTGAGATGTCATGGGGTGGTGGTTTGACCACAAACTTCCCAACGTTATAGTACCCAGGTACACAGAGGGGAGATGACATTGACACATGGTTGACTGCATTTGAGAGGGCCTTTAAAGATGTGGGGTGTACGCCCCAAGCATTGGATTTCACTCCTATGAGAAATTATTCCAGTAGCTGGGATGGATTGGCTCCTGACTCTGAAGGGGTAAGAGGCAAACTCCTACTCTCACATGAAGCAATGCTTAGTCAAGATTTTTGGTCTGACTCCAGAACAGTACAGGGTGAGGTTCAGAGACACCTAGAAAGTGAGCACACGGTCCTGGGTGGATTTTGTAGACATTTCAGTGAAAGCACTAGAAGGATGGATTGTTGGTAAGAATGTGAACGCATGAGGGATTGTATAGTTTGTGTTTGAAAGAACATATTTTGACTTATCGTACAGAGAAGAAGTTACTTCAGTACCCAGTGGACGCTAAGCTGAAAAGCCCCGGAGAGCTGGGGGAAACAGCTGATAATGGGGTGAGAAACAAGAGGGTTGATCAAAAGTAGGGAGGACAGGTCCCCAGGAGAAAGCCCAGGGGAGAGAAGGCCAAAAACAGAAGCAGTCCTTCAAAGACCCACAAAAATCTGAAAAGGGGGGGGCAAACCAAGTTCAAAGGGAGGAGATATGAGGCAAAGAATGGTAGGTTCTGTGGCCCCACAAAGGTGGGAAAGTGCTTTAACTGTAATCAGCCGGGGCATAAAAAGGAGATGCTGTCTGCACAAAAAAATCCCCCCTCTAGTGGGCCATCCCAAGGGGTTGCTAGTAAAAGTGCGGGGGTGGAGAGTGCCCCAGAGATGATTAGGCTGGTGGTAGCGGCAAACTTAGTGTCCCTGGCTGGGGTGAATATTACAACCCTTGCTTCACCTCCAAACATGGATAAGTACAGGCAGAGGCCTAAAGTTAATGAGACTGAGGTTGAGGCTATCAGAGACACATGGGCTAGTGTGACTATGGTCCTGAACAAGCTAGTGCCTCAAGAGAGTTTGCTACCTGGTGAGTTTCACCACGTGACCAATGAAGACAGGACTACCAAACTCTATCCAATGCCTATGGTGGGTTTGGAACGGGGAAGTGTGACAGGCCCTATGAAGGTAACTGTGTCTCCTGTACTCCCAGTCCAGTGTTTACTGGGCAATGGTCTCAAAGCATCTGAGTGGTCGGAGGTGGCGAGAGGACTCCCTATGAAAATATTGGAGCTCCTTTTAATGGCTATGTACTGTGACCAGGTCACCGACTATCCAGAAGGGAAATGCTGGAAACGTTGACCCTGGAACACAGGGCCAAGCATACAAAGACAAGGGCACTGTGTCTGGGGAGCCAGACCAGCGAACTCCAGATAAGCAGAAGAAATCTGACCCAGATAGGGAGGATCTCGCCTTTGAGTTAGGGACTCCATCCCTGCCACCCCCTTTTTGAAATTAGAGCAGTCAGATTTGGCAGAACTAACAGGATCAGGTGGACCCTCCAGAGGGGAGTTTTGTCAGGGACAGCCAAACTGTTCCGCCCGCGAGAGCTTGGGGTGGATGGCCTCCAGGCAAGAGGAGGGGGATGACAGTGGATTTCACAGAATCTACAGGGAAGGTGGGCCGTTTTATACTGAGGCCATAAACTTCAATAAAGAGCAACCAGGAGGTTGGTGGTGCCCCAAAAGTACAGAGAGTTCATCCTGACCATGAGTCATGATATCCCCTTTTCAGGAAATTTGGGACAGACTAAGACTGAGGTTCCGTGACGATTTTACCCGTGTTTTAATCATTGTCGTAAATACATAATTTTGGTATCAGTGAACCGCAAATGATCCATTTAGTATATCCTGGTGTTTTCGCTATGCTACGAGCAAGAGCACTCCTGTTACCAACACATTTGTGATTTACCCATGGCATCCATCTTAGAACACGGAAGCCATTTTGTATTCCTTGCCCTCACATAGTCAATGGACACGCAATGACCTCTTTTTATTTAAGGACACGTAGGCCTTAACCGGCGATTCACCTTGCTAGTGACACGTGCACCTTAGGCCAGCAACGCTGTGGCAGCATGACTCGGCAAGAGCTGCCTCCCCAGCCTGAGGCCAGTCCTGCTATACTGGTTCTTGTGTTCGTTGGCCTGATCATGATTAGGCGGCCGAAGCTGGTAACCGTGCCCATTTACGACCCACAAACATTTCTTATCCTGTCTTTCTATCTTCTGCACCTGGCTCTGCTCCTTTCCTTCTGGGCCTTTATTAGGGGGAGGTAACGAAATTTACGATGAGGCGGTCCGGGTCTTGTATGAGAAATTGACATGGGATTATGATGGAATAGTGGGAACCCCTCATTCGTAATGTTTTGACATCAGATACTGTTGACGATTCCTGTGCAACGCCAAATATTTATTGTTTAAGACACGAATGTTTAGAACTGTGGTAACATGTAAAGAATTTGCCTGAAGCCCAATATTTAGTATATAAGGAGCAACCCTCTTTGTACAAATCGAACAGGCTCCTAGATACTGCCCATGTGTAGTTTCTGTGACTTCTGTGTCCCTGCAGTAATAAACCTTTGGTCTTTGACGCCACCATCGAGAAGCCCGTGTTTCTGTTTGTTTGTGCACCGAGACAGGTGGAACTCCGGGGTCTTCGGGTGTTATCCCTGACACCTCTGGACGGAACCAAAAAGTCCAGAACTCCAATTGGCGCCCAACGTGGGGCGACGTCATTCGGTACCGGTCCAAAAGCCTGAAGAGTTCGAGGAGCTTCGTGTGAAGATTTCAGAGGGAGGCGCCCCACTTCATCGATCCCGGCATATCGCAAAAGTGGCCCGACGTCCTCTTCCACGAGGGTTCCCGTTCAGACGGCTGCAGTGGTCCGTTGCCTTGACCGTCGCCCTGTCTTGGACCCGAGGTGCAGTTCTCAGTACGGCGAAACGTGACGGGTTTCTCCTTGGTGACGTCTTCAGTGCCTCAGTTAAGTATTCAGTGGTTGCTAGTTGGTTATTTTGTAAGGGTTGCTCCTGTTTGGATAATCCTTTTAGTTCTCAGTTCAGTTCAGTTCTGTAAGGTTATCACTGGGTATTCTGGTTACGATAATCATTCTGTTCAGTTCAGGTATCGATACAATTGTCAGTTCTGGTAGGCCTAAAATTCTTGGTTCGAGTGCGCATCTTTTCTATTTTGTGTTTTGTTTGTGTTGTGTTCCGGATTATAAAATGGTAAGTCGGAAAAATTGTATATTGTCTTGTTTTAGTTGCAACAGTGATTCCCAGTTGGAGGACTCGTGTTTGGTTCCTCCGATTGGAACTCCTCTTTATGATCTTTATTGCAAGTTTGGTGTGGGCCCTATCACTTATAACGAGATATGGATCCGCTTCACAGAGAAAGATGGTGTCCTTAGTTGGCCACTACATGGTAGTTTTGAACCTGAAGTTCTCGATAATCTAGAAAGAAGGTTGTTTAAGAAGAAAGCCCGGCCGGCAATGTTTGATTCTTTTCGTTATTGGCGAAAAGAATCTAAACAGAGAGAAATTAAAAAGTTGAAGAAAGAACAGAAAGAGCAAGAGTTGACTTTAGAACAGTCTGCTAAGCAGCTGCAACTCAACGAGTCTGAGAAGGCGATGGAGGTGGCCAATAGAGAGCGTAATTTAGTGATAGACAAGTGCTATCCTGCTTTGCCATCGAGTACGGCTAAGATAGTAGAGGACCCTGAAAAGGATCCCCTGTTGTCTTACTTGTTACGATCACCCCCACCGTATGCACAGGGTGCTACGGCTCCACCTATACCGAATGTTCAATTACCGGTTGCTGGACAACCTGGTGTCCCTGTTCCCGCTCCCCCGAATCAAGTTCCTGTACCTCCTGTGGTCAATATTAATGTTCCTTTGCCAGCCCCTCTTCCAGGGTTGCCGGCTTCTTTACCTATGCCTGTGTCGCTCACACCTGCTAATTCACAAGCTATTTTGCCTGCTACTCCTACTGTTCCTGATCTATCTGTTCCAACTGCTACTCTATTTACTGCTTCTGCTAATATTATGACTCCGCTTTCTGTTCGTCGAAGAATCACTGATTCTGTCTCTAATATTCTATCTCCCTTCTATAAAACTCTGATTAAGACTCCTACCTCTGACTCTGTGCAGAGACGTAGTCAGCTTCCCAGTACTGAAGAAAGAGGAATATTAGATTCCACTGCTCTTAGATGGGTTTCGAAAGTTGGAAGATATAATGTACAAGATGTATTAGATACATTTATGCAATGGAACGAACCGACACAACGATATGTGTTCGATGAAATGTGTTTCCTTCTACGTGAGGAATTGGAAGAGGATGACCCTGAATCAAATCTAGGAGAATTAATTAATGTTCAGAAAGAGTTTGCTACAGGTATGATAGTTGGTCAAAATATAAAAGAAGCGATGGAACTGATTTTAAGTTATAGGAATGACCCATCCCTTCGTTCACCAAGAGAGTTAGGGAAACGTAGTACGAAACAAAATCGTCAATATCCAATGAGAGAGGTTCCACCAATTTGGCGTGAAGCTGTGCAAGCTAATGCAAACCTTGGTATTGCAGCCGCTCCGGCCCAATTCCAGAGAGTATGGATACATATTCCATGGAAGCGAGCTGAAGTATTAGCAGTAAAACAGGCCTTGCCAGATCCGCGTAAAAATCCTGCAGGATACTACAAAGAGTTGGCTCAAACAGTTGACGCTTGTGTATTGAATCTTGCTGACATAGATCTGCTATTTGGTAATGTAGTACCGCAACCAATTTGGGCTAAAATTCGTAAAGAGAATCATCCAGTTGCCCTAGGTGGTGATTGGGCAGCTATAATTGCAGCGGATGGTCAACAAATAGGTGGTTCCAAACCTGAACCTTTAATTGCTAATTTGCCTGGTAGAATAATCGATTTAATGAAAACCTTGATGCCAGCATTGCGCGTTAACTGGGACAAATTGTCCGCGTGCAAACAAAAGAAAGACGAAAGCGTCTCCGACTTTTTCACAAGATTCGAAGAGACTTTTGTGGGTCATAGTGGTCAGGATATGAGCACAGAAGGAGGCCAGAGATTATTTGTTGATAAATTCGTGCACAATCTGTTGCCAGAACTTAGTAGTAAATTAAAGAATTCTGAAAGTGCGTGGGCTGTCTCTACGACTGCGCAAATACTTGCGACTGCTCAGTACTATGAAAATAGGGATAAAGAAGAGAAGGAAAAATCAGATAAAAAGACGAAAGATTTAAAAACTAAAGTCCTTTTACAGCAAGCATATCCGCCTCGCACGAATCAGACTAACATGCAGCAAGGGTCTTATCAAAGAACGGATTATAATTTTCAAAGGCCACAATACCAATGGAATCAATGTGCTTATTGCAAAATGGAAGGTCATTACAAAAGTGAGTGTCCAGTTCGAACGCAAAATAATACTGCGGCAGCTCAGAGAGGTCGTGGTAGTTCTATGCAAAACTCTAGAGGTCGAGGACGAGGTGCTATGCCTCCACAGACTAGTGATCGCCCCTCTAATTATTTCGACCAGCGAAATGGTCAATCTGCCCAACAGAATAGGTATCCACAGTATCATGTTGAAGACTATTATGAAACTAGTGAGGAAGTTCAGCAAAGTGAATACTAGGACAGCCATGGACAAAGAGAGGGAGTAGTATCAGTACCAGTAGATCAGAGTGGGCCTTATGTCGCGGTAGCAACATCAGGTATAGTCGAACCGTTTCTGTTGGATACTGGTGCAGCAAAAAGTTCTATCATACATGCGAAACTCCCTGGCGCACCTTTGTCTGGCTCAACAAACGTTTCAGTAGGTTTTTCGGGCGCCCCTGTTCATAACCCTGTTTCTGGTCCTTTGTCTATTTCTGTTGGACCCCGTCAATTGAAAGCACCCTTGATTTTGACGACAGGTTGTAACGAGAATCTGCTTGGTTTAGACTTGTTAAAACGCCTGTACGCGACATTGTACTGTTCTCCAGCAGGAGTACAGCTTACGTTGGGTAAAAGAATAATCTCCCCGATGTACTTGTCGATGGATGCGCTCCCACCAGAGCTGCGTTCACTCCCTGATACTCTTTGGGCGACTGGTCCTAATGATGTAGGTCTCTTGGAAATTCCACCCTATGTAGTAACTTTGAAAGCAAAGGTCAAACTTCCACGAATTCCGCAATATAGAATCTCTAGTGAAGGTGAGCGTGCGCTCCTACTGATAGTACAAGACCTGATCAAGAAAGATGTTGTAGAAGAGACTAGAGGAAATGTCTGTAATAGTCCTGTACTGCCTATTTTGAAACGAACTGACCCAACAAAGCCTCCAGTATATAGGTTCGTAATTGATCTTAGAGAGGTTAATAAAATTGTGATCCCACAGTTTCCTGTGGTTCCAGACATTACTGCATTGTTAACGTTGATTCCTGCTACAGCAGCATGGTTTTCAGTTGTCGACTTGAAAAATGCCTTTTTCAGCATTCCGATAGCCGAGGAAAGCAGAGATATCTTCGGTTTCTCTCTAGGAGGACGAAGCTTCAGATTTAAACGCGCTCCACAAGGTTATTGTGAAAGCCCATCCATTTACAGTCAAGCATTAAAAAGCCAGTTAGATTCCTTTGTACTTCCTCGTGGTTCTGCTTTAGTACAGTATGTCGATGATCTTCTAGTGGCTGCCGATGACAAGGAAACTTGCAAAACAGCTACGATTTCTTTATTGCATCACTTGTCAAATTTGAATCACAAGGTGTCACCTTCAAAAATGCAATACTGCTACCAAGAAGTGACCTACCTAGGTCATCTCTTGTCAAAGGAGGGAAGGAAGTTGACCCCAGAGAGAATAAAAGCAATTACACAGATGAATGTTCCTAGCACGCAGAGAGAAGTACGTGCCTTTTTAGGTATTACCTCATATTGTAGGCAATGGATCCCGAATTTTTCTCTTCTAGCAAAACCATTGGTAGCCTTGACTGGGAAAGGTGTTCCGAGTCCGGTGCCATGGTCTGCTGAATGTCAGCAGAGTTTTTCTGAATTGCGAAATGCACTATGTTCAGCACCTGTATTGGGTACACCCGACTACAGTAAGCCATTCACGCTCTATGTCCACAAGAGAGAAGGTTGTGCATTGAGTGTTTTGACGCAGAAATTTGGTGATAAACAACGCCCTTGTGCGTATTTCTCATCAACGTTAGATCCGGTAGCCAGAGCGTTGCCTAGTTGCTTGAGAGCTACAGCCGCAGCTGCAGCTTCCATTCGACAATCTGCTGGTTTAGTAATGAACAACATGCTAGTGGTTATGGTTCCTCATGCTGTGGATACACTCATGAACCGAACCAAGACGCAGCACCTTACCAGTGCTAGATTATCAGGTTATGAACTGACACTATTAGCTAGTCATATTCAGATCAAGAGATGCAATGTATTGAATCCAGCAACATTGTTGCCGACTAGCCAAGAGTCGAGTGATTCCGAACCACACGACTGTTATTTCAAAACTGAGGAAGAAACAAAAGGACGAATCGATCTAAAAGACACTCCGTTATCAGATCCAGATGGCACGTTGTATGTTGACGGGTCTTGCTTCAAATTGGAGAATGGTGATGTGACTGCTGCTTATGCAGTAACAACTTTGAGTACGATTGTGGAGACTGCAAGAGTGAGTCAGAATTCTGCCCAGGCTGCAGAATTGATCGCGCTAACAAGAGCGTGCGTTTTAGCTAAGGGAAAGAGAGTGAATGTGTTCACAGATAGTCAGTACGCGTTCGGCGTGGCCCATAGTTTTGGCCGCTTGTGGAAAGAAAGAGGTTTCATTACGTCCCATGGGACTAAGATTCAACATGGTCAGCTAGTTAATGACTTGTTGGAATCTCTAACCTTACCGACTGAAGTTGCGATTGTGAAATGCAGTGCTCATAAAGCAATCACGGATGATGTTGGTCGTGGGAATGCTTTTGCCGATGAAACTGCAAAACAGACAGCTAGAAATATGGTGAGTAGAATGTATGTTGCAACGTCTGCAAGATGGATTTCTGAGTCTGGAATGTGTGAAGACACAGTGAAAAGCGTGAAAGAAATTCAGAAAGAGGCGACTGAGGAGGAAAAGCTTGCATGGAAAGAGAGCACGGGTAAATTGGACTCGAGTGGGTGTTGGATTGATTTGTCGGAACAACAGCGTTGGATGTTGCCTGATGCGTATGTGCTTGCAGTAGTAACGATGGCACATGGAACAGCACACATCAGTTCAAAAGGGATTTGTAAGATGTTGGCTCCAGTCTGGAAGAATGATGGGATTAGTAAGTGTGCAGAGAGAGTGGTGAGAAATTGTATGGTATGCTTGATGCATAATCCTGGCAAGGGAATCCCCACACCTGCAGGTCACTTCGCTCCTCCTTCCTGCCCCTTTGAAGTGATCCAGCTAGACTTCATTCACATGGATCGTTGCAATAATCTGAAATACGTCCTAGTGGTAGTTTGTGCCTTCTCCAGATGGATCGAAGCATACCCACTGAAGAACAATACTGCCTTATCCACTGCCAAAATTCTTCTTAAAGAATACTTCCCCAGATACGGAATGCCACGGATTGTATGGTCAGACAACGGAAGTGAGTTCGTAGGGAAAGTTATGCAGAGTGTGTGTGTCGGCCTAGGGATTAGACAGAAGTTTCATAGTGCGAATCATCCCCAGTCCGCGGGTTTAGTCGAGGGTTACAATGGCACCCTTAAGCTGAAACTTGCTAAGATACAAACGTCCACGGGTTTGTCCTGGCCAGACGCATTGCCTTTGGCTTTGCTTTCAACAAGAGCAACTGTACATTCTAGAGTAGGGCTTAGTCCTTATGAAATAGTTTTTGGCCGTCCTGCAAATGTTTGGGGGGTACCTAGACCGAAAGAATTTAAGCAGCTGGAATACCCAATGTTAATTGATTACCTTTTCGACTTGACTGCTAAATTGAGTCTTATTCACCAACAGGTTTTCGATGCATTGCCAAAGCCACCGGAGAGTCCAGGCCATCAGCTGAAACCGGGTGATCAGGTGGTCATCAGAAATTTTGCAAGAACAAAAAATCTTCAGCCCAGATTCATTGGCCCTTTCCAAGTCCTGCTAGCAACGAGAACTGCTATTCGTGTGGCCGGAAGGAAAAACTGGATCCATACGACACATGTCAAACGTGTGCCTCTGCCACTTCCTTACGATAACTGGGTAAAGAAAGGAATCGGTACCTCTGAAACGGAACAAGTCCCCAGGTTCATACCTTTCAGCGATGCAAAACTAATCACTGATTCACCAAATTCTGACTCTCCTCCTGAAACTGCTCTTTTGAACCCTGAACATTTGTCATCTGCACCAAAAGAACATTTGCCATCTGAAAACGTGAACATTGCAACGTCGGCTGAAAATACACTGTTTCCAGATCAGACAGCTCCTGCAAAACTGAGATACAACTTACGTTCTCGCAATATGGACAAATAAAGCAGGAAACTGCCCATTTTATATGTTTAATTTTTGATACATTGCCTCCGGCCAGGAAGTTTGCTAATACTTTGTATTGTTTCTTTTTGTTTTAAAATTGCCTTGCCGTCTGGGTAGCCGTAGGGTCGTGGCTGTGTACCTAGTTGAATCTGCGGGGGTCAGACACAAGGTCGATCTTTCTGTTAGTTCTGGGAACTCCCAGGGCTGATAGAGGCATTTTCATCTACGTACACATCATCAGTGGTCGCGAACGGTCGTAGAAGATGGAGCTTCCTGAGCTGCAACGAGAGAATGTAATTTATGTTCGCAGAAATAGACTGTACAGAAAACTTCACAGCAAATGCTTTCTAATGCAATGTGCAGTTACATTTTTAATTGTTTTGATAACGTTGGTGGGTGGAATCATCTTTGGCGTACATTTGATCTTCATGCCAGTAACTACAGTACCGCCCCTTGATCCTACTACTTCAACTGTTTCTTCTATGCATTCTTTTCACTCATTCCCTGAACACGAACAAGCTCGACGCTCAGAATTTATTAACAATACATTCGTACAGCTCTTGCATCAACACCAACTGGTAGTTAACACAACAGACTGCTGGGTGTGTGGCCTGATACCCCACACTATGGATAAAGGCATTCCCTATCTAGTCTTGCCTTTCAGCTATAATGGATCATTTCAGGCCTTTCAGACCATTTTTTCATATGCCCTTGAAACCTATCCTCCGCGTCCACCACGATCCACTAAATACAATTCTGCCAATAAAGCTTTAGTTCAGGGAATCATTGACATGATTAAAGACGTCAATAATTCCCCATCTTACCCTAAAGACGAATTACGGGTGTATTTGAGTTGGAATTCTACAGAGTATCGTCTTAGTTTGGGAGAAAGTAAACGCAAAAGCTCCACTCCAGTCTGGGTCGTGCCTCACCGAGGTCAAGTCTGTTTGCAAGGAAATGGGAGAAATCCGAGAGCTCAGCTAGGGAGGAGTGAGTGCGTTGAGACTTACGTATTTCCGTCTAACTCCTCCCCTGCCTTTCTGACTGCTAGGGGTACCTACTTCATTTGTCAGGACAGAGCATATACATGGCTGCCTGCTGACTTTTCAGGTTCATGTTATATTGCCCGATTGTTGCCTCCGACATACACTGCCTCTCCAGACTATCACAAGACCAGATTAGCAAGAGGTGTTTTTAGCAAGGAAGACACAGCTGGTCAGGAAGCTGGAGACTTTTTCAAAGGTTTCCTTCCGTTTTGGGGGCCTATGGCCAATAGTAGAAATCTTCGTCAACTAACACGGGTAGTTGAATCTACTATTACAGAAACTGCAGGTGCCCTTAGTAACTTAACAGCTGAGCTTCAGGCGGATCGTCTCATGACGTTACAGAACCGAATGGTTCTAGACGTGATACTTGCAGATCGAGGTGGGGTATGTAGAATGATCCAATCAAGCTGCTGTGTATTTATTCCAAATAATGCTCCAACTGTCTATGAAGCAATCTCTAAGCTACACAAGATTTCCGACTCTATACACGTAGACAAGGGAAACTGGTCCTTCATGGAGTGGTTTTGGACTCTGATATCAGCGTGGGGATGGAAGGTTCTGATGGTCATTGGTGTCATCCTAGTATTTCTGTTCTCGTGCTGCCTCATTATCCAATGTGGTCCCGCTCTGTGTAGTCTCTGTGCTGCAACCTGTTTCAGAAAACCACCTACATTAGGAGAAAAGGCACGAGACAGAATGATGATACAACAACATGTCACTGACCTAATGAGCATAGAATTAGACTCTGACTCTGACCTAGACTGAGTAAATTGCCTATGTAAGGGCAAAAGGAGGGTCTGAGGTTCCGTGACGATTTTACCCGTGTTTTAATCATTGTCGTAAATACATAATTTTGGTATCAGTGAACCGCAAATGATCCATTTAGTATATCCTGGTGTTTTCGCTATGCTACGAGCAAGAGCACTCCTGTTACCAACACATTTGTGATTTACCCATGGCATCCATCTTAGAACACGGAAGCCATTTTGTATTCCTTGCCCTCACATAGTCAATGGACACGCAATGACCTCTTTTTATTTAAGGACACGTAGGCCTTAACCGGCGATTCACCTTGCTAGTGACACGTGCACCTTAGGCCAGCAACGCTGTGGCAGCATGACTCGGCAAGAGCTGCCTCCCCAGCCTGAGGCCAGTCCTGCTATACTGGTTCTTGTGTTCGTTGGCCTGATCATGATTAGGCGGCCGAAGCTGGTAACCGTGCCCATTTACGACCCACAAACATTTCTTATCCTGTCTTTCTATCTTCTGCACCTGGCTCTGCTCCTTTCCTTCTGGGCCTTTATTAGGGGGAGGTAACGAAATTTACGATGAGGCGGTCCGGGTCTTGTATGAGAAATTGACATGGGATTATGATGGAATAGTGGGAACCCCTCATTCGTAATGTTTTGACATCAGATACTGTTGACGATTCCTGTGCAACGCCAAATATTTATTGTTTAAGACACGAATGTTTAGAACTGTGGTAACATGTAAAGAATTTGCCTGAAGCCCAATATTTAGTATATAAGGAGCAACCCTCTTTGTACAAATCGAACAGGCTCCTAGATACTGCCCATGTGTAGTTTCTGTGACTTCTGTGTCCCTGCAGTAATAAACCTTTGGTCTTTGACGCCACCATCGAGAAGCCCGTGTTTCTGTTTGTTTGTGCACCGAGACAGGTGGAACTCCGGGGTCTTCGGGTGTTATCCCTGACACCTCTGGACGGAACCAAAAAGTCCAGAACTCCAAGACTTGGAACCAGTTGGTAAACCATTGATACTGGCCACATATGTCTCAAAACGTAAAGGGTGTTTGCAGCTCCTATGTCACCTGCCAGAATGGTGGCAGGGCAGGGGCAAGAAAAAGGTTCCTTTGATACCACTGCCAGTGGTTGGCACTCCCTTTGAGAGGGTGGGGATGGACATTGTTGGCCCCCTCAACCCACCTACAGCATCAGAATAGATATATGTTGCTAGTAGTGGACCATGCCACAAGATACCATGACACAATATTCTCAGGACAATAGCTGCTCCTGCAGTATCTAGGGCACTGCTTGGTGTGTTCAACAGAGTGGGTTTTCCAAAAGAGGTTGTTTCAAAAAAGGGGCAAAAACTTTCTGTCCAGCTATCTGAAAGCAATGTGGGATGATTGTGGTATTAACCACTACTTCATCACCCCAAATCATCCCCAGACTAATGGTCTGGTGAAGAATAAAACACTCCCTAGCACACGTAATGATTGAGTACTGTTCTATCAATCAATCAATCATGCCATTTGTATAGCGCACTACTCACCCGGGAGGGTCTCAAGGCGCTTGGGGGGAGGGGTATGCTACTGCTCGAACAGCCTGGTCTTGAGTTGTTTCCTGAAGGCGAGATGGTCCTGGGTCAGCCGAAGGTGGATGGGGAGGGAGTTCCAAGTCTTGGCAGCCAGGTAAGAGAAGGATCTTCCTCCGGCGGTGGCTCTTCAGATGCGTGGTACGGCTGCGAGGGCGAGGCTGGTGCACTGTAGCTGGCGGGTGGGCGTGTAGAAGGTCAGGCGGTCGTTGAGGTACTTGGGGCCCAGGTCGTGGAGAGACTTGTGTGCGTGGGTGAGGAGCCGGAACGTGATCCTCTTGTCGACGGGGAGCCAGTGCAGGTTCCTCAGGTGGCTGGAGATGTGGCTGCGTCGGGGGACTTCCAGGATGAGTCGGGCAGAGGCGTTCTGGATGCGCTGGAGTCTTTTCTGTAGCTTGGCTGTGGTTCCGGAGTAGAGGGCGTTTCCGTAGTCCAGTCGGCTGGTGACGAGTGCCTAATGAACAAGTGTTTCCACCGTTTGTTACAAATACAGTAATACATATTTCTTGTCTTTGTTGTCCAGTTTTATTCTTGTGCGGTTTATTCTGGAATTTCACAGCCGACACGTGTTTTGTCGTATTGGGAATGTAACCCACGACTTTCTCAAGGCTAATTCTAGTTTCCACGATTGACTGAGTGAAGTAACTATCTATTGTTTCCGCCATTCTAGAGATACATTTCTTATTCTTGGGAAACAAAGTTGTCATGTTTATGCGGTTGTCAGAAACTAATCCCTTCTTGTGTATTCGAGAAAGTTTCTAGTGACCCTTGAGCTAGCTGGCACACACAATTAAGTCTAGTATATTCGGTAGAGACCTAGTCAACCTCAGTCCTACGTCTAAACTACAGGATATATTATTCCAATGGCAAGAGCCTATTGGGAATACAGGAACTACACTACAGGTTGTGTGACATTTGAATGAGGTCAAGGTATTATAGCTAGGGAAACAATTGTTTGATATGCCTTATTTTTTCCAGATGCATTAACCTCTTCAAATTCCGAGTGTAGAATGAAGTTGTGATTTTATACAGGAGTGTGGCATCTATGAAATGGGTGCTGGTTAGTGTATGATCAGTGAGAAGTTGAAGAAGGAGCATCTACTGTTTTGATGGGTAGGCATGAAGCTGTGCACAGCCTTTAGGGTAATAACACATTTGTAGGATATGATCATTTTAGAAAACATAACAAAATTACTTTGAATTGACTCTTGCATGCATTTATAGGTAGCATAATACAATAGGACACTTGTTCTGCCTTTTCTGGGTGTTGTGGTACACTGATATTTTTTGACATGATAGTAGGGCATCTAAAAAGCAGAATGGAAAATCTTCAAACCAAAGTGCTGTTAAATTAAATTCCACTTACTTGTAGACTTGTCATCACTCTGTTTCTATCACAGTCCCTTATAATCCAAGGCTTGCCTGGAAGGATTTTCAAAAGTAACAATTACATGTGTGTAACTTGCAAGAGAGAACCATGTGATACAGCATGTGCCCCTCATTGGGGTGACACAGGTCGCTTTTGATGGTATGAGTATGGAGAGGGGAGTCACACACAGTCAAAATAAGATGGGGTTTGAAGACCTGAGTTCTTTCTGCTGGCGTCTGCGCTCCTAAAGCCTGTTTGATTTAGTGAAGTGTCATGAGTGGCAGGGCTTATTAAACTAAAACAGTTGTTGCATACAAGACAAGCCTAATTGTATGTGAACATGCATTCATTTAACATTAGAGATTGTGGGGCAGATTTACAGGCCCCATGCGACACCTTTGTGCCGCTATTTGTGTTACGCAGCAGCGGTGGAAAAAATGTGCCGCGTTGCGGCCCATTTACAACGTGACGCATCTAGGGAGATGTGTCATGTTGTAAAACCCTGCATCACATTATACCTGTGTCAGGTATAATAAATGCAGGGTGAGCGTTCCCACGCAGGAAAGCCTCGTAAAAGTGATGCAGTGGAATCTACAAGATTTCACGGTGCCATTTCTAGGACGCCACTGCGTCGAAATCTTACGCCTGCTTTGAGCAGGCATAAGGAGTGAAGCAGTGTATTAGGTATAGGCCTCCCCATGCATCGATGGAGTTGTGTTGTGCTTGTGACATGACTCCAGCAATGCGTTACTTGTGCGCCAACAGATGCACCAATCAATCAGGGGTTTATAAAGCGCACTACTCATCCAAGAGGGTCTCAAGGCGCTAGGGGGAGGGGGGGCAGCTCCGATCCGTCAGAATTTCTGACTCATCTGTCACTCCTCACACACCTTACACCATTGTCAATACGACACATCTATGGTGGCGCAAAGGGTTTTTTTGCCCAGCGCACACAACCTGACACATCTCTGCTTGAATGCAGAGATGTGTCAGTTTCTTGTAAATCTGCATCTGGATGTTTTAAACCTAAGAGCATGGAAAGCAGATTTAGAACAGGGATTCCCTTGGGATATGTTTGGCGCTGCCTGATACCTTGCGAATATGGGGCAGCATCAAAAAGCAATGGGTGATAGGTGGAACGCCCACTGCAACACCAACGACACGCCACTTGCATGCTAAGTGCTACCTGAATAGGGGCATTATTTACAAGGCGGCGTTAACCCAGGGCAGACTCATAGATTCCATTGCAGAATTGTATTTGTGCAGTTAAAGTGCCATTGACAACACCTGACCTTGTTTCAAAGGAGATTAATGCTGTTTCCTGGTGTCATTTTCATTATGCCAGCATAATCTTGCTTAGCTCTGGCATGTTGCATTTTTGATGTGGCGCGCAATGCCCACGATGAAGCCGTTATGCCAGGTCATGTGAGCGAGATGTCCAATCACAATAACAACATGATCGACACTAATGTGTGGAACTTATTTAACTCAAGCACCACTCACATTAACTTCAACATTCAATGAGTGAGGTTTCTGGACATACAGTATCTACTTCTTCCTCTTGCCTGAAGACTCTGCCCTGTTCTGTGCTCAGCCCTGGTTCATTTGGAGTTGGATTCTGGGGGAAGCAGCACTCGTCCTTCGTCTCCCAGCCCTGCTGCATCCTCCAGTCTTAGAAGTTTAACTTTTGTGCTGAAAAATCAAGCAAGTTCCTAGAAGTGCTTTGAAAAATGTTTGTCGAGTGCAGGACGGTAGGCAGCTATATGTTTGTTCCTTGTGTATTTTTGTTTTATTTTGTTTATTTATGGATGGCGCAGACTTTGGAGTTGGGGTTGCAAACAAGACGTGTGGGATTTATTATACCGTTAGGAGCAATGGTAATTCGGAATGGAGGAGGCCCGGGGTTACCTCTACCCCCCTCCTTTCTTTGCTTCTGTCTAGATTTGTCAGATTTCTACCCCATCTTCAGACAGAAGGGACATAAAGACACTCCCAGGCCTTGTATCTACAAAGGATGCTTGACTGTGTTCCTCTGTTTGCATTACTGGAGGACACCTTCTCAACAGTGCAGGCCATCAACACTGGGGGTCAATCACCCACCACTGGAAACATTGAGGTCCAGGAGAAGAAAGTATCAGAGCTTGTAAACTTTACTCACCAGAATGTTATCCTGGAAACAAAAAGGCAAACAACAGTAGTTAGAAGTGCGTCACTCAGAGTGGTACAAATACACGCTACTAGGAACAATGCACGCGATCACGTGTGACTGTAGTGAATGTTCTGAAAAACTTATAAAAAGCTGGGAATATAACATTTACTCCCTCACACCATTTCTCAATTGTTCTGTGAAACCACAGACTCAGCCACGTGCCCCGAGTCCAGGTGAGGTTTGCACATACACCACAGCTGCAGGCACTTTCATTGCATGTAGTTCTACTACAGCCCAGTTTAGTACCTGTGCCTCAATCAAACTATGAAATCACACACAACAAAACCCCATGTATTAAAATCCCACACATAAAACCAGGCAGCTCCAAGGTGCAGGAACAGGAAGTCTCTTGTAGTCAAACACAGGTGGATCATGATTGAGAATCGCAGACGGCCAGACAAATGACATGTTCATATATGGAAGCTGAACAATAGGCACAAGACAGGATCAAAGAGAATATATTCATTGAATTTCATGCAAAAACTGAAATGACACCATCTATCTTTAACATGGAACTCCCTGGGAATGCGTTCTAAGGGTGAATCACGGGTGTTCCCACGCGTCCACCCACGCACTCTGACACGTTACCACGTTTACCAATCCTGGCAGAACTGGGAACATATCCGAATGCGACACCTTCCCAGAGGAGGCGCAACAAGGAGAAATATGTTTATTTCTCCTCGTTGTTTCCGCTTTCTAAGTGTGCTGCTTTCGGCTACACACTTAGAAAGACCAAAAGCCTCAGGTGATTGTTTTTGTGCAGGAAGGTGTCTCGTCCTTCACAAATAACAATACTGCCGGCAGCACAGGCACCCTTGCACCAGGGTGCAAGGGTGTCTGTTCTACACCTGATCCCAAACCAGTTACTCACTGTAACAAACTGGGTTACTGGTTGAGGGGGAGACGCAGCAGCCCCAATCCTTGTGAAGTCGCAAGCAAACCTCAAATGTACCTGTGCTCAAACCTCTGTTAGCTTCGCACAGAGCAGCCGGGCTTGACATAGAGGCAATGTGCTAGACCTGGCACCCTTGGCATTGTTTTCCTCCTAACCTTTTTGCCTTCAGACCTTATGTTTTGCTGACTTTGTTCCTGCTGGCTTTAGAACCCTACACACTTTACCCTGTTAACCAGTACTAAAGTGCTTGCGTACACCCCTTAAAATATGTTCAATTGGCTTATACCCAATTGGAATATTTAGTTTACTTGCAGTCACTAGTAAAGTTGAACTGCCTGTCCTGAGGGCCTATAAATTAAATGTTACTAGTGGGCCTGCAGCACTGCCTGTGCCACTCATTTAAGTAGAACTTTAAACATGCCTCAGGCCTGCCATAGCAGTCCGTGTGCATACAGTTTTAAACTTCCATTTTGACCTTGCAAAGAAAACCTTTTGAAAGGCCTAAACCTTCTTTTTTTATACATATAAGTTACCCCCAGGGTAGGCCCTGGACAGCCCTGAGACCAGGGTGCAATGTATTTAAGATGTAGGACATGTACTGTTAAGTTTTGCATGTCCTGGTAGTCATAAACTCTTAGATTCGTTAAATGAGCCATGTAGCAGAAGAGATGCGTCAGTTCCTTAGGATCCACAGAGGCGGGCAGGGCACCTTAAGCCCTCTTCCAAGGGTCCAGCACTGAGGTGCCACCACTTAGTAAGGCATACTTACAAATAGCAGAGTCCAGGTGCAGGTGCTAGGTTGTTGGAAGCATCTTTTTTTCCTGAGGCTTCAGACCAGGCCAGCCAGCTAGCCCTTGCAGTCACTCTGGGTTTAAGTGATGCAGGTCCAGTCCATCTCACTCCGGCAAGAGGGTAGCAAGCAGCAAGTCATCACAGTAGCACAGCAGTTCCTTCATAGCAGCAGTCCAGCAAGGTAGTCCTTGTAGCAGCACAACAGTCCTTCATCCTGGCAGAGTCTTCACAGCTCCAGAAGGTTACTGAAGTGATGGTGTCTGAGGTTCAATATTAATACCAGTTGTGACTTTGAAGTGGGGCAAAGCCTCTAGAGGCCTGCCTTTGATTTGCACAGATGCCCGCCTTCTTGAATCCAGACTAACTACAGGGGGTATGCAGCCCTTTGTGTGGAGACAGTGCACAATCTATTCAAGTGTAAGTGGGGCTGGGTCCAGCTCCACCCTTGTATTCTGCCAGTGATGGCCCATCCAGCCATACCTATAGTCTCCATTGTGTGTGGCTGTCTAGAAGAAATACATATAGTTGAACTTTCACCCACACGCAGTCATGTGACCCAGAGACAGTACGCAGGCACCAAATTACTAAGGCAAGAAAATGCCAACTTTCTAAAATTGGCAATTTTGGTATTGTAAGTTAAAATCCAACTTCACCATTAGTTGGGATTTTAAATTGTGATTCCAAGGACATGAAACATGAAGGGGTCATCTATTCCCATTTGGATATTATCACTTATAAAATGTAATAATGTCAATCCAATGTTATCCTATGGGACGGGTAGGCCTTGTAGTACTGAAAATGTATTTAGTAGTTTTTAACTATAAGGACATATAAAACTAATAAAAATTAAGTGTCCAACTTTTTAAATACACTGCACCCTGCCCTCTGTGCTGTTCAGGGTGCACTCTAGGAGTGACTTATTTGTATTAAAAATGCGCCTGGTAAGCGGTGCATTTTGCAAGGTTGAAACAGCAGTTTAAAACTGCACACACAGACTGCAATGGCAGGTCTGAGACAGGTTTGCAAAGTTTTTTGGACGGCACAAGTGCTGCAGGTCCACTAGTACTATTTTAATTTACAGGCCCTGGGTTCATGTAGTACCATTTTACTAGGGTCTTACAAGTAAATTAAATATGCCAATTGAATATCAGCCAATTTTACAATGTTTCGAGGCACAAACACAAGCACTTTAGCACTGGTTAGCAGTGGTAAAGTTCACTGAGTCCTAAAAGCCAGCAAAAACGGTTTCAGAAACAGGAATAAGAAGTGGACTTTGTTGGTCAGTTGGCTGACCTCTTCTGTGGCCACAGGGACACAACAAGCTGCAAGAAGTATTTTCCCTGAAGTTAAGGTACAAACATTGGCTAGTATAAGGCGCAAAACGTATCTTTGGTGGCAGTGAAATTAGAATTTCTCCCGCTCTGGGCTTTTTCTACCAAAACTAATGACTGCAGTTCTGGTCTTCATTCAATGGCTATTTGACTTTGAGGGGACTTTGTCCGGTGTCACCTTGCTCTGCTGAAGGATTTAAACTTAAATTTCAGAGACTAAAGGCCTTATTTGGATCTTGGCGGACCGTATCCTTCTGTTGTTTTTTGACAGGTCTTCCATCCACCTACTTGGGGTCTTCCCTCTCAATATAGATGCTGGTGGGTCTATAGATGATAGACCTGAGTCCCACTGACTCCACCTGGATTTTCCTCCTGTATCAAACGCGCCATAGGCAATAGTGGGTGTCGGAGGGAGCACAGCCAATAATTATGCCAAGCCAGGCTAATCACGATGTGCCTTACCCTCAACAAAACTGTGGCATGTAAAGTTCCAAACCTGAACTTTGGAACTTTACCACTCCATGGTCCGTACAAATAACTTGTTGGGCTCCCTAAATAAACACTGTCTGTTCAGTAAGGCTCTTAGTGCCATATCTAAGATAGGTTCACCCAATGTCAATGGGAATCTACACATAAAGTTTGGTTCATGTAAATACTTTTATTCATGTAGTCATTAACTTACACATTAACGCACAGTCATGCAAAGGGAATGTAGATAGACATTAGAAATTTTTTTCACCACTATATAGGACACTACCGATCTGACAGCGTAGAATCAATGACGGACAGGCAGTCCACAATAAAAGCCAGGACAGAAGTCACGCACCACTCCAAAGCAGTTTCCGTGCATGCGCAAATACATCTGAGGCCGGAAAAATAAATCCCATAATTCCACACAGTTTTGATCATGTAAGCAGTAGCTGACATATAAATCAGAAAGATATGTCAAAGAAAAGTAGATAGCGAGCAAATGCTACATTACCGGATACCATCTATTAGATAAGTAATGAGGGACAGGCAGCCTTGCCGTCATATTGTAAGATAAGTCAGGACGGAAGTCAGGCGCCGTACGAAGTAGATTCCGCGCATGCGAGAATATACGCGATGCCGGATGGACTAATTACACAAACGCTGGTTGCGAGTCAGGCGGTTGCGGCGAGTTTGTAGGAGACGCTTGAGAAAGAGAATCCGAGAAAGTCCAACAGGTATTAAATTTCCTTTACCACCAATAAATCGGCTTCACGCAGCATGGGGACCATACGGGTATATTTTACGATGGCAGGTAGTGCGCTAAGTATAAGTTCACTATCCTTTTAAAGCAACAGCTGACTGGTGCGGGTTAATACTGCGCCAAGGGGCACCTAGAAATAATGAGAGAGGTTAAAACCTGCTAGATTAACAATTACGATATGATCACAAGAGGAGCACGTCCCACTATATAATGCTAAAACCACACAGAGGCATTAAAAACATCATCATAAGCAATAGGATATATGTAATTAAATACCTCTAAGAGCAAATTGTAGTACTAAATGAGTGCAAACCTTTATTTTCCAGCATATGGCGGAGAATAAAAACAACTAAATCGAGATACATAAGGGAAATATACGAATGGCAACAGATCATTTTGGACCAACAGGTATGCTAAAATGCTAAAATACCATGAGCGAATTAACATGTGAAAGGGACATGACAAAGCGAGTTATGCTTCATCCCATTTGGTTTATGTTAAAACAGGCCAAGACACAAGGTCATAAGTTGCATTAAAAAGAAAAGAAAACAGTTGAAGAACAAATACAAACAGGTTGTAGTGTAGCTCCTATTTTCCCAATAGGCTCTGCGCATTGGAATAGTACCTACAGCAGTAAAGGCCTAGGCCAGACGTTAACTAGGTCTACTACTGTCGAAACTAGACTTAATTTTTGGGTTTGCCAGCTAAGCTCAGAGTTCGCTAGAAACTTTCTCGAATGTTCAAGGAAGGAATTAACTCCCCTGATTAGACAAGAAGGGATTTAGTTTCTGACAACCATAGAACATGACAACTTTGCTCTCCCCTAATCAAGAGTCAATCTCGAGAGTCGTGTGAGCACAAGGCAATTATTTTACTCAGTCAGTACGTGCATTCTTAGTCTCATCAGAATGTAGAGAAAAGGAAGAGACGGGCGTGTTCAATAAAAGATGTTATTTATTGATCAGTCTCTTTTCTCGTACAAGAGAAATGGATCGATATTATTGCAATACTTATAGTTAAGTAAAGTGCATACATTAGAAGCAATAGTATAAAATAATACTGTAAAAACATTGATATGGTTTCTGAGCCATATGATGTTTAAAATGATTAAAATATATTTACATACACATATACATTTGACTAAACGTACTCAACTGGTGTTTCTAAATACGCCTACCCCGTGTACCTGACCTAAGTCTAATGCGTGGGCGGGAATAGAAAGTTACAGTTTAGTTTAAGTTTGTTTTTGCCAAGTGAATAACTAAAGAATTCTCTAGGAGGGGTTATTCAGTTCTGTACCTGGAAGTTAGGATGAATGAGGAATGGTATCTCTTTCTCTGCTCTCGATATTCCAGGCTGCCTGCGAGGGCTGCCCAGAAGCGCCGGTGCTGGGTCTCTCGGCTTGAGATAGCAGCGCGTCTCTCAGCGCGTCAGGAAGGCGGGGCTGCTGCCTGCGGGGTCTGCTTCTGCTCTCGGCTTCGGCAAGTATGGCTGCTCCGTCTTGTCACCACGCGTGTGTTTGCATAGGGCAAGGTCGGCAATATTTATACCTTAAAGGTGCCGAGATTGACGTAAGGATGGACATAGGTACGTCAATAAAGATGTCATACGACTTGCTCGTTAGCACATTCTTTACTAAAGTTCTCTGTGAAATCAAAACAATGGCCGCACGGATTATCCAGGTTGTCATAGGTTTGATTTGTTATGAGAACGTCGTATGCCTTATCAGGGGCTGGAGGAATATCGCTTGTCTAATTAGATCTCAAGCGTTATGACCTAATCAGATAACACGTTCCTGTGCCGTAGTGTGACTGCGTCAGATAACGGTATCTGCATCATGGGGGATTTCTTGCCTCATGGGCTGACTGTTAGTTAACTAGCTAGTAAGTTTAACCAGAATAGGGTCAGGAATAGGGGGATCGAATCAGAACCTATAGAAATACACGACACCCACTCCACGCTAACTATGGTCATATCTACTAATCTATGCATAGTATAACATAGTACAACATACTATAGAGTATAGTGTATACCTTACCACCCCAAAATACATAAATGCATTTCGAAATTTTCAAATATACTGAAAAATTGCAGTCATATATATTGTATGCACTTAAGCTATGAATTAGATGCAAAAGTGAACACGCATTGTTATGCATTATTGATTGTTGGTATATGAGAAATACACATGAAATGGCTCTTAATATGGCTATACAGAAAAAAAGTCGAAACCATTTCATCACATAAAATATATTGTGAACATACCAGCGGGCAGCTAAAGTCTATATAAAGTCTATAAAGTATCTAAAAAAATAGAAATCTTAGTTCTCTAGGAATAGTTTCTTACTTTAAGCAGAAGATCAGTGTCCCGGGAAAAAATATATAGAAAAATATTTTAGGGGCTTGCTGAAAAAAGTTGCTGTCCGTGAACTGGATTGTAATTGTTCATGTGACTTTATTTTTAAAGTTGAAGGCCGAATTCAGGGAACGCCGTGTGCGAGTTTACTCAAAAGTCTCTATTTCTGTTCCGGAGAGAACATCATATCATTCAGGCTTTCGAAAAAACTGTCAACAGCTTCATGGGAAAGTTCCACTAAGTCGGAAATAGGGGTAACCATGCATTCATGCGCATGATTGTCTCCATTGACATTCTGATTTGCATTGCTGACAGAAGGTCGTACCTGTTCGATGCTGCTTTCATCTTGAACTTCACTACTCTTCAATCGCAGTGGTGAAGATTCCAGGAATGCCGTCATCAGAATTGGCAGCCTTTGAGGGCAGCACAGTGCGTGAACCTTGGTAGGAACCAACAGTGTATCTGCATCCACCGGCGCATCCGATTGTAGCGTCAGACAGGTGTCTAACACGCATTCTTCTCCGCATAGCAGACACCTTAGTACAGGTAAAACACACCTTTGCCACATTGGTCGAAATGATAGAAACCAAGTCATGTTTAGGTCTCTAAGCCGGGATAGTCCCAGGATTTTTGATATCCGGTCCCGGTATCCAATGGCTAGGATCGTATCTTCCATTGTCGCGAGAGTTTGATCTGTGACATGGGTTGCCATAACGAAAAATAAGGACTAGGAATAGGATTCCCGCAATTAGTCCTAGGATCAGGGGAAGTCCGCCAAAAATCGAATGGACGAAGTCTGGAAAAATACCCAGTATGGCTTTGAATGGTGTTAATGCCATCGAAAATACTGTCTTAAATACCTTTGAGACCCCTGTGGTATCAGAAATATTTAAGATTTCGCTCAGGATTTCCGCGAAATGTACGGGGGAATTAGTTGATAATAATGTATGTATCTCTGCAGTCGTCCTTGCGACTTGTAGATCATACGTTTCTTTAGATGACGTGAGCCTTGTAGGCGTCTGAAGAAGCACTGTTTTCATTCTGCTTAAAGTGTCTATTCGAATAGAAGTAATTTTCAAACTGGGCCATGCCCTCGCCTCCCTGTCTGGAAAGGAGCTGGGGAACAAAGAACGTCCACAGCACTTGACCTTCGCCGTCGTAGTGACGAGATAAGGAGTCCCGGGCATAAGACTACAGCATCTGCGGTCTACAATAAGAATGTAACTCCCATTATAGAGTCTTTGAAAGAATGGTTCTATTTCAGTTGCAGGTGCGCCTTGCTGGTGACATGAAAGGTTGTATGAATTCCCTTCACAGGCTCCGTGCAAACTAATACCGTTACACAGAAGCGTGCCGCTTAGTGACATAGCACAATTGTTGCCACTAAGAAACACTTTCTGTCCTTTGTTACTGACACATGCATGTGAATAGGGCAGGTTCCAAGTTGTTTTAAGGTACCCCTTTCCCAATTTCTCGTACATGCCAGCCTGTATATATTTTTGGCAGTATTGAAACCTGAAGGTTGAGATTGGAATATTTATGATTCCGTGGATTATCCATTCACTGACAGGTCGTTCTGACATTGTCATTGGTAATCTTTCTAGTTTTTCAATGCTCAAGATTGTATAATCAGCACCCTTCTGCGCCATACCGATTTGTCTATCAGTAAGGTTAAAGATTTGGAATAGTGACGTTGTGTTGATTAAACGCCAAGGCACATAGCCTGAACGCAGATTTTGTAACGTCCAGCCAAGCTGTACAATAGAACGCAATTGTGACTGACCATGTTGTAATAACAGTAAGTCTTGCGATAATATATCGATTGCTGAAGACACAATGCTGTCCAATGAAAAAATTCTGGAGGACAGAGTCATTAACCCATTGTCCACTACAGAAAGTGATTTTTCCAAATTAATACGGTCAATTTCCCGTATTCTTTCTGCTGTCTCAATTTGAGTAACCTTCCAGGCCTCATTGTATGCTGCATATACAGAGGCTGCTATGAAACGCTTTTGACGCTGTTTGCGTGGTCCCATTATGAAATCACGCAAGTCAGCACCATCAGTAAGTAAAGTTAGGTGTTGCTTAATTTCAGGCAGTGTGGAAGTTTGTAGCCATTGAAGGCATAATTTGCCCACACTGTAGGTTGTTATTATCCCTGGGTGATGTCTTTGGGGATATCTAGGGTCTGGCCTGTTCATTTTGAAACCCTGTGTTTTATTCAGGAATCTATCTTGACAGTTATTTGTATCTGTGGGCCAGATCAACCATTGTTTCCAATCAGGATGTGTTCTGTTTTGGTTAAGTATATGGTTTATGTCTATTTCTTCATCTGTTTCAGAGTTATTGCTAAACATTGTTGGCTTTGGAATAGACAGGTTATTTAAATCTTTGATTTTGGCTAAGCCAAGACAGGTGGTTTGTTGAACGGTGTCATTTAAAAATATCATTTGTTCTGGGATCATGCAGGCTCTAAACAAAGCTTCTATACCCTGTACTTGCCATTCTTTTGTACCCCAAACACTTTTCAAATCAACATATTTGTCCCAATAATCAAATCCAAAAGTATTCATTTTTTCAAAGAAAGAATCTGAATATATCAATTTTGTGTTGGTTATCATGGTTTTCATCCCTGTCTTGTTTGACAATTTGTAATAAAATGTTTCAGCATTAGTTATGTTAAAACCTGAAAAATATGAATATTTGCCATACACGGTTCTAGAGCTCCCTTTTGGAGGTGTAGCACAATGTTCCCATTGATTAAAATTTAAAACATTTCTAGGTTGTGCAGATTTATGCAAGAAATGGTTACCATAATGGTTATAGCAGTACATGCTGTCATAATTTGTAGAACCCTGCAAATAATCATGTTTTGTAAATTTAGCAGACATTACTAAGTCAGACATCATATTGTTTATACTTTCAAAGTCCCAATCATCAGCAAATGAGTTTGGTTTTGCAAAGTCACTCAAGGAGATCTTGATTTGGTGTGGATATTTCAGGATCTCGACCGGACCATAAATTTCATAGTCAGTGTTGTCCCAGGCTACCCCACCAGATATTGGAATTGCTGTGAAGTTGGCTGAAGAAAGTTCTGAAGAAAGTTCTCTTTTCTCGACGTGTGAAGATGTGTGTGGTTTGAGGACCAAGTTGATGTTCTGACTTGCTGTGTCCATTTTAGCATATTTTCCCTCAATGAAGCGTCCCAAGGTAAATACCATGATGAGCCAAAGTATGAGGATAAATGCACCAAAACCCACCCAAAATTCAATCCATGGAGAAACTAGATATGTTTCTTTCAGTTGTTTCAAAAGTTCCTTCGCTTTGTCTTTAAAGGATTTTGATGTTGGCTGTGTCTTTTGTTCGCTGAAGCCTTCAGAGGAATCATCGAAGTTGATGAAGTAACCGGATGCAGTTCTGTCAATTGTTCCAATTGGTTCAGGATTTTTGTTTCTCGCATTTTCATTTGGTACTTCTGTATAGATTGGTGCGTCTCTGCTAAATGTCTTTATTTGGGTTTTCAGAGGTCTAAGTTCTATTGCATTGTTGCATAGTCCTTGTTGTTCTTCTGTAGGCGTTTCGAATGTGATGAGCCTCTTTGATAGGACCTCTGTACTGGTAGCAAACCTTGGTGTTCTGCTACTTATTGGGAGTCCACTTGGCCTACTGTTGGTTATCGGCCACATGTTGTGGTTTTACCAGGTCGATGGATACAACTCGGTTCTCCTTTTTTCCAGCAAGTGGCGGTAGTACAACTGATCTTGTCCCGTTGACAGACAATACAGGAACTGCTTTTCTGTAAGAAGGCCCAAATTCCTTCTTTACCGCGATCTTCTCCCTGACTAGATCCCCGACTTTTGGAATCCAGACAGGTCTTGCTGGGACAGGTGGTGATTCTTCAGTGGTCGTTGGCTGTTCTTTCAACTGTATGTTGCTCAGGTCTTTTCTTGTTTTGTTTAAGTCCTGCAAAATAGCCAAACGGTCTTTGACATCAAAGCTTTTTTCTGTTACCACTGAAGTCTGACTATCAAGGTCAGAGATCAACATCCTAGTTCCGAATAATAATTCGTACGGACTGAATCCCTTCAGAGAATTTCTTGGCAAGTTATTTAGACTACGTTGGACACTTATTAGATGTTTGACCCACCCAGCTCCCGAACCTAATACCTTTGCCGTTATAGATTGCTTTATGTCACGGTTTTTTCTTTCAACAATTCCGTTCCCCTCAGGGTGAAATGGACAAGAGTACCGCAATTGCACGCCCATGCTGACCATGGCCTCCTTATAAGCCCGAGAGCTAAAAGCAGGACCATTGTCCGAATGCAGAATGCCAATTGCGTATGTGCCGATAAAGACCCGCAAATCTTTTATAACAGTTCTGGCGTCAGCCGTTCGCTGGGGCCACATCCATATGAATCTCGTGCATGAGTCCACTGCGACCAAGATATATTTATAGTTACCGTCCCTTTGTAAGGGACCACAGTGGTCTAGATAAACACAGGCTAATGGTTTATCCGAGATTAGAAGGGGCGTCTGTGCTGGACGTCTCACAGTTGATACTTTCATTTTTTGACATATTTCACATGCTAGAACATAGTTCCTTGTTTGTCTTCTCATTTGCGGCCACCAGTATCTCTGTTTTAATAATGATACTGTGGCTGAGACGCCAGCATGGGTAGAAGCAAGCCCTTCGTGTGCCGCTATTATTAGTCCTAATCTGTGTTCCATGTTTGGAATTGCCCTATCCCCCACTCCAGGGATTTGAGCAAAAGGAACATTGTTTTCATCTGTTATGTATGAGTACTTTAATGGAAAGCCTTTAGGGAGTGGTTCTATCGAATCCTTTTCAGAAGCGCTGACAGCTTGTAATATTTCGCTGTCTATTTTTGTTTTTGACCGGGTGATGGCAGCTACGGAAGCCGTTTGCACAGCTGCCTTCGCGGCCTCATCAGCCAATGAATTCCCTGCAACGTGAACGCCATCACGTTGATGACTCAGTGTATGTATCACGTGAGTCTTTGGTAGTTCTTTTTGTAAAAGAGCTACTTGTTCCCATAGCATTTTATGCTTGATTGTGCCTCCTTTCGCATCCTTGAAACCATTTTGAAGCCAGATCTGCAAGTATTCATTATAAGATTGAACGCAATAATACGAATCGCACACTATGAGTGTGGGGAATTCTCGATCGGTATTTTCAAGCGCCATCTTGAATGCTAGTAATTCAGCTCGCTGAGCTGTGCAATCTCCTAGAGATTGGGTCTTAGTTAGGGTTGGTTTAAATTTCCCTTCGTGCCAACGACCTTTAACAATCGCGCACGCAGCACTGTAAGCTTGTTTACCCCCTACTGCGGGTTGTGCTGATCCGTCTGTATATATTATACAGCCGTATTGGTCTAGAGGCAGAATTTCGGTTGGCAGAGGACATTCGAATTCATATTGTAGAAATTCTTGTGTTTTTAAGTAAGGATCAAATTCGTACACCACGTCTGTTGCAGCAAGAGAGTTAGCCCATTGTATCCATCTCGGATGGAGTGCTTTCGCATTAGGAATGCTTGCCTTTGTTACCGCCTCTAAGGCTGGTATTGGTGTCACGATTATTATTCGTTTACCTTGTGCCAGGGCTCGTTCTTTTGCTATAGCTGTCTGTGTTGCTGTAAGAATTTTTTCCGTTGGGCTAAATTTCATTTCAGCCTTAGTGTACAAGTGCGATTTAAATGCAATTGGTACCTTATCTCCCTCATTAGAGGTTAGGTATGTGAATCCGCATCTCCCTGGGATGACTCGGATCACAAGGTTGCGTGTATTATCACAGGTTTCTAATTTTGTTTTAATTAGCATGTCTGTTTGTAAGGATCTCAAAATTTCTGTGTGTGCTTGAGTCCAACTGGATCTTTTAAAGTCTGGTTTAATTAGATCGTAAAGGGGTTTGACCCTTTCTGCGTAATTTGCAATGTAAGTTCTTCCGAAATTTAGGAAGCCTAGAATTGACTGTAGGTTTTTTAGTGTTTTAGGAGCTTGGATTACGGCACATTTCTCTAGGAAATTGTCTGCCAGGCTTTTGCCTTCACTTGATAACTCATATCCTAAGAATAGGACCGTCAGATGGGCAATTCTGGACTTTTTGAAGTTGAATTTGTAACCCTCTGCAGCGAAACCAAGTATTATGGTGTTCACTCTTTTCAAGTGAGTTTCCAAGTCATCATCTGTTAAGTAAATGTCATCGACATAAGATAATGCTTCATCATCATATAGTTGTAGTAATTCTGTTACTCTCGCTGAGAATACCCCCGGGCTGTTCTTGTACCCCTGGGCTAACCGACAGAATTGTTTTTGAGTGCCATTTACTGAAAATGCAGTTAAATATCTGCTCTCTGGTGCTATGTTTTGACAAAAGAATCCATTGGAGATGTCCAAGGTTGTTTTGTATTTTTTGCGCACTATGTTATTCATTAGTGCAGCACTGTGTGAGTTTTGCACTGCAAAAGTTTTGCAACATGTGTTAAGGTGTCGGTAATCCAAAACTAGACGATATGAATTGTCTGGTTTGGAGACCGGAAACAAAGGATTGTTCATTTGTGAGGTGCAAGTTTCAATCACCCCCTGGTATTCTAGCTGATCTAGTATTTCATTTACTTGTTTTTTAGCTTCTTGCTTAATTGGGTACTGCCTTTGTGCAGTAGGTTGTGATTTTAACTGGACTTTGTGAGGAGGAGAATCCTCATCCCATCCTACGTGATTTTTATATAAAGCAGGTGCTAAGGCCACTGCCCACTTTCTAGCAAGTGTGTATTTTTTATGAATCGGTATTTGATTCGAGAAGGCAGGCATAATTACTTCTTCGCCATGAGGGCACTCCCTGACAAACTCCGGTGGCCAGTCTTTTTCAGCTAGAAGGATGTCATAGCCCTTGGATAGGTTATCCCAAAATAGTCCCCTTATTTTCCTAGTCTTATCTCCCTCTATACGTAATGTTATCTCGTATATTTTGTGGGGCTTGCTAACTCTGGTATCTGCAGTTTCCACTTGAAGGTATTCATTCGTGTCCACTGTCTCCAGATGATTCATAAGGACTTTGCGAGCTATGCTCACCTCTGCTGCGCTGTCTAGCATTGTCTGAGCCCATTCTCCGTTTTTCAGTTGTGTCCTCAGTATTCTCGGCATTGTTAACTACCTTGATACTGGCTACCTTCTTTTTTGGAAATTGTGATTTCTTTTTCAGTTGAGCAGGTTCCTTGTCTTTGGACTTGGCGTGCTCTTCTGATCGTCCTCTTCTTTCCGATTTCTGCGAGGAATTCTGAAAAGATTGAGACGGACGTGTATCAATGTCTTGATATCTATCAGGTTTTTTAATATTATCCCTATTTCTAAGGTTATATCTATTCCCAGAGGGTTCACTCTGAGGTGACCTTTGTCTCGGGTTTGGAGATTTCTCTCTTCGCCTAGGAGACCTTCCTCTGGACTGGAATTTCTTTTCTTTAGGATTGGATTGTTTATTTCCATCCCAGTTCTTTTTTGGTGAATTATTATTATTATTAAAAAACATTTTTTCTGGACTTGTAGTCAGTTGCGGTTTTACCGGTATTCCACCTAGACTATCTCTGCCTAGTTCTTCATAGGATTTTTCTATGATTCTGGCAATTTCAGCTGGTTGGTCTGCTATATCTGTCTCTTTTAACCTCTGGCGGATCGCCACGTTTGCTGCTTCACCCTTTATGTTGGCTAGTAATATAGCCGAGACCTGCTTGAAGTCTTTCAGTAATTTCATACCAAGAGTTAAAGCAGGTTCTGGACCGTATTCATCTTGAATTTGTTTTAGCACCTCTGGTATTACCGAAATGGATGGAACACCGTGCGTTTTTGTATAGATGGAAGCAAAGACTGTACCCCAAGTGTCACAGTCCTCAATGTGTGGTGCGATTCCCATTGGGAGACATATAGTCAGAATCCTGTGTTTTTCCAGCGGGGTGGTGTCGGGAAACACCGCCTCTATTTGGGTAATTTTCTGTGCCAACCAGAATGGTATCTGTTCCCGTTTAGCTGGAACTTTACCTAGGCAGGATTGGATGTTCTGTGGTGTGATTTTATTTGTGTTCCCCTGGTGAGGGGTCAGCTGTGGAATTTTAATCGCTGGTTGAATTGTTGAAGTCCGCATTACATACTGAACTAATTGTCTGTGAATTTTTAGTAGTTGTTTTAGCTGTATTAATAGCTCTGGTGCAGTCATCTCGTCGATGTCTGGATGTGGTGTGTATCCGGCTAAGACCGGCCACGTTGCTCCTGGTCTTCCTAAAGGACCGAGCCTTGTAATGTGATTATTATGTTTTAGGGCGCCATCAAATAAGAGCAAATGCTCTTGGAATTTGAGTGGTACTTCCACCTCCTCGAAAGGAGTGTACGTTTCAGGAGGTTCCTCTACTTTGTAATAGTGGAAGTACTTTGTTACAGCATTTGCTGCTGGAAAATGTATCCATGTATAGTATACCTCTGTCTGCCGATATTCGTGTGCCTCAATTACGAATATGACTGTGCCACCTCTAGGTGTCAGTCCATTTTCTATAAGTTTTAAGGTTATAGATCTCCTTTTGGCGACCTGGATGAGTATTATATCCGGGTCTGCTGTTTGCATGGTAGCATCAGCATCTGCTATTTCAGTAGCTAATCTAATTGCCTCTCTTTCTCCATCACTGTCTCCCATTTTACTGACAGGATGGTATTATTTTTATTTGCAGATCAGGTTTCTTTATGGAAACAGAGATTAGGTGCACAATATTTTGGAACTGTTTTATCCTTCAACGTTGACTAGACCAAGAACCATACATAGGAGTTCCCTCCTGCGAGGTTTTGGAGGATATAATAACCTTTCACCCACTCCAGACGTCTTTGGAGTATTTGGGAAAAGGGGTCTGAGTGAGAAAGCACGACTGAGTTACTCTAAATGTCTTACGTTAGTTTTATCGCCCTTTCCAAACGCGTTGGGCGCCATGTAGTGTAGCTCCTATTTTCCCAATAGGCTCTGCGCATTGGAATAGTACCTACAGCAGTAAAGGCCTAGGCCAGACGTTAACTAGGTCTACTACTGTCGAAACTAGACTTAATTTTTGGGTTTGCCAGCTAAGCTCAGAGTTCGCTAGAAACTTTCTCGAATGTTCAAGGAAGGAATTAACTCCCCTGATTAGACAAGAAGGGATTTAGTTTCTGACAACCATAGAACATGACAACTTTGCTCTCCCCTAATCAAGAGTCAATCTCGAGAGTCGTGTGAGCACAAGGCAATTATTTTACTCAGTCAGTACGTGCATTCTTAGTCTCATCAGAATGTAGAGAAAAGGAAGAGACGGGCGTGTTCAATAAAAGATGTTATTTATTGATCAGTCTCTTTTCTCGTACAAGAGAAATGGATCGATATTATTGCAATACTTATAGTTAAGTAAAGTGCATACATTAGAAGCAATAGTATAAAATAATACTGTAAAAACATTGATATGGTTTCTGAGCCATATGATGTTTAAAATGATTAAAATATATTTACATACACATATACATTTGACTAAACGTACTCAACTGGTGTTTCTAAATACGCCTACCCCGTGTACCTGACCTAAGTCTAATGCGTGGGCGGGAATAGAAAGTTACAGTTTAGTTTAAGTTTGTTTTTGCCAAGTGAATAACTAAAGAATTCTCTAGGAGGGGTTATTCAGTTCTGTACCTGGAAGTTAGGATGAATGAGGAATGGTATCTCTTTCTCTGCTCTCGATATTCCAGGCTGCCTGCGAGGGCTGCCCAGAAGCGCCGGTGCTGGGTCTCTCGGCTTGAGATAGCAGCGCGTCTCTCAGCGCGTCAGGAAGGCGGGGCTGCTGCCTGCGGGGTCTGCTTCTGCTCTCGGCTTCGGCAAGTATGGCTGCTCCGTCTTGTCACCACGCGTGTGTTTGCATAGGGCAAGGTCGGCAATATTTATACCTTAAAGGTGCCGAGATTGACGTAAGGATGGACATAGGTACGTCAATAAAGATGTCATACGACTTGCTCGTTAGCACATTCTTTACTAAAGTTCTCTGTGAAATCAAAACAATGGCCGCACGGATTATCCAGGTTGTCATAGGTTTGATTTGTTATGAGAACGTCGTATGCCTTATCAGGGGCTGGAGGAATATCGCTTGTCTAATTAGATCTCAAGCGTTATGACCTAATCAGATAACACGTTGCTGTGCCGTAGTGTGACTGCGTCAGATAACGGTATCTGCATCATGGGGGATTTCTTGCCTCATGGGCTGACTGTTAGTTAACTAGCTAGTAAGTTTAACCAGAATAGGGTCAGGAATAGGGGGATCGAATCAGAACCTATAGAAATACACGACAAGGTATGCCTTTAAAATAGTATGTATCTTCAACAGGCAGCATTAATAGATAACTACCACAGAGAGTGATGATGTATCATAATGTTTTATATTTATACAGGATAAGACTGAAAGTCATTCCATATCCCCTACAACAAATGGAAGAAGGGATAGGTACGTAATATTGCAGAAATTCAATAGATAAGGAACAAATTATAATCTTTGTTTTAAAAAGCACAGTATCACAAAATGTCTTTATTGTTCACACAGGCACATTGTCCCGCATATAAAATATATAGCCCTGATTAAGACCTTCATATGAGAAATTGAGGTCAAGTACAGAAGGTCGAAACGTGTTGGCACTCTTCAAAATCACTCTTCTGTGAGGTAAGAGGACACAAGGATTTAATATATATCCAATTCAGTTAGTGTGGGGAACTCACATCTAACCATTGAATAAAAGATAAAAAGAGAACCAAGATTGTCCCTGACCCCTAGCAGACCTTTAGTAAAGCTGTAGCAGAGAACCCAATTAGGAAAGGTTTCAGCAACATAGAAAGAAGCTGTAGGACGAATTCAGTTTATACTAAATATATGTGAATATGTATTTTTGTGATGTGAATAAGAATGTATATTGCTTTACCCTTTAATGTTTTGTATTGTATATGTATAAGTATTGTAATATTAAGCACTCTGCACTTTGGGAATTTGTGTTCTTTGCTGACTTGCTTGCTGACCCCTTGAAGCGAGGGAGTAAGTTCGCTCTTGGGCAACGTGTGAGGCTGCTGGTACAGGGGCCGGGACTGCGAGACCCAGGAAGCAGCGCAGGATTACCGGAGCGCACCTGGAGTCTCTTCCCGCCCCTGCTTCGCCCTGATTGGCTGATTGCCTTAACCTGCCTCGACCTGATTGGCTGCTTGCCAAGCTAACTGCTCGCGGCCCCCGCTTCGCGGGAGCCGCTCGTAGCATTTCCTGCACTCTGCACTTTGGGAATTTGTGTTTTTTGCTGACTTGCTTGCTGACCCGGAGCGCACCTGGAGTCTCTTCCCGCCCCCTGCTCTGCCTATAATTACGCTCCCCTAACGCTTAGCGGGACGCGTGCGGGACGCCGGGCTAAGCCCGGGCAAAGGGCGGGCCGTCTGTGGCCGTCCGGGGACGACCGAGGACGGGACGGGCCACCCCACTAATTCCTAATCTAGGAGAATAGGTCAATCCGATTACTCGGAATTTAATACTTCCTTATGATGGCCTTAAAAAAACTTCGTTCGAGAACAATTTATATGAAGCGCATGGGTACCGACGCAGCTATCAGAAAATCTGTTGATAAATCAATGAAACCAGGTCAAATTTCCAGCACACCGGCAATAACTAAATACTTTTCCACTCTCTCTGTGAAAAATCACTCATTTCTTCTTACATCAGAAGAAGGAAAAAAGCAAAATCTCTCAATTAATAATTCTGAACATCAGTTACTATTACACTCTGAACTAAGCAACCATAACCAAGGATCATCAAACACAGAGATTAATCTGGCAAAGATCTCCCTCTCGGAAGAGTATCATCAATCAATCTTAGAGATGTCTCAAATAACACCTATTAAACACCAGGATAATGAACTAGCCATGGAGGTCTCTGCAAGTAATATTACGAAGATCGAAGAACAAAAATCAGTAACTCCGCTAAGACTAAACCAGCCACTTACCAGTTCCCCAGAAAAATCACCCAAATTGTACACTAATCAAACTAATTTCACTGATCTCTACTTTTCTAATTTAACTCAGGCAGCTACCGTTCCACCCCTGTCAAAAGCACTTTTTTCCCTACAGGACATTTTGGAATCAGTTCTCACCCACCTTGGTCAAATTCTATCTAACTCAGATGACACCCTGGATGTCCAAATAGGTATTCTTAAGTTCTTGGTGGAAGAAAAAAAGAAAAAAGAACTACCTAATGACTTATCTGACAAACCTGTAACGATTAACCGATTACAATCTGAAGATGGCTGCAAAAAAGGAACAAGGCCTCTAAAAATGCAAGATGCAAGTACACAAACATCAGATGTGATAATAATTGAGACTAAAATCAAGGAAATAAGAAAAAAGAAAAAAACTCCCATAACCTATTCTCTTAAGAAACTCTTCAGAGAAGAAAAGGAAAACATCACCGAAAATAACATCAAACACTATCCCATTTTTTCCAACAAAGAAATTGAGAAAGGTCCAGGTCCGATAGCTATTGACAGTAAAATACATTCAACAAAGGTTATCAATGTACAGGAAACAAAACAGACGGGAAAGACCATAAAAAACAAAGACCTGAATGAAAAAATTGGAAAGAAAAAGCGAAGAAGATCCCTGAGGAGAATCCAAAAGAAAAAAGGGAACAAACTTAAATTTCAAAGACACATTGTCACTAACTTGGTGAACTCCTCAGCGACTCAAATAACACCACTGGTGAAACCTCTGAACCCAAAAGCAGAAGAATACTGCCCGACCTCAGTAAAAAAAACAACAGAGCAAAAAAGTAATGATACAAAAGAACTACAAGATTACAAAATATGGCAGTGGGATGGAAATCAATCAAAACATTTAACAATAGAAGAACTTTTTCCCACTGACAATATGCCGCTCAATCGTGGAAGAATAATTAATCTATTACAAGAAATACCTTCCCTGAAATCTCTGACAAGTAAAGAAATTGACCTAGTACGCTTTCATAAAAAAGAAAATAACAAATTTGTACAAGTGTCATTCTTTTCTCCAGTTCTCCCTGGAATAATTATAAGAGAGAAGGAAATTCTACACAAGAATGGCTATGATGTAATCTCAATACCAGAAATCAAAACCAATTTACAAAATATAGTGGCAATTAGACAATCTCATACTAAAAATAACCTCAGCTCAGAAAGGGGAGAATATGCATCAAACAATATGAGAAAAGATATATTAAAAATACAAGTAATGCACGGCGAAAGGTCGGTTTGGTCCCGGAACACTAACCCAAACGATAAAGAGAACAACCTACAATCTTGGGCGTGGTTATCAGAAGCATTAAACAGCAAAAAAATGGATAATCCACAACAACATCAGGTTTAGCAAAGGTCTGAAGCTTTCGTCATGGAATCTGGCCGGGAAAACCACCAACAAGATGAAAGATGCAACGAAAGATTATCCAGATATTCTTGCTCTGCAGGAAACATGGTCAACCACTCCCTTCACACAAAAAGGATATTATGTTTATGAAATCCCAGCAAAGAAATCCAAAAGGGGTCATGCGAAAGGAGGTATGGCAATTCTGCTGAAAGAAGATTATTCTTGGTCACAAGAAATAATTGATACATATTCACACAACCTACAATGTATCAAAGTACAATTTAAATTACAATCATCAGATATTCATAAGAAAATACTACTTTTTAATATCTACGCTCCACCAAGTAAAAAATATGACCCTTTATTTGATCATCTACTAGAGACCATAACTAACATCCTTGAAGATCTACATCATTTATCATATATCATTATGGGCGACTTAAACGCTAAAATATCAAATAGTGAAATAAAGAAATGGTCTACATTGTTCAAGGAAGAATTACTGGAAATATCACTCCCGCAATTTCCAAAAGGAGTAAAGTCGGATAAAAGAGGAAGCTCATTATTGTCATTCCTTCCAAGTATAAATGGGACAATATTAAATGGAAACATCAATGGAGATAAGCCAGCTTCATTTACTAGGCAGGGAAATGGAGTCCCTTCTATTCTTGATTACCTCATATGTGGGAATGAAGTAAAAGAACAAATTACCCAACTGTCTATTAAATTTAATGAGGAAAGTGATCATGCACTCCTACGTTTAACAACACTCTGGACGCCACAAACTACTTTCCAGAATGAACCAATATTCTATAAACCCAAAATGGAAGTAAATACAGTCCAGCGTCGGATCTATTGGGGTGCGGAAAATTTGGATTATTTGAATGTATTAATAACACAAACTCAATTGTTAACTGCCACTTACTCTGATGACCCCATAAAGAATTATGAAATTGTATTGAACGAACTTAAACGCGCCATACAAAGTAAATCAAAACAGGACAGACCAACACAAAGAAAATGTGCCAGCAAGAATAAAAATTGTAATCAGCCAACTATAAAAAAACTCAATAGGTTGATTCGAGCTCAGTATTTGAGTTACTCGTCAGTAAATAAAGTTGAAATAAACAGACTAAAGAATCAAATTCGAAGACAAAGGGCTAAACAGGAAAAGTTGAAACAGGATCGTAATTGGATCGATATCCAACTAGCAGCAAAGCAATGCAATCAACGAAAATATTGGTCTTTGATAGCGAAGATGACGGGAACTAAAAAGAAGTTAGAAGCAATCCCTGTCTCAGAAGAAGACTGGGGTATATTCCTAAATGATCTATACAAACCCAACCTGAATGTAATGGTGAGAAAGGACATTGAACAAGAAATGGTAACCAAAGATATAAAACTCACCAAGACCTCGGCAGTGTCAATCGCTCTGAATATCAAAAAGGCAAGAAGTACGGGCGCATCTGGCCCTGATCAGATTCCTATCAAGGTTTATCAAGCTGACCAAAAAGAATGGGGCCAGATGCTCGCGCCATTATTCAATTATATATTCGACTCCGGGAACATTCCAAACTCGTGGAAAGGAAGCACAATAATTCCAATATATAAGAAAGGAAAAAGGAGTATAGCTGGAAATTATAGACAAATCGCTCTAATGGATGCTGGCGGTAAGATCTTTGCTGCAGAAATACTAGACCGGCTGAAATCTTGGGCATTTTCGAAGGGACTAATTCCCATGTTTCAGGCTGGATTCCGATCGAACCATTCAGTTACGGATAATATAGCTACCCTTCAATTTTTACTAGACAAATACGTAACTGGAAAATCTCAACCAATATATGCAGCTTTTATAGACTACTCTACTGCCTTTGACAGGGTGGATAGGCCGACACTATGGATAAAATTGAGAAAAATGGGTATCCCTGAACCACTATTACAACTAATTGTGAACCTACATAGTAATACCTGGTGCCGAGTTCAAATGGGGGGTGACAGGGGCCTGTCTAAGATAATACAAACATCCAATGGCCTAAAGCAAGGGTGTCTTTTGGCCCCAATTCTATTTTCTCTATATCTGAGTGACCTACCATCGCATTTACAACAAGGGCTATGCACTCCACCGAAAATGGCCGCTCAGCGCATACATGCTTTGCTGTATGCGGACGATATAGTCATGCTCGACCTGACACCTTTTGGACTTCAAAGTCTTTTAGATATCTTATACAACTACTCGAAAGAACATTTCTTAACTCCAAATATAAGTAAAACTAAAGTAGTTGCATTTTCAAACAAGAAAAAAGATGTGAAGTACCAATGGAAACTGGGAGGTGAGACTTTGGAACAGATAAAGGAATATACCTATCTTGGTAGAATCTTTTCGCATAATATGAGCAACAGCAAACAAATTAACCATTTAAAAAGGAAAAGTGATCTACATGCCGGGGCCATATCACGCCTGTACACGACTACTGGAAGCAGGCATTTTTCAGCACTAATAAAAATTTATAGAGCCAAAATCCCCCCGGTTCTATCTTACGCCTCTGAACATATTCCCCTAAAACAATGGAGTTATATGGACTTAAATGAAGGCAAAATATTAAAAAAGTTACTGAAAGTTTCCAATTCGACACCAGTACAGGCACTAAGATTGGAATGTACGATCACAAGCGCATATGCGACATCGATAGCAAGTCTCATTAGGTGGGCCTATAACCTTCTCCATTCCAAAGAGGGTACCCTACGACATTTGTTAAAAATCGAGACTTTTAGTAAGGATACCATTAACTCTACATTCCTTAAAAACTTGGGAGAGGCTTTTCGTCTAGCCAAAATTAGTGCAGAAATGTTATCATCTTGGACACCCGCACAACTTAAACTATATTTAAAAAACTTTTCTCCCAAATTAAGTTACGAGCTTGATCACTCCCACTGTACTAAATTATCTATGTACAAGACTTATGCTGACTCCCAAGAATATAAGCAAAAACTGCTATATCTGGAATACACTCTTACCCATGGTGCAAGGCGCACGATTATGATGCTACGTTTGGGTATACTCCCCTTATTATCCTTTACCTCTTCCTGGAAACAAAACAGTACCTCGCAATGTAACCTGTGTCAGGGGGGCAAACAGAATCTAGAGCATCTGTTCTTTATATGTCCAAATAAAAATGTTGTCATTGCTAGGTTATTATGCTTAGAGCCTATATATCGGTCTTGCAGGATTGTCAATGCAAGGGATTTTATTTCCGTATGCGTTAAGCCACCAAATGAATATGTTTGTTATAAGATTTTTAAATTTTTGAAAATTACATTGAAAATGTATTAAGCTGTACGTAAAATCAAATGTATTTTCTTTAAAATAATTTTGTGGTCCTCAAAAGAGTACCGAAACAAAATAAAAACTTTTGACTTTGACTTTGTAATATTAAGCCATGTGGGTAATATAATCTACATGGTTATTTTCAAAAGATGTTTGGTTTAAGGAACCTTAAAAAATAAAAATCAAAAGACATAAGAAATGATTTAAATGCCCATAGTAAATAAAGAGAACTAATGTGGCAAAAGTAACAGTTTGATTTATGGTCTCAGGGGTATTTTATGCTTACTTATTTACACAGCTCATTGTCACAATCACAAGATCCTGAAGCTTCCGCCACGTGCTTCTTGCTATGTTTAGATGAGTTGGCTCCTGGATGGCGAATCATTGCCTCAAACTAAATGGCAATAGAATGGAGGTACTGATTGTAGGGAAGATGCCTTCTCTTCGGACCTCTGCTGGGAGGCCTGCCTCTCTGAGACAAACCCCCACCCTGCAAAGTAGTAACCTTGGGATCTGGTTCGACTCGGAACTATCCTTTGACCATCAAATCAGGATAGTCACGGGTAAATGCTGCGTAGTCCTTAAAATACTAAGGAAACATATTGATCTCCTCCCCTCAGCAGCCAAGAAGACTATTGTGCATGCCTTGGTTACGTCTCAACTAAACTATGGCAATGCCCTATATATCTGGGGGCAACCAAAAGAAGTGTAACCAGGCTTCAACACATTCAGAATGCTGCAGCTCGCCTGGCACTGGGCCACCCCAGCTTGGGCCTTGTTTAGCCCCCAAAGCATTGAATATTCTACTTTGTCTGCCTGTCTAGTAAAGAATACCTATGAAGCGATGTGCTACTGCCATAAAATCTGGTGGAACAGGAGCCTCAGCTGCCTGCGTCCTTTATTCACGCCTTACACTCCTTCTCGCACACTTGGATCAAGCAGAACCCGTCAGACTAAGGTTCAAAAAATCTGGACAGCGAGAATGGGCGCTCACTCCTTCAGTTACCTGGCAGGAAAAATCTGGAACTCTCTACCCGTGTGGCCCAATGGTGTAATTTTGAGAAGTTTGCATAGCTAATTAATGCCAAGTGCCAGAAATGACGCAAGCTTTCTCCGGTGTAAAAAAGAAATTCAGGGACATATTTATAAAAATCACGCAGTGCAGCAAGGCCAGTCACCTTGCTGCGCTACAGGTAAGGAAAGAGCTGGAATGTGCCATTTTTCACTTAATACAGAGCATTCCTGTCTTTCCCCTGCACTGGCACACAATGTGCTGCCTAGTGCCAATGCAGGCACCCTTGCAACATGGTGCAATTGTTTCTATGTGTGCAGCAGACATAGAAATAGGACGTAACGAGGAGAAAAAGAGTTATTTCTCCTCATGATGCTTCACCTGGAGAGGCGTAGCATTTTGACAATTTCCCAGGTCCACCAGTAATGGTACATCTGGAAATGCGCCAACCCCCGGGATAGATGAGGGGGAACACCCACAATCCACCCACGGAACGCCTCCACAGGGCACAGTTACGCAAGGGAGCGATTTGTGCTGTGTTGGGTCAATTTAGATTTATCAAGCCATGAAATTGGGCCTGGCATAGCTTAATAAATCCAACCTAAGGGTTGTGTTGCCCTTGCACAGCCTTGCATGGTGCAAGGGTGACACAACTCTTAAGTTAGCTATTACATAAATATGCCCCAGAGCTTGGGCCTTGTTTAGCCTTCAGATATGTACAGTGAAGGATGTTTCCAGGCCTGGACACTCTGTTCACGCCCAATCTTCTCTGCAGAGTTCTTCGAGGTGAAAGCACTTTGGGAAGTTGAGACAACTCAGTGAAGGTAATTAGAGGACGCTGCACGTCGAGTATCAAATCCTGAAGAAATGCAACATCCTGATGATGTACTACAGGGCACACATAAAACAAACAGCCTCTACAAGGGATGCTTCATTTGATGTGCTTATTCACGCCTCAGTTCATATCTTTCATACATGTTACCATTCAATTCTCAGGATTAAGTCTGAACAAATTTTTTACAGCATAAACCTTTACTCACCAGAATACTTCTCTGGAAGAAGCACAGAAGAGAAAATACATTAATGAGAAGTGAGTCACATATAACAAAAAACAAAACTATTTCCTGTCCTTGATATTGTAAACTTGCCATACCTTGCCATACCTTTGCAGCAGCAGGGAATATAACACTTCCACTCATATACTCCTACATTGATCTGATTTTTGCATTACCACATTTTTCAGGGCAAACCGTGCGCTAAGCTACCTGATCCGAGTCAGGGGGATTTGGCGGTTTTTGCACCTCGTGTACGTAGCGCTTACCTGAGAAGTTTGTCTGGTAAAACTGTATAGCCATAAGCTGTGTGGGAGGAAATAATCATAAAAGCAGCACCCCCCCAAAAGAAGGTCTTACTTCAAAAACCCACAAATATCACTCAAATTAGAGTTTCATACGGGGAACTTCCTAATATACAAAAATATTGTCTATAAATGAGATGCCACTTTAAAAATAGTGCAAAATATATGAATAAGCCATCAACCCATAACACTACCCTAATGTACACAGCATTGAACACCTGAATACCATTATGAACAAAAACCACACAGAGGTGAGAACAATGAACTCCCCGGGCCTCGTATGAATTCAGGCCCGTATTTATAAAGCCTTTGCAATGTCCTTGCATCTCGCGATCAATCAATCAATCAATCAATCACCAATATTGATAAATCCTTTGCATTGTCCTTGTGTCGCACAATCAATCATTCAATCAATCAATCACCAATATTTATAAATCCTTTGCATTGTCCTTGTGTCGCACAATCAATCATTCAATCAATCAATCACCAATATTTATAAATCCTTTGCATTGTCCTTGTGTCGCGCAATCAATCATTCAATCAATCAATCACCAATATTTAAAAATCCTTTGCATTGTCCTTGTGTCGCGCAATCAATCATTCAATCAATCAATCACCAATATTTATAAATCCTTTGCATTGTCCTTGTGTCGCCCAATCAATCATTCAATCAATCAATCACCAATATTTAAAAATCCTTTGCATTGTCCTTGTGTCGCGCAATCAATCATTCAATCAATCAATCACCAATATTTATAAACCCTTTGCATTGTCCTTGTGTCGCGCAATCAATCATTCAATCAATCAATCACCAATATTTATAAATCCTTTGCATTGTCCTTGTGTCGCGCAATCAATCATTCAATCAATCAATCACCAATATTTATAAATCCTTTGCATTGTCCTTGTGTCGCGCAATCAATCATTCAATCAATCAATCACCAATATTTATAAATCCTTTGCATTGTCCTTGCATCTCGCGATCAATGTCTGTACCCTCCTGTGCTGCACCCTTCCACCGCCCCTTGAGAGATCCTCAGGCTGGCACAATGTGCCACCTGCTGAAGGCTCTGTTCATGACAAACCAATGCAAACCTGCAGGGAAGCAGAAGAGGCAGCAAAGTGTCACAGTGCCCCTCAGCTCCTGGCTTTCAATAAGTAGAACATACATGAATGGAAGACCAGTGGCATTAGATGTATTGATGCAGCAATGTATACTTTTTGTACAAAGAACTGTACAAGGTGTAGAAAGAATTACACTCAAGTGGAACTAAAGTGTTTAGTCAGTTGTAAAGAGGATCTGTTGATGAGCGGTTTGAGAACTAGGCTGGGCTGAGTAGAGAGAGTTTCTTATGCTTTTTAGATGGAATATTTCATTACAATGTTTCTTACTGTTTTTTTAAACTTCTGATGATAAATGTCCAATGGCTGCTTTTAGAGCTGCACTGGAATCAAGTTTCCCAAGATGTGAAGTGAGACTTACCAGCTGAAGGGTGCCCTGTAGAGACAAGACAAGAGGAGAAAATCAGAGAAATGTGTTTAGAAAGGACAGAAGATCCATATCTGTAACAAAACCCTCATTTGAAGGGAAACATTCAGGAGTAATGTGCACCTGTGAGATTATAGCTCACCCTATAGCAACTTGCGGATTTAGGTTTCTGATGGAAGATTCTAGAGGCTACACAATGACCACTCATCAGTTGCTGGTAGTAATGGGGCATACAGTACAATACACATAAAGATGCCATTCAACACAATACACTAAGTACCTCTTTACAAATAATTGTTGTAGGGCAGTGCCGCAAGTGTTTTTGCAGCGCCGATTTCAAAGGACAGGATTGCACCACAGTGATGAGATACCGTGTATTTTTGTCCTTTCTGCCTGCGCACAAGTTGGTTCCTCGTGCCAACACAGGCACCCCTGCGCCATGGTGAAAGGTTGTCTGCGTTGTTGGCAGGTTTGCTTTGGTGCAGGAAGGGGCACCTTTCTGCACAGAAACAATCCATGGACGTGTTTACCAGAATGCAGCACACAATGGAAAGAGGAAAACATGAGGAGAAATATAAACATTTCTCCTCGTTACGTCTCCCTGGGTAGGCGTAAGTTTTTTACACCCACCTCTACTGGAAAGCAGTCTTGCAGCACTTGGAGAGTCCCTTGGGGATAAGGTATGTATCTGCAGCAGCCATAGGCTTTGAGACATCATATGAGACATTCCAGTTGGATGGGTAGATTTGTGGTGACATGATAGCCTTGATTGTCTCAAAATGGTGGGGGATTCAATATCCCTGCAGAGCCTGAAGTGGGCAGGCTTCTGGTTGGCTGTCAGAGACTGACGGGGAGCACTGTTGTGCTTCTCTAGTGGACTGTTGGGTGTTTAGGCGACGCATCGATGTGGGTTTGTGGTAGTGGAGGTGCTGCAGACAAGACAGCGGTGCACTGGTGAAGCAGTTTGTGGTTTAGTGGTAGTGGAGGTGCTGCAGACAAGGCACGGGTCCACTGGTGAAGCAGTGTGTGGGTTTGTGGTAGTGGAGGTGCTGCAGACAAGGCACAGGTGCACTGGTGAAGCAGTGTGTGGGTTTGTGGTAGTGGAGGTGCTGCAGACAAGGCACAGGTGCACTGGTGAAGCAGTGTGTGAGTTTGGGGTGTGGAGGTGCTGCAGACAAGGCACAGGTGCACTGGTGAAGCAGTGTGTGGGTTTGTGGTAGTGGAGGTGCTGCAGAAAAGGCACAGGTGCACTGGTGAAGCAGTGTGTGGGTTTGTGGTAGTGGAGGTGCTGCAGACAAGGCACGGGTGCACTGGTGAAGCAGTGTATGGGTTTGGGGTGTGGCGGTGCTGCAGACAAGGCACAAGTGCACTGGTAAAGCAGTGTGTGGGTTTGGGGTAGTGGAAGTGCTGCAGACAAGGCACAGGTGCACTGGTGAAGCAGTGTGTGGGTTTGTGGTAGTGGACGTGCTGCAGACAAGGCACAGGTGCACTGGCGAAGCAGTGTGTGGGTTTGTGGTAGTGGACGTGCTTCAGACAGGGCACAGGTGCACTGCTGAAGCAGTGTGTGGGTTTGTGGTAGTGGAGGTGCTGCAGACTGGGCACAGGTATACTGGTGAAGCAGTGTGTGGTTTGTGGTAGTGGACGTGCTTCAGACAAGGCACAGGTATACTGGTGAAGCAGTGTGTGGGTTTGTGGTAATGGAGGTGCTGCAGACGGGGCACAGGTATACTGGTGAAGCAGTGTGTGGTTTGTGGTAGTGGACGTGCTGCAGACAAGGCACAGGTGCACTGCTGAAGCAGTGTGTGGGTTTGTGGTAGTGGAGGTGCAGCAGACTGGGCACAGGTATACTGGTGAAGCAGTGTGTGGGTTTGTGGTAGTGGAGGTGCTGCAGACAAGGCACAGATGCACTGGTGAAGCAGTGTGTGGGTTTGGGGTAGTGGAGGTGCTGCAGACAAGGCACAGGTGCACTGGTAAAGCAGTGTGTGGGTTTGTGGTAGTCGAGGTGCTGCAGAGAAGGCACGGGTGCACTGCTGAAGGTGTGTGTGGGTTTGTGGTAGTGGAGGTGCTGCAGACAAGGCACGGATCCACTGGTGAAGCAGTGTTTGGGTTTGTGGTCGTGGACGTTGAGGTGCTGCAGACAAGGCACAGGTGCACTGGTGAAGCAGTGTGTGGGTTTTTGGTAGTCGAGGCGGTGCAGAGAAGGCACGAGTGCACTGCTGAAGGTGTGTGTGGGTTTGTGGTAGTGGAGGTGCTGCAGACAAGGCACGGGTACACTGGTGAAGCAGTGTGTGGTTTTGTGGTAGTGGACGTGCTTCAGACAAGGCACAGGTGCACTGCTGAAGCAGTGTGTGGGTTTGTGGTAGTGGAGGTGCTGCAGACTGGGCACAGGTATACTGGTGAAGCAGTGTGTGGGTTTGTGGTAGTGGAGGTGCTGCAGACAAGGCAAGGGTGCGCTGGTGAAGCAGTGTGTGCGTTTGTGGTAGTGGAGGTGCTGCAGACGGGGCACAGGTATACTGGTGAAGCAGTGTGTGGTTTGTGGTAGTGGACGAACTGCAGACAAGGCACAGGTGCACTGCTGAAGCAGTGTGTGGGTTTGTGGTAGTGGAGGTGCTGCAGACAAGGCACAGGTGCACTGGTGAAGCAGTGTGTGGGTTTGGGGTAGTGGAGGTGCTGCAGACAAGGCACAGGTGCACTGGTAAAGCAGTGTGTGGGTTTGTGGTAGTCGAAGTGCTGCAGAGAAGGCACAGGTGCACTGCTGAAGGTGTGTGTGGGTTTGTGGTAGTGGAGGTGCTGCAGACAAGGCACGGATCCACTGGTGAAGCAGTGTTTGGGTTTGTGGTCGTGGACGTTGAGGTGCTGCAGACAAGGCACAGGTGCACTGGTGAAGCAGTGTGTGGGTTTTTGGTAGTCGAGGCAGTGCAGAGAAGGCACGAGTGCACTGCTGAAGGTGTGTGTGGGTTTGTGGTAGTGGAGGTGCTGCAGACAAGGCACGGGTACACTGGTGATGCAGTGTGTGGTTTTGTGGTAGTGGACGTGCTTCAGACAAGGCACAGGTGCACTGCTGAAGCAGTGTGTGGGTTTGTGGTAGTGGAGGTGCTGCAGACTGGGCACAGGTATACTGGTGAAGCAGTGTGTGGGTTTGTGGTAGTGGAGGTGCTGCAGACAAGGCAAGGGTGCGCTGGTGAAGCAGTGTGTGGGTTTGTGGTAGTGGAGGTGCTGCAGACGGGGCACAGGTATACTGGTGAAGCAGTGTGTGGTTTGTGGTAGTGGACGAACTGCAGACAAGGCACAGGTGCACTGCTGATGCAGTGTGTGGGTTTGTGGTAGTGGAGGTGCACCAGACTGGGCACAGGTATACTGGTGAAGCAGTGTGTGGGTTTGTGGTAGTGGAGGTGCTGCAGACAAGGCACAGGTGCACTGGTGAAGCAGTGTGTGGGTTTGGGGTAGTGGAGGTGCTGCAGACAAGGCACAGGTGCACTGGTAAAGCAGTGTGTGGGTTTGTGGTAGTCGAGGTGCTGCAGAGAAGGCACGGGTGCACTGCTGAAGGTGTGTGTGGGTTTGTGGTAGTGGAGGTGCTGCAGACAAGGCACGGATCCACTGGTGAAGCAGTGTTTGGGTTTGTGGTCGTGGACGTGGAGGTGCTGCAGACAAGGCACAGGTGCACTGGTAAAGCAGTGTGTGGGTTTTTGGTAGTCGAGGCGGTGCAGAGAAGGCATGGGTGCACTGCTGAAGGTGTGTGTGGGTTTAAGGCACGGGTACACTGGGGAAGCAGTGTGTAGGTTTGGGGTAGCAGATGCTGCTGCAGTATAGAGGTGCATCAGCAAAGTTGAGCATTGTGATAGCAGTTACAGTTGAAGGCTTGAGGTGCATTGGCCATGATGTGTGCCATGCTGGGCAATGGTGGGGGAGGAGGGGTAGTGAAATACTGTGGAGGTGGGTGTTGCTGGTCTGCAGTGCATCAGCGGAGCTGGTGTGTGTGCAAGCAATGGACGACCTGGGTGTTTGATGGAGGAAGACCACTGGAGGAGTTATGCTAGGGCTTGCACTACAGTGGGAGACGGCATTGTCAAAGGCCGGGGGGTGTATGCCTGAGTCTGAATGCTGTGGTGGCAGCATTGATGGATACTGTTTTTTTAATATGTTGCTTACTAGGTTTCCTTCAATTTGTTGTCTAAGCTGGTACGTCTGTGATGAATGGAGGAAGCAGACTTTGTGGTTTTGCCGTGTACGTTTGCACGATGTCGCAATGGACACATATGGAGAAAGATGGTGGAGAGGTGTGGTGCAGCGGCCAGTGCAGATGACTTTGGAGCATAGGGTTCTTGGTTCAATCCCCAGCTCAGCTCAGCACCATATGACTCTGGGCAAAAGCTCACTTAATATCCACGACGACCCACAGCTCCTCGAGACCCGTAAGGGTGAGTAACTTGCACTTTACAAATATGGATTTAAATTTTTTCTTTTATTTACATATTTGATTTTGGAGGCACTGTTTAGCTCATGCTGGAGTTCTGCACTGTCCTGGGAACAGGTGGGACTAATGCAGTAGGGTCATGAAGTCAGAACTCCTCTTTAGTGTCAGGATGTGCAGGTAGGGTGAAGCTGGTGAGTGTCCTTGTGAATTGGTAGGTTTCTTGATGGTGCATGTTTCCAAATGGGACAATCTGTTTTGTTCATGCATTTTTGCACGTGTGGGTATTCATAGGGACATTTGGCTTTGTTTGATGTCATGCATAGCTCACGGGTGGGCTTCCCTAAAGAGCTCGAGTGGTAGCCCTATTCAAACATCAGATCTACATATTTTTCTGAATTGCCAAAAACTGTTTGACTTGTTTCTTGTGACAACTGTGTATAGTTTGATTTTGAGTGTCCTTTGCAGGGTGCTTTCCAGACATAGGAGTGGTGAATATTGGTTCTACCCACACCAGATAGAACTGGGGCTGAATTCAAACTGTAATACCACAACATGGGCACAAGGAAGTGTGAAGTTTCTACACCTGCCTGTCACCAGCCTCTCTGAAGCAGCATTCAGGGGTAGACGAAGGGGCAGACTTTATTTACAAACCTCCTCTCCTCGCACAATAAAAAGTGCAGCCCCAGCCAGCACCCCAATCCTCTACCAAATGGCAGTACTCAGGAAGAAGTCATCAGCAGCCCCACGCGGACAAAGCCTGATTGGAATTTCTGAAGCATTCCCTCTCTCCCTCCTCCCACGTCAGTGTCCACATAAAACCCTTCAACTACAAGATGCAGGAAATGCAGCTCCTCTGTCTGTGAAGCCTTCGCATTCTCTTTCTTGTTTCATGGTAAAGAGGGGCCTTCAAAATGGAGCCCACCGGTTTCAGTGCCAAGACACTTACACACACGCAGTTCTACTACCACACCTGTGCTGCACGCATATGACATACACAGAAGCATTCCATACACACTCAACAAACACACAGGAGGTCAGCACGAGGGGTGGGCACAGGTTGAATAATTTGCTTTTGCCTTATGATGTGTAATTCGGTAAACATGAAGGGAAAAAATATGATCTGCAAAACCTGCATTTAACAAAAGAGCTCAAGAAAGAGCTGAGAGCACCCATCGCTCACATTCTAGTTATCCTCGCTGTTCTCGTTGGCCTGCGCACAACAGGGGCCAGTGGGGCACACTCTGACGTCATGGATCAAAAGGTGTGGCCAGCTTTAGGAGATCATGATTCATGAATGATGCATGATGAGCTGCCACCCCCAGCTCATGTGCTGACGCAGGGCAGACTCAGCAGTCTGCTCTCCACGCAGAGTGGACTTGGTGAACCCATCAGGCCACAGGACAGGGCCAGGACCTCGCACTGTCCCGGACAGTCCCCGGCTCCGGCACACACTAGAATTGACCGATTCCTGGGATAAAATACAAGCACGGCATCAGATGTTCTGGAGGAATCCCTTTTGAGAAGATCTGTGGGACCCTCAACAGCTGTTTTCGGGGAATGGTGTTTATTTGCCACTGACTACAAGTCGTTTGTAGCATCATCAGGCATTTCTTCCTCCACCGGGAGGTAATCTCTCTCGATCGAAGAGATTTAGTGGGGATCCACAACAGAATAAGTGATCTAAAATAACCTCTCATCTAGAATAAATGATGTATTAAAAACCTAGATACGGGTAATATTAAAAGAAATGTGTATGTGTATTAAGGATATACAATGTATCTCTCACATCGCCTAGCGAAATCAGGTCTACATGGTTCAGCGAAGTCAGGTCTGCATGGTTCAGCGAAATCAGGTCTACATGGTTCAGCGAAATCAGGTCTGCATGGTTCAGCGAAATCAGGTCTGCATGGTTCAGCGAAGTCAGGTCTGCATGGTTCAGCGAAGTCAGGTCTGCATGGTTCAGCGAAGTCAGGTCTGCATGGTTCAGCGAAGTCAGGTCTGCATGGTTCAGCGAAATCAGGTCTGCATGGTTCAGCGAAGTCAGGTCTGCATGGTTCAGCGAAGTCAGGTCTGCATGGTTCAGCGAAGTCAGGTCTGCATGGTTCAGCGAAGTCAGGTCTGCATGGTTCAGCGAAATCAGGTCTGCATGGTTCAGCGAAGTCAGGTCTGCATGGTTCAGCGAAGTCAGGTCTGCATGGTTCAGCGAAGTCAGGTCTGCATCGTTCAGCGAAGTCAGGTCTGCATGGTTCAGCGAAATCAGGTCTGCATGGTTCAGCGAAGTCAGGTCTGCATGGTTCAGCGAAGTCAGGTCTGCATGGTTCAGCGAAGTCAGGTCTGCATGGTTCAGCGAAGTCAGGTCTGCATGGTTCAGCGAAATCAGGTCTGCATGGTTCAGCGAAGTCAGGTCTGCATGGTTCAGCGAAGTCAGGTCTGCATGGTTCAGCGAAGTCAGGTCTGCATGGTTCAGCGAAGTCAGGTCTGCATGGTTCAGCGACGTCAGGTCTGCATGGTTCAGCCCACCCTGCGGTCTCAGCGGGTCGTCGTCTTTCATATGGACCGCTAGATTGGCGGGATCCCTTGGTTTTCTACGTCAGGGGTAACACTGTCACCTGGATTTATTGGGGTCCGGATCAAATCTGTTCCAGGTATAGAGAGAACACTGGGGCATATTATCAAGGGATTTATCTCCGCTTTTTTGGCTTTAAAAGCCAAGAAAGCGGAGATAAAATTATCTCCCTATCAGCAACAGAGTGCTAACACACAAATTCGCATGTTAGCACCCTTTTTCTCTACGCTTCCCCTTGCATCTCTAATGAGATGCAAAGGGGGCATTGCAGAGAAAAATAATAGGAGAAATGTTGTTAAGCGACATTTCTCCTATTATCAAGGATTTAGCTAACCCTGTTAGTGATAAAAAAGCAGCGCTAACCGCGGTTAGCGCTTCTTTTTTTACACCTGGTATTTTCCTGATCTAGCCATGATATCTTATGGAAGGTGGATATCATGGCTAAGTTTGTGAGCCCCTTTCATCAAGCTAACGCCAAACTTCGAGATATTATCGTCGGTTTTCCAGCGATAATCTCTCATTTGCAGTTAGCGCGAGGATTTTTATCACTTCTGAGATAATCCTTGCTATTAGCAAGTTATCTCTGCGATAATTTCCGGCAATGCTTAGCGATAAAAAAATCGTTGCTAAGCCTCGTTAGCGATAAATATCGCTAATCGTTGGTAATATGCCCCACTGTTCTCTGAGAAAAAGACAGACCACATACAATGTAGGCAATCCTGCCTTGATTCTGTGAATACATTAACCCCTTCCACGCTCATGACGAGCTGGGCTCGTCATGCAGTAGCCTGCTACGCTGATGACGAGCCCAGCTCGTCATGAATAATGGGGTTCATGGAGTTCCAGCACAGGAGAAAAATCCCCATAGCATTCAAGGTGTTAAGATGGATTTACATATGGGCCTGTTGAGCCCTTGAAGAGTGCTGCTCAGTTCAAGAGTGTATCATCGTAATCTGGATACCTCTTAATTGAATATAATTCTTGAGACTATTACCTTTGCTTCATCTCTGTTCCCGTTCTTATTATGTGTTGGGTAGATTATTTCTAATCAAATTTTTGCAAGGTTGATCTGATAGGTCAGTATATTTTCAATAAATCGCAGATGAAGGCGCTAAGCGTAGTGTAAACTGTGCTGAGAACAGTTGTGGTCTTATTTCATAAATAAGTGTGATTTTGCTTCACAGAAACATATGTTCATTTGTTCTTCCAAGCTTCAAACGTTAGTTAAAATTTGTATTGAGAATTCTGAAGAAGACGTGCGTGTCAATCAAGGGCATTTCTGGATGAATGTGGCATAGTGCCTCTGCAGTCCAAAGTACAGGTGGTGATTGGGCAGCAATTGTACTTTAACGGGCACTGCGAAGTGTGATCCCTTGATGGTACTTCAACTAAATATTTACAACAAGGGGTGGTGAGGGACAGAGTCTCTGAATTAAGCAGAATACTCTCACCCAGTCAAGAGATCAGGGCTAGATCCAACACCGTTTTTTAGCTCAATGCACCATCCCAGTTTCAGAACCTGGCTGTATGCAAATTAGTCTGTTCCTGTCCCAGTGCATGATGGGAACAGGGCAAACCAAACTACAAAAGCCAATTCTTACACTGGGAAGGAAACAAGCTTCCGGGGACCGGTTTCTGGCATTACAGCCGTCTTCGGCCCGGTTTGCTTGAATCCTGATGGTGCAATGAGCAAGGGACTCATGTCTGAGTATACCCTTCCACGCTTAGGGTGGACAAAAATATTTACAACAAGGGGGTGGTGAGGGACAGAGTCTCTGAATTAAGCAGAATACTCTCACCCAGTCAAGAGATCAGGGCTAGATCCAACACCGTTTTTTAGCTCAATGCACCATCCCAGTTTCAGAACCTGGCTGTATGCAATTTAGTCTGTTCCTGTCCCAGTGCATGATGGGAACAGGGCAAACCAAACTACAAAAGCCAATTCTTACACTGGGAAGGAAACAAGCTTCCGGGGACCGGTTTCTGGCATTACAGCCGTCTTCGGCCCGGCTTGCTTGAATCCTGATGGTGCAATGAGCAAGGGACTCATGTCTGAGTATACCCTTCCACGCTTAGGGTGGACAAAAATATTTACAACAAGGGGTGGTGAGGGACAAAGTCTCTGAATTAAGCAGAATACTCTCACCCAGTCAAGAGATCAGGGCTAGATCCAACACCGTTTTTTAGCTCAATGCACCATCCCAGTTTCAGAACCTGGCTGTATGCAAATTAGTCTGTTCCTGTCCCAGTGCATGATGGGAACAGGGCAAACCAAACTACAAAAGCCAATTCTTACACTGGGAAGGAAACAAGCTTCCGGGGACCGGTTTCTGGCATTACAGCCGTCTTCGGCCCGGCTTGCTTGAATCCTGATGGTGCAATGAGCAAGGGACTCATGTCTGAGTATACCCTTCCACGCTTAGGGTGGACAAAAATATTTACAACAAGGGGTGGTGAGGGACAGAGTCTCTGAATTAAGCAGAATACTCTCACCCAGTCAAGAGATCAGGGCTAGATCCAACACCGTTTTTTAGCTCAATGCACCATCCCAGTTTCAGAACCTGGCTGTATGCAAATTAGTCTGTTCCTGTCCCAGTGCATGATGGGAACAGGGCAAACCAAACTACAAAAGCCAATTCTTACACTGGGAAGGAAACAAGCTTCCGGGGACCGGTTTCTGGTATTACAGCCGTCTTCGGCCCGGCTTGCTTGAATCCTGATGGTGCAATGAGCAAGGGACTCATGTCTGAGTATACCCTTCCACACTTAGGGTGGACAAAAATATTTACAACAAGGGGTGGTGAGGGACAGAGTCTCTGAATTAAGCAGAATACTCTCACCCAGTCAAGAGATCAGGGCTAGATCCAACACCGTTTTTTAGCTCAATGCACCATCCCAGTTTCAGAACCGGCTGTATGCAAATTAGTCTGTTCCTGTCCCAGTGCATGATGGGAACAGGGCAAACCAAACTACAAAAGCCAATTCTTACACTGGGAAGGAAACAAGCTTCCGGGGACCGGTTTCTGGCATTACAGCCGTCTTCGGCCCGGCTTGCTTGAATCCTGATTGTGCAATGAGCAAGGGACTCATGTCTGAGTATACCCTTCCACGCTTAGGGTGGACAAAAATATTTACAACAAGGGGTGGTGAGGGACAGAGTCTCTGAATTAAGCAGAATACTCTCACCGAGTCAAGAGATCAGGGCTAGATCCAACACTGTTTTTTAGCTCAATGCACCATCCCAGTTTCAGAACCTGGCTGTATGCAAATTAGTCTGTTCCTGTCCCAGTGCATGATGGGAACAGGGCAAACCAAACTACAAAAGCCAATTCTTACACTGGGAAGGAAACAAGCTTCCGGGGACCGGTTTCTGGCATTACAGCCGTCTTCGGCCCGGCTTGCTTGAATCCTGATGGTGCAATGAGCAAGGGACTCATGTCTGAGTATACCCTTCCATGCTTAGGGTGGACAAAAATATTTACAACAAGGGGTGGTGAGGGACAGAGTCTCTGAATTAAGCAGAATACTCTCACCCAGTCAAGAGATCAGGGCTAGATCCAACACCGTTTTTTAGCTCAATGCACCATCCCAGTTTCAGAACCTGGCTGTATGCAAATTAGTCTGTTCCTGTCCCAGTGCATGATGGGAACAGGGCAAACCAAACTACAAAAGCCAAATCTTACACTGGGAAGGAAACAAGCTTCCGGGGACCGGTTTCTGGCATTACAGCCGTCTTCGGCCCGGCTTGCTTGAATCCTGATGGTGCAATGAGCAAGGGACTCATGTCTGAGTATACCCTTCCACGCTTAGGGTGGACAAAAATATTTACAACAAGGGGTGGTGAGGGACAGAGTCTCTGAATTAAGCAGAATACTCTCACCCAGTCAAGAGATCAGGGCTAGATCCAACACCGTTTTTTAGCTCAATGCACCATCCCAGTTTCAGAACCTGGCTGTATGCAAATTAGTCTGTTCCTGTCCCAGTGCATGATGGGAACAGGGCAAACCAAACTACAAAAGCTAATTCTTACACTGGGAAGGAAACAAGCTTCCCAGCTCAAATGGTGCAATGAGCTAAAAAACGGTGTTGGATCTAGCCCTGATCTCTTGACTGGGTGAGAGTATTCTGCTTAATTCAGAGACTCTGTCCATCACCACCCCTTGTTGTAAATATTTTTGTCCACCCTAAGCGTGGAAGGGTATACTCAGATGTGAGTCCCTTGCTCATTGCACCATCAGGATTCAAGCAAGCCATGCCGAAGACGGCTGAAATGCCAGAAACCGGTCCCCGGAAGCTTGTTTCCTTCCCAGTGTAAGAATTGGCTTTTGTAGTCTGGTCTGCCCTGTTCCCATGATGCACTGGACCAGGGACAGACTAATTTGCATACAGCCAGGTTCTGAAACTGGGAAGGGTCAATGAGCTAAAAAACGGTGTTGGATCTAGCCCTGATCTCTTGACTGGGTGAGAGTATTCTGCTTAATTCAGAGACTCTGTCCATCACCACCCCTTGTTGTAAATATTTTTGTCCACCCTAAGCGTGGAAGGGTATACTCAGATATGAGTCCCTTGCTCATTGCACCATCAGGATTCAAGCAAGCCGGGCCGAAGACGGCTGAAATGCCAGAAACCGGTCCCCGGAAGCTTGTTTCCTTCCCAGTGTAAGAATTGGCTTTTGTAGTCTGGTCTGCCCTGTTCCCATGATGCACTGGGCCAGGGACAGACTAATTTGCATACAGCCAGGTTCTGAAACTGGGATGGTGCAATGAGCTAAAAAACGGTGTTGGATCTAGCCCTGATCTCTTGACTGGGTGAGAGTATTCTGCTTAATTCAGAGACTCTGTCCATCACCACCCCTTGTTGTAAATATTTTTGTCCACCCTAAGCGTGGAAGGGTATACTCAGATGTGAGTCCCTTGCTCATTGCACCATCAGGATTCAAACAAGCCGGGCCGAAGACGGCTGAAATGCCAGAAACCGGTCCCCGGAAGCTTGTTTCCTTCCCAGTGTAAGAATTGGCTTTTGTAGTCTGGTCTGCCCTGTTCCCATGATGCACTGGACCAGGGACAGACTAATTTGCATACAGCCAGGTTCTGAAACTGGGAAGGGTCAATGAGCTAAAAAACGGTGTTGGATCTAGCCCTGATCTCTTGACTGGGTGAGAGTATTCTGCTTAATTCAGAGACTCTGTCCATCACCACCCCTTGTTGTAAATATTTTTGTCCACCCTAAGCGTGGAAGGGTATACTCAGATATGAGTCCCTTGCTCATTGCACCATCAGGATTCAAGCAAGCCGGGCCGAAGACGGCTGAAATGCCAGAAACCGGTCCCCGGAAGCTTGTTTCCTTCCCAGTGTAAGAATTGGCTTTTGTAGTCTGGTCTGCCCTGTTCCCATGATGCACTGGGCCAGGGACAGACTAATTTGCATACAGCCAGGTTCTGAAACTGGGATGGTGCAATGAGCTAAAAAACGGTGTTGGATCTAGCCCTGATCTCTTGACTGGGTGAGAGTATTCTGCTTAATTCAGAGACTCTGTCCATCACCACCCCTTGTTGTAAATATTTTTGTCCACCCTAAGCGTGGAAGGGTATACTCAGATGTGAGTCCCTTGCTCATTGCACCATCAGGATTCAAGCAAGCCGGGCCGAAGACGGCTGAAATGCCAGAAACCGGTCCCCGGAAGCTTGTTTCCTTCCCAGTGTAAGAATTGGCTTTTGTAGTCTGGTCTGCCCTGTTCCCATGATGCACTGGGCCAGGGACAGACTAATTTGCATACAGCCAGGTTCTGAAACTGGGATGGTGCAATGAGCTAAAAAACGGTGTTGGATCTAGCCCTGATCTCTTGACTGGGTGAGAGTATTCTGCTTAATTCAGAGACTCTGTCCATCACCACCCCTTGTTGTAAATATATGATACTTCAACTAAGGCAGATCTGGTAAAAATACAGTTATTGTGTTATTTGATGCACACGTTTTGTGAAAGGAAAACATTTTGTAAAGCTTAGACAATTTCCGTTTTACAAAAAAAGTATCTCTTTTTTGTTTAAATGGGTTCATAGGCTCGGGGGGAGACGGTGAAGCTGCCCTCCTTGAAAGGAAAAAGGGAATATTAATGCAGAGATATTATTAGAATGGGGAATTTGTAATTAAATCCAACCGCACAACAGTGCCCTGCGTTCCTTAAACTGCCCTGGCAGTCACAATCCCTCATATAATTAAAAGGACCAATCAGGCCCCTCCTGTCCTGGATGTTACCTGAGGACCGCCGGCTCCTTTTATGGAAGGAGTGTGTTGATTGGTGCAGGCGTTAGCCATAGAGAGGACAGACCCTGAGATGGTTGCCAGAATCTCTTCTTATGTCAAAGAACTTTTCTTCAGAAATTAATACCAATACAAAACCAAAATGGAGGCATAAAATGAATAGGTCAAGGTGAAGTAGGTGTTATAGTGTTATTATCAGGACAGAGATATGTGCTAAGCATGTTAAACTACAAGGTAACTCACTGTGCTTTTGTAATATTGTCCATTTAGCTGAGTTACTTAGGTTATCTGCAGTATTGTACACAGAGAGGGCAGACCTTCCTAAGTAATTTATCGTGTATGTTTATTCATTGAGAGGAGTCCAAATAAGTGAGGAAATAAGAGATGTTATCGGTAGAGTGCCTCATGGTCTTTAGATATGTTCATTGTTCCATTGGATGGCGGCTAGTGATGTTTTTTTGGCTGCATTTCTTATCCCACAATCCAGCCTTAAGAGGTAGATTGATGTTTCTATCTTAGGAGTTTTACTTGTGCCAAAGTATGTGCTCATCCTACAAATTATTCGAAGTAACGGCTCACAATCCAAGTGTGTGCTGGCACCCGAGATGTCGGGGGAGCTGATGTTTATTTAATCACGTCTCCAGTTTTGAGCTTTTTTCTTTTGGGTGGTTTTTCTACTCATTTAATGTCTGGTTAGTTTTATTTGGGTGTATTCCTCTAGGGCCACAGTCTGATGTCGGTATAATTGCCCATGGTTGTTGTAAATTCTGCTGTTGCTACTTTCCATGGTCCTCTGATTCTGTCAGGGTCTTGAAGATTCTCTAGAGATTTCTTGAAGCATGATTATCTGTTTACTTGGTTCCATGGAATCTGGTTGTTAAGCCCATTGTCAAAGGTCCCCAGATGGTAAATCCATCTTTGTCCCCTTTGCAGTAGATTCCTTTCTGCACTGGTGTGGGCATAACCCAGAGTCTCCAGTACAGCCCATTGGATATCATTTGCGCAATGTCCCACAGAGAGGAAGTGAATACTCATTTTGTGTGGACTTTTTGCACCTGATGTTACGTCTGTGCTCACAGATACGGGTTTTGAACTTTCTGCAGGTCACTCTAATATAACGCAGGTTGCAGGGACATGTAATCTTGTATATAACATGGGAGTTGTTACAGTTGGTGTGTCTCCATAGTGTCCATTTGAGATCAGTCTTCAGATATATCATTTTTGTGGCTGTAGTCAGGAGGCATACTGAGCAGTTACCGCAAAGGTAGTGGCCTATCCCTGGCCGCAACCCCACACATCCACAGAGTCAGAATGGGAGGAAGAACCTACTCCTACATCGTGGCCAAGACCTAGAATGAATCCCCCTCAGCATCAGAAGATTCCGCACTCTGCAAGCATTCAGGAAGATCCCCAAGACCTGGCTCACTGTATGAGGCAGAGCTGCACAAACCCCCCCCCTCCAACCAGCGCCCTAAGACCCTCCCGGTTGAGTAGCGCAATTCACAAATCCCTGATTAATAGATTGGTGGACCATAGTGCAGCAGACACTCCACCAGCGTCTGGAGGTGAAAGCAACTAACACTTTTATTAACGTTGAAACAGCTGGTACTCATGTTGCTCCACCTGATAAGCTTTATGAAGTGAGCCTCCAAATTGAAGGCGATATTGAATGCACAGTTAACGCAGTCTTTTGAGAAAATCTAACACCAACATATGATATTTTATTGGCAGAGGTTGATTGGCCTCCCCCTTTTGTCCTTGCTTCCTCCAAGGGTTAGGATGTTACTCTACTAAGTTTTTCACAATATGTGCATGATGAGGTTAAAATTGCTTATGCTTTGGAGTGGGCATTATCCTGACTCCTGCTTTATATCGGAATCAGGTGGGATGGGACAAGGCATCACCAATTCAAGTGATTCCTTTGTGGACTACGCTACAACCTCAGCCACAGTAGCCAATTAAACGTGATTCTAAGGCATCCGTAAATGACATCTGACTCAATTGGAATATCAGGTTGTGATTAAATTCTGTGTTTCATTGATGAATAATCCGCTTTTATGATATTGAAACCGAATGGTTCATATCGTATAGTTTTAGATTACCGACATTTGAACAGTCATGTTCGTACCTTTGCGGTGCTGAACACACACAGCTCTGAGTTAGTACACAACATTGTTCGCAAAAAGTATAAAACTACCTTGTATATTTTCAATGGATTTTTCAGTCATTCTTTGGCTCCAGAAAGCTGTGATCTGATCGCATTCAGTGTTCTCTGCAATCAGAGACGGTATGCAAGATTGCCTATGGGATATAAGAATAACCCGGGCGTGTTTACGGCACGCATAGTTTCAATTTTACATGAGATTGACCATGATGCCTTTTCATATGCCGATGACATTTATTTGACAGAATAAGAAATGCGTTCACATCTTATGCTCATAGACTGCATTATCACACATTTTGAGAAGTTAGGCTGCAAATTTAATTATGCTAAATCACACATTGACCTTTTGGCAGTATTTTTCCTTGGTTATGAACTCAATAACAAAGATAGAGGGTCGCCCCCACCCCCAATTTTGTGAGAAACATGCTCAATTGCAGCCTCCTTCTACCATTAAAAAATACAGTCTTTGATGTTTTATCAAAATGTTGGCAGGACTTACATTCCTGATTATGCCCAGCATACTAAACCACCTTATGCGTTGATACATTCATCTTTTTAATCTTCCAGTTGGCTTCTGGAACATACCGCAGTACTTAGGTCTTTTCAGTCTGATCTGCTTGCGACAGTTCTTGTTAACGAGAGACAATACAACTAATTTGGTCATACGGACTGTGCCAGGTGGGTTAGTATTTACTTACATGATTTTCAATGAAGGGTACACTGTCCCCATTGCTTATAAATCGTAATTATATACTCAACCTGAGATTTGGTTTTCTAATATAACAAATTTTGACAGCTGTTCAGATGGTGATTCTGAAATAATGCTCTCTGGCTCAGGATAAACGCATCTTCATTGTTTTCCCGCTGCCTGCTTTAGAAGCAGTCACGAAGGCAAGTGTACCCAATTCTAAAGCATTACATCCACGTTGGATACAATGGGCTAGTTCTTTGACGTCAATTTTATCTTTGACACTTCTTTCCAGACGCAAGAGTTTTTACAATATGAACATGTTCATCCTCCTCCATTGTCTTTGCTCCCTCTTAATCAGTATAAATGCATTATTTACACTGATGGATCTGCACAACCAGCCATTGGTTCTAAGCATGCATATTCATTAGCCTGCACAATTGTGGATGTCACAATACTTGATGGTAATTTTCAATCCTCAGTAGTAAGCACACAGTCCCTTGGGGATTGCACAGCACAGTTGGTCGAGGTAAGTGCTTTGGTTTTGGCTCTTGAGTTTGCAGATCCAGACATTCCTACACTAGTAGTGTGTGATTCATTTTACTGTGTACAATCCTTCAATGAAAATGTATGCATCTGGACACAAAATGATTTTCCTGATTCTAAAGGTAGCGCATTAAAGAATAAAATGCTTTGGGTCCAAGTGGCTGCTCTTTAGGAACGTTTTCCACTCACACATGTTATCCATACATTGGGCCATTAACTTGTGGGAGCACACGCTGTTGGTAATTTCATGGCTGATGGAGTCAAATCTGCAGACAAATCTGCAGTAACCACATGCTCGTTAGCAGCAGTTACTAGATCCATGACTAAAATTGATGATATTTTGGCGATTGTTACCACCAAAAGGGACAGAACGCAGTTTCCCCAGGGGTTCCCTTCTCAGTATTCTTATCAATTAAAATGAGATCAAATTCCAGTTGTGGCTATTCCGTCAATTAGTGTTTGTTTGATTCCCAATGAGGACCGCAGACTGTCTTTGATCATAGCTGCACATGAAGGTGTGGCTTCTGGCCATGGCGGCGTGACAGCAACTATTTCACTTTTGCAGCAACGTTTCTGGTGACGTGGCTTATACCAACAGACATGTAAATATGTTCTCTCCTGTGACATTTGTCAACAGATTAAACCTTCAACTGTTTCATGTACAACCCATACTCAACTGCACATTTCGTATCAACCAATTGGTTGCATTTATCTTGATCACTGCAGTCCTTTGACATCAAATAATGCTTTTGAGAATATTTTGGTTGCAGTGCATTCTTGCACTAGATTCCTTTGGCTTTGGCTGCAACGTAGTGCTGACGCTCGAAATGTTATAAAAGATTTGCGTGTCATCATAGGGACATTTGCCTGTGGCACCTTCCATTCTGACCAACGTCCGGCTTTTGCATCTAAGGCTTAATGTGATGTATTGAAGTCTCTGGGGGTGCAGGTGCAATTCTCGTCTCCATATCGGCCTGAGGACAACTCTGTTGTGGAGCGGATGAACCGTGACTTAAAGCAGTCTTTCACAGCTAGGGTTTTAGGTACTGGGAGATGCTGGTTTACTCATTTTTATGGAGTCCACCATGCACTTAATAATCTCCCTAGAAGATCTCTGGGTGGGCGGACCCCATACAAGTTGCACTTTGGCATTAAAATGTTTGCGCCAGACCTTGATGGTCTGGATGTTGTAGGACTGCCGCAACGTTTGAAGTAGATAACCATTGAGCTGTGTTACAGGATCTACAAAAGACTCGCGACTCTCAAGCGAAAGCTCATTTGCCCTCTTTTTCACGGATGCAGCAGTGCAGACTCCCGTTACTGGCTGGCTTCCTAAAGTTGGAAATCTGGTCAGAGAGAAGTTGAAGAACAAAAAAGAATTTGGTCCATCAAACTGTTCCCTGGTGAGAGTGCTTAGTTTAAAGGGCACCTGTACTATGATTCTGCCTCCACTACCTGGTCAAATGAAGAATAGATACCTTTCAATCGAACATGTCAAGCTGCACCATATGGCCGATACCATATAGTAGGCCAACAAACATTCCACGTTGGGATGTTTCACAGGATCCAGTGGCATCTTTTTCCCCGACTACTTCCCACTAAATGGAGGGGGAGATGCAATCTTCAATTGATTTGCTTCCTGTTTTACCATCTGCATCTACAACTGTGGATAATGAATGTTCTTCCCCACCAATTGAAAGTATAATTGACATTCCTGAAAGTACAACTCAATCCTCTTCCAATGAAGATCAACCTCTGTTGTTTCAGCTAGGGTCCAGTGGTTACTTTATGACCCGTGATACCTGTTCCTCAGATTCATCGTTGTTGGCTTCCTCTGTGCCAGCGCCTAATTTGCGGTTTTGGATTTTTTCTCCTGGTTAAAAGAACTTATCTGGACCCGCCATTGACATACGTCTGGATTGCACTGACAATTGTGTTCCTCTTCAAGTGGATTGGATTTGTGCGTGTGTTTTTCCTATTGATTAATGGCCATTACTTACCTGAACGCTCTGCTGTAGACTTGGTTAACGGAGCTCTTGCCCCTCATACTTTATCTCATAAAATGAAAAGTGATCAAGCTTGAGTAAATATAGCTGCGTTCCTGATTACTGATGGTATCTGTGAGAAGGGACCCGGTGGGACTTACCCTGTGGTCGGACTACCGGGCCCAGAATCCCCTGCACGAATAGGACGCTGCCCAGATAATCACGTCCAGCAGGAAGTACGGAAGACGATACGCACTTCCCGTCTCTCTCCACAGCGAAGACAGAAGATAAGGGGAGGAGCGACAGACGAGGGGCCAGTAAAAACTGACGCCAACCAGGAAGAGGCATCGCGGAACGTCGTGAGGGCAGAACTGAAGACGGACAAGACTGAAGACGGACAAGTGACCCACTTGTGGGACACCCCCGCGCCGCACGGCCACCAGCTGCTGCGTGTGCCCCCCAGTGCCTGCCTCTGTCTCAGCGCCGGCCTCGCTGCCGCCCTGAGCGATCTCCGTGGTGTTCCCCCGTTTTTTCCAGTAACTGTGCTTGTTTTTTCCTGAATTTGTGCTTGTTTTTTATTTCTTCCCCAGATCGTGTTTCTCTGTAGTTTTGACCCGCTTTTGCCTGAATTTGTGCCTGTTTTTCCCCAGATCGTGTTTCTCTGTAGTTTTCACCCGCTTTTGCCTGTATTTACGCTTGTTCCCCCCAGATTGTGTGTCACTGTATTTTTTTCCCTGTTTCACTCAGATTAGCGCTTGTAAATTGCCGCTTATCATCGCGCTTTGCCCCCGCTTCCCGCCACCGCCTTAAGCCCCGCCCCTTTTCTCTTCTGTTTCCCTCCCCGCTCCCGCCTCCCAGCTGCTCCGCCCACCCGCGCACTTGGCCTTAAATGGCGACCGTGCGAACGCGCAGCGTTGACGCGCAGCGGGCGCGCCGATTGTGCGCCGAAGGCGCGCCAAAGGTAAGCCCGTCTGCGCCCGTCCGTGCCTGGACCGCGCCCAGTGCCAGGACCCCTGGCCCCCACCGACGGAAGCCGACCCGACGAACCTACAGCGCCGCCGACCTCACCGCACTCAACACCGGCCACATCCCAGGATGTCACCAAGCCGCCCCGAAGCACACCCACGGACCCTTCAGCTGCCTCGCCTGCAAGTTCACATGCATCCGGACCTTCCCTGCACCCGACAAGCCGAACTCCAGCAGCACCCACCTCAAGTGCATCCTGCTCAACACCCGCTCCATCCACAGACACGCCGTAGAACTCTGGAACCTGCTCGACACAACCGCCCCCGACGTTGCCTTCATCACCGAGACCTGGATGAACGCCTCCTCAGCCCCAGACATCGCCATCGCCATCCCAGAGGGCTACAAGATCACCCGGAGGGACCGCGACAACCAGACCGGAGGAGGCATCGCCATCATCCACAGAGACACCATCCGCATCACGACCAACACCGACGACACCCTCACCACCGCTGAACACCTGCACTTCCAGATCCACACCAACCCGAAGACTACCCTCAGAGGCACCCTGATCTACCGACCCCCGGGTCCACGCACACGATTCAGCGAGGACATCGCCGACTTCGTCAGCCCGCACGCTCTCCCCTCCGCCGACTACATCCTCCTCGGGGACCTCAACTTCCACCTGGAGAACAACAACGACCGCAACACCAGCACCCTGCTCGACAACCTCGACAACCTCGGACTCAAGCAACTGGTGACCACCCCCACCCACCTCGCCGGACACACACTCGACGCCGTCTTCTCATCCAGCAAAGACGTCACCTTCAGCCACGCTACAGGACTCCACTGGACGGACCACAGCTGCGTCCACTTCACCTTCAGAAGAACGACGATCCACCACCTCCAGCAACAGGTTGCTCGAAGAAGCTGGAACAAGATCACAGCCGACCAGCTCACCGCCTCCCTGAGCCAGCACCCTCCCGCCAACTCAGCGAACCCCAGCCAGGCCGCCGACAACCTCACGAAGTGGATCAGCAACTGCGCGGACGAACTCGCCCCTCTAAGGACCCCGCCCAGCAGATCCTGCAGCAGAAAAACACCATGGTTCACCGACGAACTCAAGTGCTCCAAGAAGAACTGTCGAGCCCTCGAGAAAGCCTGGAGAAGGGAACCAACGACGGACAACATGACCACCCTCAAGCTCGCCACCAGGAAACACCACCAACTGATCCGCGCCACCAAGAAAAATGCATACAAGGACCGGCTGGACAACAACGCACACAACTGCAAGGAACTCTTCAACATCGTGAAAGAGCTCTCCAACCCCAACGCCGGAAACAACGACATCACACCATCGCAAGACCTCTGCAACTCCCTCGCATCCTACTTCCACAACAAGATCACGGACATACACAACAGCTTCAGCAACCAACCAACGCAAGCCACAACCGCAACGACGCCACCATCCACCACCCTCCGCACCTGGACCCCGGTCAGCACCGAAGACACCATCCGCACCATGAACTCCATCCATTCCGGATCTCCGACTGACCCCTGCCCTCACCACGTCTTCAACAAGGCCAACGCTGTCCTCGCACCCCACCTGCGGGACATCATCAACACCTCCTTCGACTCCGCCACCTTCCCTGAGAGCTGGAAGCACGCCGAACTCAGCGCTCTCCTCAAGAAACCCACAGCAGACCCCACCGACCTCAAGAACTACCGTCCCATCTCGCTCCTCCCGTTCCCGGCCAAAGTCATCGAGAAGACCGTCAACAAACAGCTGGCCGCCTTCCTCGAGATGAATGGATCCCTCGACCCCTCACAGTCCGGCTTCCGAGCGAACCACAGCACCGAGACCGCCCTCATCGCCGCCACCGACGACCTTCGAACTCTGATGGACAACGGAGAAACAGCGGCCCTCATCCTCCTGGACCTCTCCGCGGCTTTCGACACTGTCTGCCACCGCACCCTAGTACAGCGCCTCAGCAACATCGGAATCCAGGAGAAGGCACTGGAATGGATCACCTCCTTCCTCGACGGAAGAACACAAAGAGTCCGCCTACCACCGTACAAGTCAGAGGCCACCAAAGTCATCTGCGGCGTACCCCAAGGATCCTCGCTGAGCCCAACCCTCTTCAACGTCTACATGAGCCCCCTCGCGGCCATCGCACGCCAACACTACCTGAACATCATCTCCTACGCCGACGACACCCAGCTGATCCTCTCCCTGACCAACGACCCCTCCACCGCCAGAGCCAACCTGCACGAAGGGATGAGAAACGTAGCCGAATGGATGACGACCAGCCGCCTGAAACTGAACTCAGACAAGACGGAGGTCCTCATCCTGGGCTCCACGCCCTCCGCCTGGGACGACTCCTGGTGGCCCCCCGCCCTGGGCACCGCACCCAAACCGACGGACCACGCACGCAACCTGGGCTTCATCCTGGACTCCTCCCTCTCCATGACCAGACAAGTCAACGCCGTCTCCTCGTCATGCTTCAACATCCTGCGCATGCTACGTAAGATCTTCCGATGGATCCCCACCGAGACGAGGAAGACGGTCACCCAAGCCCTCGTCACCAGCCGATTGGACTACGGTAACGCCCTCTACGCCGGAACCACTGCCAAACTCCAGAAGAGACTCCAGCGGATCCAGAACGCCTCGGCGAGACTCATCCTCGACATCCCCCGACGCAGCCACATCTCCGGACACCTGAGAGATCTGCACTGGCTCCCGGTCAACAAGAGAATCACCTTCCGGCTCCTCACCCACGCGCACAAAGCCCTACACGACCAAGGCCCGAGCTACCTCAACAACCGGATCAACTTCTACACTCCCAAGCGCCTCCTCAGATCAACCAACCACGCCCTCGCCGCCGTCCCCCGCATTCGAAGAGCGACAACAGGAGGAAGATCCTTCTCCTACCTGGCCGCCAAGACCTGGAACTCACTTCCGACCAATCTGCGCCTGACCCAAGACCACCTCTCCTTCAGGAAGAAGCTCAAGACCTGGCTGTTTGAGCAGTAGCGGCACCCCCCCCCTCCCAGCGCCTTGAGACCCTACGGGTGAGTAGTGCGCTCTACAAATGACCTGATTGATTGATTGATTGATTGACCAAGCGGAGGACGCCGAATCTCAGAGCCGGGAGCCGGAGCTGAACGCCGAGAGTCAAGACAGCGTTCCGGACAGCGAGGAGGCGGGGGAGATCAAAGACCGCTGGACGGAGGAGTGGTGGTGTCCCCCGGAGGAGGCTGGAGAGCGGGCCATGACTCTGGAGAGTTATGGCAGGGCCGGTGAGTGAAACCGTGCCTGGGTGCTGCAGGGTGGTTGTTGTTGTGGGAGGCGGGCGGTACAGTGTGTGCAGGAGGAGGGAGGAATAGTGTAAAGTGGGGAGGGGTGACCTCGGGAAGTCCGGGACGGCATGTTCACGGAATGTTTTGAGCACTTTGGCAAACCCGATATTCTGCACGTCTGGAATACGATGTTTAGACACTAAGTGAGACACGCTGGCTTTGGGAGCATCGGTATCCTGCGCTATTTTCCGCCACGACTTTCCTTCCCTACCTAGACCTCAATTCACTCACATAGTCCTTTCTACTACCCCCCTTTCTACTACCCCCAAACTTCTATTCCCCTCCAGTCTATACATCTCCTCACCATCTTTTTCCAAACGTCTAAGCACTACCGGGTGTAGGAAAAGGGATAATATTCAGGACAAAGATACTGACAGGCTCCTTTTCCTTTCCTCTCGGTGCCCTCTGGGTAAAACCAATGCCACAGAGCCCACCTCGCCCCAGGAACTTCGTCTTCAGACTGAAGAAGGAGGAACAACTCTGAGCGCCTCAGCCAGCCCTTCCAGAACTGAGAAGACATTCGCAGAGGAAGGAAATCTAGAGCCTGTTGTTAAACCTAAGTCTGTGCCATCTGACAATAAAGAAGTCCCTGTTCGACAATATATTCAGCCTCCGCATCTGTATATCCGACCTGCCCTCCCACAGTATCATTTGAGATAAAGTTGCATTCGATATCCATGACCCCACCGAAACTTTGCAAATACTATATGAATTCCGTGTTTCCTTAGGTGATGTGATGTTGCCTGGAATACACTGCGATGATTTGGATGTTAACGCTGCTTATTCGTTATTTTCTGATTTGAAATATTATACTGCTTTTGAGACTGAGGATTTGCATTTAAATTCTGCAAATTATGCTGATTTATTCTGTTACCAACTTTATGGCCATCATTTTTTACAAAACAAATATTATTCAGAGACCATTTTTTAATTATACTCAGTGGAATCATTGCCCAGCCCCACTACAGGGTAGCTCGAACACTCAATTCAGTACATTTCGGTACTTTTCTGTTTATAATTTCTCAGACCCTGGGTTTTATTTTTATAAATTTAAGATGCCTCCTCGCACTAAATTTATGCTAACCCATACTAAATTGGTCTATTCCTCATCCTTCATCACCGATCTGTCCATAAAGGGCTATGATATTGGAGGGACACGGTTGATTTGAAATTTATTTGCAGTACCAAAGAATGGCAAAGCAGGGCACTAAATCATTGCAACGTGCATGTGTAATACCGTTTCAGCTTATATTTTTAAACCAGACGGTAAAGCAAACCACTTGTTTTGGTTTGGCAACAGCTAAGAATGTAAATACACCCTCTATTCTGTTCTTGGCTGCTTATGACACATGGCATACACATACCAATTACACAATTGATGATTTAACGATCATGATTCAAAATGGTACATTAAACTCTATCAATATTGACCCTGTGGGATGGTTGTTGTGGCCAACAAGCTCCAATGCATGTCAATTACGCTTTTTGAATGCCACAGAAGGGTTTACACAAAGTAGACCTGAACCCCGTTTTCCACATTCCCATACAGTTACTACGTATTCTGCGGGTAAATTATGTCAACAATGGTTAGAACATACCACACTGTCATCTGTGAAAACAACATCTTTCCCATTTATCAGGTAACACTGATCATGCTGATTTTCTTTTGGGCCCAAAGGCTCCTCGAGCTAAAAGTTTTGGTATGCAGCTTACAGTCCTGTAAAGTATCACGCATCAGTCGTGACACTAACGCATTTCAGTGCGGTGCTCCGCATCACCGCAATAAAATGCATTGTCACGCATAATGCATAGTGGCTGAGTTGCCTGTTAAGTGCCGCCTACAATCTGTGTGTGTCATCTGTCAGTGCAGTGCACTGCCTGTAACCTACCTGTGCGTGCTGCTGCCACAGTCTTGGGGCGCTCCCAGCTGAGTTAGCTAGTGCCTGGAGGGTAGCGCTACAATGTATCTTCTTGTGATTGTTCCTGTGGTGCCGCGTAGCTCTGAATCACTGTGTCAGCCTGCCTGGCGCCACTGCAGAGTAGCGCTCAATAGTTACTACCGCGAGAGCTGTGGCCCAGTCAGATTGTGGGACACAATTTGTGGACTTGTGGACATATGAGAGAGGCAGTTTGCGTGTAGTTATGGCCATAAATTAGTCATGACGTGGTCCACAGCGCAGCTGCTCGCACCAGCTGGGCCTGGTCGCCCGCACTGTTTGGGCTAATTATAATTGCGCATTGCATACAATAACGGCCGATGCCCGCCGCCGAATTTTATAAATTAATTTCGGAGCCCGCATGGCCGAAGGAGAGTGGAATGGACAGGGAGCTATGGAGTGAATCTGTGACTCACTAATCGTCACTGTCAGATGCAGCGGAATGAAAAGCCGTCTGCGGCACGATGCATGGGGCAGCAGGACCGACTAAGATGGATTGCCCTGGGGGTAGCTCGCTCATGGCCTGAGCAAGCCAGCTGAGCTATTACCGAAGCGCCAGTCATGCTGGCTGAAGTCCAAACACTGAACAGTAAGTTGTACGTTGTTATTGTTTGCCAGCCACTTGCCACCTCCACCCGAATGTGTGACTGTCATAAAGTTACATAAATTACTTTTCCAATTACTTCATTTTTAGAAAGTTCACTTTTCTAAGTGGAGGGAAATAGAACTATTGTTCCCCCATTAATGCGAGTAGAAAAGGGCTGTCTGCAACTCCTTTTCCTCTGACACACCTTGATCTCAGCCGTCTGCAACTGCACTCCATCACCCCCTGCCATCTCTAAAGCGTGCTCCTCTGTTCCCAACTTATTCACTACACCCTCTGCTCCTAGACTTCACTGACAATTCACTGTTCCGGGACTGAACCCTTAACTTGTCTATGCTTGGTCCTGGTTCTGCCTGTATATGTCCAATTTTCCGGCTTCTAGCATTTGCGATTTTAAAGAACTTTTATGCCCACTTTTGAGCTCTTGCTGGGTCATGTGTGAGCCCTCTTCTGCAACCCTTTACCCCAAGTTCCAACTTGGCTTCTTTCTCTTGCTGTTGTTCAAGCTGTATGCGAGTTCGAGACCTGTCTGTTATTGGCAGTGGCACGTTGTATGTAGTCTCCCTTATGCATATACTATTTGCGCTTACTGTGGCTACTGCATTGCACCCGCATTGATGGCTCGGTCCTGTTATTTACCGTAAGTTACCAGCAGCTTTGAACTCATTGGGCAGGCCCAACAGAGAATCACATTTTTAGCTGCTTTAAGATTCCTTGTGGATTTAAGTACTTCCGCCTCTGATAGTCGTGCTAGTGACTGAGTAACTATGATAATTTATTAGCAGGCAGCTGAGATCATCTGCGCTGGTGCCTCTCCCATCATCTTTGGTACAGTCTGGTCTCACACAGCCTTCCATTTCTGGTGCTTTACAGCAGTATGAAGATGATCTTAGAGCTTCGTGTTGCTCAATTATGTGTAATTTCTGAAATTGATATGTTTCCCTTATCTTCATCACTTGATTTTGCTTGCAAGAAAGTGTCACTCATAGTAATTGAATGTCACTCATATTACATAGAAATTATGGATTATGGCAATGTCACACATTAGCAATTGGAAACCTTGGCATCTATGCAGCTTATAATGAATTTTGGAAGCTATAGCAGATGGAAGCTGCAGTGCATCTGTGCCAAATTGACCAATATAATTTAGAAAAAGTTCTTGCAGTAGTCGATAACAGCCTGAATACACTGTCTTCTCGTAGATGTACTTTGGATAATATTGTATCATGAGCAATTGACATTGTTCAAAATGATATATCAGTTTTGCATCATCGACAAAATCAGCTATGTTCTGTTATGCAATCTGTTTGAACCTTGCAAACACTCAAAAGTGGGAAAGTGCCATGGGATTACCTAAATGCTTCCGTCCTGTTTTCACCTTTTAATTTGACAGATAAACAGAAACTAATGTCTATGAAACATATACAATGTTAGATACTGAAAAGGTAAAACAGTTACCATTTTCTGTAGCAGAAATCAATTCAGCAGTTTGGGTGATACATGGGGTTATTTCATTACTTATCTCACTGTTCCAGTTTACGGCCTGCATGAAACACTATGCAGTTAGCAGTTGTGAACACCTCAGAAGCCGCTATATTAATGAATTATGGTCCTTACCCTTCACGTTTTCGGTGTCAACTGGCAGAGATGGAAGTTTTCCTTAGAGGGGAGGATTGTGATTCTACAGTAGGACAGTAAACAAGTGAAACTTCACGGTGCCTGCAACTTTTCGGCCCCTAATTTGGCTTATTTTTTAAAGGGGACACTGATCCTGGCTATTACTCCCACACTAACTTTGCTTTCTAAGGCAGTTATCTAATCCTAAATAACCACAGTTGCTGTGGCTTACGGGCAGGCCTCCCGTATATATTAACTGTTTCACAGCAAGTTACATGTTGCAGCAATGTCCTTTTTCCACCCCCGCCCGGGGTTGTAGATAGTTCTCTGTCACCTTCCAGTCCAACTTTGAAAACAGATTTCAATAGGCTAAGCAGACTCAAAGCGCATATTGTTTCAACAAGAAGTGGCTCTTACATCAGCTTGTGAAACCTTCGACGTGCAGGTGGCGAGAACCGCAAGTGAGATTCAGTCGTTGCTGAACATGAACCTCCCACTCCATTTTGGAGAATTGATTCACCAAATATTTAATCATTCTGATACCAAAGGCCTGGCCCACTTTTTTAAGGATGTGGGATCCGGCATTGTCTGTTCCTTTCAAACTTTCTTTTGAGTAATACCCACTTTTATCCCATTCTATTTTTCCCAGCGCCTTCGGACGGTTACCACTATTTCTACTTTTGATTTGTGGAATACTGGTGCTTCTCTTGCTGCTCTGCAACGGCTGCTTGAACTGTGTAACTGCCACACCGAGTTCAGCTGCAGCTTTACCATGATCGAATGTAGCAGCTTTTTGGTTTGATGCCATTAGAAGCTCTTAACATCGATTACTGGCTGACCTTCCATTATGCCAACTTCACCTGCCTGCATCCTGTGGTCTACTGCCTCCAGTGCCCTTTTGAGTTTGCCCTGGATGTCGGCCTCTCAAATATATCACACGCTGCCCTGGATTATGAACTGTTGATAGGTTCATTGATTTCCCATGGCCAGGACTGTTCCGTGTATAGGCGCCTGGTGTGTGATCCTCTACTTGGAACAACGGCAGACTTGAGTACCTGTGCTCAAGCACAGCACCTCTTTGATCAAAGTTTCATCATAGTTCACGTAGGTTGTCCTAAAATGCTTCTAACGGCCCCTGGATATAATGAGCATGTGTGATCTTTCAAGTTACTTTATTGGATTACATATATTTTTTCTTTTCAAGGTTCTGATGGCCTTTGGATCTTATGACATTCCCCTTTTCACATGAAATTTTTAGCTCTGAAGAAGTGCTGTGAATGGATATCCTTTTGGGTACCCATTTGGATTTCAAAGATTTTTTGGGGGGGATTAATGATCCTTCAGGGTACGCCTACAGACTGGCTAGGCTTTTTAGCCAGCCACCAGAACGCTTCGCCTCTGCTTATCTCTGACTTCTGTTTTGGCACAGAGCTAATGACCTGTCCAAAGGGAGGTTGTCACATGGCCCATGGGGACATTGTCATCTTCCATAAGTTGGCATGAGCACTCTGCAGAATGCCCACTGCTTTGCACATGTTACTATAGTCTTTATTTTTGCTACTTGCCCTATTGTCGTTTGCACATGAGAAAATATCGCTATTTTCACACTGCAGGTTCATGGGATTCTGTCTGAACATTGTGGACAAGGTTGAAAAACAATGTCCCTTGTTATTTTGTTCTGGCCAGGCCTTACCAACTAGACAAAACATATTGATGCAGCTGTTGTTTGGGACACCGTACTTGGGTCTTATTGGGATGCACGAATAAGTAGCACACACTTGGAGAGGGACCTTTTAAGGGAGAAGAGTGAGATAGCACCTATATTGTCGATGTACTCTCTATAGGCTGAGGTATGAGGTCTGCTGACAAAGCCAAGAGATCTTCTAATATATATTAATACTATTCCTATGCAAGGGGAGTGGGTTTAGGCTACACTGTCCTTTCACAATGACATCTCCATTCATGATTTTTGGACTAACTGCAATGCTGACCGTATTCGTATTTTGCTTTTTTCTGCTTGTTGTGGCACGTATAATGCATATTAGAGCACAATAGTTAAAATAAATATTTTAAATGTGTGCATGTCTCTCTCTCATCTTATTGTGGACAAGTACAAGAGTGCGAGGGTGTGTCTTGCTACCGCGATTCCTGAGAGGTCTGGGTGTGTTGTGTTCTGTGGTGTCTGATCACTTGTGTCTCTGTGAGTGAGTAGGAGAGCAAGTGAGACATTATAGCTAGTTGGTCCTGGGCTCATGGGTACTAAGGTGGATGACTCAGTCCCTGTGCACCAAGGTCCCATAATCATACACATAAGGGGTCATTACAATGGCGGAATGCCTGCCACCGACAGCTGGCACTAACAGGAGAAATGGGCTGGTGCAAGCTGCCTACTGACGAGAGTTACGGCACTTATTTGTTTTACACATTAACTACTGATGCACATACACCATACAGGGGACATTCCCATTCAAATAAAAATTAAACTCAGTAGCAGAGAATGCTTTGCCTGATTCTAGCGTCTACCAAAATAGTTAACATACCACAATCTGGAACGCCATTCACAGATAAAAACATCAGGAATCCCCAATATGAGATGACACAAAACTGTACTTAAAAGTTTCCTCTGAGATCGAATGCCTGAAGCAGTACCTGTGCCTCACCCAGAGTAGGGGTGGGTGTAACTGGCATAATTATATCTAGCTTAATTTCTCATATTACCACAATATTGCTCGTAATTATGCGTATTTGTGTGAGAAGTGTAATCATGCATTTAGCACTATTTTCTTACTGTAAAATGCACCCTCGCACCCAAAACAGGCCAGATGATGCATTGTACGTTAAGTAAATATCAAGAAAATGCTACAGGACACAAACCGATACAAAAGGGGATGATGGACGGAGCGTTTGAGCAAATTAAACACTCACCCCCAGTCAACTGATCTGGGTTTGATCCATCACCATTCTTTAGCCCACTCAGCCACCCCATTTCAGACATGGCTATATGCAAATCAGTCTGACCCTGTGCCTCATGGGAACAGTCCAGCCCGAACTGCCAAGCCATGTCTTCCATGGACCGGAAACAAGCATCCTGGGACCGGTTTCGGATTCATAATCCTCATCAGCCAGGCTATCTTGAATCCAGTGACCAAGTGAGCAAGGGACTCATGTCTGAGCATACCCTGCCACACTTAGGGCGAACAAAGCGATACAAAAGGGGATGATGGACGGAGCATTTGAGCAAATCAAACACTCACCCCCAGTCAACTGATCTGGGTTTAATCCATCACCATTCTTTAGCCCACTCAGGGTGATGGATCAAACCCAGATCTTTTGACTGGGTGTGAGTGTTTGATTGGTTCAGATGCTCCGTCCATCACCACCCCCTTTTGTACCACAGGACACAAACAGCTGTAGCCAGCTGTCACTCGCTCTCTTAGTTCACTGTGCTCCTCCGGTAGGATATTTGCCCCAAATTACTCCTAATTACCCAAGCTGGCGTACTCACAAGGGCAATGCGTAAATACTAAAATTGCTCTGATTACTCTGGTGTAATTAATATTTCTCCCAGGTTTAATCCAGAGTAAGACCACTGACTCATTGTCAGTGAAATTTCTCTCCCTCCCTCGCAGCTCCACTATGAAGTGAGGCCTTCCCCAGAGCCCCTGCAATCTTGAATGATGGTGATCGAGGCCCTCCTCCACCCGCAGGTCTTACCTGCGCCTCATCCCTGGTGGTCCAGTGAAACACTGTTTCCTCTCTCTCACTCTGCTTTTCTCTCCTTTTTCACTTGTGTTTTCCCTCGTTTCTCTCTTCCACTTCACTCTCCTTCTGTGTCTTTCTTCTGTTTTTCACTCGTTTTTCACCCACATCTCAAGTTTTCCCTTTCACTTGCCTCTGTGTCCTCTGTGGCTTTCCTCGATTCTGCGTGCACTTTTGCTGCCATATTGGCACTTTCCCCTCTCATTTTGACCTTTTTTAACCCATTTTTTTCCCCGCCGCTGCTGCCCCCATTGCCCTTCACCCCCAGCTCGACCAGTGCATCCAGCCCAATCCAGCTCCCCTCCCCAGTCCCGCCTCCCAGATGTCCAGCCCTCCCCAACCCCTAATTATTGACAGCCGCTGTGAGGCCGCGCCGCTGGCGTGCCAAAGGCACGGACCCCAAAGGACCCTACGATCAGCTGAGCTCTTCCACGCTGTGGTCCCCGCACCAGAAAGACCAGATTGGGAGGCCGCTCGTTCTCATTCCTCGCTGCCAGAGTCTGTAAAGCCCTCCCTCTCCACCTCAGACAGACAACATCTCTCCCCATCTTCACAAGAAACATCAAAACCTGGCTCTTCGACAGACGCCCTCCTTGATGGACTGGAAACCATGAAACCTCCCTCCCCCAGGACCTTGAGACCCTCACAGGTGAGTAATAGCACTTAACAAACACGTGATTGAGATCTGGGTGTCCAGCATCTACTTGAAACTCAACCAAACCAAGACAAAAATGTCTCTTATTTGCAGAGCGCAACAAGCAAGAAATAGTGTAAACGTAGCTCAAAGACATGATACTTGACATCTTTGACTTAATGCTTAGTGACTTGGACTCACCCCTGATACCAACCTCACCCTCAAGGAACACATTGCCAAAGAAAGAAAGATGGCCGAATGCCTGCTCTCTCTTCTAAAGAAAGTGAAAGGTTCTCCCAAAAAGCAACTTCAAAACTGCTGTTCAAGCCCTTGGACTCTTGTATCTGAGTGGTGATGATGCCCTCCCCATGGCCTCCCCAACTCCACAGAGGTACCCGTTAAGGGCATCCTCCACACAAGAAGACGTCTCATCTATGGCCTGAAGAAATATGATTGCATCATCCCAACCCTGATGGAATGCCAGTGGCTCCCTTGCCAGCCAGCACCAGCTTCAAAGGTCAGTCCATCATTTGCAAAGCCATCATGACCAGCATGCCCTCTTTGCTCGCCGCTCAGCTCCTCATCTCAGGTAGCTCCTGGCTCACTCGCAGCCAGGATCCCAACAGACTGAAGACTAAACATGGCAGCAGGCCATGTACATCTATGCACCTGGGATCTGAAACAGTCACCATGTATCCATCAGGACCGTCCAATGTTTCTCTAAGTTAGGAAAGAGTAGAAGGCGCACCTTTTTAAAGAACACTGACACCTGGCAGAAATCCACAAATCAGCGACCTCTCATATCACTCAACCATATTCTTGCATTTGACCCTGTACAGAGCTCCGCTATCTTTTAGCTTGGCTCAGGATACTCAAATACCACATACACACATACACATTATCTCACAAGCAAATAATGTTGCTTTTTATTCTATAATTTCTTTGTACAATTTTCCATCCTCAGATTGCATGCTAGCCTAACAGGCATCATCACATTAAATTGTAAAACAATGCATGAAAATCTGAATTTGACTTAAAACATTCAAATAGTCCTTATTGTCTGTCTTTTGGGATTGGCCACCTTCTTACCTACATCCTCTGCATGGTTCCTCTATTTGAATATAGCCTGATCTAAGTCAAATGCATTGTTTTACTTCTTCTTCTCTACAGTATTTCTAGAAATTGCCTGCACTTTACTTAATAGACCACAACCTCCTTTTGATAACACCCTATTCATGCAACTTAACGCGTCCTAAACTTCTCTTGTCTATCTATTCATCCATTCAACCATTTTCGGGAGTTTGCAGAGCTTTCAATAATGGTCACACCTAGCTGACATTAATCAAATCAACCGCAAAAAAAATGTTAGAGAGCATGGAATGATTTCATTGGAAGTTAAAGACTAATCGATATAACCAAAAATAATTAATAAACACTGGAGTAACCACTAACCATGAATTCCAGTGTAGCATGCTACTCATGGTAAAACACTTCAGTGCCTCATCAGTGGTAGCAAGTGCTTGTTGAAACTAATAATTTGTGTCCTTGTGTAATGCAACTGGTGCTCATGTAAAGCGTTTCAGTAGTTTGAGGTCGACTCCACGCTATATAAAAACTGAAAAGAAGCTTTGGCCGTGCAGCAGTAATAGTAACGCGGCGCGGCAGTGAAAGAGAAAGTCATCGCGATCACGATCACTGTGAAAGCGAAAGTGATCGTGATGACGCACTCAAGCACGCAAGGGATGCGCGAGCAGCAGCGCACGTGCTTTTGCTCGTGAGCGCAAGCTAGTGTCCGCATTGGGAGTACTTCCAAAAGCCGCTACTAAATGTATCTCTGAGCAGCGCATGCACACTGACTCAGCGAGACTTAAAAAAATGATACAATATAAGTTATGTATTGATTGCCAGTTTTGTATTCTGCAGTATACCCTGGAAGGCGTAAGTGGGCTTTTCGTGAAATCAAATGTAATACAGTAAAAGTGTGAAAACAGAGAGGTGTGAAGCAGGTACAAAAACAACGATTGAGAAGTGTAGGTTTGAATTTCATGAATCATTCTCTATCACTCAATCAATCACGGCATTTATATAGCTTGCTACTCACCCGGAGGGTCTCAAGGCGCTTGGGGAGGGGGGGTCTGCTACTGCTCGAACAGCCAGGTCTTGAGTTGCTTCCTGAAGGAGAGGTGATCTTGGGTCAGGCGGAGGTGGATGGGGAGGGTGTTCCACATCTTAGCTGCCAGTTAGGAGAAGGATCTTCCTCCCATGGTGGTTCTTCGGATGCGTGGGCCGGCGGCGAGGGCGTGGCTGGTTGATCGTAGCTGGCGGGTGTAGAAGGTCAGGCGGTTGTTGTGGTACTTGGGGCCCTGGTCGTGGAGGGCCTTGTGTGCGTGGGTGAGGAGTCGGAACGTGATTCTCTTGCTGACGGAGAGCCAGTGTAGGTCTCTCAGGTGTCCGGAGATGTGGCTGTGTCGGGGGATGTCCAAGATGAGTCGTGCGGAGGCGTTTTGGATGCGTTGGAGTCTTTTCTGTAGTTTCGCTGTGGTTCCGGTGTAGAGGGTGTTTCCGTAGTCCAGTCGGCTGGTGACGAGTGCCTGGGTCACCGTCTTCCTGGTGTCGGTGGGGATCCAACGGAAGATCTTACGGAGCATGCGTAGGATGTTGAAACATGAATATGATACGGCGTTGACTTGTCTGGTCATCGAGAGGGAGGAGTCCAGGATGAAGCCCAAGTTTTGTGCATGGTCTGTTGGTTTGGGTGCGCTGCCCAGGGCGGGGGGCCACCAGGAGTCGTCCCAGGCGGAGGGTGATGATCCGAAGATGAGGACTTCCGTCTTGTCTGAGTTCAGTTTCAGGCGGCTGTTCATCATCCACTCGGCTACGTCTGTCATCTCTTCGTGTAGGTTGGTTCTGGTGGTGGCTAGGTCGTTGGTGAGGGAGAGGATCAGCTGGGTGTCGTCCGCATAGGAGATGATGTTGAGGTTGTGCTGGCGTGTGATGGCTGCGAGGGGGCGCATGTAGACGTTGAAGAGGGTGGGGCTGAGTGATGATCCTTGAGGTACTCCGCAGATGACTTCGGTGGTCTCGGATCTGAACTGGGGGAGGTGGACTCTCTGGGTTCTACCGGCGAGGAACGAGATGATCCACTGTAGTGCCTTATCTTGGATTCCGGTGTTGCTGAGGCGCTGTACTAGGGTGCGGTGGCAGACGGTGTCGAACGCTGCGGAGAGGTCCAGGAGGATGAGGGCCGCTGTTTCCCCGTTGTCGAGCAGGGACCTGATGTCGTCAGTGGCTGCGATGAGGGCGGTCTCGGTGCTGTGGTTGGCTCGGAAGCCGGACTACGAGTGGTCGAGGGATCCGTTCGTCTCGAGGAAGGCGGCAAGCTGTCTGTTGACGGTCTTCTCGATGACTTTGGCAGGAAAAGGGAGTAGCGAGATGGGGCGGTAGTTCTTGAGGTCGGAGGGGTCTGCTGATGGTTTCTTCAGGAGGGCGCTGAGTTCGGCATGCTTCCAGCTTTCCGGGAAGGTGGCGGTGTCGAAGGAGCAGTTGATGATGTCCCGGAGCTGGGGTGCGATGGCGGAGTCAGCCTTGTTGAAGATGTGGTGGGGGCATGGGTCGGTTGGTGATCCGGAGTGAATGGTTTTCATCGTGTGGATGGTGTCTTCGGTGCTGACCGGGGTCCAGGTGCGGAGGGTGGCGGAGGGGGGCGTCGGTTCGGTGGTTGGGTGCGTGGTCTGTGCTCCGAAGCTGTTCTGTATGTCGGCGATCTTGCTGTGGAAGAGTGAGGCGAGAGAGTCGCAGAGGTCTTGTGAGGGAGTGATGTCGTTGTTTCCTGCGCTGGGGTTGGAGAGCTATTTGACGATGCTGAAGAGTTCCTTGCTGTTGTGTGCGTTGCGGTCTACTAGTTCCCTGTAGTTGCGTCTTGGGGTGGCTCGGTAGCAACCGGGGATCCGGCCGGTGTTGAGTGCGTTGAGTGTGGCCGCGTCGTAGGTGTGACGGGTGGGCTGGCATCTGCGGGGGCCAGGGGTTCTGGCGTTGGGCGCGGTCCAGGCGCGGACGGGCGCAGACGGGCTTGCCTTTGGCGTGCCTTCGGCGCGCAGAGGGCGCGCCCCCTGCGTGTGACCGCTGCACGTACGCGTGGACTCTGCCATAAATGGCGGAGTGGGAGGGGCGGAGTGGGAGGGAGGAGCAGCTGGGAGGCGGGAGCGGGGTGGCGCGGGGAGGGGAACAGGTAGAGAAGGCAAAAGGGGGGGCGGGGCAGCAGGGGAGCAGCGGCAGGGAGCGGGGAGGGCGAGAAGACGGTGAAAACCAGGAACAAGAAAAGAGAAAGCAACAAGCACTGGAAGCAGGCAGAAACGGCAGGCAGGGACACCGGGCACACTCAAGGAGAGCTGCGGGCAGAAACGGCAGGCAGGGACACCGGGCACACTCAAGGAGAGCTGCGCGGCGGGTGGAGCGACCGTAACCGACCAGAGTCAGGTCAGGTCACAGCTCCCCGTCGCGCTCCCAGTCCTTAAGTGTCCGGGGGGAGGGAGGAGCATCTGGGAGGCGGGAGCTGGGTGGCGCGGGGAGGGGAACAGGTAGAGAAGGCAAAAGGGGGGGCGGGGCCGCAGGGGAGCAGCGGCAGGGAGCGGGGAGGGCGAGAAGACGGCGAAAACCAGGAACAAGAAAAGAGAAAGCAACAAGAACTGGAAGCGGGCAGAAACGGCAGGCAGAGACACCGGGCACACTCAAGGAGAGCTGTGAGCAGAAACGGCAGGCAGGGACACCGGGCACACTCAAGGAGAGCTGCGCGGCGGGTGGAGCGACCGTCACCGACCAGAGTCAAGTCAGGTCACAGCTCCCCGTCGCGCTCCCAGTCCTTAAGTGTCCGGGGGGAGGGAGGAGCAGCTGGGAGGCGGGAGCGGGGTGGCGCGGGGAGGGGAACAGGTAGAGAAGGCAAAAGGGGGGGCAGGGCCGCAGGGGAGCAGCGGCAGGGAGCGGGGAGGGCGAGAAGACGGCGAAAACCAGGAACAAGAAAAGAGAAAGCAACAAGCACTGGAAGCGGGCAGAAACGGCAGGCAGGGAAACTGGGCACACTCAAGGAGAGCTGCGGGCAGAAACGGCAGGCAGGGACACCGGGCACACTCAAGGAGAGCTGCGCGGCGGGTGGAGCAACCGTCACCGACCAGAGTCAGGTCAGGTCAATTCTCTGTGACAATCTGTTATTTAAGCTGGGAATGATCTTGCAGGTACTACATACAAGCTCTGATGTAGTGACTAGCGCTTGATTTAGACTTTGGTGGATGGTGTATATACCGTTTCCTTGGCAGAGTACATTATTATAACCATGGTGAGGTGCTGCGCCCACGAAATTTAGAGATGTCCGCCAGCCCGGCAGAAATCTTTTGCATCTCCAGGAACTGCTGACACAGCAGTTCAGTAAATGCATTGAAAGTTTGATGGACAACTCCATCAACATGACGGAGCTGTATGCCAACATTTCTCCTTTTTTCTTACTTTCAAAAACAAAATCCAACAACTGAATTTAGTTTTTGAAAATAAAAAACTGCGATCCCTCTTTGCTATGGGAGTTTTCCCCCATGGAGTGGGGGTACTTTTGTAGTTTTCACTGTTCCTTACCGCCAGGTTTTACTGTCCGCGTTGTAATGGTAGTGCGTTGTAAAAGTTTGGTTGTAAGTGATGTCTACCCTGAATAACAGATGTTTATTGTTAACCAACTCAACGGTACTCATTTTATCGACCTCAGAATGATGAATGGACCCACTGGGATTTGAACCTGTCACCATGAGGCTGAACACAGGCCTCTGCAATGGACGCATTAGTCCACCGAGCCACCAGAACCATACAAATACTTGTGACAAGGCACTGGTCACAGAAACAATGTATAAGAAATTAAGTAACAATCTAGAGTTTTGGCACTTGTTTTGAACTTGCTCGAATATTGAATTATACACATGTTACTTTATTGCTATGTAAAGGCTGAATTTAGTTTCAAGTGCATATATTAAACAATTATCATTGTATTCAAATATTACATTTGGTAAGTGTTTTAGAGCAGTTCTGTACCTTGACTATTGGAAAGTATTGACAGAATTGTAGTCATCATAATAGATAAAAAGAGGTTTTACTCACCAGGACGTTCCCCTAGAAGGTACACAGATGAAAAGCATCATCAGTGAGGAAGCAATAACACAGGAACATAACACATTATGCAAATACTGTGCCTTCATGGGAGTCTGTGTCACCCAACACACACATCCAGAACAGATAAAACATCACTGCACCTGCAGACACTGATGAAGATTGAAGCCAGCATAGAGGCAAAAGACAACATGTTTTGTCAAATTAAGACCAAATACCTTTGTACATATGACCTTTGGGTGAGTGTGAGGGATTCATGATGCACACTGGAATTATATAACCCTATGCTGCTTCTCTGGGACATAAAATAATCTGAAAAGACATTGGTGAAGAACAGAAACCAACAATTCTCTAATTTCCAAGCTTTAAAGGTAGTTGTTATTTTGTTCCCCCAAATACTGATCACATCTCTAACTTTATAAAGTTATTTTGGTTTGGTCACAATTTCTATAATTCTTTTCCGTCCTTGGCTGTTGTCTTCCATGATACATCTAAACTCTCTCTGATCATCCATTGACAGATGTCTGCTTTGTTATCCCTCCTGCCTCCTACCTCCCTCCTGCCTCCTACCTCCTACCTCCCTTCTCCTCTGACCCTGCAGGCGGTCCTTCACAACCACCTCTTGCCACCAGTGTTAGTTAGATTGTTGGCTATTCTACTGTGAGATGTTATACATTAGAGATAAGTGGGCTCTGCCACATGTCCTAAAATCTACCTTGAGGCTCTCTTGTGATATGAATTAAAACATGCATGGATGAATGATGTAATCTGTACCTTTAATGCAATTAAAAGCAGTAAGGCTCCTCTGGCAGTCCTAAATAGAGATCCTATCTGTGAACCACCTCATCTGCATGGGTTGGGCAGAGAGGAGTGCCCAGTCCTGGTGATGCATCTATTATACAAGACATTACAGTCAGTTACACCTACTGACAACATTTCTTATTGAGATTCTGCTAAAATCAGGGATCACTACTTTCTAGTAAACTCACTATCCTTAAAAGCACTGGAAGGCTGTTGATAAAACGTGAGTTTTACCTCAGCATGATGGGCATTGGCTCTTTTAAAGATCAGATGTATTCAGGGTGGTATGATCATAGGTATGCTCTGAAAGATATTGTTATTTCAGGCACTCACACACACAGGGGTTAGATCTTCTCAAGGCACAGTGGGGACAGAGGTCCATGACAGGAATTTCACCTGGGTAGCTGGGAAGTTAGAGAGAAGCAGGCACTTCTGCGGGGAGTAACTCTTGTTCACCACTGGTGTTTCTAAGCTGTGTGTCCTGTGACCTTTCTCAACAGTGCCAGAGGCGCTTATATCTGCCTCTGCTCTCTTGGTAAAGTGAGGACGAGCAGTCAAAGTTTACTTTATGGCATTAATTAATTTGTAAAAAAGAATTTAAATACCAGGAAATCATCCCATAACTGACAATAAAATGCTGAAAGTGTAGGTGCATGCTTTATTCTGAATATCCTGAAATGTGTTTAGTTTGGGGAGGACGTTCGGTCTCTTACTTGTTGCCGATTAGGAAACGTGTAACGTTTAAAGCTTTGTGCTGGTTCACACTCCCCTGCACTCGCAGTGCCCGCGTGCCCTACGGCATCTCTCCAATGGGATATTCCTAAATGACTGCGGACGTGGTCTTCTCTTGGAAAGGAGAATACTCCAAGATTCCAAAAAGACAGATGAGGAGGACAAACCTTTCCGGTTGCGGCAGTCATGTTGGTGAATGCTCTACCTCATGATTAGCGTAAGAAAATCAAAACCTGGCTTTTCTCCCTTTCATGATGACTGGTGGAAGCTTCCCGTATGTTACTGCTTCCTTCACTACTGCTAGGGCTGTGACACCCTCGGGTATCGCTTCTCTACAAATTCCACATAACATAACTTGTATTTGTAAAGCGCACGTTCACCCAGAGGTCTCTTGGCGCTGAATAACGGATGTATGACGTTACAACGCAGGCTATTACAATGCCTGCCTTTACAACGCGGTTTTTGCATCGCATACCATTACAACGCATAGCGCTTTTGGGTGTTGGATAGTGAATAGTTTAATTTACTATTCCAACTCCAGTCCCCGTGGACACTAGGGAAGGTTATTGGATAGTAAATTAACCTATTCCCTATCCTAGAGCGCCCCCCCAGTGCAATGCGTTGTAATAGTTTGCGTTGTAATGACCGCGTTGTAATGGTAGTGCGTTGTAAAAGTTTCGTTGTAAGTGATGTTTACCCTGAATAACAGATGTTTATTGTTAACCAACTCAACGGTACTCATTTTATCGACCTCAGAATGATGAAAGGATGAGTGGACCCACTGGGATTTGAACCTGTGACCATGAGGCCGAACACAGGCCTCTGCAATGGACGCATTATTCCACCGAGCCACCAGACCCATACAAATACTTGTGACAAGGCACTGGTCACAGAAACAATGTATAAGAAATTAAGTAACAATCTAGAGTTTTGGCACTTGTTTTGAACTTGCTCGAATATTGAATTATACACATGTTACTTTATTGCTATGTAAAGGCTGAATTTAGTTTCAAGTGCATATATGAAACAATTATCATTGTATTCAAATATTACATTTGGTAAGTGTTTTAGAGCAGTTCTGTACCTTGACTATTGGAAAGTATTGACAGAATTGTAGTCATCATAATAGATAAAAAGAGGTTTTACTCACCAGGACGTTCCCCTAGAAGGTACACAGATGAAAAGCATCATCAGTGAGGAAGCAATAACACAGGAACATAACACATTATGCAAATACTGTGCCTTCATGGGAGTCTGTGTCACCCAACACACACATCCAGAACAGATAAAACATCACTGCACCTGCAGACACTGATGAAGATAGAAGCCAGCATAGAGGCAAAAGGCAACATGTTTTGTCAAATTAAGACCAAATACCTTTGTACATATGACCTTTGGGTGAGTGTGAGGGGTTCATGATGCACACTGGAATTATATAACCCCATGCTGCTTCTCTGGGACATAAAATAATCAGAAAAGACATTGGTGAAGAACAGAAACCAACAATTCTCTAATTTCCAAGCTTTAAAGGTAGTTGTTATTTTGTTCCCCCAAATACTGATCACATCTCTAACTTTATAAAGTTATTTTGGTTTGGTCACAATTTCTATAATTCTTTTCCGTCCTTGGCTGTTGTCTTCCATGATACATCTAAACTCTCTCTGATCATCCATTGAAAGATGTCTGCTTTGTTATCCCTCCTGCCTCCTACCTCCCTCCTGCCTCCTACCTCCTACCTCCCTTCTCCTCTGACCCTGCAGGCGGTCCTTCACAACCACCTCTTGCCACCAGTGTTAGTTAGATTGTTGGCTATTCTACTGTGAGATGTTATACATTAGAGATAAGCGGGCTCTGCCACATGTCCTAAAATCTACCTTGAGGCTCTCTTGTGATATGAATTAAAACATGCATGGATGAATGATGTAATCTGTACCTTTAATGCAATTAAAAGCAGTATGGCTCCTCTGGCAGTCCTAAATAGAGATCTTATCTGTGAACCACCTCATCTGCTTGGGTTGGGCAGAGAGGAGTGCCCAGTCCTGGTGATGCTTCTATTAGACAAGACATTAAAGTCAGTTACACCTACTGACAACATTTCTTATTGAGCTTATGCTAAAATCAGGGATCACTACTTTCTAGTAAACTCACTATCCTTAAAAGCACTGGAAGGCTGTTGATAAAACGTGAGTTTTACCTCAGCATGATGGGCATTGGCTCTTTTAAAGATCAGATGTATTCAGGGTGGTATGATCATAGGTATGCTCTGAAAGATAATGCTATTTCAGGCACTCACACACACAGGGGTTAGATCTTCTCAAGACACAGTGGGGACAGAGGTCCATGACAGGAATTTTACCTGGGTAGCTGGGAAGTTAGAGAGAAGCAGGCACTTCTGCGGGGAGTAACTCTTGTTCACCACTGGTGTTTCTAAGCTGTGTGTCCTGTGACCTTTCTCAACAGTGCCAGAGGCGCTTATATCTGCCTCTGCTCTCTTGGTAAAGTGAGGACGAGCAGCCAAAGTTTACTTTATGGCAGTAATTAATTTGTAAAAAAAGAATCTGGGAGCCAACGTTTTTCTCAGAAGCCCACCAACAGTGGTATAGAATGACAGAGCACCGAATACCAAGGATTGTTGTCCTTGATTGTACCTCAGACATTTGCTCTCTCTTTATCTCTCTCTTGCGGGTTCTTTTTTATTCCTGGTTGGGAAACGCAGGCTGAGCCATGCCTGCCATTTCACTGCAAGTGGAACCACGATTGCCTTACACACATATGTCTTAACCACGCACTCCAAACTGGAGTACTTGGGAGCATTAAAGAGATACCATGCCCTATGCACATTGGCACGTGCTGCGTTTTTCGTAGATAACATTTCTCGCTCTCAGCACTGCCAGAAAACTCTGTTTAATGTAGTTAAAAAACTCTTTCGTGCCTGCACTTTTTTGCCTCCACCTTCGCTCTCTCAACCTCAATGTAATGAGTTAGCTCTGTTCTTTTACAATAAAGTCAAATCCATTCGCGCCCAACTTGCTGTCGATGTTATTCAACAAGGGAGTATTACTCTTCCTGCTGGTCTCTTGGCAGATTCCCCTGAATTTTCTTTCCAGACCTCTGAATCTGAGCTCTCTGAACAGATCAGCTCTTGGCCTCTTCTGGATTTGCCTTTTTTGAAGTTGTCCCTGAGCTCTATCAAGTGTGGCTCTCCTGCTGACCCTCTCCCCCCTTTTAAACTCAGTCTTTTGGATGACACGGTCCTTCCTGTAAACCTTTTTTAAATACAGGGTTGGTACTGAAGGGGTGGAAGCATGCTCTTGTCCTTCCTTTATTAAAAAAGGAAGGTCTTGACCCTCTTTGTTGGTCCAATTTCCGTCCTATTTCTCTCATTTCTGTGTTTTCAAAAACATTACTACCTTACTTTCCTCTTTTGTTACTACATCCAATTTGTTACATCCGTCTCAGTCTAGACTCAGACATGGCCACAGTACTGAGTCTCCTCTCCTTGGGGTCACGGAGCATCTCAGACCACAACTTGACCACGTGGGGTACCTCTGCACTCATCCTGTTGGACTGCGTTTGATACAGTGTCTCGTTCCATTCTGTTAGGCCGCCTCGAAGCCTTTGGTATTGTGGGCTTGGCTCTGAGGTGGTTGAGGTCTTTCCTTATTGACCATACCTCTCAGGTCTTCTCAAGCGAAGTGAGATCGCACACATTAGTACTTTTTAATACATATGTTCGCCCCTTGGCCGATATTGCGGAGAAGTCGGGTCTGACTATCTTCTCCTAAGCCAAAGATACTGAGATCATGTTCTCCCTTCCCACTGCTCAGCCCCAGGATCCTTTCTCGTTGCTGCTTGGCCTGGGGAATGTTTCACCTTGGTTGACCTGTAATGCCCTGAAGCTTAACAGTTCCAATACTGAGGGGCTCGTTCTGGGCAATAACCCTGAGCGTTGGTGCTTTAAACACTAGCCTGAGGATCTGGGCCCTGTGCCTGTCCCCAAAGATTAAAACCTGGGCTTTATTATTGATAAGAAGCTCTCCCTTAAACCTCAGGTCTCCAGGGTGGCTTCATCCTCCTTTCCACTCTCAGACGGATTTTAAAAATCCTCTGGTTACTCCCACTGGCCGGTCAGAGAACTGTTCTGCAGGCTCTGGTGATATCCAGGTAAGTCTGCAGCAACGTCCTGTATCTGGGCGCTGATAAAGCCTCTTTACATTGGCTACAGGTCATTCAGAACGCTGCTGCTCGGCTTCTTCTCCACTTGCAAGATTTGCCTCTGCATCTCCTCTGCTCCACCAACTTCATTGGCTTAAAATCAATAAGCATATTGAGTCCAAGGCCCTCTACTACATGTTTCATACCAAACGGGGCCTTGCGCCTTCTTGCATTCAAAGCCGACTTACACCTTATGTTCCGGCTCGCCAGCTGCGATCTTACACCTTATGTTCCGGCTCGCCAGCTGCGCTCTTACACCTTATGTTCCGGCTCGCCAGCTGCGATCTTACACCTTATGTTCCGGCTCGCCAGCTGCGATCTTACACCTTATGTTCCGGCTCGCCAGCTGCGATCTTACACCTTATGTTCCGGCTCGCCAGCTGCGTTCTTACACCTTATGTTCCGGCTCACCAGCTGCGCTCTTACACCTTATGTTCCGGCTCGTCAGCTGCAATCTTCCAGCCTTTCATTGTTTTCAGTTCCCAGGCTCTGGCTCGTCCATATGAGGGACCACTCCTTCTCCTGTCTTGGTCCCAGGCTCTAGAATGCCCTTCCAATTGACCTTAGGCACTGTCATTCCCTGTCATTCTCTGCCGGCCTTTGCTAAGAGCTTAAAGATGCTGCTGTTTGGTGACTTGGTCTGATTTCTCTTTTCTCTTATCCGTTGCAATCTCTGCTCTTTTGACTTTGTCTAGTTGTGTCGGCCTCCACATGTCTCGCGCCGGGAGACCCTGTTGGGTAGCTGCACACTTTATAAGTGTCATAATAATAATAGCTAAGAGGATACCTGCATGTTAGTCCATCAGAACGCAATTTTCGGCTGTTACCTTGCAATATGTCAATGCACCTGCTATATATACTTTGTTTTGAAGAATATTGCTGATATGATAGTTTTACTTTTTTGCTTCCTAGGTTCCTGCTATGTAATGCTAATTTTCTCTCATGTGTGTATGTAAGGCGCTGTGATACCCACGGGTCAAGCTAGCGCTATATAAAACTTTTTTAAAAATACATATAAATAATGAGTTATATGCCGCCACTTCTCCTTCACATATAGGGATTTGAAACAGTCCTGCATTTTTCATCAGTACAAATGTTAGTGATGTATTTCTGTATGAAACTTGGTTGTAACGCAGGAATGACAACTTTCAATGAAGTACATGTTGTGGAGGCCTTTATGGGAGTTCAAAGGTCATGGGCACCTCATAGCTGTCCCAGGGTCCATCCAATGAGGGAGCAGAGTGTGTCCAAGTAAACATTGACGATGGACTGGCTGAGGCTGTGATGACTGACGTGAAAGGCCGTACGTCCTCAGGCAGGGTTGCGTCCCCTCGTGGGGGAGTCGTCCATGGGCTGCAGCCACATCACTGCTGGGGCGCGTTTATTATGGAAATGAAGGGCTCTAGGAGGGGCGGCCTGGGTAGAGACCCCCGGACACCATGCACATTGGGAATCTGCCATTTCTGGGGCCTCTTCAGGCTTAGAGCTGCCAGGCACCTACGAACTGTGCACGTGCAAGGTGAATGGAAAATGATTTGAAATGCCTGGACACAGAGTGTATCAATAGAAAATTGTCTACAAAGGATTTATTTGGAAAAATGTTAACGGGCAATTTGGAAGCATTAGTCAAGCAGGTTAGTTGTAAAACAATCTAACTCTATTGTATCCACAGGATAACAATGATTGTATCTCAAGTAGGTCAAAGTAGGAGAAAGCACACTGGAAACCTTTTCTTTAGAAACTGAATTTTATCAGATTTGAATATGGGGATACATACAGAGAATTATCTCACAATATACAGTTATGAACAGATAAAACAAATAAATGGCACATCAGTTCATAATCTAGACATCAACTCCTACAGATCAGCCAAGAGTAACTTAAGTCAAACATGAACCAAGGAGACTCTTTGGATCAATAAATTGTTATTGGAGATGATGTGTTGGTCGACGTTTCGGTCTTGGTTGCAGACGTCAAAAGACCATCTTCAGGACAATTATAATAGTATGAGAAAAGCCCCTTAAAAGGATGATGATGTGATGAGTGATAGGCAACTCGCTGCACGAGACAAGCAACCCACAGTATTCTATCTGTGTTCCAAGGATGCAAGAAGCTTTCCCGGTGTGTTAATTCGTCGTCGGTTTCAAATAGTACTCCAAGTTATATTTTATCGACGTCTAGAACGATGATGGTTCGCGGGAGGAGACACATACCACACGCACTTCCAAAGACAAAAGCATCCTTGTGCTTTTGCCGTTCGAAGTGCGTGTGGTATGTGTCTCCTCCCGCGAACCATCATCGTTCTAGACGTCGATAAAATATAACTTGGAGTACTATTTGAAACCGACGACGAATTAACACACCGGGAAAGCTTCTTGCATCCTTGGAACACAGATAGAATACTGTGGGTTGCTTGTCTCGTGCAGCGAGTTGCCTATCACTCATCACATCATCATCCTTTTAAGGGGCTTTTCTCATACTATTATAATTGTCCTGAAGATGGTCTTTTGACGTCTGCAACCAAGACCGAAACGTCGACCAACACATCATCTCCAATAACAATTTATTGATCCAAAGAGTCTCCTTGGTTCATGTTTGACTTAAGTTACTCTTGGCTGATCTGTAGGAGTTGATGTCTAGATTATGAACTGATGTGACATTTATTTGTTTTATCTGTTCATAACTGTATATTGTGAGATAATTCTCTGTATGTATCCCCATAATCAAATCTGATAAAATTCCGTTTCTAAAGAAAAGGTTTCCAGTGTGCTTTCTCCTACTTTGACCTACTTGAGATACAATCATTGTTATCCTGTGGATACAATAGAGTTAGATTGTTTTACAACTAACCTGCTTGACTAATGCTTCCAAATTGCTCTTTAACATTTTTCCAAATAGATCCCTTGTAGACATTTTTCTATTGATATAATATATTGCCCAAGCCTACAAGGGTTTACTGGGTTACCCAATTTCCTTTTACGTATCGACACAGAGTGGGCGCAGGCCCTGTTCTCTGGGCCCTGTGCTCTGGGCCCTGTGCTCTAGGCCCTGTGCTCCAGGCCCTGTGCTCCAGGCCCTGTGCTCCGGGCCCTGTGCTCCAGACCCTGTGCTCTGGACCCTGTGCTCCAGGCCCTGTGCTCCAGGCCCTGTGCTCTAGACCCTGTGCTCTGGGTCCTGTTTCCTAGGCCCTGTGCTCCAGGCTCTGTGCTCCAGGCCCTGTGCTCCGGGGCCTGTGCCCCAGGTCCTGTTCTCTAGGCCCTGTGCTCCAGGCCCTGTGTTCCGGGCCCTGTGGCCCAGGCCCTGTGCTCACGGCCCTGTGCTCCAGGCTCTGTGCTCTATGCCCTGTGCTCCAGGCTCTGTGCTCTATGCCCTGTGCTCCAGGCCATGTGCTCCGGGCCGTGTGCCCCAGGCCTTGTGCTGTAGGCCCTGTGCTCCAGGCTCAGTGCTCCGGGCCCTGTGCTCCGGGCCCTGTGCTCTGGGCCCTGTGCTCTATGCCCTGTGCTCTGGGCCCTGTGCTCCAGGCCATATGCTCCAGGCCATGTGCTCCGGGCCGTGTGACCCAGGACTTGTGCTGTAGGCCCTGTGCTCCAGGCTCAGTGCTCCGGGCCCTGTGCTCCGGGCCCTGTGCTCTAGGCCCTGTGCTCTGGGCCCTGTGCTCCAGGACCTGTGCTCCGGACCCTGTGCTCCAGGCCCTGTGCACTAGGCCATGTGCTCTAGGCCCTGTACCCCAGGCCGTGTGCTCTAGGCCCTGTGCTCGAGGCCCAGTGCTCCAGGCCCTGTGCTCTGGGCCCTATGCTCTAGGCCATGTGCTCTGGGCCCTGTGCTCTGGGCCCTGTGTTCCAGGACCTGTGCTCCGGACCCTGTGCTCCATGACCTGTGCTCCAGGCCCTGTGCTCTAGGCCCTGTGCCCCAGGCCTTGTGCTCTAGGCCCTGTGCTCCAGGCCCTGTGCTCTAGGCCCTGTGCCCCAGGCCTTGTTCTCTAGGCCCTGTGCTCCAGGCCCAGTGCTCCAGGTCCTGTGCTCCGGGCCCTGTGCTCCGGGCCCTATGCTCCAGACCCTATGCTCTAGGCCCTGTGCTCCAGGCCTTGTGCTCTAGGCCCTGTGCTCCAGGCCCAGGGCTCCGGGCCCTGTGCTCTTGGCCCTGTGCTCAGGGCCCTGTGCTCCGGGCCCTGTGCTCCGGGCCCTAGGCTGCCTCTGACTGTTAGTCCGGACACAGAGTCAGGGCTCGAGTCGGGGTACCACGCGGGTGGACGGCATCCCCCCCACTTATTTTACCGGGTGGACGCTGTCCCCTCTGCAAAGATGCCCTTGCTGGGGAATAATGTGTATTCTTGCCATTAACTGAATGCAGACGGCGCACAGAAAATGAGTGCACGCTACTCCTACCTCTGCAACAGAGACTGCCTTTCGAATGGGAAAGCTGTGCACAATAAGCTGTACACAATGGTCACACTGAAATGGCATGATACATGATTCAGGTGCAGTGTCACGTAGACAGTGATGACATAATACAGAGAATAACATCTCTCGAGCGCGAGCACAGGTGGGTGCAAGAGGCACCCTGTTTCCTTGTTGACTCGCATCAGTGAGTTGTCAAGGTGGGTTGACGTCCTAATCTTTGCAGGTTCCCTTATAGTTGCCATATGGATCCTCGAAAGCCATAAAGTATCTCCTGTCCTGATGCTGACCCTATCATTATTAATATGGGGTCGAAATGTCAACATCATACAGATAACTGGCTTGGAATTCTATGTAGACATCGATAAATATAATGAAGAGATTTTTTATTCGTGACATTTAATGATATGAGACTCTTATATGTTATGTAATAGTGAATTTGTAACGCGCACCGATACTCTCGAGTGTCCTGGCGCGGAAGTAGGCTGGGGTAGAAGCGGAAGACAAATTAGATGGCCTGACTGAACAGATGTGTTTTAAGGTGCTTTTTAAAGAGTTGGAACTCGTGTACGAGTTGGAGATCTGGAGTAAGCGCATTCCAGGCCTCAGCAGTTTGACTGGCCTCCCAAGCGAACTCTGCGGAAACGTCGGATGATCATCCAGCGAAATGAGGCAGATCGCAGAAGACGATTCGGCACATAGAAAGCAAACCGCTTCCTGAGGTAGGTGGGACCAGAGCCATGAAGGGCCCGGTGAGCCAGTATAATTGCTTTAAACTGCACTCGCTGGGCCACCGGCAACCAGTGTAGTTCTCGTAGATATTGCCGGGCACTGGATCTCCTCAAGGCTTTAAAGAGGAGTCTTGCCGCGGCATTCTGTATAATTTGGAGTTTGCGCAGAAGATAGCTGGACAAGCCTATGAACAAAGCATTGGCATAGTCCAGCCTCGACAAAATCTGAGTGCCTTGAGGGTGCTAAAGCAGACTCCTGTCAGTGTTTTTACATGGTCAGCAAACCGCAGGTCCTCGCTGAACCATGCCCCCAGATTCTAGCAGGTCCACCCTCGGACCGCGGACTAGGGAAGCTTGGAGGCCAAAGGCGCTGTCTGAAATCCATAGGAAACTGACCATATAGGAGGACCTCCGATTTATCCTCATTACATTTGAGAGAGGCTTGGGCCAGCCAGCAAAAAACGGACATAAGGCACTTCTGAGCAGCATCTGTGGCCAGGTCCGAGCCCCTCCAGGTAAATAGCAGCTGAGTATCGTCGGCATACGCTATAACTTTTGCTCCCAGCGCCTCCACCAGGTAGATCAGAGGGGTTAGGTATATGTTAAAAAACAGGGGACTTAAGGTGGAACCCTGCGGAGCCCCCGTTGCAAGGTTCCTGACAGAGGAAGCACAAGGAGCCAAACAAACCTGCTGTGAGTGAGAATCCAAAAAGGATTTCAACCATTCCCAAACCAGGCCCGAGATCCCGATCGCCGAAAGCCTGGCCAAGAGCTGATGGTGGGGCACCGTGTCGAAGGCGGCAGCGAGGTCGAGTAAAATCAGGGCCGCCCTGCCACCCCCATCTAGACACTCTCTGATAGCCTCTGACATTTCCACCAGGGCCATCTCCATGCTATAAGCAGACCGAAACCCCGACTGAGCAGGATGCAGAGCACCAGATGCTTCCACAAACGTCTCCAGCTGCCAAAAGACCACATTCTCGCAGACTTTGGACAAGGCTGGTAATAGCAAAATAGGACGGTAGTTAGCAACAACCAGAGGGTCCAGTGAGGATTTCTTCAGAAGGGGTAGCAGTTTAGCACGTTTCCTTTGGGCCGCACCACAGCCATCTGAAGGTAAAGATTGACAATGTCTCCTACCACTGGACAGACCTCCTTGGCTACTCCAGCTAGTACTCAAGCCGGACAGGGGTCATAGGGGGAGCCAGACTTAAGAGAGCTAAGGATGGCCAGAATGTCAGCCTTGGCAGCGGGCAGAAATGAAGTAAGCCTAGCAGGGACTCACACGGGATGTGGGGAATCCCCAAGGAAGGGATCTCCTCAGTTCTGAGATGTGAACCAACACTATCTTGGATCTTTAGTATCTTGTCCGCAAAAAAAGGTGGAAAGGTCCTCACACCATTGTTGGGGCACCGGTAGCGATCACTGTTCTGCACAAGGAGATAAAAAAACTCTGGACAATATCAAAGATCTTCTTACTATTGTTCATAGCCAACGCAATTCTCAAGGCAAAACAGTCACTTTTGGATTGCATAATGGCCATATGTCGCGGTTACAGGATGTCCCACACGTAAGGGAGCTAGTAAGAACAAACAAAACATCACACCCTTCTCTGTTGTGCATGAAGCATCAGTGGTGCACCGCTTACCCTACTGCACTACATCTCCCATAACAACAAGGGGCACACTCAGGGGAGGGAGCAGTCACATGAATCCCAAAGGCCATTTCCGATATAAGCCCCGCCTCTTCCAGAGAACGGGGCTTGACAAACTATCTTCACCGAGTAGCGGATTGTGCTTTCCCGCGGGAGTTCCTTGGTTTCCTTCATGAGAGATGCTGTCTCTCATTGTTAAAGCCACAAAAGATTCCTGTGAGCACCGTTGTGCTCAAAGATCCGTTTCCAAGGTTCCGCCCTTACGCTACCCGTCTTCCGTACTTTCAGGTATTTGCGTTCTCCCCGAGAGTGGAAGACCACGCCTAGAGGCGCTCTCCTCTCGGGGCCGTGGGGGCTGTTGTTGTATTGCCTGCGCAATATTGACTCCCTGTTCTCCCCGAGAGACCTGTTCTCCCCGAGAGTGGTAGACCTCCTCTCCTCTCGGGGCTGCGTGGAGTTAACCGGTAATACAGATTAAAGTGGAGAAGCAGTTCTGGAGAATGAGCCGCTATTTTCTCTCCGCTTAGCTGTGTCAAATCAATATGTACCCAACCTTGTAAACTGTTGTGACGTCATTCCGCTCCACGCGCCGCCGTGGAATGTTGGAATGCGGAACGTTCGAAGTCGAGCGCCGCATGCCAACTGTCAGTTCTCACCGGCTGACTGAAGGCGGCGGGCGCGCTGATGTCTCGTTGCTGTTATAAATAAAGCTTTATTGAACCGCCACCCTGTCTCATGTTGTGGTTACAACAAGTTCTTGGCGACGAGGTCAGGCTACAGTCAGCGAGCAGCAGGACATACAGTGGATATTGAGGCATGAGAGGTCAAGAGGAAAATCGTCCCGGAGCAGTAGTGTATGGGGAACGGTGACAGTGTGCCTTCACGCAGAGAGGAAAGTCAAGCGCAGGAAGAAGCAAAAAGTAAGGGATTGCGCCTGTGCTGGTAGATGTGTAGGAGTGTGAGGAGATCGAGTAAGACTACGTCTCTGGCAGTCGAAACGACAGCTGATTAGATCTGATAAGCGGAGTGCTGAGGTGAATGCTAGAACGGATAGGCGTTCAAAGGAAAAGTTTGCGCAAAGTATCAAACGGTGTGAAAGTGACTGCGAGCAGCCAAGCGCATGAAAGCAACTGAAATCATCACAAGCCTGTGAAAGCTAGCAACCCTCAATGTGAACCGCATTGTGCCACGCTCGTGATATCGAAGAAAAACAAAGCAATCAAGTGAAAGGACTTGCCGCGCGCATATTATGGAAAGTAAACTGAGCTGATTAAAAGAAGCATAAAGAAAGCTGTCATGTGTTGTCATGCACAGAGCTTGCTGCCATCGCGCGCGTGAAGTGTATGTTGATTGAAAACAAACAAAGCTTGTCCAGTGAAGTGTGAAGGAGGCTTCAGTCGCGCACGTGGAATTAAAAGTATACAAAGTCTGGAAATAAATTAGAACAGTCAAAAGCTGTGGGCCGTTATGTGAGGAGAAGTTCGTGCTTCGTGTCAGGAAAGCGCGAGGAAGCGATGCGTATGTTGAATAGGAAAGGGATGAGGGAGAGCCACTTCATTTAACAGAGTGGTGCAGTTTGTCTTAGGAAACGGTGCCACCTCATGGTACACGGTGGTATATACTGGTCATATAATGTTGTGAAAACACATCTATCTAAAGAAAGAACCTTGCCATACTTCAATGCCTAGAAATAAGACAATTCAATTGACTGTGAGTACACAATTGAGTTAAAATGGAAATAAATGCCCTCCATGTTTCTGCAATGTCTATGCCTGCTCACTTTCTCAATCAGCCAGGGAATCCAAGCATAGAGTGGAATGAGTGGATTGAGGTGTTCGATAATTATTGGGAAGCCTTGGATGCGCAAGACTTCTCTAGCAACTGGAAAAAGGCAATTCTGCTTACCAACTTAGGGAAAGAAGGACAACATATTTTTAAATATCTTCCTGTTGCTAATAATGAGCGTGGGCAACCCATTACGGATGTATTTGAGGAGGCACGGAAAAGGTTAGAATTGAGGTTTGCTAAGGAAACAAACGTAGCGTTAAGAAGGTACAGGTTTTATACCCAGCCACAGAGAGTTGGAGAGTCCATTGATGACTTTGTCACGAGACTTCGCGAACTTTCTTTAAAGTGCAAATTTGGCCCTATGACTGAGGAAATGATCAGAGACCAACTGATCGTTCAGTGTAGAAGCAGGAAGACTCAGGAACGTTTATGGGCCGCAAAGGACCCCTCTCTTAAGGATGCAATCGACATTGCAAAGATAATAGAGGAGTCAGACTCCTGCATGAAAGAAATGGATCGTAGGAACTCCAAAGTTAACATGTCTTGTGAAGGTGAAACATCTGTTGTAGAGGGTTGTGAAGGGGAAGTAGCTGCCTCTACCAAGTTTAAAGGCATGAAGAATGTCTACGGGGGAAGAGCATATCCAGGTAGACTCTGGAACAGGACTTGTGGAAAGTGTGGCAGTGCTTACCACACGTCTGACTCGAAACAGTGTTGGGCCATAGGGAAGGAATGCAGAAAGTGTGGCCGCAGGGGTCACTTTGCAAGAATGTGCAGGGATGCAAACAAGGGAAAGGTGGCAATGTTATCAGATGAGTCTGCTATTTATGAATGCTCTTACATGCCCGATAGGATCCTGTGTGTTGAACCTTCATCATGCGAGGGTGGGGAGGATGGAGAAGTTCTTCTCACTGAATCTCATAATGTAGACGATAGGAGGAAACACAGGCCAAAGGCAGGGTTTGTCATTGGTGACAAAAGAGTTGACTTGATGTTTGACTCGGGGTCACTATATACGATCATACCAAAGAAAATCCTCAAACAGGAGTGGCCTAACAAGAAGCTCATGCCCAAAGATATAAATCCTGGGGGGTATCAGGGTGAACAGATAGACATACTTGGTTACATGGCAACAGAAATTGTTTTTAAAGGAAGATCTGTGAGGGGTAAGGTATACGTAGCAGAATCAGGACCTCAGGATCTTAGGATGGCCTCACCAGTTTGACCTCCATATCAAAATCGACCCACATTCTGTTGAACAAGTTATGGTGGTAGATGATCTCTCAGTGGCTGACATCCTGGAGGGAGGTAAGGGTGTCTTCAGAGACCAGCTGGGCAATCTAGAGGGATATGTACACAAGATAGAGCTGAAAAGTAATGCGGTCCCAGTGCAACACAAACTGAGAAAGGTCCCCATCATGGTAAGGGGAGAGGTGAAGAAAATGTTGAATGAGATGCTAGCCAATGGGGTCATAGAACCTATTGAATGCTTATCATGGATTTACCCTGTTGTTATTTCACAAAAAACTGATGGTAATTTACGTTTTTGTGTTGACCTCAGAAGTTTGAACCAAAATGTAATCCCTGACACCTTTCCCTTGCCCAACATAAATGAACTGATGGTGATGCTTAAAGGGGCAAAATACTTTTCGAAACTTGACCTCCGTCATGCTTACCACCAGATACGCTTGCATGAGTCATCAAAACACCTCACAGCCTTCATCACCATTGAGGGGATATTTCAATTCACGAGGATGCCCTTTGGGTTATGTTCGGCTGCAAGCGTGTTCCAGAGAATGGTCACAGAGATTTTCAAAGGTGTGATTTACTTCCAGGACGACATTTTGGTATTTGGGGGGAGTGTGAGTGACCATAACTCTGCATTAAAAGATGCCCTTGCAAGAAACTTAGAATCTGGTCTGACATTACGCAGGGGAAAATGTTCATTTTTGGCAACCGAGGTGGACTATCTGGGGCATTCCATCTCGTCTGAAGGCGTTAAACCAAAGAGAGACTTACTAGCATCCATAAAATTGGCTCCTGTTCCCACGTACAGAGATCAGCTACACTCATTTATTGGGCTAATCGAGTACTATTCTAAGTTTGTGAAGAACTTTGCAAGTAAGACAGAACCCCTTAAAGTGCTCATGAGAAAAGGGATCAAGTTTTGTTGGGGGGATGACCAGGAGAAGTGCTTTGTTGACATTAAGAATGAAATATGCAATGCAGGCATTTTGGTTCCATTTGATGTACATGGGAAAACTGTTATTACCGTGGATGCAAGCGATACTGGTATAGGAGCTGTGTTGTAGCAGTATGACGGCACCAATGAGAAAACAGTGGCTTTTGAATCTCGTACTCTGACTACCACTGAGCGATGTTACCCGGTGATAGAAAAGGAAACTCTAGCAGCCACTTGGGGTATGGAGTATTTCAGGATGTATGTGTGGGGGCGTAGTTTTAAACTTCGCACTGACCATAAACCATTGTTCAAGATACTCTCACCAGGTGGAACAGGAAAGGGGTCAGCCAGACTAGCGAGGTTAGCCTCTAGGCTATAGGAGTACAATTTGGATGTTGAGTTCAGTTCAGGTTGGCGCAATGTACAGGCCGACTGTATGTCACGATTGTTTCTGAATTGGGAGGATGTAGACAAGACAGGAGTGTCAAAAAGAGAAAGTGAAGGGGCCATCTCTAGTGTCGAGGATGTAATCCAGTGGAGTAGCGGCGCAGTCAGTAAAAAAGAGTGGGCGGAAGCTATGTCTAAGGATGAAGTTCTTAAGAATGTTATGGATCTCATCTCCAAGGGTAGACGTAGGGAGAGCACCTTGCCCATCAGCATTAGACCTTTCAATGCAGTCATTGACGAATTGTCTACCGTTGCTGATCAGGTTATCATGCGTGGAGACAAAATAATTCCCCCATTTGACATTCGGAAAAGACTCTTTGACTTGGCGCATGAAGGACATCTGGGCCAAACCATTACGAGGAAACGGTTGAGAAACGAATTTTGGTGGCCTGGTATGGATGGTGAGGTGGTCGATTCGGTGGAGAGGTGCAGTGAGTGCTGCGAAAGTGAATAGAGGCTCAAGGTGGGGCCCCAATCCGTCCCTAACTCAATTCATGACCCGGGCGTGGTGTGGCACAGCATATGCCTCGATTTCGTTGGGCCCATGCCGGGTGTCCACCCCAGTAAAAGATTTGGGTTGGTAGTAATGGATGTTCATACCCGGTGGCTCATTGTCTACCTACTCCCAGAAATAACCACTTGAGCTACCATTAAGGTTTTGTGCATGATTTTCAAGGAGGAGGGTCACCCTACTGTTCTTATCACGGACAATGGGACCCAACTGACTTCTGGTGAGAAGAGAGACTTTCTGAGCGAGTGTGGTATTAAACACACGTTCACCACCTTGTACAACCCACAATCCAATGGGATTGTCGAGAGGGCCAATCGCATGATTAAGGGTGCGATAAGTTTGGCAATAACCAATAACCTTGACATTGAGGAGACTCTGAGCGAGTTGGTATGGGCCTATCGCACGACTGAGAATGCTACCACTGGAATTATTCCCTTTGTCGCCATGCGAGGTCGTAAACCAGCTTCCAAACTGGTGCCTCCGTGGATCAGAGAATTGATTGAAGGAAAGAAAGATGATGATTGTGATGTGAGCATTCCCGAGCATGCTTCCTGTAGAGTGCACGACAAGGAGAAGAACGTGTCCAGTATAATTGCGGGTGACTGGGTCAAAGTTCGTTCCGGACGTTGGGTAAGAGGCTTGTGCAAATTTCGAGGACCCTTCAAGGTAAAGGAAGCACACACATTCTATGTTGTGCTAGAGAATGGGGAAAAGTGGAATCTACGTAGAGTAGCTAAGTACTGTGTTGTAATGTAACATGTCTTGTTCATCCTCCTTATGCTTTCCCCTGCTGCACTGCTTGGCCCTTGATGATGTCATTGGAATGTTGGTTGGCTTGAAGAGTAAGGAAATGTCAGTTGGCATGAAGGGCTGAGCAGTGGAACTGCTCCTGGTGGGGTCTCTAGACTATCTCTACTTATCTCATGGATCTGAAGAAGAAATAAAGTTATGATCCTGACTACACCTACAGACAGTGGATCTTTCATTATTGTAACACTGGCAACGATGTAAAAGAACCTGCGTGCTACTTCTATGGATTTGGACTTTGGACTTTCAAGTAACGAAAGGATTTGAATTTGGATTTGTAATTAAAGAAACCTGGCACCGCAAAAACCCCACCAGTGACCATGTCATCGGTCGCCCTTTTCATGTAAGTGCCTAATTCTTTCTCCCTGTCTTTACTTAACAACATTGGTCTTTTGTGAATTCCTACAAGCTGTTTGGGGAAGAACTGATGTAGTTTGGTTTTTGCCTCCTATATGGAATGTTGATTTTGTCTTATTGGATGAATATCTACTATGAAAACGAAGGATTTGAAGTCTCAGGATTAAGAAAAGATTGCAGCAGTGATAGAGTATTTAGCTGCCTTTACAAAAAAAAAAAAAATTAATAATCGTCAAAGTTGCCTGCTCGTGTTTCAACTGGAACTGTACTGAAGAGCTGTGTCATGGCAGTGAGGAGTGAGGTTTTTGATTCCTGGCACCACTGTAAGAGAGCTGTGCATAGTGTGGCCCATTTGCTCCATTTTGTTCGTGTTCTGGCACCATGGAAAGAAAGCAGCGCACTGGCCATTGACTCTGGGGCAGATTTATGTTAACTGGCGCATCCCCAGGGATGCGCCAGTTAACATGCGCCACAGCTCCGCCACCCATGGTGCGCCGCATTTATGATGCGGCGCACCATGGGGCAAAAACGGCACAGATGCGTGACGCATCTGTGCCGTAAAGGTGACGCATTGCTGGAGTTGCGTCGCAAGCACGACGCAGCTCCAGCAAGGCTCGGGGGTGCCCCACCTCCACAATGCTGCGTCAAGACCTACGCCTGCTTCAAGCAGGCGCAGGCTTTTGACGCAGCATTGGCCTGAAAGTGACTGAGTGAAATCTTATAGATTTCACTCAGCCACTTTTGCGAGGCGCACCTGCCCCGGAACGCCCACCCTGCACCGGAACGCCCACAAGCGGCGCAGGGCTTTACAACGTGACGCATCTGCCTAGATGCGTCACGTTGTAAATCGTTCGTAGGGATGCGCCACGTTTACGCCGCCTTGCGTGACGCAACAGCGACGTAAACGTGGCGCAAGTGCCTCATAAATCTGCCCCTCTGTGTTTGTTTGTTTTGGCGGTGGGCAACTCAAGTGTAACACGTAATTGATTTTCTGCCGTGTATTGAGTTAGCCCAAATTATTTTGCACTTTGAGGAGAAAACTTGTCAGCAACGGAACTTTCATTGGCTTTGCGCAACATTCAAATATTCAAAATCGAATCAGCTTGTGATTTCACGCGCTACTCACCACTCCGTGGAGGACAGCTCTTGTGACGTCCTATTTTGTTGACGTTTGAACGCACGCTGAAGCTGGTCATCACCCGGCTTGACGTTATTGAACGTGCCGCCATCTTGCACTTGGCTTCTTTAGTGCAATTTTACCTTCAAGCTGCCGATCACGTTATCGCTGCACCGGAGGCAATTTGCAGTAGGTAGTGTTTCTTTCGTTGGATGTTCGTTAAGATTCACTGTCTTCATGCTGTCAATTGCGTTTTAAAAGGATTTTCGCACATCGTGTTCTCGTCTAGTTTAAAAAGTGTTTCTACAATGCTATCTAGTGGTGATTTGGCGCGATTGATATAGCAAGAATAAACAGGGGCTCACTCGTGGATGTTCTACTTGACTCAAAATGAACTGAACATTTTGGTGAGATCGCAATGACAGTGACTAATTTTTTGTGGTGTTTCTGACACAGAAGTCCATGCTCTACATTGTCTTGCATCCCAGCTGCCACTGGAACTTTGGTGTTGGCCTCGGGTGAGAGATCGCTCACCGGAGCTCTGATTGTCTAATTATTTTTTTTGTTTAAATATGCTTAACATATCAGTGCATGTTTTAAGTGTATATTTGTTTGAGCTTAGTCTTTTGTCTTGGTTATTTTATTTGTTTTGGGTTCTTAGGGTCCAGTTTTTGTACATGTACACTGATATGAGAAGGTTTTATCTGTTGTACTATTTATAGTGTATGGAAAATGGGAAGTGTGTGTGAGTGGTATCACTGGTGTATGCAGAAGTTTCGTATTCTGTGTTGGTTGTTGGTGTATGTAATGGTGGATTTTCCCTAGTCTTGCCGTTCTGTTTATGTATGGTGATGGGGAAGAGTGTGTGTTATGAGTAGTCGAGAGTCCAGGTGTTTTGTGCTCTCATTTGGGTTGTGGGTAACCTAGTTGGTTACCCCATAGGCTATGTGCCGTTTTCTTGGTTGTGGGTGACAACATAAGTATGTCACCCCATTAGTTTTTCTAGGTTTTGTCGAGAGTCCAGGTGTTTAGTGCTCTCATTTGGGTTGTGGGTAACTTAGTTGGTTACCCCATGGCTTTGTGCCGTTTTCGTGGTTGTGGGTGACTTAAGCCTGTCACCCCATTAGTCTTTCATGGCTTTTGGGAAGTGTTTTCCCAATAGGGAAGTGATTTGCCCTTTACAATTTGTTTCTGTGTTTTTGGGAGGTTTATTTTCCCACTAGGGAAGTGATTTGCCCTTTACAGAGGTGTTTCTCCTAATTTGTTTGTATTTTCCTATGGGAAGGAGGTGGGGTGAGTATGGTTTACCTCCGTTGTTGGGTGTGGAAAATCTGTTCCTGACTTTATTTAATTGTTTTTGGAGTGTTAGTAGGTTTAGTACTTGGTTGTTGCATCGCTGTGTTATTTGGCTCCTTGTTTCTGAATCTTCTTAACATTCTCTTTGTGCTTTTTCATCTTTGCACTTTTACTTCCTTGTGAATTATTTTGCTTGTGTGCTTATGATTCATTTGTTGATTTTGATAAAAGGGGGATGTGTTGTAATGTAACATGTCTTGTTCATCCTCCTTATGCTTTCCCCTGCTGCACTGCTTGGCCCTTGATGATGTCATTGGAATGTTGGGTGGCTTGAAGAGTAAGGAAATGTCAGTTGGCATGAAGGGTTGAGGAGTGGAACTGCTCCTGGTTGGGTCTCTAGACTATCTCTACTTATCTCATGGATCTGAAGAAGAAATAAAGTTATGATCCTGACTACACCTACAGACAGTGGATCTTTCATTATAGTAACATACTGCTCACGAGGCCACGTTCCTAAAACCTTGGTTAGTAAAGTGGTTACCGAGAGTTCATGTTCTGGGTACATGTTGGCCCATGACCGCCAATTGCTCAACAGTGCTCGCACAGGTGTAGAAGTGAGGGCACCAGGCCCCGGTGGGGATAACCTGAGCACTGGTCAAAGGCCAATTAACACAAATGATGACTCACATGATCTCAATAGAGCTCAAACCCATCTGAGACCCTTACGGGCTAGGAGACCCCCTGAGCATTTGCATGACTTCATTGTCGGATGATTTATTGTAATGTTCTTTGTTTCTGACATTTACATGCCTTTCCTTATCTTTGTTTTTCTCGGACATTTACATGCCTTTCCCTATCATTGTTTTCTTTTATTCCCTAACTGCGTGTAGACGAAAGGGGGGTATGTTGTGATGTTATTCCGCTCCACGCGCCACCGTGGAATGTTGGAATGCGGAACGTTCGAAGTCGAGCGCCGCATGCCAGCTGTCAGTTCTCACCGGCTGACTGAAGGCTGCGCGTGCGCTGATGTCTTGTTGCTGTTAAAAATAATGCTTTATTGAACCGCCACCCTGTCTCATGTTGTGGTTACAACATAAACCACAGTCGTTCAGTGGTTTCTAACTTCAGAGTGGGGCTGTTACTTTTACGAGCTGCTGCACTCTCTTGTGTTACGTTCAGGTTCCTAGGATAAGGCACAAAGTAGTGCTCTCAGGAGAGAAGTATCTCCAGCAGTTACTTATTGTTTGCCTATTTATACTTTGAATGCTTAAGAGAATTAAGGCCAGTTTCATTGGATTTCTTATCATTGTGGGTCCCAGGTCTCTTCACCTACTGGAGAATTTCAGTGCATCTACAGTGAATAATACTCGAGTGCAAGCTTTGAAGCTCCATGTAAGTGTAACCCTCTTAGATTGGTATCTGTATGACTGCTTGCTGTGTCTCTCACTGTCTTCTTACTTTCTCTGTACATACAGCTTTACACCAGATGAAGACAGGAGAACTAGACTAGACCAGATCCGTGAAGATGACCGTCTTTATTATTTTGTCCCCTTCCCTTTTCCCATGGGTACTCCTTTTTTCCACGCGGTATTCTGTTACGGTGTGGTGAGAGCAGTGTTCAGGGAGGGAAGCTATTCCTCACGTCATCGCTCCTGCTGGCTGCTACAGAAGAGGTTATTGGTGACTGCTACCTTGTGCTGCTGACAAACCTCGACACCATATAGTACTCCCTCTGTGCTAAGCGCAGGGTCTTCTTAGCGGACATGCAGTAGTTCTGGCGCCAACATTACTCCAGCTTCTTACACTCCAGTTTCATGTCCCTGAGCTTAGTGGAGTACCAGAGCTGCTTATATTTCCCTTTTTGAGGTCCAACGTCCCCAGTCAAATGTTTTTACCTTTCGTGGCGTCACTTCCTGTCGTGACATCACTTCCTGTCTTTGAGCGTCCCCCCACTTCTTTATTTAGGACTTGTATCTTGCACAGAGTGGATTAGCCCCTGGGCGGTGACAGGAGCTGGGCTGCCCTGGATCTCCAGGCAGGAGGAGAGTTCCTGCTGCATCAGAAGAAGTCTGTCCCTCCTCCTCCTCCTCCTGTCCTCATTCTGCAGCATTGTTTGTTTTTGACTTCCCTGCCCCACGTTCATGCTTCCTCGTGCCACATGTCCAGAAGGAATATGTTTTGCTGAAACCACTTCCTTCTCCCAGCAGAAGAGGAAACAAAGGAGCAGAGCATGGATTCTGCAGCCCTCACCGCCTCCTGCTCGGGGGGTGTTGCTGCAGTGCGACGCCATCTAGTTGAACCATCAGATACCCATGCGCGGGGGGGGGGCGGGGTTCAGAGTGTGCCCCTTGGGTGAGACACTGAACCTCAAGAGGGGGTTAGGGCTGTGGACAATGTTGTTTCAAGAGTAATGTATTCACCCCCCCCCCGCTTCCTCTCGGTGGGGGGGGTAGGGATTCTCTTCATCACTTCTACATCTCCATCTATTATTCCTACAAATTCAGCACCCACAGTGCAGGTCTCAAGAAAGAATGGAAAGAGGACTTACCACAAGCGGAAGACTGCCCTGAGAGGAAGAGAAGAGAGACAGCGTTAGACAGCACGAGCTCAAGGAACTCAGAAAACAGTCTCTGTGATAGGTGCACAAGAAAGATGCTTCAGGGCCTGTGCATTGTGTGAGATGCTCAAAGGATACACCAAGACTGGGGTGCAGCGGAGCCTTGGGGTCTTCACACCCGAGCCCCAGCCCTCCCTCCCTCTCGCTCTTTAATGTTTGTTCTATGGGTGGGTTCAGTCTGGGAGTCTGGTGGACACATAGACCAATGTCAAAGGGTGGCCAACACTTGATGGAGGTTGTTTTTTCCTAACTAGGGAAAGAGTGTCTTTATCCACGCATCAATATCTATGACTGTTACATTGAGTAAGCAACGCCCTATAAACAATTGTAACCCCCCCCTTTGACGGTTCTGTCCTGTGGATTACAGCCCCCCATGAATGTGGCCCCCATGCCCTAAAGTCACACCTGATGAGAGCCCCACACCGTGCAGCCCCGTGATGACCAATGGGATGGTTCTTGTGCTGCCTCTTCTGTGGCCCCATGTGCATCCCATGTGGTGGCACTAATGGTGGCTTCTGTGCTACCTCTTTGTGGCCCCATGTGCAGCCCATGTGGTGGCTTCTGTGCTGTCTCTTTGTGGCCCCATGTGCATCCCATGTGGTGGCTCCAATGGTGGCTTCTGTGCTGCCTCTTTGTGGCCCTATGTGCATCCCATGTGGTGGCTCCAATGGTGGCTTCTGTGCTGCCTCTTTGTGGCCCCATGTGCATCCCATGTGGTGGCTCCAATGGTGGCTTCTGTGCTGCCTCTTTGTGGCCCCATGTGCATCCCATGTGGTGGCACCACTGGTGGCTTCTGTGCTACCTCTTTGTGGCCCCATGTGCATCCCATGTGGTGGCACCAATGGTGGCTTCTGTGCTGTCTGTTTGTGGCCCCATGTGCAGCCCATGTGCAGCCCATGTGGTGGCTTCTGTGCTGCCTCTTTGTGGCCCCATGTGTAGCCCATGTGGTGGCTTCTGTGCTGCCCCGGCATCGCTCCAATCACGTCTAGTTCAAGGGGCCACCTGTGATGCCCATGGATGCTTTGATTCTCCTGCCCCTGGCCTGGAAAACATATTCTAAGGGAACAATCCCTTGTTGTAGATTGTGTTTGTAATGGAAAAAGCCCACCCTTTAAAACCCCTTCTGATTGGGTCAATATCATGGGACCCTGTGACTGGGTGCGTCATTCTATGTGGAGCAACCAGCATAAGCGAAGCGAGGTCCTTGTGTTGTTACCATCACATGCAGGGACCCATAAGATGGGGACCCCCTGCGGTGTATGTCCACGTGATCAGACCCCCACACACGGAGTACACCACGTCCCAGAGCCTGACAGTAGTGCATAGGGGGACCTGTGACCGGGTTTCACAAGCACACAGGGGCATATTATCAAGGTGCTGCGATAAAATGATCGCAACTTTAGTGCCTGTTTTCGGGCGAAAAGTGGCGATAATTTTATTGCAATATTAGCAAGGTCACGCTATCGTGTGAATCCATGCCTCCTGAATGCCCAGCTTTGCGTGGGCTTTCCTACCCAATATAATGTGAGAAATGTTGCTGACCAACAGTTCTCCAATTATCTAGCTTCACACTAACCTGCAGAGCGATAAGAAAAGTAGCGCTAACCGCGCTTATCGCTACTTTCCTTACGCCTGCTCTCAATCTGACGTAGCCATGATATCCAATGGAGGGTGGATATTATGGTTAAGTTTGCCCTGCCCTAACACCAAGCCATCGCACAAGGCTGTGCAAATATTACTGGATTTCCAGCGATAATCGCACATTCATCAGCCATCGCTTGGATTTTTATCGCTCTGGAGATAAGCATCGCTGATAGCACTTTATCTCAGCAATAAAATTCAGCGATAGCCGGCGATAATTATCCTCGTGCTAAGTGCGCTGAGTGATAATTATCGCCAGTTGTTGCTGATAGGCCTCTTAGTGCTGTGCAAGCACCAGCAGGAAATGTCCTACCCCAGCTCTTTTAATGATCAGTGCTGCCCCCTAGAGGACTGATTAAAGCTAGGGTGGAAGGAGAACCTGTGCAGTTTCTGGAGGAAATGCCAAACAAAGAGGGAAAGCCCTGGAGTAACATCTCTGTTACAGAGAGAGGCTGGCGAAGGGATTTCGATTCTACATTTTTGTCTAGAGTCTAACAGCAGCTTCAGAAATGAGTAGATTCTCTGCTTCCACTGAGTCAGTCAAATTGTGTGAAAGAGACGCCACTCATCTGCCAAGTACATCAAAGATTACTTTTTCGGTATGTATTCACACATTGACCTAGGATTCACATAATAACTTCAAGTGTCAGAAAATGTGAATATTAAAACATCATCAGACATGCTAAAAGGTTCAAGAGCAGCACCTGTTCTTTTTGTCCAAAATGGAAGTTTTCCAGACCAAATGCTTTCCTGGTGCTTGTTGGACCCGGCCTCATGGCGTGGTCCTACCCCTCCCGCATGGCGGGCCCAGGACGACATCAGCCCTCCTCCGGACCTCGGGCGGCCCCTTCGGCCCGACCCCGCACGCCCCAACACCACAGATCCGGATCCCCATCCCCGGCCTGGCTCCAGCGTAGGCCCATCACGACCTAAGCACGAAGCCGTGCCCGACTCCATCTTGGGTCCCCCACGTCACGACCACGTGGCCTCGGCCCAGGCCCACCCCCAGCGAAGCCCCGACATCGAGGCACCAAGATCCACCCAGGTGGTCGAGTGGCCTCTCGACAGATCCCGGAGGGAGAGGGGTTTCGATGGCCCTCCAGCCGTCCCCGGACGCCTGGTATCGATCGCCCTCCGGCCTCCCTGGGCGCTGGCTCCACCCCCCTGCTGGGTGTCTGGACACCATCATACCGGCCCCTCGGACCCCCAGGCGAGAGGGTCCGGACATCAAAGGACCTCCATCCTATATCTGGGCCAGCCCCGGAGTAGGACGCCAGTTGTATCCTGGACTGGAAGCCCTGCTGACGCTGTCACGGCCGACACCAGACGAACTCATCTCCGGTAACCTGAACCATCCGAGAGCCTGCTGGCGCTGCCGCGGCCTACCTTGCTGAACCATCCGAGAGCCTGCTGGCGCTGCCGCGGCCTACCTTGCTGAACCACCTGAGAGCCTGCTGGCGCTGCCGCGGCCTACCTTGCTGAACCATCTGAGAGCCTGCTGGCGCTGCCGCGGCCTACCTTGCTGAACCATCTGAGAGCCTGCTGCCGCGGCCTACCTTGCTGAAACCATTTGTAAGCCTGCTGGCGCTGCCGCGGCTCGAACCTCTCGGAACCCCCCAGCTCGAGGATTGAGAGCTGTGCGCAGGGTATCCCTTCCTCCGCCCAAAAGCTAGACTGTCCCGCTACCTTACCTCCCTTTTCGAGACTTTACGGATCCCTCGATCCGCCTGTATATACTGCCAAGAACCCGCAACCTTTATTACTTATAAAAGCTTGAGAACTTGACCTCCTGTGTGGTGTCCGTTTGTAGTGTTGTGATTACTCGGCTGTACGATCCTAGGAGAGGGCCCTCATCCAGGAGGCCTCTCGGTAACGCTCGGCTACGTCTCGACGGAGAGGTGGACCTAGGGGTGGTTCGTCAGACATCTTCTGCCTCCCCCGGGGTCGCCTTTCTAACATTGGTGGCAAGCGCCGGGATCTGAGCCCACGCAGATCGTACAGAGAGTGATTCACTCGCTACCAAGAAAAACCCACTGCGACCATGAGCACAGAATTCCAGAAAGAGAAAATGGAAGACTACAGTCACAAGGAGCTAAAGCAATTCTGCAAAGAACTGGGCATCGCTACCACTGGCTTAAGCACCAAAGAAGACTTTAAATCGGCCCTACAGGCCTGGGTGGACGCCGGCGAGGCGCCACCTCCGAGTGAAGATAACCCGGGCCCGAACGGAGGCCCGGGGGCCGAGACGAACCAGCGGGAGGGAGACCCGCAAACCCAGACACGGGTCTCTCCCACGAAGACGCCCGAGAACGAGAGAGGAACCGGCTCCACGAGTTGGATCTGGCTCGACTCCGACAAGAAGGAGAAATCCAACTGGCAGAACGGAAGCTAGCCCTCGAGGAGAAAAAACTCATGCTCGAGCACGAGCGCGTCCTCAAAGAAATGGAACTTAAAGCCAAGGCAAACGAGTCGGGCGTCGCCGGGGGAAAGACCTCACCCCCGCCGGTGGACACGAAGGTGCACATACCCAAGGATGTCGTCAAAGAGTACTATAAGAACGACGACATCCAACAGTGGTTCAAAGCCTACGAGGTCGCCATGACCGCTCATCGAGTACCCCTCAAGGACTGGGGCGCCGGCCTGTGGGGGAAGTTTATCAACGAAGGGAGAGACGCCCTGCTGGAACTCCCTGATACCGAGATGACCTCGTACGAGCACATGAAGACCGCCCTCCTCACTCGCTACGGACTCACCCCCGAGATGTACCGGCAGCGATTCCGAGACTGCAAAAAAATCCCCGGTACCACTTGGGTGGAGTACGTGAACTTTTACAGCAGAGCCTTCGAGGGGTGGATCAGAGGCTGCCAGGTCACCACCTACCAGCAGTTGGTCGACCTCATTCTATGGGAACATCTGTCCAATAACTGTTTCGTCGAACTCCGGCAGCACCTCCTCGACAGCAAATTGACTGAGCCACGAAAACTCGCTGTCGAGGCGGATCGATGGGCAAGCACCCGAGTTCCCCGGAGCACGATGGGAGACTACGGCCGGGGATCCCCGGGGAACCACCGACCACGAGGCGGCGGAGTAGGCCAGAGCCGGGGACGGGACGCCCCCCAGGGGTCCTCCCCTACTTCCACGTCGCCATCCCTGGGCCAGAGAGGGGGCCCCCCAGCCAGACCGGGGCCCCGCCCAAACATTACGTGTCATAGGTGCCAGCGACAAGGACATTATGCGAATGACCCCCTCTGCCCGATGAACCAGCGACCCGGCACCACCGGGCCCCCAGCCCGCCAGATCGCGGTAGCTGCCCTGGGTGAGGAAAGAAGTGAGGAAGAGGACGACGACCATGAACAGGCCGAGTGGGAGCCCGCCGCCATGACCTTAGCATGCCTGGGTACCCACGACCTGATCCCGCGAGGTCCGATCCCCGGCAACACCCAGAAATACCGCCAGTGGGTCACCATCAATGGTCGCCGGACCGAAGCCCTTCGTGACACCGGAGCCAGCGTGACAGCGGTCCGCTGCCATCTGGTGACCCCAGAACAGATCCTTCCTAACGTCCTGTGCCCAGTCCGGTCCGCAGATAACTCAGAGACTTTGTGCCAGATGGCCCGCATCCCCTTCGAGTGGGGAGGAGTGTCGGGCATGCTGAAAGTGACTGTCCGCGACGATGCCCCCGTGGACTGCCTCCTTGGGAACGACCTGGAAAGTTCCCCATGGGCTGGCGTCGAACGAAGAGAGCATCTGGGGATGCTAGGCCTTCCCGAATGGGTCTGTGCGACCACCCGCTCCATGTCCGCCCGAGCCTCCACCCCAGCGGGGGGAGCTCCGACCGAGGAACCAGAGTGGCCCGCACCTCCGCCACCCGTCGTCCCCGAGGACGCCGACCCCGAACACGGCCCCCAAGGGCCCGACCAAGAAGATCTCACCGAGCTCAACCACCTCCCAGAACTCGCTCAATGGCGCCAAGAAGGTGGCCCCACCCGCGAACAGTTTCGGCAGGAACAGAAAACCTGCCCCTCCCTCGAGGGGATTCGACAGCAAGCCGCTACTCAAGCCGCTGGAGACCCCGCGGGGTCCCACTGGGTCTATTGGGACAACGACCTCCTCTACAGTGAGCAGAAGATTGCTGAGCTAGGGGCCGGCCGGGTACTGGTCGTACCCCTCCGATTCAGAGACTTCCTCCTGAACTTAGCACATGATGTGCCCCTCGCCGGGCACCTGGGGCAGGACAAAACTTACAGCCGCCTGGTGACCCATTTCTACTGGCCAAGAATGCGCACCGATGTGCATAACCACTGCCGAACCTACCCGACCTGTCAAGCCAGCGGGAAGAGCGGGGGGAAAGTCAAAGCCCCGCTCCAGCCGTTCCCCGTGGTGACCACCCCCTTCGAGCGAGTAGGAATAGACATCGTAGGGCCCCTGGACCCCCGCACCTCGCAGGGACACCGCTTCATCCTAGTCCTGGTGGACCATGCCACCCACTATCCGGAGGCCATCCCCCTCCGAACCATCACGGCCCCCATGGTGGGCCGAGCCCACATGAGCATCTTCTCCCGAGTCGGCTTCCCCCGAGAAGTCGTGAGTGATCGGGGCTCCAACTTTATCTCGAAGCATATGCGATCCCTATGGCAACAGTGCGGGGTCGCCTACAAGTTCACCACCCCGTATCATACCCAAGGAAATGGACTAGTGGAACGATTTAACAGAACCCTGAAGGGATGATCAAGGGCCTAGAAGAGCCCCTCCGGCGCAAATGGGATGTCCTGCTGCCCTGCCTCCTGTTCGCCTACCGAGAGGTACCCCAGAAATCCCTGGGGTTCAGCCCTTTTGAACTCTTGCACGGACACCCGGTTCGAGGCCCCCTCAGCCTGGTCAAGGAAGGCTGGGAGACAGCCGTTCGAGATGCCCCACCGGATGTCTACCGGTACCTCCTGACACTCCGCAATCAGACTCGGAAGTTCCGAGAACTTGCCGAGGCCAACCTGGAGGCTAGTCAAGAAGAGATGAAACGCTGGTATGACCAGAACGCCTCGTCCATCGAGTTCGAGCCGGGCCAGCAAGTCTGGGTCATGTCCCCGGTTGAACCGTGTGCCCTCCAGGACAAATGGACGGGGCCCTTCAAAGTGGTGGAGCGCAAGAGCCCCGTCACCTACCTGGTAGACATGGAGTCCCCCAGGAATCCCCTCCGGGTTCTACACGCTAACCGGCTCAAGCCGCACTTTGCACGCACTGAACTGAGTCTGCTGCTGGCGACCGATGACGGAGCTGAAGACGACTCCGAGCCACTACCAGATCTCCTCAGCACCACCGAGAAAGACGGCTACTTCGAAGGGGTCCGGCTCTCCCCTACCCTGACCCCAGAGCAGCAACAAGACTGCCGGAAGCTGCTGGGGCAGTTTGCGGATCTGTTTTCCCTCACGCCGGGGGTCACCCGGTGGTGTGTCCACGATGTGGATACCGGAGACAGCCCACCTGTAAAACACCGAGCTTTCCGAGTGCCCGACCGGGTTCGGGCCTGCATCCAATCGGAAGTGGCCAAAATGTTGGCCCTGGGGGTAGTCGAGCCCTCCAACAGTCCCTGGGCCAGTCCCGTTGTCCTGGTCCCTAAAGCCGCCTCCCCCGGAACCGCTCCGGAGCTCCGGTTCTGTGTTGACTACAGGGGACTGAATGCAGTCACCAGGACCGACGCCCATCCCATCCCCAGGGCGGATGAACTGATCGATCGCCTAGGGGCCGCCAAATACCTCAGCACCTTCGATCTCACGGCGGGGTATTGGCAGATCGGCCTTACCCCTGGTGCACAAGAGCGATCGGCCTTCTCGACCCCTGATGGCCACTATCACTTCAAAGTGATGCCCTTCGGCATGAAAAATGCGCCGGCCACCTTCCAGAGACTAGTGAACCAGGTGCTGGCCGGACTAGAGGAATACAGCGCCGCCTATCTAAATGACATTGCGGTGTACAGCCTTCAGTGGGATGCGCACCTGACCCACCTCTGGAAGGTCCTGACGGCCCTCCGGCAGGCCGGACTAACCATCAAAGCCAGCAAATGCCAGATAGGCCAAGTGTCAGTGACCTATCTGGGACACCAAGTGGGGAGCGGCCAAGTAGCTCCCCTCCAACCAAAGATAGACGCCATCCGGGCCTGGGAGCCCCCGGTCACCCAGACCGCCGTCCGAGCCTTCCTGGGGCTCATCGGATACTATCGGCGATCTATAAAAGACTACGGGAGCATTGTGGGGCCCCTCACAGAACTGACCTCAAAGAAATTACCCCAGAAGGTGCACTGGACCCCTGCGTGCCAAACAGCCTTTGAGACTTTAAAGACTGCCATGTGCACCGCCCCTGTGCTCCAGGCCCCCGACTACAGCAGAGAGTTTATAGTCCAAACCGACGCCTCGGAGCACGGCATCGGGGCGGTCCTGTCCCAAGTTAACCCCGAAGGAATCGACCGGCCTGTGGCCTTCATCAGCCGACGCCTCCTGGCAAGAGAACAGCGGTGGAGTACCATCGAGAGGGAAGCCTTTGCCGTGGTGTGGGCACTCAAGAAGCTCCGGCCCTACCTCTCCGGCACCCACTTCCGAGTCCAGACCGACCACCAGCCCCTGCGTTGGTTGATGCAGATGCGGGGAGAAAACCCGAAACTGCTGCGCTGGTCCATTTCTCTGCAGGGGATGGACTTCACTGTGGAGCATCGCCCCAGCAACGACCACGCCAATGCTGACGGCCTGTCCAGATTCTTCCGCCTCGGCGAGGAGAACCCCCAAGAAGATGGGTGACTCTCCCCTGCCTTCAGCTGGGGGGGACGCGTGTTGGACCCGGCCTCATGGCGTGGTCCTACCCCTCCCGCATGGCGGGCCCAGGACGACATCAGCCCTCCTCCGGACCTTGGGCGGCCCCTTCGGCCCGACCCAGCACGCCCCAACACCACAGATCCGGCTATCATCCCGGATCCCCATCCCATCCCCATCTCCAGCGTAGGCCCATCACGACCTAAGCACGAGGCCGTGCCCGACTCCATCTTGGGTCCCCCACGTCACGACCACGTGGCCTCGGCCCAGGCCCAGACCCCAGCGAAGCCCCGACATCGAGGCACCAAGATCCACCCAGGTGGTCGAGTGGCCACTCGACAGATCCCGGAGGGAGAGGGGTTTCGATGGCCCTCCAGCCGTCCCCGGACGCCTGGTATCGATCGCCCTCCGGCCTCCCTGGGCGCTGGCTCCACCCCCCTGCTGGGTGTCTGGACACCATCATCCCGGCCCCTCTGACCCCGAGGCGAGAGGGTCCGGACATCAAAGGACCTCCATTCTATATCTGGGCCAGCCCCGGAGTAGGACGCCAGTTGTATCCTGGACTGGAAGCCCTGCTGACGCTGTCACGGCAGACACCAGACAAACTCATCTCCGGTAACCTGAACCATCCGAGAGCCTGCTGGCACTGCCGCGGCCTACCTTGCTGAACCATCCGAGAGCCTGCTGGCGCTGCCGCGGCCTACCTTGCTGAACCACCTGAGAGCCTGCTGGCGCTGCCGCGGCCTACCTTGCTGAACCATCTGAGAGCCTGCTGGCGCTGCCGCGTCCTACCTTGCTGAACCATCTGAGAGCCTGCTGCCGCGGCCTACCTTGCTGAAACCATTTGTAAGCCTGCTGGCGCTGCCGCGGCTCGAACCTCTCGGAACCCCCCAGCTCGAGGATTGAGAGCTGTGCGCAGGGTATCCCTTCCTCCGCCCAAAAGCTAGACTGTCCCGCTACCTTACCTCCCTTTTCGAGACTTTACGGATCCCTCGATCCGCCTGTATATACTGCCAAGAACCCGCAACCTTTATTACTTATAAAAGCTTGAGAACTTGACCTCCTGTGTGGTGTCCGTTTGTAGTGTTGTGATTACTCGGCTGTACGATGCTAGGAGAGGGCCCTCATCCAGGAGGCCTCTCGGTAACGCTCGGCTACGTCTCGACGGAGAGGTGGACCTAGGGGTGGTTCGTCAGACATCTTCTGCCTCCCCCGGGGTCGCCTTTCTAACAGTGCTACAATCACAAACCACAATATTATGGGTAAACAAAGACAGATGCCAGGCTCTCTGGGCATGGGGCCGCTCGAGGGTGCACGGTGAGGGTGAATGAAGACAGATGCCATACTCCCTGGGCATGGGCCGCTCGAGGCGTTCACGGTGAGGGTGAATGAAGACAGATGCCATGCTCCCTGGGCATGGGGCCGCTCGAGGGTGCACGGTGAGGGTGAATGAAGACAGATGTCATGCTCCCTGGGCATGGGCCGCTCGAGGGTGCACGGTGAGGGTGAATGAAGACAGATGCCATGCCCCCTGGGCATGGGCCGCTCAAGGCGTGCACGGTGAGGGTGAATGAAGACAGATGCCATGCTCCCTGGGCATGGGACGCTCGAGGCGTGCACGGTGAGGATCAATAAAGACAGATGCCATGCTTCCTGGGCTTGGGGCGGCTCGAGGCTTGCACGGTGAGGGTGAATGAAGACAGATGCCATGCTCCCTGGGCATGGGACGCTCGAGGCGTGCACCGTGAGGGTGCATGAAGACAGATGCCATGCTCTCTGGGCATGGGCCGCTCGGGGCATGCACGGTGAGGGTGAATGAAGACAGATGCCATGCTCCCTGGGCATGGGACGCTCGAGGCGTGCACGGTGAGGTTGCATGAAGACAGATGCCATGCTCCCTGGACTTGGGGCGGCTCGAGGCTTGCACGGTGAGGGTGAATGAAGACAGATGCCATGCTCCCTGGACATGGGGCCGCTCGAGGCGTGCACGGTGAGGGTGAATGAAGACAGATGCCATGCTCTCTGGGCATGGGGCTGCTTGAGGCGTGCACGGTGAGGTTGAATGAAGACAGATGCCATGCTCCCTGGACATGGGGCCGCTCAAGGGTGCATGGTGAGGGTGAATGAAGACAGATGCCATGCTCCCTAGGCATCGGGCTGCTTGAGGCGCGCACAGTGAGGGTGAATGAAGACAGATGCCATGCTCTCTGGGCATGGGGCTGCTTGAGGCGTGCACCGTGAGGGTGCATGAAGACAGATGCCATGCTCTCTGGGCATGGGCCACTCGAGGCGTGCACGGTGAGGGTGAATGAAGACAGATGCCATGCTCTCTGGGCATGGGGCCGCTCGAGGCGTGCACGGTGAGGGTGAATGAAGACAGATGCCATGCTCTCTGGGCATGGGGCTGCTTGAGGCTCGCACAGTGAGGGTGAATGAAGACAGATGCCATGCTCTCTGGGCATGGGTCTGCCTGAGGCGTGCACCGTGAGGGTGCATGAAGACAGATGCCATGCTCCCTGGGCTTGGGACGGCTCAAGGCGTGCACGGTGAGGGTGAATGAAGACAGATGCCATGCTCCCTGGGCATGGGACGCTCGAGGCGTGCACGGTGAGGGTGAATGAAGACAGATGCCATGCTCCCTGGGCATGGGACGCTCGAGACGTGCACGGTGAGGATCAATGAAGACAGATGCCATGCTCCCTGGGCTTGGGGCCACTCGAGGCGTGCACGGTGAGGGTGAATGAAGACAGATGCCATGCTCTCTGGGCATGGGCCGCTCGAGGCGTGCACAGTGAGGGTGAATGAAGACAGATGCCAGGCTCTCTGGGCATGGGCCGCTCGAGGCGTGCACGGTGAGGGTGAATGAAGACAGATGCCATGCTCTCTGGGCATCGGGCAGCTCGAGGCGTGCACGGTGAGGGTGAATGAAGACAGATGCCATGCTCTCTGGGCATGGGGCTGCTTGAGGCTCGCACAGTGAGGGTGAATGAAGACAGATGCCATGCTCTCTGGGCATGGGTCTGCTTTAGGCGTGCACCGTGAGGGTGCATGAAGACAGATGCCATGCTCCCTGGGCTTGGGGCGGCTCAAGGCGTGCACGGTGATGGTGAATGAAGACAGATGCCATGCTCCCTGGGCATGGGACGCTCGAGGCGTGCACGGTGAGGATCAATGAAGACAGATGCCATGCTCCCTGGGCATGGGACGCTCGAGGCGTGCACGGTGAGGATCAATGAAGACAGATGCCATGCTCCCTGGACTTGGGGCCACTCGAGGCGTGCACGGTGAGGGTGAATGAAGACAGATGCCATGCTCCCTGGGCATGGGACGCTCGAGGCGTGCACGGTGAGGGTGAATGAAGACAGATGCCATGCTCCCTGGGCATGGGACGCTCGAGGCGTGCATGGTGAGGGTGAATGAAGACAGATGCGATGCTCCCTGGGCATGGGACGCTCGAGGCGTGCACGGTGAGGGTGAATGAAGACAGATGCCATGCTCCCTGGGCATGGGACGCTCAAGGCGTGCACGGTGAGGGTGAATGAAGACAGATGCCATGCTCCCTGGGCATGGGACGCTCGAGGCGTGCACGGTGAGGATCAATGAAGACAGATGCCATGCTCCCTGGGCATGGGACGCTCGAGGCGTGCACGGTGAGGATCAATGAAGACAGATGCCATGCTCCCTGGGCTTGGGGCCACTCGAGGCGTGCACGGTGAGGGTGAATGAAGACAGATGCCATGCTCCCTGGGCATGGGACCGCTCGAGGGTGCACCCTGAGGGTGAATGAAGACAGATGCCATGCTCCCTGGGCATGGGACCGCTCGAGGGTGCACCCTGAGGGTGAATGAAGACAGATGCCATGCTCCCTGGGCATGGGACGCTCGAGGCGTGCACCGTGAGGGTGCATGAAGACAGATGCCATGCTCTCTGGGCATGGGCCACTCGAGGCGTGCACAGTGAGGGCAAATGAAGACAGATGCCATGCTCCCTGGGCATGGGACGCTTGAGGCGTGCACCATGAGGGTGCATGAAGACAGATGCCATGCTCTCTGGGCATGGGCCACTCGAGGCGTGCACAGTGAGGGCAAATGAAGACAGATGCCATGCTCTCTGGGCATGGGCCACTCGAGGCGTGCACAGTGAGGGCAAATGAAGACAGATGCCATGCTCCCTGGGCATGGGCCGCTCGGGGGTGCACGGTGAGGGTGCATGAAGACAGATGCCATGCTCCCTGGGCATGGGGCTGGGCGAGGCGTGCATGGTGCGGGCAAATTAATCTTTTCAAATGTGGCTCCACTTGCCTGGATTCCTTCTCAGGGTTCAATACATTGCTCTACTGGTCACATAAGTGGCTGTACTCACCAGAAGCCCGCCCTGGAAGAAGGATGTCCATGGAGCCCAGCAGGAGCAGGAGAAAAGAAAACGAGAATCAGGATTAGTGATAGCAATATGACACCAGACGAGTGAAACATTGTGGACGATGGCGAGAGACCTGCAGATACTTTCAGCAAGTGGGACAGCATTATTATACATTCAATCAAACCATGGGCAATAAACCAAAGCAGTTTTACCAAACAGATTACGCCGCCATCCGGTTTGTAAAGCTCCCTTCTCACATCTAGCAACTTGTCTGTCCTTCCCCAGTGTCCCTTTTAATAATTCCTTACGATCTTGAATCACAGGCCCCTTATCCTCTGTCAACCCTTCGATTTGAAAAGTGCGCCCTATCACCCTCTCTTTTCTTGTCCTTGGCCCGTCTAATGGGACAGTGCGCTCTATCACCCTCTCTTTTCTTGTCCTTGGCCCGTCTAATGGGACAGTGCGCTCTATCACCCTCTCTTTTCTGGTCCTTGTCCTGTGTATCTAGGCCTTCTTCCAGGGATTCTGCTCAGGAACAGAACTACGATTGGGATCATAGAGCATCAGAGTGTATATATGTGGTGTGTACTGGAACTATGTTGGGTGCATTGGATTAGTGACATGTGTAATTGTGTGGCATGAAATTGTGTGGTGTGGAGTGGATTTGTGTAGTGGCATTATGTGCTGTGACGATATATGGTTACCAATTGTGTGGCATTCAGTGTAGTGGCATTATGTGGAGTGGGATTGTGTGTTGCGGAGTGGTAAGTGGTACAGTTTAATTATGTGTTGTGCTGTTGAATTTTTCAGCACAATGTGGAATTGTGTGTTGTGGATTGGATGTATGTGGTGTGTTGTGTAACTGTGTTGTTGAGTTGTATTATGTGGTTTGGTGTTAAATTATGTGGTGTTGATTGGAAATGTGTGGAGCCGAATTGTGTTGCATGGAAATGTGTATTTTTAGTGATGGAAAGAACAAACAGGTAGGAGCTAAGCATCTGATATGTGTGTTTAAAAAAAAGGAGCTGGCGCAATTGGCATTGGAAATGTAAATGTCTCTTACCTATGTGTTATGGATTGGACTGGATGTATGTTGTGTGTACAAATTATGTGAGTTAGATTGGACTTGCTAGTTGTGGTATTGTGTGGTGTGAAATTGTGTGGTGTGGATTTGTGTAGTGGAATTTTGTGGTAAGATGTGCAGTTGTATTATGTGGATAGTAATGATATGTTTTTGAGTGTATTGGAATTATGTGGAGTGGGACTGTGTGTAAGGGAGTGTAAGTATGCGGAATGGCATTTTGTGTTGTGGAGTGTTATGTAGTGGAGTAACATAAAATATCTTCTAGTTTATTTGTCCTTGCAATGCTGCAACCTCTTCCTGCCTGGTGTAATGCTTGTTTGTTATAGCTTTTATTTTTTTATGAGTGGAGGGACATAAACAATAGGAGGGTGGAGATTGAGAAATAGTACCTGAATTACAATACGAGCAGTTAATGGACAAATGGAGAGAATCAACAGATGCCAGATTCCGAGGGCACACTGAAGTGGTGCTGAGTAATGCTGAAGTGGTGGTGTTCTGGTGTGGAGGTGAACCTGAGTGTTACTGAGGTGGTGCTGGGAGATGATGAGAGATGATGAGGAGATGCTGAGGTGGTGCTGAGTGATGCTGGGTTGGTGCTGAGTGACGCTGAGTTATGCTGAGGTGGTGGTGCTGCGTTGTTGCTGCATGATGCTGAGTTGGTGCTTTGCTGAGGTGGTGGTGCACTGATGCTGAAGGCGTGCTGCGTTGGCGCTAAGTTGCTGCTGAGTTGGGGCTGTGCTGGTGGTGGTGCACTGATGCAGAGATTGTGCTGTGCTTATGCTGAGATGGTTCTTTGCTGATGTTGTGGTGCTGCGCTGGTGCTGAGTTGGTGGTGCACTGTGGAGGTAGTGCTGTGCTGATGCTAAGATGAGGCTGCGCTGATGCTGAGGTGGTGGTGTTCAGGCAGTGCTTTGCTAATCCGGAGATTGTGCTGCATTGGTGCTGCTCCGATAGTGGGTTGGTGCTGAGTTTCTGCTGAGGTGGGGCTGCGTTGGTGGTGCACTGATGCTGAGATAGTGCTGTGCTAAAGCTGAGATGGTGAAGTGCTGATGTTAAGGTGGTTCTGCGCTGGTGCTGAGATGGTGCTGTGCCGATGCTGAGTTGGTGCTGCACTGGTGGTGGTGATAAGGAGGTGGTGCTTTTCTGATGCTGAGGTGGTGTTGAAGTGATGTTTATCCTTTAACAGTATCCCTTAAGGCTCCTAACCACTAACTTCCTGGTGAATTTGATTAATTATAAAATGCCACCTATACCAGTGTAGTGTGTCAGAGCACTTTGCATCACAAACGAATTACACAGAGACAATCAATCATACGTGTATACATTAGTTTAAAGGAAATGTTACATAAGACAGAGGACTTCAGGGTGTAGGATTCACAAGCCATGCATGTTGGTAGGCAGCATTGCTAAAGAGTGCTGGGGCCCCAGAAGCACAAACTCAGAATTGAAAACAGAACACCATAGTTGGGGGGTTCTCTCAAATAAAAAAATGGATTTCTACCTGGTGAACCCTTTTTGCAACATTAATAATATCTGCTCTAATCTATACTTTGCAGTGCATGCAGTTCTTTGATGACAGTTATAAATTCTCTGTTTTAAGTTAGGATTTTAACTTATAAGCTGCAAGTAACAGAAAAGCAGTAACCCACTGAGCCTATTTACATTTTATGAACTTCGTGATCTGCACGGTACTTTCTTTGAAGCTGGCATATTAACCCATTAACCCTCTGCACTACCTTGCAATGAGTCAAAACTTCTTCCACTAGACAACTCCCATCTCTCCAGCAAGTTTAATAATCACCGGAGTTATCTCGACAGTTTTATTGTCTGGAAGCCAGGGGGTGTCAGCCAGTGCTTTTAAAAGCACAATGAACTCTGAAACATTGCCCCTCTGAAGTTGGTACCCAGTACGATCGCACCGCCCCTGTGCCCGCCCTGCGTTCTTGTTCTGAATTCATTTAGTGTAGTACATTCAAATGCACATTTTACAGGAGACATTCTTCCAGAAGGAACATTTTGGCCTCTGCACTAAACCGATGAGGAGAGCCCTCGAATTCCTCAGCCAGCAGCCAAGCTCAGGTCCTGGAGGGGAGGAAAGGACACAAGCAGCTGCAGATTAAAGCATCATTTGAGGTGTTGATTTAATGGAACTGAGCCATTACCTCCTCGTCCTGTCTCCCCGTCCCATTCCTGGTGATGTGAGCAGCTAGTCTGCTCTACAGAACCCCTACCTAGCTGAGCTGTTGGCACTTCCCCCTAGGATGACGTCACCATCACGTGACTACAAAAGGGGGAAGTGCCGGAAGAAACATCCTGTTTTTTCTTTTCTGCAGTCTACGACCGCGTTCCTGGCTGTGCTGTGGAGGCTTCCTGTTATGGTGAGTCTCCGTGTTACTTTATTTTTGTTTGCGGCGGCCTGCTCTAGCGGCCACCTGTGTTTTCTTTTATGCCATTTCCCCCGTGTTGGGCTCCGTGTTGGAGCTTCCTTTTTTCACGCGGCTCGCGTTAGCGCCCGTCTCTGTTCTAGGGGCACTATTCTTCACGCGGCTCGCGTTAGCGGCCGTCTCTGTTCTAGGGGCTCTATTGTACACGCGGCTCGCGTTAGCGGCCGTTTCTGTTGTTTGTGCTTGTTAGTGCTCACCTGGCTTGGGTTGGCCTGCTCCAGCGGCCGTTCCCGGGTTTTCTCCGGTCCATTTTTTTGCCCTGCTCTAGCGGGCTGGGGCTTTCTTTGGAGTTGGGTGTCCTGCATCTTTTTAGGGGGCGATTTTGGCGACTGGCTGGGCTTCTTATGCCGGCCCAGTTTTTTTCTCCTCCCACAGGTGTTCGGGTCCTCGGCTATATCTGAGGTCCTTGTTGGGATGTTTTTTGTCCTTGTTTTTGCCTGTTGGGTGTGTTGTTTGGACTTTTGGCTTCCGCGATGGATTCGGATGCTTCTTCTTCTGCGGCCCCTCTGGTTGCCCTGCGCCTCATGATTAATGAGGCTGTGGCTGCTGCTTTCCTGGCTAGGGACGCGGCTGGACCTCCTCCCAAGGTGCCTCGTGTTTCTTTGGATGCGCAGGCTGATCCTGTGGATGACTTTGATCCTGATGAGGATGAGGGTGTCCGTGGTCGTTTTGTTCAGGGTGCTGAGCTCACTGAACTGTTTGCCCATGTGCGGTCCAACTTGGGTTTTTCTCCTCCTGCGGATGCTGTTGTGGAGGATGACTTTTTTACGCAGTATGTCCAGCCTGCTCCGGATTCTTTGCCTTTGCATAGTGCAGTGCGCAATGTGCTGTCTCACGAGTGGAAGGAGGTGGACAAGTCTTCTTTTCCTCGTTTCCTGTCCAGACGTTACCCTCTTGAGGGTTTTGCTGATGAGTTCCCTCAGGCTGTGAAAGTGGACAATTTAATGGCTGGCCTTTCCTCTAAGGGTTTGGTTGTTTCTGAGGACGCCCTTCCTGCGGACGCTGTGGATAAGCGTGTTGAGGGGGCGGTGAAGCGTTCCTATGCTGCTTCTAATTTCTCTGTCCGGGCAACTGCGTATTCCAACTATATGGTTCAGTCGCTCCTTAAAGACTTCCAGTCTCTGTCTGTTCTGCTGAATGATGGCGAGGATGCCACGCCTCTTCTGTCTTTGATGGAGTTGCAGGTCCGCTACCTTTCGGACATTTCCTTTCACAATTTGGGGGCGGCGGCCGCTGCTTCTGGTGCGTCCATTGCTGCCCGTCGTCATATTTGGATGCGTTCCTGGAAGGCGGACTCTTCCCAGAAGTCAGTTCTCCTTAAATTGCCTTTTGAGGGTTCGAAGGTGTTCGGTCCTCTGCTGGAGGGCATGGTTAAGCAGTCGGCGGAGAACCGCAAGCTGGTGGCCCCGGTCCGTCCTCCTTCTCGGGGCGTGGATTTGGTTATTGTCGCGCTTTTGGGCCTCCTGCTCGTGGCGCTTCTCAGCCCTTTCGTGGCAGGGGTCGTGGCCGGGGGGCCCCTGGAAGTGCCAAGCCCCGGGCCGCTGCCAGTGTTGCCGCCACCGCTTCCTCCTCTTCTCAATGACTGTCTGCCTTTGCCAGTGGGTGGTCGCCTCCAGTGCTTCCGCGCCCAGTGGTTGTCTGTCCCGGACGCCTGGGCGATTCGGACTGTTTCGGAGGGTTGCCGGATAGAGTTTTTCTCTCCTCCTCCTCCGGGTTTTGTACGGACTCCTCTGCCCCGTCTGCCTCTAAGGCGAGATGCTTTGTTGGCCGGCGTGCGGATCCTGTTGGAGAAGAGGGCTATTGTGGAGGTGCCACCTCTGGAGAGGGGCATGGGGTGCTACTCCATTCTTTTTCTCGTTTCCAAGAAAGACACTTCGGATCTTCGACCTGTCTTGGATCTGAAGCGGGTAAATCGCTTCGTGCTCCGTCGTCCTTTCAAAATGGTGACTCTCCAGTCCATCCTGCCTCTGGTCCTTCCGGGTGGCTTCCTGGCGTCCCTGGACCTGATGGATGCTTATCTTCATGTTCCTGTCCATCCGGACGACCAGTGTTTCCTCCGGTTTGCTGTGGGGAACAGGCATTTTCAGTTCCGGGTGCTCCCGTTCGGCCTTTCGTCGGCTCCCAGGGTGTTCACCAAGCTGTTGGCCCCTCTGGTGGGTATTCTTCATTCCATGGGGCTGCTGGTTTTTCCTTACTTGGATGACTGGTTGATTGTCTCTCCTTCTTTTTCGCAGGCTCTGTTGGATGTGGACCAGGTGTGTCTTCTGCTGGGGTCCTTTGGGTTCCTTATCAACCACAGGAAATCCTCCCTGGTGCCCTCCCAGTCCCTGAAATTCCTGGGGGCTCTCTCCAGAATGGACTTGGACATGGTTTTTCTCTCCCAGGAGCGCCAGTTGACTTTGTTTCGTCACCTTTCCTGGCTTCTGTCCCAGTCCCGGGTGTCTGCCCGTCTCTGGTTGCGGAGTCAGGGGGAGATGGCGTCCACTCTGCATCTCCTTCCTTGGTCCAGGCTGCATCTCTACCCACTGTTGCATCATGTCCTGTCTCACTGGGATCCTGCCTCCTTGGACTACGAGACTCTCATCCCTGTCACTCCGGGGATTCAGGCGGATCTCCAGTGGTGGTTGTCCCCTCTGTCTCTGTCCCGGGGGTTCGATCTCCTTCATCCTCTGTCTGTGGTCGTTTTGTCCACGGATGCCACTGCTCTGGGATGGGGTGCCGTTCTGGGTGCCTCCAAGGCTCAGGGTCGGTGGTCCGGCTTCGAGTCCCTCCAGTCGTCAAACTGGAAGGAGCTGAGGGCGGTTTGGTTGGCTCTTCTTTGGTTCGCTCCTCTCCTTCGGGGTCGGGCGGTCTCTGTGCAGACCGACAATCAGGTGGTTCGTGCTTATGTGAATCACCAGGGGGGCATGTGCCATGCCCTATTTCTCCTTTCCCGGAAGATCGGCCTGTGGGCCGAATCGAATCTCTTGTCTCTGACGGCAGTCTATCTTCCGGGGAAGGAGAATGGGCCTGCAGACTCTTTGAGCCGGGTGTTCCCGTCCTCGGTGTCCATCTGTCTGTCCCCGGATCTGTTCGATCTGATTGTCCTCCGGTTCGGCCTTCCTTGGCTGGATCTTTTTGCCTCAGAGGAGTCCGCCCTTCTTCCTCGGTTTTGCAGCATCGTCCCCTCTCCTCTGGCGTGGGCCACCGATGCTTTCTCGATTCCTTGGTCGAGGGGTCTGCTGTTTGCCTTCCCTCCGTTTGCCTTGATTCCGAGGGTCCTCCGGAAGATTCGTTGGGATCGGGTGGAGGTTCTCCTGGTTGTTCCGGAATGGTCTCGGCGGTCTTGGTACCCCCTTCTGCTGGCTTTTTCGGTTCGCCCTCATTGGCGGTTTCCCCTGTGTCCCTCCCCTCTGAGGGTTCCTCTTCTCGGCCTTGCCTCCCTGCGTCGCCTCCGGCTGGGGGTTTGGCACTTGAGAGGTTGAATTTGCTGGATTTGGGTTGCTCGTTGGAGGTTGCCCAGTGTCTTCAGCTTTCCAGGTGTCCTTCCACCTTGCGTTCTTATGCCCGGCACTGGAAGAGTTTTTCTACTTGGTGTATGGGGAGGGGTCTCTCTCCTGACTCCTGTTTGGCCGTGAAGGTGCTGGACTTCTTGAGGGATGGTTTCGTCCTGGGGCTTGCGGTTTCTTCCCTGCGGGCTCAGTGGGCTGCCATTCTTGTTTTCGGGGTTCCTCTGTTTCCTCTGTCTCCCCGTTGGTGGCTCGCCTTCTGCGGAGTTTCTTGCTCCAGCGTCCTGTTTCCCATTCGCCTGTGCCTCCTTGGGATCTTCCTTTGGTTTTGCGGGCTTTGACGGGGCCTCCTTTTGAGCCGTTGGACTCCGTGGCCCTGAAGTTCCTTTATGCGAAGGTTATTTTTCTAGTGGCCATTACCTCTGGGCGGAGGGTTGGTGAGATTGGTGCGCTGATGGCTTCTCCCCCCTTCTTATGCTTCTGCGCTGACAAGGTCATTCTCCGTCCGAGTCAGTTCTTTCTTCCTAAGGTGGTTTCTTCCTTTCACTGTCAGGAGGATATTGTTCTCCCAGTCTTTTTTCCGGTTCCTTCTTCTCCTGAGGAGGTGCTCCTCCATTCTTTGGATGTGTTGAGGGCTCTCAGCATCTACTTGGAGCGTACGGCTGGGTTTCGTAAAGTGGATTCCCTGTTCGTCACCTATGGCCTGTCGGGTATGGGGCTTCGCCCTTCTCTGTCCGCCTTGTCTCGTTGGGTCAAGGGCGCTGTGGTTTCTGCTTACGATTCTGCCCGGTGTCCCCTGCCTTCTTCTGTTCAGGGTCGGTCGACTCGTAGTGTTTCTGCCTCCTGGGCCATGTTCAAGGGGGCCTCTTTGAGGGACATTTGCAATGCTGCCACGTGGGCTTCTCCCCACACTTTTGTTGCCCATTATCGTCTTGAATTGGGGATGGCGGCCTCTGCTGCTTTTGGGGCTTCTGTCCTGTCTGCTGTACATGATTTGTGATCTGTACTTGTTTTTGTTGATTAAAATGGACCTGTTTCTTGCTTTATTCTGGTCTGTTTTTTTCTTACAATCACCGTGTGCTTGGGTATGGGCTCACATCATCAGGAATGGGACGGGGAGACAGGACGAGGAGGTAATGCCCGGTTACTCACCGGTAATACCCATTACTCCGAGTCCTGGTCTCCCCGTCCTATTCCTGAGCCCTTCCCTCCCTCCCTGGTTTGGGGGTGTCTGTGGGTGATTGTCTGTGTTTCGTTCTGTTGTCTTTGGTATTTCAGGATGTTTCTTCCGGCACTTCCCCCTTTTGTAGTCACGTGATGGTGACGTCATCCTAGGGGGAAGTGCCAACAGCTCAGCTAGGTAGGGGTTCTGTAGAGCAGACTAGCTGCTCATATTATCAGGAATGGGACGGGGAGACCAGGACTCTGAGTAATGGGTATTACCGGTGAGTAACCGGGCAATGCCCTGTGCGTAAGTAGTGATTTGGAGCTGCAGTAGCTAGAAGGCATGGCTGGCTGCTGCTGGCTTTGAAGCTGACGCATGGAAAGGAAGAGAGCCAGGGCGGTTTCCAAAGACCCTCAAAGAGGCAATCCATGCCAGTTATAGCCTTGTGGGGCCCAGACCGGTTGTCAAAGTGTTTTGTGCCTGTTTCTGGAGGAAATTAGAAGAGGCAGACTTAAAACCACAATAATTAATGGATTGCATTCCAAGCCATCCTGGGAGCTGCCTTTGGGAAGAAAACAAAAGAATCCCAGCCACAGGGAAGGAGCTGGGAGGGGAATGCTGTAATTAAATGTAAGCAGCTACGTCTGAGCACCCACAGTGTAACATGAGGTTCAAAACATAATAACATAGCACCCCCACGAGCAGATCACCAGAACAAAGCGTGATGATATTGTTCTAAGTGCCTGTTCCTTGGAGAGAAAAGGAGGGACGAAGAGGCAGGTCTGGCCACTAGTAAGTAAGGATTTTTAAAGGACATTGAAACAAACAAATAAGAAGCAAAGAATGTCATTTGTCCCCCAGAGATATATGTATACTAAAGTATACAGTAGGTCGTACACTTACGATCGACCTAATGAAAAAGAGACACAAAGGAAGTTTACAATGTTTATTTATACTATTTTGCTCTAAGAATCAGTACTTGCGCTACAATTAGAGAACACATGCCTTTCAAAAATATCACCAGCATGGTTAACAAATCACATACCATAAAATGCCGTGCCATGGTATTAGGCATATTAGCCAACTCCCCACCCCCATGCTACTGAAGAAAAATGAATATATGTATTTTATAGATCTCTGGGATTAGTGGCGAACCCCGTACCTTAGCATATACAGCTGAATGTTCTACGTCTCAGTTGACGCTGCACTATTGCTATTTTCTCAGTGTGTGTTTTACCAGAATCCCTGTCCTCAGTTTTATGACAAGATACGTTTCTTCAAACACAGCAGCTGCGTTCCTTTATTATGTCTTGGTCCAGAGTCTGACCGGAGAGAATAACAAGGGACAATGTTGCTTGACCTTGTCTAGGCTGTTCGGACTAAATCCCAAGAAAAGAATAAAACACAAAAACGTGCTGATTCCATGTGAAAACACGCCGTGCCACAAAGGCAAGCATGTTAGTAACATGTGCAAAATCAAAGTGCCTACAGCGTGCTTGATTAGGCTAACATTGGGAAAACGACAATGGGACAAATGAGAAACACACAACAGTCTATCCAGTGTGTAGCACAGGGGCCGTGGTATTAGAGTCGATGAAGGGATTGCTTCATTTTTTTCCAGCACCCACCATTAGAGGGTCTGTCCAGAGTTCACAGCAAACCCTTTAAAACCCTACATATTGTGTTCTTGGGAATATGGGGCCATATTATGACGAGTTTTCTGTGATGAATCTATTAAGAATGGATTCATGCGCTTCCCTTAGGAATCTTGAGCACCTAGGCTAACTTCAAATATCTTACACTTAAGAGGTCTTATTTACAAGTCCATTGCGCTGCTGCTGCAAGACTTTTATTGACACACCAGCAGCGCAATGGGCCTCCTCATATACACAAAGCCATTAAAGAGAGAAGAGAGAGACAGAGAGATAGCAACAGGGGGACAGAGAGAGAGAGAGGGAGACAGAGAGAGGGAGAGAGAGAGAGAGAGGGAGAGACAGAGAGACAGAGAGGTAGAGAGAGAAGGACAGAGAGAGAGAGAGAGACAGAGAGATAGAGAGAGAGGGAGAGAGAGAGAGAGAGAGAGGAAGGGAGAGAGAGAGAGAGAGAGAGAGAGAGAGACAGAGAGGGAGAGAGAGAGGGAGAGAGAGAGAGACAGAGAGGTAGAGAGAGAAGGACAGAGAGAGAGAGAGAGACAGAGAGAGAGAGAGGGAGGGAGAGAGAGAGAGAGAGAGAGGAAGGGAGAGAGAGAGAGAGAGAGAGAGAGAGAGAGACAGAGAGGTAGAGAGAGAAGGACAGAGAGAGAGACAGAGAGATAGAGAGAGAGGGACAGAGAGAGAGGGAGACAGGGAGAGGGAGAGAGAGAGGGAGGAAGGGAGAGAGAGTGAGAAAGAGAGGGACAAAGGGAGAGAGAGAGAGAGCGAGGGAGGGTCAGAGGCAGGGTGAGAAAGGAGAGAGAGAAAGAGAGAGAGGGACAGAGGGAGGGAGAGAGAGAGAGAGAGAAAGACAGAGGGGGGGAAGAGAGAGACAGACAGAGAGAAGAGGAGAGAGAGAGGGAGAGAGAGAGACAGGGAGAAGGTAGAGAAAATGTGATCAGAGAGGACAAAGAGGGAGAGGAGAGTAGGAGAGAGAGTACGGATAAATGGAAAGAGAGAGATTGGGGGAGGAGACGAAGGGAACATGGCTGGTTTGAGGGTTTTAACCAGGACTTTTATTTGGTTCAACAGTCAGGTGCTGATCGATCTGTAAATACTTCAGTTATATGACCACACAAAGAAACATGTACGGCAGAATGATCCCACCGGAGGAAGCTCGTTCTCCTACCTGGCCGCCAAGACTTGGAACTCCCTCCCCGCACACCTACCACTAACCCAGGACCATCTCACCTTCAGGAAACACCTCAAGACCTGGCTATTCGAGCAGTAGCAGCCCCCCCTCTCCCCTCAGCGCCTTGAGACCCTCGCGGGTGAGTAGCGCGCTCTATAAATGTATTGATTGATTGATTGATCCCCTAAATATCAATAATACAGTCTTTTTTCTGATACATATGCAAATGTATAAGAACTTACGAAAGATAAATGAACAGTGTTCATAATTCATAAAGTGGTTGTCTATGTTTGTGGTGCAGGCCAGTTCACTGCTCGAGAAATTGTATTTCTCACAAACACCAGCTGTCAATGGTTTATTTATCTATTTACTTTTCTGTTGACATGAGAGTTTACGTTCAAATACAATAATGTAACACAGTATTAATAATGTTTCCTTTTCCCTTTGCTTAGTCTCAGTAAAAGTGCTTTGTTTGTGAATAGTGCACAGAGTCTGAGATGGGAATATCAGTCCTGAGTGAGTCTGAGCATTATTAGAAGCTGAGCTGTGAGTGAGTCTGCGTGTTATCAGAAGCAGAAACCAGACTGAGTCTGGGCATTACCAAAGGCTGGGCTCTGATTAAGTCTGGGTATTGCTAAAAGCAGAGCTCTGTGTGAGTCTGGGCATTATTAGAAGCAGAGCTCTGTGTGACCCTGGGCATTATTAGAAGCGGAGCTCTGAGTGACTCTGTGGATTATTAGAAGCAGAGCTCTGAGTGAGTCTGGGCATTATTAGAAGCAGAGCTCTGAGTGAGTCTGAGCATTATTAGAAGCAGAGCTCTGAGTGACTCTGGGCATTATTAGAAGCAGAGCTCTGAGTGACTCTGTGCATTATTAGAAGCAGAGCTCTGAGTGATTCTGGGCATTATTAGACGCAGAGCTCAGTGTGACTCTGGGCATCATTAGAAGCAGAGCTCTGAGTGACTCTGTGCATTATTAGAAGCAGAGCTCTGGGTGATTCTGGGCATTATTAGAAGCAGAGCTCTGAGTGAGTCTGGGCATTATTAGAAGCACAGCTCTGGGTGACTCTGGGCATTATTAGAAGCAGAGCTCTGAGTGACTCTGGGCATTATTAGAAGCAGAGCTCTGAGTGACTCTGGGCATTATTGGAAGCAGAGCTTTGTGTGACTCTGGGCATTATTAGAAGCTGAGATCTGTGTGACTCTGGGCATTATTAGAAGCAGAGTTCTGTGTGACTACGGGCATTATTAGAAGCAGAGTTCTGTGTGACTCCGGGCATTATTAGAAGCAGAGCTCTGAGTGACTCTGGGCATTATTAGAAGCAGAGCTCTGAGTGAGTCAGGGCATTATTAGAAGCAGAGTTCTGTGTGACTCTGGGTATTATTAGAAGCAGAGCTCTGAGTGACTCTGGGTATTATTAGAAGCAGAGCTCTGAGTGTCTCTGGGCATTATTAGAAGCAGAGTTCTGTGTGACTCTGGGCATTATTAGAAGCAGAGCTCTGAGTGAATCCGGGCATTATTAGAAGCAGAGCTCTGAGTGACTCTGCGCATTATTAGAAGCAGAGTTCTGTGTGACTCCGGGCATTATTAGAAGCAGAGCTCTGAGTGACTCTGGGCATTATTAGAAGCAGAGCTCTGAGTGACTCTGGGCATTATTAGAAGCAGAGTTCTGTGTGACTCTGGGCATTATTAGAAGCAGAGCTCTGAGTGACTCTGGGCATTATTAGAAGCAGAGCTCTGAGTGACTCTGGGCATTATTAGAAGCAGAGCTCTGAGTGACTCTGGGCATTATTAGAAGCAGAGCTCTGAGTGACTCTGGGCATTATTAGAAGCAGAGCTCTGAGTGACTCTGGGCATTATTAGAAGCAGAGCTCTGAATGACTCTGGGTATTATTAGAAGCAGAGTTCTGTGTGACTCTGGGCATTATTAGAAGCAGAGCTCTGAGTGACTCTGGGCATTATTAGAAGCATAGCTCTGTGTGAGTCTGAGCATTATTAGAAGCAGAGCTCTGAGTGACTCTGGGCATTATTAGAAGCAGAGCTCTGTGTGACTCTGGGCATTACTAGAAGCAGTGCTCTGAGTGAATCTGGGCATTATTAGAAGCAGAGCTCTGAGTGACTCTGTGCATTATTAGAAGCAGAGCTCTGAGTGAATCTGGGCATTATTAGAAGCAGTGCTCTGTGTGACTCTGGGCATCATTAGAAGCAGAGCTCTGTGTGACTCTGGGCATTATCTGAAGCGAAGATATGATTAGGTTGGGCATTATCAGTAACAACGTTCTGAGTGGACTCGGCGTGTGTCTGAGCACTGTCACAAGCGGAGCTCTGAGCTATGGGTTAATCTGTGTTCCATCACAAGAATCAAAGCTACATGTGAGTCTGCCATTGATGAATGAGGCCGATACTACTGAAACTACTAAAACCAGAACTCAGAGTAAACCCAGGCCCTTCTTAAGTACAGACAAACTCACATGTGTTATCCTAAATGACCAGAGCTGGACTGGAACAAAAGAGAGAATTGTAAAGTCACACTTACGCCATTGCCACCTCCTCCACCCTAAGGTGAAAAAAAGAGATTAGAGTTAAGAAAAGGATCTGATGTGAGATTAAAAAACAATGTGGGTTCAAGCAGCGTTCCCCACCCACAGAGACACCACCAAAGAACAGCTACTCCAACTGTGGGATTCCCTATGTCCTCTCTTCCCCACAGCAGACATGGCTGTGACAATGTACAACATGATCCCTCTGAGAAGAGTCCCCCGCCACATACTGCACATTATTTACAAACCTCTGGAGAAAGACAAAATGCACCCCAGGACCAACCACTACACTGTTTCCTATGGATTCCAACCCATTAATCAATATACAAACACACATGAAAGGAATTAATGTGATTTTCTTTCTCGAATGGCAAATACACCAATCAAGTTTTAAAGGGTAATAGAAAGAAAGAAGTGAGGGGCCTATTCGCAAGAAATTGCAATATTTATCGCTAAACGTGGTTAGGGACTTTTTTTTATCGCTGGATATTTTAGCGGAGAAAACATGCTATTAGCAACGTTTTTCTCCATGTGCTAAAATATCCAGCGACAGCAGAGAAATGCGAGAATATTCCTGGAAATCAAGCGATATTCTCGCATTAACCCCAATGGGGGCTTAATCTGATAATCCACACCCCATTGACTATACAGGTAAGTCAACTTTTTAGCAGGCATTAGTTTATAGCGATAATCTCGCTTAGTGCGATTAGTTTTATTGCTTCACCTGCCTTGCTAATATGCGATAGCTGTTTTAGTGACTATTTTCAGTCGCTAACAGTTTGGGTACGCCTACTTTTCATTTCATTAGCGATATATATCGCTGACATGCAAAGCGGGCCCCTATCGCCTAAAAGCTGTCGCTAACTGCTGTTAGCGACAGCTTGCTAATAAGGCGATAAATATCTATTAGCAGGAAAAAGTACAGCTAAAGCGGCGATATTGCCCTTGCTAATATGCCCCTACATTTTACTCTTCTACCCCAGTTCAGACATGGTTATATGCAAATCAGTCTGACCCTGTGCCTCATGGGAACAGTCCAGCCCGAACCGCCAAGCCATGCCTTCCCTGGACCGGTTTCTGGCATTCTAGCCGTCTTCAGCCCGGCTTGCTTGAATCCAGTGGGAAAGTGAACAAGGGACTCACGTCTGAGCATACCCTGCCAACTTATGGCGAACAAAAGCGGTACAAAAGGGGGTGGTGATGGACGGAGCATCTGAACCAATCAAACACTCACACCCAGTCAAAATATCTGGGTTTAATCCATCACCGTTCTTTAGCCCACTCTGCCACCCCAGTTCAGACATGGCTATATGCAAATCAGTCTGACCCTGTGCCTCATGGGAACAGTCCAGCAAGAAGCAGCACCCTGGGGCGGAGTAAACAATGCGCAGAAATAGAGATAACCCTGCTTGTTGCACCCCCCTTTCCCATGCCCCCCCCCGGAGGAGGAGTAGCATTTCAACGCATTCCCAGGTTCACCAGTCTTCGTACATCTGGGAATGCGCCACAATCTATGGGTGGACGGTGGGAGCACCCCCGCTCCACCCATGGAGCGCCTTCCCGGGGGAGAGTAACGCAACGCAGTGATTTGCGCTGCGTTGACTTATTCCAGAGTTTTCATGCCAGGCAGAGCCGTGCAAGGTGGCCTTGCGTGGCTCGATAAATCCTAGTTTAGCGTTGCCTTGCCCTTGCACTCCCTCGTGTGGCGGAAGGGCGACACAAAGCATTTATAAATATGCCGCCTACTCTGAAGCTGAGCAATCCGCCCCTGGAGTTGAGGCTCTGGTATTCATTTCAAAGAATGAAACACAAAACAAGAGCAGTCAATTGATAAACACAGATGAAAGAGGTGATGGTTGTACTTACGAGGAGTCCGCCCTAAAAGAAGAGAAAGCAGATGATCATAAACATTAGAAACAGTAAATAATGCACCAGACCAACTTCCTGAAACACATTTCCACCCTGAATGGTTTCCCACAGCTGCAGGTGAAGATATGTTAATGTGCTTTTACTGTCTGTCTGTCTATCTGTCTATCTATCTATCTATCTGTCTGTCTGTCTGTCTGTCTGTCTATCTATCTATCTATCTATCTATCTATCTATCGGTCTATCTATCGATCTGTCTGTCTATATATCTATCTATCTATCTATCTATATCTATCTATCTATCTCTATCTATCTATCTGTCTGTCTGTCTGTCTGTCTACCAGACAGTCTGTCTATCTATCTATCTATCTATCTATCTATCTATCTATCTATCTATCTATCTATCTATCTATCTATCTATCTATCTATCTATCTATCTATCTATCTATCTATCTATCTATCTATCTATCTATCTATCTATCTATCTATCTATCTATCTATCTATCTGTCTATCTATCTATCGGTCTATCTATCGATCTGTCTGTCTATATATCTATCTATCTATCTATCTATATCTATCTATCTATCTCTATCTATCTATCTATCTCTATCTATCTATCTATCTGTCTGTCTGTCTGTCTGTCTACCAGACAGTCTGTCTATCTATCTATCTATCTATCTATCTATCTATCTATCTATCTATCTATCTATCTATCTATCTATCTATCTATCTATCTATCTACCAGACAGTCTGTCTATCCACCAGACAGTCTGTCTATCTATCCATCCATCCATCCATCCATCCATCCATCTATTTATCTACGTGTCTGTCTGTCTATCTATCTTTGGCATTCACAAACTCAACAGGCAAACTATGCCTCGCCACACCCATCTCCCACCCCTTGCATGGACATTACTACTATGGATTTCCATGAGATCATGTTCCAGAAACTCACAGTTGGAAATCCATTTCTAACTATTGGGAATTCTACGATGCGCTCCTGACAGGCGTGAATGAGGTATTTTTGTCTGTAATCTTATTCTTATGGCCAAAAACACCTTTGGGAGTTCTTTTTTTAAAGAAAGTTTTCATTAAGAATGGCTCCACAGGTGACAAGAACTGAGTATTAAAGGGATTCTGCTGGAAATTAAGGGGCATATTTACAAGCCCCTATCGCCAACACAATGTCCCTTTTCTTGATGTTGTGGTGGGGATAGGTGCTTCGCTTTATTCGCGAAGTGACGTTTAGCCATTTAACTTGACTTAACGACACCTTGTGAATAAGGCGCCCTTTCAAGCTATACTTAGCGTGAAAGCAGCGGGCAAAGGGTGTTGTGGTGGACATTCCACCGCAACACCCATTGATTTGGAATCTGCCCCATATTTACAAGGGTTGCGTAAATATGGGGCAGTTACAGCATGAGGACCAGATAACACCTGGGCTTACCCTGTTGCAACAAGGAGAAATGTTTAATTTCTCCTTCTTTTTGCAGTTTCCATGTGTGCTGCGTTGTGCAGAACACCTAGAAACAGCAAAACGCCATTGATTGTTTATGTGCAGGAAGGTGTCCTTCCTGCACATAAACAATCATTAACCCCTTCGCTGCGGCGGCAATTCCGCCGCAGCGCTAGGGGGGTCAGAGCGGCGCTCGCATGCTCATGACGGAGCCGCTCCGTCATGAGCCTCGGTTGAGCTGTGCTCATGACGGAGCGGTTCCGTCATGGCCCCGCCCGCTCAATGGAACGACCAGCGCAGGCGCGGAATTCGCGCGGCGCAGGCGCGCCGAACGGACCATGACGGAACCACTCCGTCATGAGCACAGCTCAACCGATGCTCATGACGGAGCGGCTCCGTCATGAGCATGGAAGGAGTTAAATAATTACATTTTGCAACTTCTATGTGTGCTGCCTTAAGGGACACACATAAAAGTTTCAAAATGCCTTTTCAGATTGTTTATGTGCAGGAAGGGAGACCTTTCTACCCATAAAAAATAATTCCCCCTCAATGCAGGCACCATGGCGCTATGGTGCAAGGGTGCCTGTGTTGGCGCTAGGCTCCTAAATTAGTACCAGCACAGGGGGGAATACAAGGCTGACTGTATACTTGTAAGAATGGTGCAGCTCTGCATTTAAGAGGTGGTGGAGGGCGGCGTTAAGCCAAGGATGCTAACACCATGCTCCTCAACTTCCTTGTAAATATGCCCCTATGAGTACTCTGAAAGCTACTTGCGCTGAGCATATTGAACGCCCTTCATCCTGAATCAGATCTAACCCTTCGACCTTCTCATTCAAAAAAACAAGCCAATTTGTTGCTCCTGAATAGCTACTGGCAACAATAGGCCTGAAGCCACCCACACTAACTTCTGTTTCTTGTTTAAAGCTCTGGTCACTTATTCAACTATGCAGTTTGTGTTACTTTATATCTACTACACGGTTGACTGCTCTTTTTTTTGTATTTTGCATGTTTAACTTCTTATATTTATAGGGCCTTATTTATGAGCCCTTGATGTCTCCGTTGTATCACATTTTGTGATACTGTGATGACATAAAAAATATTTACAGAGTGATGCATCTAGGCAGATGTGTCTGATTTGGGTGAGTGGGCGGCGGCAGAAGCAGTCAGAATGAAGAGAGTGCGACTGGATGAGAAATTGGAGGACGACCATGCTGGTGGATATATAAGACCTGCAAGCCCCGACATTAGCATCCTCTATAGGCAATCCCCCACATGACTTACATTGACGCATTATACCTCACTAGACGCTGTGGTAGCTATGTAGTGAGTGTCAAGACCTAAAGGCCTTTGGACAATGTAAGAGGGGGGGGGAGGGTGACGCTGACAATTTGCTGACAACTTGAGGTTGGGTGGGGGTGGGTTCTGGGTAGTTGGGTTCTTGTATGATTATCCTAGCTGGAACAAAAAAGGTGGCGTAGTGGAAATGAAACATGTCTACTGTACTGTTGTGAGAAATTTGTAACAATTGTATACAGATATCAGATGTGTCTATATTGCTGAATGTAAGTTCCTTAAATGCCAATAAAAAAATATATATATATATTACATACCGTAACATCATATAACATAATGTAACAACATAACATAACATGAGTGTGGTGTGGGCTCAAACCACATGGGAGAGAGAGAGCAATACGAACTGTGGGGGTGGAATGAGAAGAGCTGTGCTTGTCTTGAGATGTAAACTTTTCATCTAGGCCATACCATGGGGTCTGCTGACAAAGCCCAGATGTCTTCTTTTTTATAATAAACTATTTCTTACAACGGGGAGGGTGGGTAGGTCTTGTTGCCCTTTTTCACTATCTAAATAACATGATATCCCCGTTTGTATTCTATGGATTTGTGACAATGCTGACTAGATTGTGTTTATGCATTTTGCTGCTAGTAATGGCACGTGCACTGTACCATGGAGCGTGTTAGTTAAAATAAACATTTTAAAACGAACCCCGGCTCTGATTACTCACATTGTGGTCAAGTATGAGTGAGTGTGAGAAAGCGTTGTCTGGCTCCTGCGACTCCTGAGAGAGTCGAGAGTGTCGTATTCTGGGTTGTCTAATCATTGGTAGCTTTACTGGTAGTCTGAGAACGAATGAGATACTATAGCTAGTCTGTTTGGGATTTTGGGTACTAATGTTGTAGGCTGGTACACCACTATTCACTGAGGTCCTGTTTTCCTGCACATAGTTCTGTATATGTGCAGAATCCCTGCAACAAGACAACGTCTTGGCATTGGGATTGTGTGGTTCTGAAAATCTGGACCCTGTTATCATCCCGATATCGAGGTCCAATACCCGTGTCACAAAATATCAACGTACCATGACGAATTTGGTGTCAGCGAACCGATAATGATTAGGGCATTAATCCCATGCATTTGCGTCATAATCGAGGGTCGCCAACACCCCCAAATCGTAGTTTCCGTCCCTACCCCTTAGACTCCATTTTGTGAACGGCATCCATCTTACGTCTTGCCCTCATGATAAGTCAATTAAAGGTCGAGCTTGATCTAAAAGGACACGTCCTCCTTCCCTGACTTCCCCCTGACCTATCCCAACCGACTCCACTGCCTTTAGCCAAACCTGTCTGGGCAGCCCCTCGCCCAGTGGCCAAATGCGATAGCATCGATACATAACATTCCCCAAACCATTCACTACATACAAACCATGCTTTCTACAAACACACACCTGTCCTGTTCCCTGTTTATGGCCAGTTTTATGACTAGGAGGTGCCTTCCTTTATTAGGGTTTCATCGATATCTGATGGGAGTTCCGGGCTTGGCAGAGTAATCTATCACACATTGGACATCTAAAATACGGGCTTGCCTACATGACTTCGCTCTTTTGTATTATAGTAGAAATATGTGTATAGCCATATCATAAACTCAAGAATTCTCGCTTGCAGCTATTATTTCTGTATATAAGGAGAAGGCTGGTTCTGTAAAAACGAACAGTCTCCTGAGAACACATGACCCGTGTTTGTCGTGCTTCTAGGACACCTGTTACTTGGTAGCTATCAATAAAACTCGATCTCTGACTCGACTAGAAGACTCCGTGTTTCTGTGGTCCGGAACAGGGAGAACTCAGAGGTCTTCGGGTGTTATCCCCTGGCACCAAACGGGTTCCTAAAAACCCGTTACCTCAGTTGGCGCCCAACTCGGGGCGATATCAAGCGGCGACGGTCCAAGCCAGATGTTCGTGAGGAGCTTCGTGTGAAAATTCCTGAGGACGGCCAGCCACTTCAGCGACCCCTGTATGTCGACGTGGTTCCGAAGGTCTTTGCTGCGAGGTTCCCCGCGTCCCGACGGCTACGAAGGACTGCTGCCCTGACTATCGCCTTGTTTTGGACCCAGTGATCCTTGGTAGAGCGAAACGATAGACGAGTCTTCTAGCGACGTCACCGATCTTCAAATACTTCAGTTAAGTATAAGTGGAGCGTCTCCCAGTCCTTAGTTTGTCCTTAGTTTTTGGTATCCTTGAGATACGCCTTGATTTGGTACTTGCAAGCCCCAAAGCCGAAGGACTTGTGTATTCACGAGAAATATCGTAACAGATAATCCTTTGAAGTTTGAAGCTAGACTAGTGAGCAAAGATGCCTGGTTTTAGCAGACTTGGAAACTTGTTTTGTCTTGGTTATAGTAAGGACTCCCGATTAGAGTATTCCTGTCCGGTTCCTCCGATTGGAACTCCAACATATGAGCTCTACGTAAAGCACGGCGTAGGCCCTATCACATATAATGAAGTGTGGATAAAATACACCCGCAAGGATAGTGTTTTAAAATGGCCCCAATATGGTAGTTTCGACTCAGAAATATTAGATAACCTAGAGGTCAAATTATTTAAGAGAAAAGCCCGGCCGGCGATGTTTGACTCTTTTCGCTTATGGCGCAAAGAAGCCAAACAGAAAGAAATAAAGTTAGCGAAAAAGAATAAAAGAGGTATGTCGATGGTGCAAGCTGCCGTTGCATACAGGGATAACGAGGAAGAGCAAGAAAGCGAACAAATACTTAGGAGCAAGAAACTAGCAGTAGATAAATGCTACCCGATGTTACCAAATAAGGGACAAGGTCAAGAGGAAAGATCCGAGAAAGATCCATTAATGTCCCACTTATTAAGCTCACCTCCACCGTATGCGTTAGACACTACTACAACGCCAAAGCGTTTTTCTATACCACGCCCCGGCGCACGAAACACAGCTTTTGCACACACGCCAGCTACTGTTCAGCTGGTTCCTACTTCTCCGGCGCAGCCTTCTCAAGGGTCGCCATCTTTACTACCTACCCCATCTACTTCTACGACTTTGCCTACAGCTCCAGCTATTGTCTATGATACCACGTCTGCTACTACTTCAACTTCCTCTACTATTGCCTCTACTTCTTCTTTGCCTCAGCCTGTTTTTTCCGATGCACTTGCTCCTCCGCAAGCTTCTCCTTCTATTAGACAAAGAGTGACAGGTACAGTCACTGGTCTGCTTTCACCTTTCTTCGGGTCGCCTAAGACGACCCCTAAAACAGAAGATAGACAGTTACGTAGTCAACTGCCTGATTACGAGGAAAGAAAAGTGCTAAATGAACTAGCCCGTAAATGGATTACGGATACTGTTAGATATGATGTTCAGTCTGTTATGGAAGTTTTCCGTCAATGGAATGCACCCACTCAGAGATACGTATTCGAAGAAATGTGTGTATATCTGGGCGAAGATTTGGAGACAAATGATCCCACATACACAATGAACGAACTATGGCGTACACGCTTTAAGTTCCACGAAGGCATGATTACAGGCAGAGATGTTGAGAAAGCGATAGAGTTATTACTCTCTTATAGGAGTAAAGGAAACGTCTCTAGATCTTTGTACGAAGACGACGTATCAGATAGGAAAAGAGCGAGACAGTACCCCATGAGAGAGGTTCCTCCGGTTTGGAGGGAAGGCGATGCAAATGTAGTACCGCCAATTCTGCCTCATTTCCAGCGTGTATGGGTACATGTCCCCTGGAAACGATCCGAAGTCTTGGCGCTCAAGCAGACACTGCCTGATCCTCGTAAAAACCCGACTGGGTATTATAAGGAGTTATCGCAAACTGCAAGCTCATGTATAATGAATTTAGCGGACATAGACATGCTGTTTGGGAACGTTGTCCCACATCCTCTATGGAGCAAAATACGCCATACGAACCATGCCCAAGAACTAGGTGACTCATGGGCGAACATTGCCGCTATAGATGCTAGACAAATTGGTGGTTCTAAACCTGAGCCGTTAATAGCTGAACTTCCCGGTAGAATTATCGCGTACATGAAAACGATAATGCCCGAGGTACGCGTAAACTGGGACAAGCTATCTGCGTGCAAGCAGAAGAAAGATGAGAATGTGTCTGACTTTTTCACAAGATTCGAGGAGACTTTCACCGATCATAGTGGTCAGGATATAGCTACCGAGGGTGGTCAAAGATTGTTTGTAGACAAGTTCGTACATAATTTAATCCCTGAACTATGTAATAAATTGAAAGATTCAGAGAGTGCTTGGGCTGTCTCTACGTCAGCTCAAATTTTTGCTACGGCCCAGTACTATGAAAATAGGCGCAAAGACGAGCTAGATAAAGTAGACAGAAAGACAAAAGATTTAAAAACTAAAGTTCTTCTCCAGCAAGCTTATCTGCCTCGTACGGCTAGTCAGCCCAGTTATCAACCGCAACATCAGTATTCGAGAAACGCGCAAGGAAACGAGTTTTCCCACCAGCGTATTGCTTATGGCCCGAATCAATGTGCATATTGCAAGGAAGAGGGTCACTTTAAAAGTAATTGTCCGGCTCTTGCGCGACGTTTGAGCGGTGCTTCGGGTGTAAGGGGAAGAGGTGTTCAACATGCCCCTAGAGGTAGGGGCCGTGGAAATTCCACGCAGAATACAACTTCTTTTACGCCTCAGAATTCGATGAACAGCTTCGACCAACAGAATAATGCGTCGACCAGGTCAGCTCAGTACTATGCTGACGACTATTACACCGAACATGAATACGAGGGTAACGATTGCTAGGACAGCCATGGACAAGGAGAGGGAGTTGTTTCAGTTCCAGTAGATCAGAATGGACCTTATGTCGAGGTAATAGCCTCAGGAGTGTCAGAGCCATTTCTGCTGGATACTGGTGCTACAAAAAGTTCTATGATGCACTCGAAACTTCCTGGCGCACCTTTGTCTGGCGAAATGAATGTCTCAGTAGGTTTCTCTGGCGCCCCTGTTAGAAACCCGATCTCCAGTCCTGTATCTCTTTCTATTGGCCCATGCGAATTAGAGGCACCCCTCATTCTTACAACAGGTTGTGGTGAAAATTTGTTAGGATTGGATTTGCTAAAAAGGTTATATGCGACTTTGTACTGTTCACCATTAGGAGTACAACTTACTTTCGGTAAGAAAGTCATTTCTCCAATGTATGTGTCGAAAGAAAATATTGCAACTGAATTGTCGTGTCTTCCTGATGCACTCTGGGCAAATGGTTCTAATGATGTAGGTCGTTTGGAGATAGCACCGTATGTCATAACGTTGAAAGCCAACATTAGGTTGCCACTTATTCCCCAATACAAAATATCTAGCGAATGTGAAAAGGCGTTATTGACGATTGTTTATGACTTGATCGATAAAGACGTCATCGAAGAAACAACAGGAAATGTTTGTAACAGTCCAGTTTTGCCCGTCTTAAAACGTACTGATCCTTCACAACCCCCTGTGTATAGGTTCGTGATCGACCTCAGAGAAGTGAACAAGATAGTTATCCCACAGTTTCCAGTTGTCCCCGACATTACTGCTTTATTGACGATGGTTCCAGCTTCAGCAAATTGGTTCTCGGTGATTGACCTGAAGAACGCTTTCTTCAGTATCCCGATTGCTGAGGAGAGTAGAGATATTTTAGGATTTAATTTAGGAGGACGAAGTTTCCGCTTCAAGTGCGCTCCTCAAGGCTACTGCGAAAGCCCATCAATATTCAGTCAGGCCCTGAAAACACAACTAGACACGATTGTTCTACCAAATTGTTCAACTCTGATTCAGTATGTAGACGATCTACTGATCGCTGCAGACACTGAAGAGATTTGCAAGAAAGCTACGTTATCATTATTGCATCACTTATGTGACATGAAGCACAAAGTGTCTCTTCCCAAACTACAATTTTGCCGACAAGAAGTAACCTACTTAGGTCACATCTTGTCGAAGGAGGGAAGGAGACTGACACCAGAAAGAATACAGGCAATCGCAGAACTAAGTGCCCCAAGGACACAGAGAGAGGTTCGAGCCTTCTTGGGCATTACATCGTACTGTAGACAATGGATACCGAATTTCTCACTACTAGCTAAACCCTTGCTGGCACTACTCTGTAAAGACACGCCAAATCCTATGCCTTGGTCTGAAGATTGCCAGACTAGTTTTCACAAGTTGCGTGATGCATTATGTTCGGCTCCTGTGTTGGGAAACCTTTTACATTATATGTCCACGAGAAGGAAGGTTGTGCATTATCAGTTTTAACACAACATTTTGGGGACAGACAGCGCCCATGCGCGTATTTTTCGGCAACTCTAGACCCTGTGGCTAAAGCCCTACCAAGTTGTTTGAGGGCTACCGCTGCAGCAGCTGTCTGCATCCGACAATCCGCTGGATTAGTCATGAATAATACTCTGATCGTTATGGTTCCGCATGCAGTAGACATTTTACTAAACAGGACGAAGACACAACACCTTACTAGCGCTCGACTATCCAGTTACGAACTTACGCTGCTAGCAAGTCACATCCACATAAAGAGGTGCGATACACTGAATCCCGCAACGTTATTACCCATTCCGACAGGAACAGACGAGATTGATAAACATGACTGCTGCTTTAGGACAGAAGAAGAGACAAAAGGGAGAGTAGACTTACAGGACACTCCCCTTCCTGAATGCAATGATACTTTATGGGTTGATGGTTCATGTTTCAAGCTGCCGAATGGTGATACGACTGCAGCATATGCCGTAACGACATTACACACCATTATAGAAACTGCGCGCATTTCCCATAATTCTGCACAAGCTGCAGAGCTAATTGCGCTTACCAGAGCATGTGTGTTAGCGAAAGGAAAGCGAGTGAATGTGTACACTGACAGCCAATACGCCTTTGGTGTGGCTCACAGTTTTGGGAGATTGTTGCGTGAACGTGGGTTTCTTACGTCACATGGTGCAAAGATACAACATGGTCAGCTAGTTAATGAGCTCCTCCAGTCACTGACCTTGCCACTACAAGTTGCCATTATAAAATGTAGTGCACACAAAAAGATTCAGGATGATGTTGGCCGCGGGAATGCATTTGCAGACGAGGTTGCGAAAGAGACTGCAAGGAACACAATGAGTCGGATGTATGTTGTAGGTCCCGCTAGATGGATTACTGATGTAGGAATGTGTGAGGACACTATTGAAAGCGTGAAATCTATACAAGCCGAGGCAACTGAGAAAGAGGTGAATGAATGGAGAGAAAGTAAGGGTAGATTAGACACGAATGGTTGTTGGGTCGAATTGTCAGAACACCAGCGATGGTTATTGCCTAACGCCTATGTACTTGCAGTAGTAACAATGGCTCACGGATTTGCACACATCAGTTCGAGAGGAATCTGTAAAGTATTGGCCCCAGTATGGCAAAATAGCAACATCCCGAAATATGCAGAGAATGTGGTCAGAAACTGTATGGTGTGTTTGAAGTACAATCCCGGTAGGGGAACCCCAACTCCAGCTGGTCATTTTGCGCTTCCAACGTATCCGTTCGAGGTTTTGCAGCTCGATTTCATTCACATGGAGAGATGCAACAATCTGAAGTATGTGCTCGTTGTTGTTTGCGCTTTCTCCAGGTGGGTGGAAGCGTACCCCCTTAAAGACAACACTGCCTTGTCAACCGCCAAAGCCCTTGTCAAAGAGTTCTTCCCGAGGTTTGGCATGCCTAGAATTGTCTGGAGTGATAATGGAAGTGAATTCGTAGGACGCGTGATGAAGAGAGTGTGTGAATGTTTAGGCATACAGCAAAAATTCCACTCTGCGAATCACCCCCAATCAGCTGGATTGGTAGAGTGCTACAACGGCACTTTAAAGCTCAAATTAGCCAAAATCCAAGCCAGTACAGGTCTTAACTGGCCTGACGCCTTGCCCCTAGCACTCTTGTCAACGAGAATGACAGTCCATTCCAGATTAGGACTTAGCCCCCATGAGATAGTGTTTGGCCGCTCAGCCAACGTCTGGGGCGTGCCAAGACCAAAGAAACTTAGCGAAATAGAGCACCCCGTACTGCTTGACTATTTGTGCGAGTTGACAACTAAATTGCGTGTTTTACACCAACAGGTTCACAGTTCCTCTCCACCAGCCTCTGACGATCCAGGTCACTCCATCACACCCGGCACGTGGGTTTTGGTGCGGAACTTCCAGCGCACCAACAACGGACAGCCGAGGTGGACCGGATCTTACCTGGTACTTCTTTCCACGAGGTCAGCGGTTTGGGTGGACGGCAAAAAGAACTGGGTGCACGGGACCCATTGTAAACGGGTCCCTCTGCCCCTTCCATACGACCGGTGGGTCAACGAAGGAATTGCCGACTCCGAGACAGAATCCATACCTCGCTTCATCCCTTTCAGCGATGCACGTTTAAAAGAAACTGGTACCGAAAAGGAGAGTGATCATATTTTACAAGGATTTGTGCCACAGTCTATGCAGTTGGACACTACCGAACCTGAGACATTGTTTGAAGACCACACCGTACCTGGGAAAGAACAGTATAATCTAAGGTCAAGACAAAGAGACTAATAAAAAGACACACAAACGAATGTGATTTTCCCTTCCCCCAAGAACTATTTTTGATTTTTCAGCTCTCTCGCTCTCAGGAAACTTGCTCATTTTTGATTTTCGAACCGCCATCCGGTTCTGCTGCTAGGGTCGCGGTTGAAGGCTGGGGAGTGCAACTGGGGACGTTTAGGTCAACGGTTCTGGTTGGTCCAAGGGAGTTACCCCGGACTGAACAGAGCGCACCCCCTGGCAGAACCAACCTACCACCGCGGGCAGCAACTAGAGGATGGAGTTTCCTAGGCTAAAGAGACCTACCAGACTCCCAAACTTTGAAAGACAATTGTGCACTGTACTGGCCAAAAGAAAGTTTCTGATAACATGTATTTTAATGTTGTGTAGCATAACAATGTCTTTGACTGGTTGTACTCTATTCGTATTCCGAGTTACCTTTTCAAATGACACCCGGCCACAGCCTCCTCCTACTATCTCTCCACACTACTTTCACACTCTACCTGAACACGAATCTGCCAGAAGACTCGAATTTGTAAATAACTCATTTATTCAACTCCTACACCAACACCAGTCCATCATGAACACATCGAACTGTTGGATATGTGGACTCATGCCGCACACAACGGATAAGGGTATCCCATATTTCATCCTGCCTTTCAGTTATTATGGTCTCTGTGGGCTTTCCAGACCATGTTCCTATTCGCCCTAGAACCATACCGACACGTTCTACTGAAAGTGATTCCAGTAACAAGGCACTAATAGCAGGGATAAGAAATATGAGTAGAGAGTTCGACACCTATCTTACGATTCCCAAAGATGAACTCACTCCGTACACTCGTTGGAACGTAACCAAATATGGGGTTTACCTGAGTAAGAGCCAGACAGCAAAGAAATCCCACCCAGTTTGGATCGTACCCAACCGAGGTCACTTATGTTTACAGGGTATCGGCAGGGATCCCAAAGCTCAATTAGGGAAGAGTATATGCGCGGAAACATATGTGTTCGCTTCCCAAACTTCCCCTATACTATTAGCAGCCAAGGCACGTATTTCGTCTGCCATGACCAAGCTTACACGTGGTTGCCCCCTGACTTCTCAGGTACATGCTTTATCGCATTTCTGCTGCCTCCCACTTACACGGCCAGAGCAGATTACCATCGGACAAGGACAGCTAGAGGTGTCGTGAGTAAAGACGACACCGCGGGTCAGGAATTCGCTGACTTCGCAAAGGGTTTTCTGCCATTTTGGGGGGCCTATGGTAAACAGCAGGAATATTCGCCAGTTATCGAGGATAGTTGAATCCGCCGTGACTACAACGGCCGGAGCCCTTGGAAATTTGACGACCGAACTTCAGTCGGATCGACTTATGACCCTTCAGAACCGAGTTGCCCTAGATATCATACTCGCCGATCGTGGTGGTGTGTGTAGAGTGATCCAATCCAGTTGTTGCATTTTCATCCCTGATAACGCACCAACAGTGTACCAAGCCATCTCTAAACTACACGAAATATCTGATTCCCTCCACGTGGAAAAAGGAGATTGGTCCTTACTAGGGTGGTTCTGGGAACTGATCGCTACATGGGGATGGAAAACACTGATCTTCATTGGGATGATCTTAGCACTTCTGTTTATGTTCTGCCTGTGTATACAGTGCGCTCCTGCAATATGTGGCCTCTGTGCTACGTCATGTGTACGGAAGCCTGTGTCAGGAGACGAACTGAGCAACAGAATGGTCTTACAGCAGCATCTCCACGAATTCCTTCATACGGATTTGGACTCCGATTAATATGAATTATTGCCTTACATAAGGGCAAAAGGAGGGCCTGTGGTTCTGAAAATCTGGACCCTGTTATCATCCCGATATCGAGGTCCAATACCCGTGTCACAAAATATCAACGTACCATGACGAATTTGGTGTCAGCGAACCGATAATGATTAGGGCATCAATCCCATGCATTTGCGTCATAATCGAGCGTCGCCAACACCCCCAAATCGTAGTTTCCGTCCCTACCCCTTAGACTCCATTTTGTGAACGGCATCCATCTTACGTCTTGCCCTCATGATAAGTCAATTAAAGGTCGAGCTTGATCTAAAAGGACACGTCCTCCTTCCCTGACTTCCCCCTGACCTATCCCAACCGACTCCACTGCCTTTAGCCAAACCTGTCTGGGCAGCCCCTCGCCCAGTGGCCAAATGCGATAGCATCGATACATAACATTCCCCAAACCATTCACTACATACAAACCATGCTTTCTACAAACACACACCTGTCCTGTTCCCTGTTTATGGCCAGTTTTATGACTAGGAGGTGCCTTCCTTTATTAGGGTTTCATCGATATCTGATGGGAGTTCCGGGCTTGGCAGAGTAATCTATCACACATTGGACATCTAAAATACGGGCTTGCCTACATGACTTCGCTCTTTTGTATTATTGTAGAAATATGTGTATAGCCATATCATAAACTCAAGAATTCTCGCTTGCAGCTATTATTTCTGTATATAAGGAGAAGGCTGGTTCTGTAAAAACGAACAGTCTCCTGAGAACACATGACCCGTGTTTGTCGTGCTTCTAGGACACCTGTTACTTGGTAGCTATCAATACAACTCGATATCTGACTCGACTAGAAGACTCCGTGTTTCTGTGGTCCGGAACAGGGAGAACTCAGAGGTCTTCGGGTGTTATCCCCTGGCACCAAACGGGTTCCTAAAAACCCGTTACCTCAATTGGCATCAACTGCAGATTCTAAATGGAGTGACGTTAATCTGCCGAGCCTATCTGCAGCTTGGTGTGGAGAAGTTTGCGGAACATTTTTGTTGGGTGTCGCCGGCCTCGTCTTGACTTTGGAGAGGATGTTTTTGATGTTGGTGATTGGAGACGTGATGGTCTGTGCTGGGACTCCCTTCCAGGTCAGAGGTGAGCTCACATCCCGGTGTTGTGCAGTGTGTCAGTAGACTCTGGTGAGAGGTCACTCACCAGGAACTTTGACAGTGTGTTATGGGAAGGGTGATGTGTTCATCTTTATGCTAGTTTTACCATGCACTTTGTTTGTTGTGGTCAGGATTTGCTGCATACGTTGTTTTTTGTTGCTCAGGTGTATGGGTGAGTGTTCCAACTCTATTTGGTGCATGTGCCCTGGGAAGTTTGAGATGTGCATTTTGCGTTTGGAGCCACACTGTTGTGTTCTCTTTTGAGGGGAATTAGCTAGTCTTTGAATTTGTGTGTGTTGACTGTTCGGGTACGTTTGTGAGAGTGTTTGAGCCATATGGCTTGAAAGTTATCTTATTCTACACGTTTCTAAGACTCCCTGTGTGAGCGGGATTGTGGTGGGTTTAAAGATACCCGATGATGCGGATGGGTGGAGTTTCCTGGGCTTGACTATCTTTACTGTGGTTCTGCTGTAATGTTTTATTTACAGTACATGTGTGATTTCATACCAGTGCGCACATTTTTTTTGCATGGGTGTCGTTACTGAGGTTCTGTGGTGAAATATTCATTTCCATTGTGTCGTGAATTCTTACCAGGGTGCAAGTTTCTATGGCGAAATATTGATTTCCCATCTATGGGGTCGATTAGGATGGCGGGGAATCCTCATCCTCCTGGCCGGTGGAAGCCACCACCGGCCCGGAGGATGCGGATTCACCGCCGTGGTCCCTGTAAACACCACACAGCCAGCCAACTTAGGAAGCATGTGTAAACATGCTTTTCTGTGGCGGTTTTTCCACTGAATTCAAGCAAGCCGGGCTGAAGACGGCTGGAATTCCTGAAACCGGTCCTCGGAAGCTTGTTTTTGTTCCAGGGAAGGCCTGGCTTGGCAGTTCGGGCTGGACTGTTCCCATGAGGCACAGGGTCAGACTGATTTGCATATAGCCTTGTCTGAACTGGGGTGGCAGAGTGGGATAAAGAACGGTGATGGATTAAATCCAGATCTTTTGACTGGGTGTGAGTGTTTGATTGATTCGGATGCTCCATCCATCACCACCCCCTTTTGTACCGCTTTTGGCCGGCATAAGTGTGGCAGGGTATGCTCAGACGTGAGTCCCTTGCTCACTTTGCCACTGGATTCAAGCAAGCCGGGCTGAAGACGGCTGGAATGCCAGAAACCGGTCCTCGGAAGCTTGTTTTCGGTCCAGGGAAGGCCTGGCTTGGCAGTTCGGGCTGGACTGTTCCCATGAGGCACAGGGTCAGACTGATTTGCATATAGCCATGTCTGAACTGGGGTGGCAGAGTGGGCTAGAGAACAGTGATGGATTAAACCCAGATCTTTTGACTGGTTGTGAGTGTTTGATTGATTCGGATGCTCCGTCAATCACCACCCCCTTTTGTACCGCTTTTGCCCGCCATAAGTGTGGCAGGGTATGCTCAGACGTGAGTCCCTTGCTCACTTTGCCACTGGATTCAAGCAAGCCGGGCTGAAGACGGCTGGAATGCCAGAAACCGGTCCTCGCAAGCTTGTTTTCGGTCCAGGGAAGGCCTGGCTTGGCAGTTCGGGCTGGACTGTTCCCATGAGGTACAGGGTCAGACTGATTTGCATATAGCCATGTCTGAACTGGGGTGGCAGAGTGGGCTAAAGAACGGTGATGGATTAAACCCAGATCTTTTGACTGGGTGTGAGTGTTTGATTGATTCGGATGCTCCGTCCATCACCACCCCCTTTTGTACTGCTCTGGGCACTACAGCAGCCATGATTTCGCAAAGGAAAACTCATTTCTGCAGTCACCCTCTCCTCCCCTCGCATCCAGAATAGTTGTTTGTCCCAGGGGTGAGGCCTAACAGCCAGTGCAGCCTCACACTTTGCAGTTGCATCTTTCCGCTCTTGTTTGCGGTCACTGATTCGTAGGTTTAACAGCAAGCCCCGGAACCCACTTTGAGGCCACAATTTGCAAACTCTGGAGCTGGGTTCACTAAAAGTTACCATTGAAAAATCTCCCCCCCTGTGTGTTTTGATTACCATTACTTTTTAAAGTTTGTGTTTTGTGATGTATTCCTATAGGTTCTGTATCGATCCCCCTATTCCTGACCCTATTCTGGTTAACAAACTAACAAGTTAACTAGCAGCCATCCCATGAGGCAGAAAACCCCCATGATGCAGGAACCGTTATCTGATAAAGCCACACTACGGCACAGGAACGTGTTATCTGATTAGGTCATAACGCTTGCCATCTAATTAGACAAGCGATATTCCTCCAGCCCCTGATAAGGCATACGGAGTTCTCAAAACAAATCAAACCTATGACAACCTGGAAAAAACCCTGCGGCCATTGTTTTGATTTCACCGAGAACTTCAGCAAAAGAATGTGCTAACGACCTGGTCGTATGACATCCTTATTGACGTATCTATGTCCATCCTTACGTCAATCTCGGCACCTTAAAGGTATAAATATTACCGATATTGCCCTATGCAAACACACGCGGTGGTGACGAGATCGGAGCAGCCAGACTTGCCGAAGCCCAGAGCAGAGCAGACCCCGCTGGCGCAGCCCCGCCTTCCTGACGCGCTGAGAACGAGAAGCTGTCTATTCTCCTGCCGAGAAATCCAGCTCCGGCGCTTCCGGGTAGCCCTCGCAGGCAGCCTGGAATATCGAGGCCAGAGACGAGAGATACCATCCCTCATCCATCCTAGATTCCAGGTACAGAACTGAATAACCCCTCACAGAGAATTCTTTAGTCAGTCACTTGGCAAAACAAACTTAACTTAAACGGTAACTTTCTATTCCCGCCCACGCATTAGACTTAGGTCAGGTACACGGGGTAGGCGTAGTTAGAAACACCAGTTGAGTACGATTAGTCAAATGTATATGTGTATGTAATATATCTTATTCATTTTAAACCTTCATATGGCTTAGAACCCATATCAATGTTTTTACAGTATTATTTTATACTTCTGCTTTTAATGTATGCACTTTACTTAACCATAAGTATTGCAATAATATCGATCCATTTCTCTTGTATGAGAAAAGAGACTGATCAATAAATAACATCTTTTATTGAACACGCCCGTCTCTTCCTTTTCTCTACAATCTGATGAGACTAAGAATGCACGTACTGACTGAGTAAAATAAATTGCCTTTTGTTCACACGACTCTCGAGATACACTCTTGATTAGGGGAGAGCAAAGTTGTCATGTTCTATGGTTGTCAGAAACTAAATCCCTTCTTGTCTATCCAGGGAGGTTCAACTCCTCCATGCCTATTCGAGAAAGTTTCTAGTGAACTCTGAGCTAGCTGGCAAACCCAAAACTTTAAGTCTAATATCGACAGTAGTAGACCTAGTTAACGTCTGGTCTAGGCCTATACTATTGAAGGTATTATTCCAATGCGCAGAGCCTATTGGGATAATAGGAACTACACTACATGGCGCCCAACGCGTTTGGAAGGGCGATAAAACTAACGTAAGACATTTAGAGTAACTCAGTCGTGCTTTCTCACTCAGACCCCTTTTCCCATAATACTCCAAAGACGTCTGGAGTGGGTGAAAGGTAATATCCGCCAAACCTCGCAGGAGGAAACTCCTATGTATGGTACTTGGTTTAGTCAACGTTGAAGGATAAACCGTTCCAAAATATTGTGCATCTAATCTTTGTTTCCATAAGAAACCTGATCTGCAAACAAACAAAGTAACCATCCTGTCGGTAAAATGGTAGACAGTGATGATGAAAGAGAGGCAGTTAGATTAGCAACTGAACTCGCAGCAGATGATACTGCACTGCAAGAAGCAGACCAGGATATAATACTCATCCCGGTCATCAAAAGGAAATCTATAACCTTAAAACTTATAGAAAATGGACTGACACCTAGAGGTGGTACAGTCATATTCGTAATTGAGGCAGACAGAGGTATACTATTCATGGATACATTTTCCAGCAGCAAATGCTGTAACAAAGTACTTCCACTATTACAAAACAGAGGAACCTCCTAATGAGTACACTCCTTTCGAGGAGGTGGAAGTACCACTTAAATTTCAAGAGCACCTGCTCTTATTTAATGGCGCCCTAAAACATAATAATCACATCACCAGGCTCCGTCCCTTAGGGAGACCAGGAGCAACGTGGCCGGTCCTAGCCAGATACACACCACATCCAGAGTTCGAAAGAATGCCTGCAGCAGATCTTTTAGTACAACTAAAACAATTAATAAAGATACATAGACAATTAGTCCAATATGTGATGCGGACTTCAACAATTCAGCCAGCAATTAAAATTCCACAGCTGACCCCTCACCAGGGGAACACAAATAAAATTACACCACAGAACATACAATCCTGCCTAGGTAAAGTACCAGCTAAACGGGAACAAATAACATTCTGGTTAGCACAAACAATCACCCAAATAGAGGCTGTGTTTCCAGACACCACCCCGTTAGAAAAACACAGGATTCTGACTATCTGTCTTCCAATGGGAATCGCACCACACATTGAGGACTGTGACACTTGGGGTACAGTCTTTGCTTCCATCTACACAAAAACGCACGGTGTTCCATCCATTTCGGTAATACCAGATGTGCTAAAACAAATTCAAGACGAATATGGTCCAGAACCCGCTTTAACTCTTGGTATGAAATTACTAAAAGACTTCAAGCAGGTCTCGGCTATATTATTAGCCAACATAAAGGGAGAAGCAGCAAACGTGGCGATCCGCCAGAGGCTAAAAGAGACAGATATAGCAGACCAACCAGCTGAAATTGCCAGAATCATAGAAAAATCCTATGAGGAACTAGGTAGAGATAGTTTAGGTGGAATACCAGTAAAACCACAACTGATTGAAAGTCCTGAAAAAATATTTTTTAATAATAACTCAACATCACAAAAAAAGAGCTGGGATGGAAACAAACAATCCAATCCTAAAGAAAAGAAATTCCAGTCCAGAGGAATCTCCGAACCAAAGACACAGGTCACCCCAGAGTGACCCCTCTGGGAAAAGATATAACCTTAGAAATAGGGATAATATAAAGAAGCCTGATAGATATCAAGACATTGATACACGTCCCTCTCAATCTTTTCAGACTTCCTCGCAGAAATCGGAAAGAAGAGGACGATCAGAACAAAGAGAAGAGCACGCCAAGTCCAAAGACAAGGAACCTGCTCAGCTAAAAAAGAAATTACAATTTCCAAAAAAGAAGGTAGCCAGTATCAAGGTAGTTAACAATGCCGAGAATACTGAGGACACAACTGAAAAACGGAGAATGGGCTCAGACAATGCTAGACAGCGCAGCAGAAGTGAGCATAGCTCGCAAAGTCCTTATGAATCATCTGGAGACAGTGGACACGAATGAATATCTTCAAGTGGAAACTGCAGACACCAGAGTTAGCAAACCTCACAAAATATATGAAATAACTTTACGTATAGAGGGGGATAAGACTAGAAAAATAAGGGGACTATTTTGGGATAATCTCTCCAAGGGCTATGACATCCTTCTAGCTGAAAAAGACTGGCCACCAGAGTTTGTCAGGGATTGCCCTCATGGCGAAGAAATAATTATGCCTGCCTTCTCAAATCACATCCCAATTCATAAAAAATACACACTTGCTAGAAAGTGGGCAGTAGCCCTAGCTCCTGCTTTATATAAAAATCACGTAGGATGGGATGAGGACTCTCCTCCTCACAAAATCCAGTTAAAATCACAACCTACTGCACAGAGGCAGTACCCAATTAAGCAAGAAGCTAAAAAACCGGTAAAAGAAATCCTAGATCAGCTAGAATACCAGGGGGTGATTGAAACTTGCACCTCACAAATGAACAACCCTTTGTTTCCGGTCTCCAAACCAGACAATTCATATCGTCTAGTTTTGGATTACCGACACCTTAACTCATGTTGCAAAACTTTTGCAGTGCAAAACTCGCATAGTGCTGCACTAATGAATAACATAGTGCGCAAAAAATACAAAACAACATTAGACATCTCTAGTGGATTCTTTTGTCAAAACATAGCACCAGAGAGCAGATATTTGTCTGCATTCTCAATAAATGGCACTCAAAAACAATTCTGTCGGTTAGCCCAGGGGTACAAGAACAGCCCGGGAGTATTCTCAGCGAGAGTAACAGAATTACTACAAACATATGACGACGAAGCATTATCGTATGTCGACGACATATACTTAACAGATGATGACTTGGAGACTCACTTGAAGAGAGTGAACACCATAATACTTGGGTTCGCAGCAGAGGGTTACAAATTCAACTTTAAAAAATCCAGAATTGCCCATCTGACAGTCCTGTTCTTAGGATATGAATTATCAAGTGAAGGCAAAAGCCTGGCTGACAATTTTCTAGAGAAATGTGCCGTACTCCAAGCACCTAGAACACTAAAAAACCTACAGTCAATTCTAGGCTTCCTAAATTTCGGAAGAACATACATTGCAAATTACGCAGAAAGGGTCAAACCCCTTCATGATCTAATAAAACCAGATTTTAAAAGAACCAATTGGACTCAAATACACACAGAAATTCTGAGATCCTTACAAACAGACATGCTAATTAAAACAAAATTAGAAACACGTGACAACACACGCAATCTTGTGATTCGAGTCATCCCAGGAAGATGCGGATTCACATACCTGACCTCTAATGAGGGAGAAAAGGTACCAATTGCATTCAAATCACACTTGTACACAGAAGCTGAACAGAAATTCAGCATTAAAGAAAAAATTATTCATGCAGTTCAAACCGCGATAGCTAGAGAAAAAGATCAAGCTGACGGTAGACGTATCACAGTCAGAACAGCAGAATCAGCCTTTGAGGCATTAACAACACCGTGTAATTTACCAACAACAACATTGAATCCGAAATGGATACAATGGGTGAATTCCATTACAACGGACAAAGTATACTACTACTTTGATCCAGAACTAGAGGAACTAAAAAATCTAGAATATGAAAGAACATTCCCTCTGCCTATCGACATTCTGCCCTTACGACAATACGCTTGTGTAATCTATACAGACGGACATGCTCAACCCTCCGTTTGGGGAGAACAAGCATACAACCCCACATGTGAGATTACAAAAGAAGTGTGGCGCGGAGGTAAACTAAGACCTCTATTAACAAAAACACACTCAGTAGAAACTAATTCAGAACAACAGACTGAAATAATAGCATTGAAAATGGCGCTAGATGATGCGGATCGCGAATTCCCGACACTTATAGTGTCCGATTCATATTACTGCGTCAAATCATATAACAACGATTTGCAGACATGGATTCAAAACTGTTACAAAGATGACACAGATGCAACAATAAAGCAAAAACTGCTTTGGGAACAAATAGCTCTTTTACAAAAAGAACTACCAAAGACTCACGTGACACACTCACTGAGTCATCAGCGTGATGGCGTTCACGTTGCAGGGAATTCATTGGCTGAGACAGCCACAGCGGTAGCAACTAAATCGGCTTCCGTAGTTCGAAAAAAGCATACAGTGAAGTATATTAACGGTGAAACAGTGCTGGCAGTGAAAACGTCATCAAAAGGCGACTGCTCAGCGCTACCGATCAACTATCCACTCAATTACACATACATAATCGATGCAAACTCCGTCCCTTTTGCTCGAATCCCTGGAGTGGGGGATAGAGTGATTCCAAACATGGACAGGAGAAACTTGTTAATCGCAGACGCACATATGGGCGAGGGTCTCAGACACCTCAAGCTAAAAGATTCTGTGGAAGAATTACAATCAAGGTACTGGTGGCCAGGCATGAGCCTGCATCACACCATGTTTGTAAAAAAGTGCCCCAACTGCAACAGGAATCGCAGTGGTGAGAGAAACGGTGTAATACCGTGTCGTTTCACTCCAGAAAAAACAACAGTAAAAAGCAAGGCTTGCGATTAACATATACAGGCTAGTTTCCACTTATAATGTAGATCACCAGCACTCGGCTGACGTCTGGACTGTTATACAAAGATTTGCGAGTCTAAATGGCATATACGCTAAGAGCATGCTACGTTTGACCATTGTTTTCACTCTAGCCCTCCAGCCTGAGGGGAAACATGGCCAAATGAGCATAGCACAGCGGGAATCTTATCACTTCCTTCCTGAGGGATACGGGATGGTGTAAAGAAAAAATCAAGGCATAAAGCAATCTATAACGGAAAGGATATTAGGTTCGGGAGCTGGGTGGGTCAAACATCTAATAAGTGTCCAACGTAGTCTAAATAACCTGCCAAGAAATTCTCTGAAGGGATTCAGTCCGTACGAATTATTATTTGGAACTAGGATGTTAATCTCTGACCTTGACAGTCAGACTTCAGTGGTAAAGGAAAAAAGCTTTGATATCAAAGATCGTTTGGCTATTTTACAGGACTTAAACGAAACAAGAAAAGACCTGAGCAACATAAAGTTGAAACAGCAGCCAACAACCACTGCAGAACCACCACCTGTCCCAGCAAGACCTGTCTGGATTCCAAAAGTCGGGGATCTAGTCAGAGAAAAGATCGCGGTAAAGAAGGAATTTGGGCCTTCTTACAGAAAAGCAGTTCCTGTCTTGTCTATCAACGGGACAAGATCAGTAGTACTACCGCCGCTTGCTGGTAAAAAGGAGAACCGAGTTGTATCCATCGACCTGGTAAAACCACAATCATGTGGCCGATAACAAATAGTAGGCCAAGTGGACTCCCCATAAGTAGCAGAACACCAAGGTTCGCTACCAGTACAGAGGTCCTAACAAAGAGGCTAATCACATTCGAAACGCCTACAGAAGAACGACAAGGACTATGCAACAATGCAATGGAACTTAGACCTCTGAACACCCAAATAAAAACATTTAGCAGAGACACACCAACCTATAATGAAGTAACAAACGACTATGCAAGAAACAGTAATCCTGAAACAATTGGAACAATTGACAGAACTGCATCCGGCTACTTCATAAACTTCGATGATTCCTCCGAAGGCTTCGCTGAATCAAAAACACAGCCATCATCAAAAACCTTTAAAGATAAAGCTAAAGAACTTTTGAAACAACTGAAAGAAACATATCTGATTTCTCCATGGATTGAATTTTGGGTGGGTTTTGGTGCATTTATCCTCATACTTTGGCTCATCATGATACTAACTTTGGGACACTTCATTGAGGGAAAATATGCTAAAATGGACACAGCAAGTCAAAAAATCAACTTGATCCTCAAACCACACACATCTTCACACGTCGAGAAAAGAGAACTTTCTTCAGTCAACTTCACAGCCAATCCTATACCGGGTGGGGTAGCATGGGACAACACTGACTACGAAATCTATGGTCCGGTTGAAATCCTGAAATATCCACACCAAATTAAAATCTCTTTGAGTGACTTCGTAAAACCAAGCACATTTGCTGATGATTGGGACTTTGAAAGCATAAACAATATGATGTCTGACTTAGTGATGTCTGCTAAATTTACCAAACATGATTATTTGCAGGGTTCTACAAATTATGATAGTATGTATTGCTACAACCACTATGGTAACCATTTTTTACATAGATCTGCACAACCTAGAAATGTTTTAAATTATAATCAATGGGAACATTGTGCAACCCCTCCAAAAGGAAGCTCAAGAACCGTTTATGACAAATATTCATACTTTTCAGGTTTTAACATAAGTAATGCTGAAACATTTTATTTCAAATTGTCAAATAAGACAGGGACAAAGACCATGATAACCAACACAAAATTTATATATTCAGACTCATTCTTTGAACAAATTAATACTTTTGGTTTTGATTATTGGGACAAAAATGTTGAATTGAAAAGTGTTTGGGGCACAAAAGAATGGCAAGTACAGGGTATAGAATCTTTGTTTAGAGCCTGCATGATCCCAGAACAAATTATATTTTTTAATGACACTGTTCAACAAACTACCTGTCTTGGCTTAGCCAAAATCAAAGACTTAAATAAACCGTCTATTCCAAAACCAACAATGAACAGCAATAGCTCTACAGATGAGGAGATAGACATAAACTATGTATTAAACCAAAACAGAACACATCCAGATTGGAAACAGTGGTTGATCTGGCCCACAGATACCAATAACTGTCAAGACTGATTCCTGAACAAAACACAGGGGTTCAAAATGACCAGGCCAGACCCTAGATATTCCCAAAGACAACACCCAGGAATAATAACCACCTACAGTGTGGGCAAATTATGCCTTCAGTGGCTACAAACCTCCACACTGGCAGAAATTAAGCAACACCTAACTTTACTTACTGATGGTGCTGACTTGCGTGATTTCATTATGGGACCGCGCAAACAGCGTCAGAAACGTTTCATAGCAGCCTCTGTATATGCAGCATACAACGAGGCCTGGAAGGTTACTCAAATTGAGACAGCAGAAAGGATACGGGAAATTGATCGTATTAATTTGGAAAAATCACTTTCTGTAGTGGACAATGGGTTAATGACTCTGTCCTCCAGAATTTTTTCTCTGGACAGCATTGTGTCTTCAGCAATCGACATAATATCGCAAGACTTACTGTTGTTACAACACGGTCAGTCTCAATTGCGTTCTATTGTACAGCTTGGCTGGACGTTACAAAATCTGCGTTCAGGCTATGTGCCTTGGCGTTTAATCAACACAACGTCACTTTTCAATATCTTTAAGCTTACTGATAAACAAATCAGTATGGCCCAGAAGGGTGCTGATTATACAATCCTGAGCATTGAGAAACTCGAAAGATTACCAGTGACAATGTCAGAACGACCTGTCAGTGAATGGATAATACATGGGATAATTAATATTCCTATATCAACCTTCAGGTTTCAATACTGCCAAAAATATATACAGGCTGGCATGTACGAAAAATTGGGAAAAGGATACTGTGGTAAATAAATAAATAATACCCTATTTTTGACTAGACATGTATCATAACAGATAGCTCAATAAATAAGAGTCAAGATTCGAGGTAGTAGGAGTTTTGCAGGTTTATTACAGCATAAGGACAGGAACAGGACAACCTGCATAGGAATAGGATGACAGGGCCCAGCAGCTGCTGGGGCTGGGTCTGGGATGAGCGCGCTCGCTTTTAATAACAATACATGAGCATATATACATAACGCAAACACATAGCATTACATTGCAGTAGGCGTAGCAGTGGGTGGAGCAGAAGGCGTGACGCGTAGCAGTCGCGAAAGATAAGAGTAAAAAGAAGGTGTAACTCAGACATGTGATGCAAACGTAACAGAATATGTCATGAATGGGGCGGAAACCATGGAGGGGGCTACCTGAGGAGCTGGGACCTCTAACCTGGTGGTGCGCGCAAACTGGCAATGACGTGTTACGAGGAGAAGCTGGGGGCTATGAACTCTGTGCTAGGAGCAGAGACTAAAGTCTGGAGGGTCGGAGCGACATGTACCTAAACCCTATCTAGTATCTGATGTTTAGGGAACATGTTGATATAAACTAGAAGTCATGAGGGGAAAGGCTAACTTGATTCTAAGACTGGACCATGCATTATTCTACATGTAGTGCGTGATGAAGAATATTAAATGACCATTAAATACAGTATTTCTCTTAACATGGAGCCGCATAGGCTAGACAATGACGGAAACTATTGATGCAGTTCAGTAGCTTAGGAATGCAGAGAAGGAGGACTAAACTGATAACTGGAATCATAACATAGTCTTGGCAGACTCAGAGGCAGAGCCAAGCTGCACCGGGCACTGCGAGGCAGGAAGTAAGTGAAGGGTCGAGGATACAGGTGGGGGCTGTATCGCTCCTCAGCGAGGCTTCAGGAGACAGGAGCTGAATCTGGTGTCCAGGCCCTTTTGAGGCCTAGAAACGGGGACTTTATAATGAAATAACGTGCACACTGAGAAACGTGGCATCGTAGCTTTACATAGGCCTGATATTCGTAGTATTCACGAGGACTGGAAACTGGCATACTAGAGGAGGACACAACTGTAATTGCGTCTTGAATCGGACATGGGGAATAACATATGCATATTGGTCATGCACACATAACATATGATGGATGACACGTAGAGACACAGAACATGGCAAAATTTACTTTTCCACATTCCCTCCTTGTCACTACGTTTCCATCAGGAAACATTAATATTCATGATACCATCTATCATTTCATACAGTACCATTTGTTCATCTCGAATTGTCTTGGAACGGGATTTAGAACGGGGCTTGGGACTAGGAATACAAGAGGTAGCACAAATGCCGCAAATCGCAGGGCCACATTGTATACAGAGGCAGCAGCTTAATATGATCGCTACTGCGATACCTAGAAAGGACAGGACTTTCCATCCCCATGCGGAAATTATATTCCAGAACCAACCGGACCATGTCCAGGTGCCTGGATCCTGGTGTAACAGATGGGCAATTTTATGGAGTCTGGTTATAGCTGAATAAACAGACGGCGCGTTATTTGGAATGAAAATGCAACAACTGGATCCGATGAGTCTACAGGCCCCGCCCCTATCGGCCAGTATGACGTCAAGGACGAGACGATTCTGGAGCACAACAATTCTCATAAAGGATTGCTCTTCGGTTAAGTTACCTAGAGCGGAGGCAGTCTCATCTACTACAACTTCAAGGGTTCTTGTTAACCTACGAATTAGCTTACTGTTTACAACTGTACCTAAATAAGGGAACACACCTTTATCAATATCAATGAATTGCTCTGCAGCAGTTTCAGTATAGTCGACAATCGGGAGATTTCTCTTGTGTCTAGTATGTACTAGATGTGTATTTCTATGATAATCAGGTGGGGCTAGGAAAACAGGTGGCAGTAGGAAGGCAATGTAACAGGTTCCCTCCCAATCGAGGGGCAGACGAACATATGCAGTTTGACCACAAACGAAATAAGAATGACGTGAAGCTTTAAAAATAGATTTCCCACTGTCACTATACTTGACAATAGTAGTACAATCACTATGTCCTACGTGTACAGAACCATAATTACGGACACATAATTCGGCTTTGACTGGTAATACTGAAATAGCAGGTGAGTCTGGAGTAGTATCAGACTGAACATTCAGGACCATGAAATTCGACGAATAGTTACCTAAATTGTACACTTCATTTTCTAGATCTAAACCTGTTCTGTGGGGGAGACCTTGCTTGTCTGGGAAACATGTGCTGTTAAGAAAAGACATGTCTGTTGAGGATGACGTTAACGTGGACCATGCTCCACACGAACCATTATGGGAAAAAGGATAAGGAAAGAGTGGCAGAACTCCCTTTGACGTCTGAAAAGGGGGCAGTCGACCACACACCCAACAATTAGTGGCATTGCTGGTTTGATGTGAATAATGCAACATGCGGATAAATGTATTGTTACGCATAGCGAGGCGGTATGAATATTCGTGAGGAGGCAGATCACTAAACGTGTGCTCTACTGTAACATTAGAATGCTTATTTACATGAGGAACTGGAAAACACAGGAAAAATGCGTAACTAGTGCAGGAAATCAAAAGGCTGAGAAATAATATGAAACTTAGAAAAACGATACATCGGATTGAGTTTTGACTAACTCTCTCACTATGGGGGTCTATTTTATACATGTCAGAAACAGTCTAACCGTTTCACCTAGGGGAGGACTTAGACAATCAAACTGGCTGACTTATTTTACTAGACCTTAATTTCTGTTTATACTCCTGTTGCGGAGTTTTCTCTAACAGGGGAGGGGTTGTAGCAATGTCATTTGCGGGACAGTCCTTAGGAACAATGTTTTGACAAGTCTTGATATCCTGGGAAATGTTCTTAGAGATCGGTTTCAATCCGTAGAATTTCTTGACGTGCGAAAGGTGCACCCAGCCGCGGCGTCCTTCCAATTTCACAGCTGTACGGGTGGTGAGGAGGACCTGACGGGGCTCCTTCCAACGTGGCTCCAGCGGACTTGATCTGTCGAAGTTACGTACGAGCACCATCGAACCTGGAACGATTTCATGCGGTGCCACCTCGGTATTGTCTGGAAATGTGGCGGCAACCTGTGAACGACATGAGTTGAGGGCAGACATCAAGGAAGCTAGGTAATCTGTCAGCATATTACATGAAACATCAGTAATACTTCGGGGTCTAGGAGTACCCCACATGTTAGGGGGGCGGCCGAATACGACCTCATACGGGGACAGACCTGATCTGGAATGTGCGACCATGCGCATATAAAACAAAGCGACTGGCAGAGCTACTAGCCAGTCCACACCCTTATCTTTACATATTTTGGCAATTCGAATTTTCAGAGTCTGATTATGTCTCTCGACTAGACCGGCTGCTTCAGGATGGCGTACACAATGAAACTTCCACTGGTACCCTAACAACAGGGAAACGTGCTTCATCAACTCAGATGAGAATGGCTGGCCGTTATCAGAATATACGACTCTAGGGAGTCCATATCGAGGGAAAAACTCACGAACCAACTGCTTGGCAGTGGTCGCGGCTGTGTAATCTGGGACTGGATATGCTTCTGTCCATCTGGACAAAGCGCATACAACTACAAGGACATACTTGAAACCTCGACATCGCTCCATCTGAATATAATCCATCTGGAGGACCTCAAAAGGGTGGTCAGGAGGCTGGAAACCACCTTGTTCCACCGGGACACTTTTACCTGGATTAAACTGACAACATATCATACAGGTACGGACTTTCTGCTTGGCTGCAGCTCGTAAATGCTTGTTGAACCAAATGTTCTGGATACTGTCTAACATCGCTTTTTCTCCTAAATGTGCTGGACTATGTGCGGTATTAATGATGACTTGAACCATAGAGTCGGGGAGAAACCATGCGGTCCTACCCTTCGTCACCCATCCTTGATCTGTCTGGACCCCTCCTTGTTCGAACCATTTCTTGATTTCATCGGGAGTAGCATGTAACTGGATATCTATGACATCTTGTGTAGGGTCCTTAACTGTCATACATGTAGTCAGATCTGGAGTGTGTGTCATGTTAACTGGACTGTCTAGAGTCTGTGCTGTAAGCTTGGCTGTGCGATCTGCTAGATCATTACCTTGAGAAATAATGTCAGTGACTTTCGTATGTGCTTTGCATTTCATGATAGCGATACATGTCGGTAAATGTATTGCATCTAACAGAGCTTGGATAAGGAAACCATGCTGAATCTTGGTTCCATGAGATGTCATGAAACCTCTCTCCTGCCAGAGCACTCCAAAGTCGTGTACAACTCCAAATGCGTAACGTGAATCTGTGTAAACATTAACTTTCAGGTTCTTGGCGTGTATACAGGCTTGTGTCAGAGCAACTAGCTCTGCTGCTTGAGCGGACAGGGTATCAATACGGTGTGTTTCAATAACTTCGGTGTCAGTAGTCACTGCATACGCGGCGACTAGTTCTCCTGTACTAGTTCTCATACATGAACCATCCACATAAAGTGTCAGGTCAGGGTCTGGTAATGGAATATCTGTCAGATCTTGCCTTGGCTTTGTCGTAATGTTGACTACTTCCACACAGTCGTGTGCGGCAGGATTTGAACTAGCTGATGGTAACAGTGTAGCAGGGTTCAGGACGTTGCAGCGTCTAATATCTATGTGTGGCTGGAACAGTGTCAATTCATAACCTGTTAAACGTGCAATTGTCAAGTGCTGTGTTTGTGTTCTATTTAAAAGAACTTCCACGGAGTGTGGAACTTGTACTGTCAAGGAGTGTCCTAAGACTATGGAATCACTTTGTCTGATAGCTAGTGCTGTGGCTGCAACTGACTTGAGGCACGCGGGCAAAGCCTGGGCGACTGGATCTAGTGTGCTCGAAAAATAAGCACAGGGCTTGTATTGTCCTGCTTGATCTTGTGTAAGAACAGATAATGCTGTACCTTCACGTTCAGTAACGAAAAGTGTAAAAGGCTTACTGTAGTTCGGTGTAGCTAGAACTGGAGCTTGGCATAAAGCTTTCTTTAACTCGTTGAAACTAAGTGTATGTTCAGATGTCCAAGGGAGGACAGTCGATACGGCTGCCTCCTGTGTCGTTAACTGTATCAGTGGCTTGGCTAGAAATGCATACTGGGGAATCCATTGTCTACAATAAGAAGTAAGGCCGATAAAAGCACGTACCTCCTTCTGGGTCCTGGGCTGAGGAAGACTCACTATTAACTGGATACGGTCTGGTGTCAACTGCCTACCCCTCTTGGACAGTAAGTGTCCTAAGTAGACCACTTGCTGGACACAGAATTGAAGCTTCGAAGGGGACACCTTGTGCCCCATCTCGGCTAGAAAATACAGAACCGTTAGGGATGCTCGCTCGCAGTCACGTTCAGAACGAGCTGTGATCAATAGATCATCGACATACTGGAGCAGGGCAGTGTCAGTTGGCATGTGAATATTGTCTAGTTGTCTCTTAAGTGCTTGACTGTAAATACTAGGGCTTTCTGTGAAACCTTGAGGAGCTCGTGTAAACATATAGCTCCTTCCATTTAAACAAAATCCGAAAAGAAACTGGCTGTCTGGATGAATTGGAACACTAAAAAATGCGTTCTTGAGGTCTATGACAGTGAAGAACGTGGCTTCGGAATCAATAGCAGTTAACAGGGAAGAGATATCTGGGACAACTGGGTACTGCGGTATAATACATTTGTTAAGTTCCCGTAAATCAATCACTAATCGATATACTGGGGGTGCATTTGGATCAGTACGTTTCATGACTGGAATGATCGGAGAATTGCATACGTTGGAGTCAGTTTCTACAACTACTCCTTGAGCCATGAGCTCGTCTATAATTTTGGATAAGGCTGCTACAGCCTCAGGTGGCAATCTATACTGCCTGATTCGTGGTAACACTACACCTGCTTTGAGAGTCACACGATGGGGTGTGATTTGCATGTAACCTACATCAGTTGGACCTTGCGCCCATAAATGCTGCGGAACTTTAGACAGTCTGGAATCAAAATCTCGTAATACATAGTGACCCTTAAAGTCACGTAGGAACAGACGTATTCCCTCCGGGGAACAACATATAACTGCACCTAACTCTTTCAGTGTTTTAATGCCTAATAGATTTTCTGGACATGACTTAGTAAGTAACAGATCAGTAGTGCGGGACAATGGACCTACTTCTAGAGTGACTGGCTTTGAAATCTCATTAACGATAGGCTTTCCTGAAAATCCAAGGGAAACATTTCTTGAGCCTGAGAGCGGAGCCCCTGGAACTTCGGCATGACTAATTGTGGTCCTACTTGCCCCTGTATCAATCAAAAACTTTCTGTCTTTCCCTAATACTTGACTGTGAACATAGGGACCTTCTTGATCTACAGGTATCTCGATGAGAGGCAAACCTACCTCCCTCTCTAGGCTGTTTCATGAATATGGCTGGTACTCTGGATACTCAGACTGTGCATACTGGTACATCTGCGATGTAACATGCTGTGTTGCAGCAATAGGCTGCGGTACTGTAACTGTCTGTTGTGCATTCTGTGGCTGAGGAATCTGTGAAACTTGTTCCTGTCTAGGCGGACGTGGTCTTTCTTTAGTCTTACCAGTAGCTATGTTGTGTTTCAGAACTGCACACTCATTTATAAAATGACCTGGCTGTTTACAATAATTGCAGTTCCCTTTAACGGGAGCTGCAGGATGACTGGCTTGATTCGGACCCCTCTTCTGACTGTCTTGAGGAACAGATTGTGCAACTAGCACTTTCATTTTCGTGTCTTTCATACGTTTTCTCTCGTGTTCTTGCTCTTCCCTGATTCTATTCTGGTGGTACTGGAGCATCTGGAGCATCTGGGACGGAGTGTTTGCTTGCCAGGTACTTTCGACTTTCAGAACTGGTTTTTTAATTGATGGACTTGAATTCTCGACTAATTTGGTAACGAAAAGGTGAGGGTATGACTCACTACTTGTCTTGAGACCACTGTTGATACTAAAGCACTTTTCAAACCTAGAATAAAAATCACTAATATCTTCATCTTGTTTCTGTTTACAGGCTGAGATTGCATCCCAGTCTTCTTTTCTCGTTGTTAATAATCTGGGTAAAACTTGAATTAATAATTCTGGTAATTCTTTACATTTCTCTCCAAGACCAGTACCTGGTACACGTATCTTATCTTCTGCTTCTAGGACTGCCCAATCGATCTTTTTCTCTCCCACCTCCCATTCTTTTTCCTTTAGCTTTTCATACACCCCTGCGGGCAACAGGACCTTTAACATTTTAATGATATCTGGGTAAGTGTATTCTCCCATACGGAGCATGTCTTTTAATTCTCTATGGAACCCTGCTGGATCTTTGTCATGACAGGGAATTAATTTCTTCATTTCGAGGAGTTCCATCTTTGTGATCGGAGTGTATACAAACACTCGCTGCATTTCGCCACCCGCTCCTCTGACTGGGTGGACTTCTCGTAACGGATTCTGTCTGTCTATGTAGAATGATTTACTTTCTGGGGGTGAGACATGAACAGAATGCGGGTTTAAGAATGTTCTATATTTGTGGCGCTGTTCTAGAATGACACTAATTAAATCGGTACCTAGACCTCTCCATTTGTACTGGAGTAACTCGTTCAGGATATCATGTAACGGGCCTGGATCAGAATGTTGACCCTCATACAGAGTAATGAGGTGCTGAATCATATACATACCCACCAGTCGCTGCTCGGCTGGGGGCATTTTCAGAAACATTTGTGCCACTATTTCGTCTGGAAAAGTGGTAGAATCAGTAATCCATCTGACTGCTGATCGGACTAGTTCCTGTTCATGCATAGTACTTAACTCACTATAACCGATTCGTGATTTCAGAATGTGATCGGTAGCTTGAAATACTTGTTCTAGGGAACCTTGTTCTGGTGCTGAATGATGGAAAATTGACTTGTGTTCTAGACGTAAATGGCGATCTGGAAATCTAGATTTTCCTACATACGCTATTCTGGCGGTATTCTCATCGTCTTCCTCTTCAGGATCAGAGGTACTTTCTTTCTCGCTTACTTGTGCTGCTTTACGCTGTTCGTGTATCTTTATTATCTCTCTACGGATTTTCTTGTACATACTTTCCATGGCACCAATGGTATTGTGCTTTCCTTCGGCTATATTATCACTCCACTTTGTTAGAGTTTTCATTTCTTCCGGGTCTTTAGACGGATAATCTTGTTCTCTTATTAGACAGTTAATTAAGAACTTTAATATCATGCGCTGAATCTCGGCTTTCCTTTGAGACATGGCATCACTAATACTTTGTGGGTCATCCCCTGTACGGATGAAACGATATATCCTGTCTAGATCTTCTTTCATATTCGGCAGGGTGACTAGATACTCGGTCACTCTCCTTACGCGTACGGAATATAAAACCATATTAAACTCGCCTGGAACTGGGTCATAGACACATTCGCCAAGGGTTTGCCTGATCTCTGCAACAGACCTATTACTTTTAGGAGTACGCTGTGATGCTTGAGCATGTAATTCGAGTGCTGATAAACGCTTGTATGGCGGCGGGGTTTGAGGAAGACCTCCTCCTGCGGCCCCTAAACTAGAATCATCAACTGATGCTTTTCGTCCTGGCAGGGTGGGTAATTGTAACGTGGGCTGGACTTGTATGGCGGGCTGACCCGGGGGGGCTGTTGAGGGCACCCCGGTGTCTGGGGGAGCAGGAATTACCTGATTTACAGGGACTGGCGGAGCGCGAACAGGGTTTGCATATTCGGGGACTGTGTCGTCCAGATAGGACGAAATAAAAATATCAGCTGCGGTCGGTTTGTGACGTAGCTTGGTCGGAACTAATGGTGGCGGGAAATTACTGGATGCCTCTGGGGTCGCTTTTGGCAAGCCTTCGGCAAGAAGAGGATACATACCCTTAATGAGGGCATTCCTCTGTCTGTCTGATTGCTCAGTTCTAACTCGTTCACCTATCTCGATTAATTCTCTTTCTTGGGCTCGTTCTTGGGATTCTTTACTTAGTTCTGACTTTCTGATTTCTTTTTCGGTTCTTTTATGAGCTTCTTTGCGCCATAACTCGATGGCGTCTTTCTGTGATTGTCTGGCTTTCTTTTTCCATAATGCTTCCTCTACTCGCATGATGCATTCGGCATCCCATGTACCCGATACGGGCCATCTATACTTTTCTTCTAACTGTTTGGTATACTCTACCCATAAATCTAGATACAATATGGCGCTTATGCCATGCTTCTGATACATAAAGTGACCTGGACTGTCCCTGGGCGGGACGGGAACTGCTGCTTCCAGCAGACCCTTTCCAGTTTTTGACGTAATTTTGAGAAGAGCGGCATGACTGGACTATAATCTGGACATAATACAATACACAATGAAAACACGAAATCACGTCGCATTCATACCACAACATTAAAATACATGAAGAACATTATGAATAACAGTTCGAACAGAATACCACCTGAAAATACTTGAAATTTCTCGAGAACAGAACTGACTAGAACAGAAACTAGATGCACTGCTGAAACAGTACGAAACTTACCGGTCTCTTAAAGAGACACGTCAGGACCCGCATCCACCGAAGTGGACACTTCGTTTGTGGGACTGTGTACCACCAACCCACAGACCAGAGTCAATTAAATTGACCCTGTCTAGATACCACCCCAGTAACGGTACTCACCGGGCAGCAAGAACGGAAGGCCTCGGACTGGACTGGACTGCTACGACGACGAACTTTGGACTTCGGACTTCAGTTACGGGTGGACCTCCGGATACCTCGGACCTTGGACTCTTGGCTTGGGCTCTGGTCGGGACTCGCCGCGTTCCTCCACCGTCTCGTCTGGATGCTGGACCGCCTCCTCCGTCTCCTCCGTGGGCCTGAGGGATACTTGAGCAGAAATATCTGCCACTGCGCAGAAGAGTTCCGTCACGACTGCAGAGGGTCAGGGGGTCGGCGTGGCTTCACCGACGCGTGGGGAAAGGGCAGGTCCCTATTCGGGCGCCATTATGTGGTAAATAAATAAATAATACCCTATTTTTGACTAGACATGTATCATAACAGATAGCTCAATAAATAAGAGTCAAGATTCGAGGTAGTAGGAGTTTTGCAGGTTTATTACAGCATAAGGACAGGAACAGGACAACCTGCATAGGAATAGGATGACAGGGCCCAGCAGCTGCTGGGGCTGGGTCTGGGATGAGCGCGCTCGCTTTTAATAACAATACATGAGCATATATACATAACGCAAACACATAGCATTACATTGCAGTAGGCGTAGCAGTGGGTGGAGCAGAAGGCGTGACGCGTAGCAGTCGCGAAAGATAAGAGTAAAAAGAAGGTGTAACTCAGACATGTGATGCAAACGTAACAGAATATGTCATGAATGGGGCGGAAACCATGGAGGGGGCTACCTGAGGAGCCGGGACCTCTAACCTGGTGGTGCGCGCAAACTGGCAATGACGTGTTACGAGGAGAAGCTGGGGGCTATGAACTCTGTGCTAGGAGCAGAGACTAAAGTCTGGAGGGTCGGAGCGACATGTACCTAAACCCTATCTAGTATCTGATGTTTAGGGAACATGTTGATATAAACTAGAAGTCATGAGGGGAAAGGCTAACTTGATTCTAAGACTGGACCATGCATTATTCTACATGTAGTGCGTGATGAAGAATATTAAATGACCATTAAATACAGTATTTCTCTTAACATGGAGCCGCATAGGCTAGACAATGACGGAAACTATTGATGCAGTTCAGTAGCTTAGGAATGCAGAGAAGGAGGACTAAACTGATAACTGGAATCATAACATAGTCTTGGCAGACTCAGAGGCAGAGCCAAGCTGCACCGGGCACTGCGAGGCAGGAAGTAAGTGAAGGGTCGAGGATACAGGTGGGGGCTGTATCGCTCCTCAGCGAGGCTTCAGGAGACAGGAGCTGAATCTGGTGTCCAGGCCCTTTTGAGGCCTAGAAACGGGGACTTTATAATGAAATAACGTGCACACTGAGAAACGTGGCATCGTAGCTTTACATAGGCCTGATATTCGTAGTATTCACGAGGACTGGAAACTGGCATACTAGAGGAGGACACAACTGTAATTGCGTCTTGAATCGGACATGGGGAATAACATATGCATATTGGTCATGCACACATAACATATGATGGATGACACGTAGAGACACAGAACATGGCAAAATTTACTTTTCCACAATACATTAAAACAACATGGAACCTGCCCTATTCACATGCATGTGTCAGTAATAAAGGACAGAAAGTGTTTCTTAGTGGCAATAATTGTGCGATGTCACTAAGCGGTACACTTCTGTGTAGCGGAATTAGTTTGCATGGAGCCTGTGAAGGGAACTCAAATAACCTTTCATGTCACCAGCTAGGCACACCTGCTACAGAGATAGAACCATTCTTTCAAAGACTCTATAATGGGAGTTACATTCTAATTGTGGACCGCAGATGCTGTATTTTCGATGGCATTAACACCATTCAAAGCCATACTGGGTATTTTTCCAGATTTCGTCCATTCGATTTTTGGCGGACTTCCCCTCATTTTAGGACTAATTGCAGGAATCCTATTCTTAGTCCTTATATTTCGTTATGGCAAACCATGTCACAGACAAAACACCTGCGACAAGGGAAGAAACAATCCTAGCCATTGGATACCGGGACCGGATATCAAAAATCCTGGGACTACCCCGGCTTAGAGACCTGAACATGACTTGGTTTCTTTCATTTCGACCAATGTGGCATCACTGTGTTTTACCTGTATTAAGGTGCCTGCTATGCGGAGAAGAATGCGTGTTAGACACCTGTCTGACGCTACAATCGGATGCGCCAATGGATGCAGAAACATTGTTGAGTCCAACAAAGGCTCATGCTTTGTGCTGCCCTCAACGGCTACCAATCCTGATGACGGCATTCGTGGAAGCTTCACCACTACGATTAAGGGGTAGTGAGGTTCAAAATGAAAGCAGCATCGATCAGGTACGACCTTCTGTCAGCAATCCAAATCAGAATGTCAATGGAGACAATCATGCGCACGAATGCATGGTTACACCTATTTCTGAGTTAGTGGAACTCTCCCAGGAAGCTGTTGACAACTTTTTCGAGAGTCTAAATGATATGATGTTCTCACCAGAGCAGAAATAGAGACTTTTGAGCAAGCTCGTACACGGCGTTCCCTGAATTTGGCCTTCAACTAGAAAAGCAAAATACCATGAACATTTTTCCCTCCAGTTCACGGACAGCAATTTTTTCAGCAGCCCCAAAATATTTTTGCATATTTTTCGGGACACTATCTTCTGCTTAAAGTAAGAACTATTCTTAGAGAACTAAGATTTCTACTTTTAGATAGCTTATAGACATTAGCTGCCCGCTGGTATGTTCATAATTATTTTATTCTGTGATGGAATGGTCTCGAACTTTTTTCTGTATTAAGAGCCATGTCATGTGTGATTTCTCATATACCATTTAGCAATAATGTATACAAATGCGTGATTACTTTAGCATTATTTCACAGCTTGAGTGCATACAATACATATGAATGCTTTTTTTTCCGTATATTTGATAATTTCAAAATGCATTTATGTATTTTGGGGTGGTAAGGTATACACGATACTCTACAGTATGTTTTACTATGCATAGATTAGTAAATATGTCCATAGTTAGCGTGGAGTGGGTGTGATGTATTCCTATAGGTTCTGTATCGATCCCCCTATTCCTGACCCTATTCTGGTTAACAAACTAACAAGTTAACTAGCAGCCATCCCATGAGGCAGAAAACCCCCATGATGCAGGAACCGTTATCTGATAAAGCCACACTACGGCACAGGAACGTGTTATCTGATTAGGTCATAACGCTTGCCATCTAATTAGACAAGCGATATTCCTCCAGCCCCTGATAAGGCATACGGAGTTCTCAAAACAAATCAAACCTATGACAACCTGGAAAAAACCCTGCGGCCATTGTTTTGATTTCACCGAGAACTTCAGCAAAAGAATGTGCTAACGACCTGGTCGTATGACATCCTTATTGACGTATCTATGTCCATCCTTACGTCAATCTCGGCACCTTAAAGGTATAAATATTACCGATATTGCCCTATGCAAACACACGTGGTGGTGACGAGATCGGAGCAGCCAGACTTGCCGAAGCCCAGAGCAGAACAGACCCCGCTGGCGCAGCCCCGCCTTCCTGACGCGCTGAGAACGAGAAGCTGTCTATTCTCCTGCCGAGAAATCCAGCTCCGGCGCTTCCGGGTAGCCCTCGCAGGCAGCCTGGAATATCGAGGCCAGAGACGAGAGATACCATCCCTCATCCATCCTAGATTCCAGGTACAGAACTGAATAACCCCTCACAGAGAATTCTTTAGTCAGTCACTTGGCAAAACAAACTTAACTTAAACGGTAACTTTCTATTCCCGCCCACGCATTAGACTTAGGTCAGGTACACGGGGTAGGCGTAGTTAGAAACACCAGTTGAGTACGATTAGTCAAATGTATATGTGTATGTAATATATCTTATTCATTTTAAACCTTCATATGGCTTAGAAACCATATCAATGTTTTTACAGTATTATTTTATACTTCTGCTTTTAATGTATGCACTTTACTTAACCATAAGTATTGCAATAATATCGATCCATTTCTCTTGTATGAGAAAAGAGACTGATCAATAAATAACATCTTTTATTGAACACGCCCGTCTCTTCCTTTTCTCTACAATCTGATGAGACTAAGAATGCACGTACTGACTGAGTAAAATAAATTGCCTTTTGTTCACACGACTCTCGAGATACACTCTTGATTAGGGGAGAGCAAAGTTGTCATGTTCTATGGTTGTCAGAAACTAAATCCCTTCTTGTCTATCCAGGGAGGTTCAACTCCTCCATGCCTATTCAAGAAGGTTTCTAGTGAACTCTGAGCTAGCTGGCAAACCCAAAACTTTAAGTCTAATATCGACAGTAGTAGACCTAGTTAACGTCTGGTCTAGGCCTATACTATTGAAGGTATTATTCCAATGCGCAGAGCCTATTGGGATAATAGGAACTACACTACAGTTTTTACAGTTTTAACAAACCTAAATAACCTTAAATTTAACTTTATTGCCAGTAAAAACAAAACAAATAACCTTATTTAATTTTCATACAGCCATTAAACTCTGTAATGAGAAGTGTTTGAATTATACTCACCAGAAGGCCACCCTGGAAGAGGAACAAAAGAAGATCAGATGAGAAGCAGGAAAGGATGTGCCAAGAACAGGAAGAATAATGGATTAGAAAAAGCATGAGCAGGACAGAGGAGGAACATTAGAAGGACAGATGAGGGACATAGAAAGAACATAAGAAGGACAGGAGAGGGACAGACGGGGAACATCAGTGGGACAGAAAAGGATCAAGATGCAGGACTGAAGAGGAGCAATAGAAGGACAGAAGAGGTACAGACGAGGAACATGAGAGGGACATAAAAGAAACATGAGAGGGACATAGGAGGACAATGAGCAGGACAGAGGAGGAACATTCGAACGACAGGAGAGGGACAGAGGAGGAACATGAGAAGGACAGGAGAGGGACAGAGGAGGAACATGAGAAGGACATAAGAGGAACATTAGATGGACAGAAGAGGGACAGATAAGGAACATTAGAAGGACAGGAGAAGGACAGAGGAGGAACAGGAGAAGGACAGATGAGGGACAGAGAAGGAACATGAGAGGGACACAGGAGGAACATGAGAGGAACAGAAGAGGGATAGAGGGGAACATCAGTGGGACAGAGGAGGAACTTGAGAGGAACAGAAGAGGGACTTAGGGGGTACATCAGTGGGACAGAAGAGGACCATGAGCAAGTCTAAAGAGGAACATTAGAAGGACAGAAGAGGGACAGACGAGGAACTTGAGGGGGTGGAGGAGGAACATGAGAGGGACATAGGAGGAACATGAGAGGGACAGATGAGGGACACAGGAGGAACATGAGAGGAACTTAAGAGGGACTGAGGGGGAACATCAGTGGGACATAAGAGGAACATTACAAGGACAGGAGAGGGACAGAGGAGGAACATGAGAAAGAGAGGAGAGGGACCATGAAGGAACATGCAAGTGACAGAGGTTAACGTCAAACGATCATGAACGGGACAGAGGAAAACATGAGAGACATAAGATGAACATGAGAGGGGCAGAAGAGGAACATAAAAGGGACAGAACAGAGGCAGAGGAGGAACATGAGAGGGACAGGAGAGGGACAGAGGAGGGACATTAAAGGGACATCAGATGAACATTAGAGGGACAGAGGAGAAAGATGAGAGGGACAGAGGAGGAACATGAGAGGGACAGAGTAGGAACATGAGAGGGACAGAGGAGGAACATGAGAGGGACAGAGGAGGAACATGAGAGGGACAGAAGAGGGACAGAGGAGAAACAGGAGAGGAACTGAGGGAGAACAGGAGAGGGACAGAAGATGGACAGAGGAGGAACAGGAGAAGGACAGAGGAGGAACATGAGAAGGCCAGAGGAGCGACATAGATCGTAATTGGGAGAGACAGAGGAGGAACATGAGAGGGAGAGAGGAGGAACATGAAAGGGACAGAAGAGGGACAAAGGAGGAACTGGACAGGAACAGAGGGGGAACAGGAGAGGGACAGAAGATGGACAGAGGAGGAACAGGAGAAGGACAGAGGAGGAACATGAGAAGGCCAGAGGAGCGACATAGATGGTAATTGGGAGAGACAGAGGAGGAACATGAGAGGGACAGAAGAGGAACACGAGAGGAACAGAGGAGGAACAGGAGGAGGACAGAGGAGGAACATGAGAGGGAGGAGGACCATCAGAGGGCAGGTGAGGAATATGAAAGGAACAGAGGTGAAACATGAGAGTGACAGGAGAGGGAAAGAGGAGGGACATAGAGGAAACATGATAGGGACATAAGATGAACACAGGAGGAACATGAGAGGGACAGAGGAGGGACATTGAAGGGACATAGGATGAACAATAGAGGGACATAGGAGAAAGATGAGAGGGACAGAGGAGGAACATGAGAGGGACAGAGGAGAAACATGTGAAATATTTGAGGGACATGAGAGGGACAGTCTAAGTCAAAGTCAAAATAAGCTTTATTCGATTTTCACCAGTAAGATCATAAAAGCACATCAATTAGATGAGTCAGGTTTCATTTCCAAAGAAAGTAAAAAGATGATGTTCAGTGTATCATGCACCCGTTTACAAAAACTTTTTAAAAACATCGATAAAATCCAAGTTAAATATTCATTTTCCAGTAATTGTAACGCTAATAAAGCAAGGGGACATTGTCTTATACCTAACTTTTTTAACCCCTTCGACGCTCATGACGAGCTGGGCTCGTCATGCAGTAGCCTCCTGCTACGCTCATGACGAGCCCAGCTCGTCATGAATAATGGTAATCATGATTTTCCAGCACAGGGGAAAAATCCCCATAGCATTCAAAAGGTTAAGAGAGGTAAAATCCATTTTTTTCTCTGGACATTGTAAAATTTACAGAATAAAACCACCTGGATTGTCGTTTTCTCTGAGCGATCATCACAGGCACACAGTTGCATAACTTTTGTCCAATCATTCATGTTAGGAAAACTGGTTATCCTATGCAGTGTCCAAATCTAAATCTTGTCCATAGAAATCTATAGTACAGACCACATACATATGAAAGGTACGGTTGCATAATGTGGCTAATTACAATCATTTGGTTATGCAGTACTGTTGGTTTCATTATTTCTTTGGATAATCTAAGAATTTCCAATAAGTTCATGGCTTTTGCTTTTAATATTTTTCTTGACCAGCTGCTCAATTTATTCGGCTCTATGAAAAGCTTGGGATGGCCTAGGTCAAACATAAAATCTAGGACGTACTTCAGCCAGGGAATTTTAAAAACACCTTCAAATTTAAACATGTCTGGAAGAATGTCCCGATTAAGATTTGTTTCTGTCGATGTCCATATCCTGTACCATAACAGGATAGGCTCCACCTTTATTAAATCTGTCAAATATGGGACCCCCAGTTCAGAATGGCAAGCAAACGAGGAAGTACTGCCCGGGACTACCAGTACGAATTAAAAAAACAAAACAGTTATTTGCAGAACCTTGGGATCAGAATAACCCGAAACGTCTGCTCCGTACATGGCCGTTGAAATGCTCTTGGCCCTATGTATTTGCAATAGCTCATACAAAGGACTCCTGCCCAATTTTTTTCATAAATGAACTAATGCCAAAGTGATTTTCATAAAAGCCAGTTTTCTAGTTTGGACCGCACGAGTCCATGTGGCTTTATGGTCAAATAAAATACACAAGTAGCTAAACTGGTTTATAAAATCTCTTTTTTGTTTATCAATGTACATATCTTTACACTTACGTCTCCAGTACCACATCACATGACAAAGTTTTTTGTCGTATTTACCCTCAACCCTAAATCATGCATAAATGTGGTAAAGCTATTTAGCATTCTTTGTAGGCCCACTTGGGTCTGGGACATTAAAACCGCGTCATCCCTGTACAGTAATGCTGGTATGGGCCGCCCTTCTAGTTGGGGAAGGTCTTGACGTGTGTTTAACAGCTCTTGGCCTAGGCCATTTATGTAAAGATTAAAAAGAGAAGGGGCCAACACACAACCTTGCCTTACTCCCTTCTTTATATGAAGCCGTGCAGTGCATTCTCCATTAACCCCTTGCATGCCGCCGCGATAAGGGGGCTTATTTACAAGTCCATTGCGCTGCTGCTGCAAGACTTTTATTGACGCACCAGCAGCGCAATGGGCCTCCTCATATACACAAAGCCATGAGAGAGAAGAGAGAGACAGAGAGATAGCAACAGGGGGACAGAGAGAGAGAGAGGTAGAGAGAGAGGGACAGAGAGAGAGAGAGAGAGACGGAGAGAGACGGAGAGAGAGAGAGAGAGGTAGAGAAAGAGGGACAGAGAGAGAGAGACAGAGACAGAGACAGAGACATATAGAGAGAGGGAGACAGAGAGAGGGAGAGAGAGAGGGAGAGAGAGAGAGAGAGAGAAAGAGAGGAAGGGAGAGAGAGTGAGAAAGAGAGGGACAAAGGGAGAGAGAGAGAGAGAGAGGGAGGGTCAGAGGCAGGGTGAGAGAGGAGAGAGAGAAAGAGAGAGAGGGACAGAGGGAGGGAGAAGGTAGAGAGAGAGAGAGAGAGAGAGGGTGAGAGAGAGGGCGGGAGAGAAAGAGGGGGAGATAGGGGTAGAGAGAAAAAGAGAGAGAGAGAGAAAGACAGAGAGGGGGGAAGAGAGAGACAGACAGAGAGAGAGAAGAGGAGAGAGAGAGAGAGAGAGGGAGGGAGAAGGTAGAGAAAAAGTGATCAGAGAGGACAAAGAGGGAGAGGAGAGTAGGAGAGAGAGTACGGATAAATAGAAAGAGAGAGATTGGGGGAGGAGACAAAGGGAACATGGCTGGTTTGAGGGTTTTTGATTTTGGAAAAGGGGGGTGGTGATGGACAGAGTTTCTGAATGATGCAGAATACTCTTTTCAAGTCAATAGATCATGGTTTTAATCCATCACCGTTTTTTAGCTCACTGCACCATCCCAGCTCAGTACCTGGCTATATGCAAATTAGTCTGTTCCTGTCCCAGTGCATGATGGGAACAGGGCAAACCAAACTACCAAGCCAATTCTTATACTGGTAAGGAAACAAGCTGCCGGGGACCGGTTTCTGGAATCACAGCCTTCTTCGGCCCGGCTTGCTTGAATCCTGATGGTGCAATGAGCAAGGGACTCACGTCTGAGTATACCCTCCCACACATAGTGTGGATAAAACCGATTTTGGAAAAGGGGGGTGGTGATGGACAGAGTTTCTGAATGATTCAGAATACTCTTACCAAGTCAATAGATCATGGTTTTAATCCATCACCGTTTTTTTTAGCTCACTGCACCATCCTAGCTCAGAACCTGGCTATATGCAAATTAGTCTGTTCCTGTCCCAGTGCATGATGGGAACAGGGCAAACCAAACTACCAAGCCAATTCTTATACTGGGAAGGAAACAAGCTTCCGGGGACCGATTTCTGGCATCACAGCCTTCTTCGGCCCGGCTTGCTTGAATCCTGATGGTGCAATGAGCAAGGGACTCACGTCTGAGTATACCCTCCCACACATAGTGTGGATAAAACCGATTTTGGAAAAGGGGGGTGGTGATGGACAGAGTTTCTGAATGATGCAGAATACTCTTACCAAGTCAATAGATCATGGTTTTAATCCATCACCGTTTTTTTGTTCACTGCACCATCCCAGCTCAGAACCTGGCTATATGCAAATTAGTCTGTTCCTGTCCCAGTGCATGATGGGAACAGGGCAAACCAAACTACCAAGCCAATTCTTATACTGGGAAAGAAACAAGCTTCCGGGGACCGGTTTCTGGCATCACAGCCTTCTTCGGCCTGGCTTGCTTGAATCCTGATGGTGCAATGAGCAAGGGTTTGAGGGTTTTTACCAGGACTTTTATTTGGTTCAACAGCCGGGTGCTGATCGATCTGTAAATACTTCAGTTATATGACCACACAAAGAAACATGTACAGCAGAATGATCCCAGCGGAGGAAGATCGTTCTCCTACCTGGCCGCCAAGACTTGGAACTCCCTCCCCGCACACCTACGACTAACCCAGGACCATCTCACCTTCAGGAAACACCTCAAGACCTGGCTATTTGACAGTAGCAGCCCCCCTCTCCCCTCAGCGCCTTGAGACCCTCTCGGGTGAGTAGCGCGCTCTAGAAATGTATTGATTGATTGATTGATCCCCTAAATATCAATAATACAGTCTTTTTTCTGATACGTATGCAAATATATAAGAACTTACGAAAGATAAATGAACAGTGTTCATAATTCATAAAGTGGTTGTCTATGTTTGTGGTGCAGGCCAGTTCACTGCTCGAGAAATTGTATTTCTCACAAACACCAGCTGTGAATGGTTTTATTTATCTATTTACTTTTCTGTTGACTGAGAGTTTACGTTCAACTACAATAATGTAACACAGTATTAATAATATTTCCTTTTCCCTTTGCTTAGTCTGAGTAAAGGTGTTTTGTTTGTGAATAGTGTACAGAGCCTGAGATGGGAATATCAGTCCTGAGTGAGTCTGGGCATTATTAGAAGCAGAGCTCTGTGTGACTCTGGGCATTATTAGAAGCAGAGCTCTTTGTGAGTCTGGGCATTATTAGAAGCAGAGCTCTGTGTGACTCTGGGCATTATTAGAAGCAGAGCTCTGTGTGACTCTGGGCATTATTAGAAGCAGAGGTCTGTGTGAATCTGGGCATTATTAGAAGCTTAGCTCTGTGTGACTCTGGGCATTATTAGAAGCAGAGCTATGAGTGACTCTGGGCATAATTAGAAGCAGAGCTCTGAGTGACTCTGGATATTATTAGAAGCAGAGCTCTGTGTGACTCTTGGTATTATTAGAAGCAGAGCTCTGAGTGACTCTGCATTATTAGAAGCAGAGCTCTGAGTGACTCTGGGCATTATTAGAAGCAGCGCTCTGAGTGACTGGGCATTATTAGAAGCAGAGCTATGAGTGACTCTGGGCATAATTAGAAGCTGAGCTCTGTGTGAGTCTGGGCATTATTAGAAGCAGAGCTCTGTGTGACTCTGGGCATTATTAGAAGCAGAGCTCTGAGTGACTCTCTGCATTATTAGAAGCAGAGCTCTGTGTGACTCTGGGCATTATTAGAAGCAGAGCTCTGAGTGACTCTGGGCATTATTAGAAGCAGCGCTCTGAGTGACTCTGGGCATTATAAGAAGCAGAGCTTTGTGTGACTCTGGGCATTATTAGAAGCTTAGCTCTGTGTGACTCTGGGCATTATTAGAAGCAGAGCTCTGTGTGACTCTGGGCATTATTAGAAGCAGAGCTCTGAGTGACTCTCTGCATTATTAGAAGCAGAGCTCTGTGTGACTCTGGGCATTATTAGAAGCAGAGCTCTGAGTGACTCTGGGCATTATTAGAAGCAGCGCTCTGAGTGACTCTGGGCATTATAAGAAGCAGAGCTTTGTGTGACTCTGGGCATTATTAGAAGCTTAGCTCTGTGTGACTCTGGGCATTATTAGAAGCAGAGCTCTGTGTGACTCTGGATATTATTAGAAGCAGAGCTCTGTGTGACTCTTGGTATTATTAGAAGCAGAGCTCTGAGTGACTCTGGGCATTATTAGAAGCTGAGCTCTGTGTGACTCTGGGCATTATTAGAAGCAGAGCTTTGTGTGAGTCTGGGCATTATTAGAAGCAGAGCTTTGGGTGACTCTGGGCATTATTAGAAGCAGAGCTCTGTGTGACTCTGGGCATAATTAGAAGCTGAGCTCTGTGTGACTCTGGACATTATTAGAAGCAGAGCTTTGTGTGAGTCTGGGCATTATTAGAAGCAGAGCTCTGAGTGACTCTGGGCATTATTAGAAGCAGAGCTCTGTGTGACTCTGGGCATTATTAGAAGCAGAGCTTTGTGTGAGTCTGGGCATTATTAGAAGCTGAGCTCTGTATGACTCTGGGTATTATTAGAAGCAGAGCTCTGAGTGACTCTGGGCATTATTAGAAGCAGAGCTCTGAGTGACTCTGGACATTATTAGAAGCAGAGCTCTGAGTGAGTCCGGGTATTATTAGAAGCAGAGCTCTGAGTGAATCTGGGCATTATTAGAAGCAGAGCTCTGTGTGACTCTGGGCATTATTAGAGGCAGAGCTCTGTTTGACTCTGGGTATTATTAGAAGCAGAGCTCTGCGTGACTCCGGGCATTATTAGAAGCAGAGCTCTGTGTGACTCTGGGCATTATTAGAAGCAGAGCTCTGTGTGACTATGGGCATTATTAGAAGCAGAGGTCTGTGTGAGTCTGGGCATTACTAGAAGCTGAGCTCTGTGTGACTCTGGGTATTATTAGAAGCAGAGCTCTGAGTGACTCTGGGCATTATTAGAAGCAGAGCTTTGTGTGAGTCTGGGCATTATTAGAAGCAGAGCTCTGAGTGACTCTGGGCATTATTAGAAGCAGAGCTTTGTGTGAGTCTGGGCATTATTAGAAGCAGAGCTTTGCGTGACTCTGGGCATTATTAGAAGCAGAGCTCTGTGTGACTCTGGGCATAATTAGAAGCTGAGCTCTGAGTGACTCTGGGCATTATAAGAAGCAGAGCTCTGTGTGACTCTGGACATTATTAGAAGCAGAGCTATGTGTGAGTCTGGGCATTATTAGAAGCAGAGCTCTGTGTGACTCTGGGCATTATTAGAGGCAGAGCTCTGAGTGACTCTGGGCATTATTAGAAGCAGAGCTCTGTTTGACTCTGGGTATTATTAGAAGCAGAGCTCTGCGTGACTCCGGGCATTATTAGAAGCAGAGCTCTGAGTGACTCTGGGCATTATTAGAAGGAGAGTTCTGTGTGACTCTGGGCATTATTAGAAGAAGAGCTCTGAGTGAGTCTGGGTATTATTAGAAGCAGAGCTCTGTGTGACTCTGGGCATTATTAGAAGCAGAGGTCTGTGTGAGTCTGGGCATTACTAGAAGCTGAGCTCTGTGTGACTCTGGGTATTATTAGAAGCAGAGCTCTGTGTGACTCTGGGCATTATTAGATGCAGAGCTCTGAGTGACTCTGGGCATTATTAGAAGCAGAGCTCTGGGTGACTCTGGGCATTATTAGAAGCAGAGCTCTGAGTGACTCTGGGCATTATTAGAAGCAGAGCTCTGGGTGACTCTGGGCATTATTAGAAGCAGAGCTCTGAGTGACTCTGGGCATTATTAGAAGCAGAGCTCTGAGTGACTCTGGGCATTATTAGAAGCAGAGCTCTGAGTGACTCTGGGCATTATTAGAAGCAGAGCTCTGGGTGACTCTGGGCATTATTAGAAGCAGAGCTCTGAGTGACTCTGGGCATTATTAGAAGCAGAGCTCTGCGGGACTCCGGGCATTATTAGAAGCAGAGCTCTGAGTGACTCTGGGCATTATTAGAAGCAGAGCTTTGTGTGACTCTGGGCATTATTAGAAGCAGAGCTTTGTGTGACTCTGGGCATTATTAGAAGCAGAGCGCTGAGTGAGTCTGGGTATTATTAGAAGCAGAGCTCTGTGTGACTCTGGGCATTATTAGATGCAGAGCTCTGAGTGACTCTGGGCATTATTAGAAGCAGAGCTCTGGGTGACTCTGGGCATTATTAGAAGCAGAGCTCTGAGTGACTCTGGGCATTATTAGAAGCAGAGCTCTGGGTGACTCTGGGCATTATTAGAAGCAGAGCTCTGAGTGACTCTGGGCATTATTAGAAGCAGAGCTCTGAGTGACTCTGGGCATTATTAGAAGCAGAGCTCTGAGTGACTCTGGGCATTATTAGAAGCAGAGCTCTGGGTGACTCTGGGCATTATTAGAAGCAGAGCTCTGAGTGACTCTGGGCATTATTAGAAGCAGAGCTCTGCGGGACTCCGGGCATTATTAGAAGCAGAGCTCTGAGTGACTCTGGGCATTATTAGAAGCAGAGCTTTGTGTGACTCTGGGCATTATTAGAAGCAGAGCTTTGTGTGACTCTGGGCATTATTAGAAGCAGAGCGCTGAGTGACTCTGGGCATTATTAGAAGCAGAGCGCTGAGTGACTCTGGGCATTATTAGAAGCAGAGCTCTGTTTGACTCTGGGTATTATTAGAAGCAGAGCTCTGCGGGACTCCGGGCATTATTAGAAGCAGAGCTCTGAGTGACTCTGGGCATTATTAGAAGCAGAGCTCTGTGTGAGTCAGGGCATTATTAGAAGCTTAGCTCTGTGTGACTCTGGGTATTATTAGAAGCAGAGCTCTGGGTGACTCTGGGCATTATTAGAAGCAGAGCTCTGAGTGAATCTGGGCATTATTAGAAGCAGAGCTCTGAGTGACTCTGGGCATTATTAGAAGCAGAGCTCTGAGTGACTCTGGGCATTATTAGAAGCATAGCTCTGGGTGAGTCAGAGCATTATTAGAAGCAGAGCTCTGTGAGACTCTGGACATTATTAGAAGCAGAGCTCTGTGTGAGTCTGGGCATTAGTAGAAGCAGAGCTCTGAGTGACTCTGGGCATTATTAGAAGCAGAACTCTGAGTGACTCTGGGCATTATTAGAAGCAGAGCTCTGAGTGAGTCTGGGCATTAGTAGAAGCAGAGCTCTGAGTGACTCTGGGCATTATTAGAAGCAGAACTCTGAGTGACTCTGGGCATTATTAGAAGCAGAGCTCTGAGTGACTCAGGACATTATTAGAAGCAGAGCTCTGAGTGAGTCTGGGCATTATTAGAAGCAGAGCTCTGAGTGACTCTGGGCATTATTAGAAGCAGAGCTCTGAGTGACTCTCGGCATTATTAGAAGCAGAGCTCTGAGTGAATCTGGGCATTACTAGAAGCTGAGCTCTGTGTGACTCTGGGTATTATTAGAAGCAGAGCTCTGAGTGACTCTGGGCATTATTAGAAGCAGAGCTTTGTGTGAGTCTGGGCATTATTAGAAGCAGAGCTTTGCGTGACTCTGGGCATTATTAGAAGCAGAGCTCTGTGTGACTCTGGGCATAATTAGAAGCAGAGCTCTGAGTGACTCTGGGCATTATTAGAAGCAGAGCTTTGTGTGAGTCTGGGTATTATTAGAAGCAGAGCTATGTGTGAGTCTGGGCATTATTAGAAGCAGAGCTCTGTGTGACTCTGGGCATTATTAGAGGCAGAGCTCTGAGTGACTCTGGGCATTATTAGAAGCAGAGCTCTGTTTGACTCTGGGTATTATTAGAAGCAGAGCTCTGCGTGACTCCGGGCATTATTAGAAGCAGAGCTCTGAGTGAGTCTGGGCATTATTAGAAGGAGAGTTCTGTGTGAGTCTGGACATTATTAGAAGCAGGGCTCTGAGTGACTCTGGGCATTATTAGAAGGAGAGTTCTGTGTGACTCTGGGCATTATTAGAAGAAGAGCTCTGAGTGAGTCTGGGTATTATTAGAAGCAGAGCTCTGTGTGACTCTGGGCATTATTAGAAGCAGAGGTCTGTGTGAGTCTGGGCATTACTAGAAGCTGAGCTCTGTGTGACTCTGGGTATTATTAGAAGCAGAGCTCTGTGTGACTCTGGGCATTATTAGATGCAGAGCTCTGAGTGACTCTGGGCATTATTAGAAGCAGAGCTCTGGGTGACTCTGGGCATTATTAGAAGCAGAGCTCTGAGTGACTCTGGGCATTATTAGAAGCAGAGCTCTGGGTGACTCTGGGCATTATTAGAAGCAGAGCTCTGAGTGACTCTGGGCATTATTAGAAGCAGAGCTCTGAGTGACTCTGGGCATTATTAGAAGCAGAGCTCTGAGTGACTCTCGGCATTATTAGAAGCAGAGCTCTGCGGGACTCCGGGCATTATTAGAAGCAGAGCTCTGAGTGACTCTGGGCATTATTAGAAGCAGAGCTCTGTGTGAGTCAGGGCATTATTAGAAGCTTAGCTCTGTGTGACTCTGGGCATTATTAGAAGCAGAGCTCTGGGTGACTCTGGGCATTATTAGAAGCAGTGCTCTGAGTGACTCTGGGCATTATTAGAAGCAGAGCTCTGAGTGAATCTGGGCATTATTAGAAGCAGAGCTCTGAGTGACTCTGGGCATTATTAGAAGCAGAGCTCTGAGTGACTCTGGGCATTATTAGAAGTAGAGCTCTGGGTGAGCCAGAGCATTATTAGAAGCAGAGCTCTGTGAGACTCTGGACATTATTAGAACCTGAGCTCTGAGTGACTCTGGGCATTATTAGAAGCAGAGCTCTGAGTGACTCTGGACATTATTAGAAGCAGAGCTCTGAGTGAGTCTGGGCATTAGTAGAAGCAGAGCTCTGAGTGACTCTGGGCATTATTAGAAGCAGAGCTCTGAGTGACTCTGGGCATTATTAGAAGCAGAGCTCTGAGTGACTCTGGGCATTATTAGAAGCAGAGCTCTGAGTGACTCTGGGCATTATTAGAAGCAGAGCTCTGAGTGACTCTGGGCATTATTAGAAGCAGAGCTCTGAGTGACTCTGGACATTATTAGAAGCAGAGCTCTGAGTGACTCTGGGCATTATTAGAAGCAGAGCTCTGAGTGACTCTCGGCATTATTAGAAGCAGAGCTCTGAGTGAATCTGGGCATTACTAGAAGCTGAGCTCTGTGTGACTCTGGGTATTATTAGAAGCAGAGCTCTGCGTGACTCTGGGCATTATTAGAAGCAGAGCTTTGTGTGAGTCTGGGCATTATTAGAAGCAGAGCTTTGCGTGACTCTGGGCATTATTAGAAGCAGAGCTCTGTGTGACTCTGGGCATAATTAGAAGCTGAGCTCTGAGTGACTCTGGGCATTATAAGAAGCAGAGCTCTGTGTGACTCTGGACATTATTAGAAGCAGAGCTATGTGTGACTCTGGGCATTATTAGAAGCAGAGCTCTGTGTGACTCTGGGCATTATTAGAAGCAGAGCTCTGTGTGACTCTGGGCATTATTAGAAGCAGAGCTATGAGTGACTCTGGGCATAATTAGAAGCAGAGCTCTGAGTGACTCTGGATATTATTAGAAGCAGAGCTCTGTGTGACTCTTGGTATTATTAGAAGCAGAGCTCTGAGTGACTCTGCATTATTAGAAGCAGAGCTCTGAGTGACTCTGGGCATTATTAGAAGCAGCGCTCGGAGTGACTGGGCATTATTAGAAGCAGAGCTATGAGTGACTCTGGGCATAATTAGAAGCTGAGCTCTGTGTGAGTCTGGGCATTATTAGAAGCAGAGCTCTGTGTGACTCTGGGCATTATTAGAAGCAGAGCTCTGAGTGACTCTCTGCATTATTAGAAGCAGAGCTCTGTGTGACTCTGGGCATTATTAGAAGCAGAGCTCTGAGTGACTCTGGGCATTATTAGAAGCAGAGCTCTGAGTGACTCTGGGCATTATAAGAAGCAGAGCTTTGTGTGACTCTGGGCATTATTAGAAGCTTAGCTCTGTGTGACTCTGGGCATTATTAGAAGCAGAGCTCTGTGTGACTCTGGATATTATTAGAAGCAGAGCTCTGTGTGACTCTTGGTATTATTAGAAGCAGAGCTCTGAGTGACTCTGGGCATTATTAGAAGCTGAGCTCTGTGTGAGTCTGAGCATTATTAGAAGCAGAGCTCTGTGTGACTCTGGGCATTATTAGAAGCAGAGCTCTGTGTGACTCTGGGCATTATTAGAAGCAGAGCTCTGAGTGACTCTGGGCATAATTAGAAGCTGAGCTCTGTGTGACTCTGGGCATAATTAGAAGCTGAGCTCTGTGTGACTCTGGACATTATTAGAAGCAGAGCTATGTGTGAGTATGGGCATTATTAGAAGCAGAGCTCTGAGTGAATCCGGGCATTATTAGAAGCAGAGCTCTGAGTGACTCTGGGCATTATTAGAAGCAGAGTTCTGTGTGAGTCTGGGCATTATTAGAAGCTGAGCTCTGTATGACTCTGGGTATTATTAGAAGCAGAGCTCTGAGTGACTCTGGGCATTATTAGAAGCAGAGCTCTGAGTGACTCTGGACATTATTAGAAGCAGAGCTCTGAGTGAGTCCGGGTATTATTAGAAGCAGAGCTCTGAGTGAATCTGGGCATTATTAGAAGCAGAGCTCTGTGTGACTCTGGGCATTATTAGAGGCAGAGCTCTGTTTGACTCTGGGTATTATTAGAAGCAGAGCTCTGCGTGACTCCGGGCATTATTAGAAGCAGAGCTCTGTGTGACTCTGGGCATTATTAGAAGAAGAGCTCTGGGTGAGTCTGGGCATTATTAGAAGCAGAGCTCTGTGTGACTATGGGCATTATTAGAAGCAGAGGTCTGTGTGAGTCTGGGCATTACTAGAAGCTGAGCTCTGTGTGACTCTGGGTATTATTAGAAGCAGAGCTCTGAGTGACTCTGGGCATTATTAGAAGCAGAGCTTTGTGTGAGTCTGGGCATTATTAGAAGCAGAGCTTTGCGTGACTCTGGGCATTATTAGAAGCAGAGCTCTGTGTGACTCTGGGCATAATTAGAAGCTGAGCTCTGAGTGACTCTGGGCATTATAAGAAGCAGAGCTCTGTGTGACTCTGGACATTATTAGAAGCAGAGCTATGTGTGAGTCTGGGCATTATTAGAAGCAGAGCTCTGTGTGACTCTGGGCATTATTAGAGGCAGAGCTCTGAGTGACTCTGGGCATTATTAGAAGCAGAGCTCTGTTTGACTCTGGGTATTATTAGAAGCAGAGCTCTGCGTGACTCCGGGCATTATTAGAGCAGAGCTCTGTGTGACTCTGGGCATTATTAGAAGCAGAGCTCTGGGTGAGTCTGGGCATTATTAGAAGCAGAGCTCTGTGTGACTCTGGGCATTATTAGAATCAGAGGTCTGTGTGAGTCTGGGCATTACTAGAAGCTGAGCTCTGTGTGACTCTGGGTATTATTAGAAGCAGAGCTCTGTGTGACTCTGGGCATTATTAGATGCAGAGCTCTGAGTGACTCTGGGCATTATTAGAAGCAGAGCTCTGGGTGACTCTGGGCATTATTAGAAGCAGAGCTCTGAGTGACTCTGGGCATTATTAGAAGCAGAGCTCTGGGTGACTCTGGGCATTATTAGAAGCAGAGCTCTGAGTGACTCTGGGCATTATTAGAAGCAGAGCTCTGAGTGACTCTGGGCATTATTAGAAGCAGAGCTCTGAGTGACTCTGGGCATTATTAGAAGCAGAGCTCTGGGTGACTCTGGGCATTATTAGAAGCAGAGCTCTGTGTGAGTCAGGGCATTATTAGAAGCTTAGCTCTGTGTGACTCTGGGCATTATTAGAAGCAGTGCTCTGAGTGACTCTGGGCATTATTAGAAGCAGAGCTCTGAGTGAATCTGGGCATTATTAGAAGCAGAGCTCTGAGTGACTCTGGGCATTATTAGAAGCAGAGCTCTGAGTGACTCTGGGCATTATTAGAAGCAGAGCTCTGAGTGACTCTGGGCATTATTAGAAGCAGAGCTCTGGGTGAGTCAGAGCATTATTAGAAGCAGAGCTCTGTGTGACTCTGGCATTATTAGAAGCAGAGCTCTGTATGACTCTGGGCATTATTAGAAGCAGAGCTCTGAGTGATTCTGGGCATTATTAGAAGCAGAGCTCTTAGTGACTCTGGGCATTATTAGAAGCAGAGCTCTGTGTGACTCTGGGCATTATTAGAAGCAGAGCTTTGTGTGAGTCTGGGCATTATTAGAAGCAGAGCTCCGTGTGAGTCTGGGCATTATTAGAAGCAGAGCTCCGTGTGAGTCTGGGCATTATTAGAAACAGAGCTCTGTGAGACTCTGGACATTATTAGAAGCTGAGCTCTGAGTGACTCTGGGCATTGTTAGAAGCAGAGCTCTGTGTGACTCCAGGCATTATTAGAAGCAGAGCTCTGTGTGAGTCTGGGCATTATTAGAAGCAGAGCTCTGTGTGAGTCTGGGCATTATTAGAAGCAGAGCTCTGAGTGAGTCTGGACATTATTAGAAGCTGAGCTCTGAGTGACTCTGGACATTATTAGAAGCAGAGCTCTGAGTGAGTCTGGGCATTATTAGAAGCAGAGCTCTGAGTGACTCCGGGCATTATTAGAAGCAAAGCTCTGAGTGACTCTGGGCATTACTAGAAGCTGAGCTCTGTGTGACTCTGGGCATTATTAGAAGCAGAGCTCTGTGTGAGTCTGGGCATTATTAGAAGCAGAGCTCTGAGTGACTCTGGGCATTATTAGAAGCAGAGCTCTGAGTGACTCTCGGCATTATTAGAAGCAGAGCTCTGAGTGAATCTGGGCATTATTAGAAGCTGAGCTTTGTGTGAGTCTGGGCATTATTATAAGCAGAGCGCTGAGTGAGTCTGGGCATTATTGGAAGCAGAGCTCTGCGTGACTCCAGGCATTATTAGAAGCAGAGCTCTGAGTGACTCTCGGCATTATTAGAAGCAGAGCTCTGTGTGAGTCTGGGCATTATTAGAAGCTGAGCTTTGTGTGACTCTGGGCATTATTAGAAGCAGAGCTCTGAGTGACTCTGGGCATTATTAGAAGCCGAGCTCTGTGTGACTCTGGGCATTGTTAGAAGCAGAGCTCTGTATGACTCTCGGCATTATTAGCAGCAGAGCTCTGTGTGACTCCGGGCATTATTAGAAGCAGAGCTCTGTGTGAGTCTGGGCATTATTAGAAGCAGAGCTTTGTGTGACTCTGGGCATTATTAGAAGCAGAGCGCTGAGTGAGTCTGGGCATTATTAGAAGCAGAGCTCTGTGTGAGTCTGGGCATTATTGGAAGCAGAGCTCTGTGTGACTCTGGGCATTATTAGAAGTAGAGCTCTGTTTGACTCTGGGTATTATTAGAAGCAGAGCTCTGTGTGACTCTGGGCATTATTAGAAGCAGAGCTGTGTGACTCCGGGCATTATTAGAAGCAGAGCTCTGTGTGACTCTGGGCATTATTAGAAGCTGAGCTCTGAGTGACTTGTGGCATTATTAGAAGCAGAGCTCTGCGGGACTCCGGGCATTATTAGAAGCAGAGCTCTGTGTGACTCTGGGCATTATTAGAAGCTGAGCTCTGAGTGACTCTGGGCATTATTAGAAGCAGAGCTCTGAGTGATTCTGGGCATTATTAGAAGCAGAGCTCCGAGTGACTCTGGGAATTATTAGAAGCAGAGCTCTGTGTGACTCTGGGCATTATTAGAAGCAGAGCTCTGTGTGACTCTGGGCATTACTAGAAGCTGAGCTCTGAGTGATTCTGGGCATTATTAGAAGCAGAGCTCTGTGTGACTCTGGCATTATTAGAAGCAGAGCTCTGTATGACTCTCGGCATTATTAGAAGCAGAGCTCTGTGTTAGTCTGGGCATTATTAGAAGCTGAGCTTTGTGTGACTCTGGGCATTATTAGAAGCTGAGCTTTGTGTGACTCTGGGCATTATTAGAAGCTGAGCTTTGTGTGACTCTGGGCATTATTAGAAGCATAGCTCTGTGTGACTCCGGGCATTATTAGAAGCAGAGCTCTGTGTGAGTCTGGGCATTATTGGAAGCAGAGCTCTGTGTGACTCTGGGCATTATTAGAAGCAGAGCTCTGAGTGACTCTGGGCATTATTAGAAGCAGAGCGCTGAGTGAGCCTGGGCATTATTAGAAGGAGAGTTCTGTGTGAATCTGGACATTATTAGAAGCAGAGCTCTGTGTGAGTCTGGGCATTATTAGAAGCAGAGCTCTGTGTGAGTCTGGGCATTATTAGAAGCAGAGCTCTGAGTGACTCTGGGCATTATTAGAAGCAGAGCTCTGAGTGACTCTGGGCATTATTAGAAGCAGAGCTCTGAGTGAGTCTGGGCATTATTAGAAGCAGAGCTATGTGTGAGTCTGGGCATTATTAGAAGCAGAGCTCTGAGTGACTCAGGGCATTATTAGAAGCAGAGCTCTGAGTGACTCTGGGCATTTATTGAAGCAGAGCTCTGAGTGACTCTGGGCATTATTAGAAGCAGAGCTCTGAGTGACTCTGGGCATTATTAGAAGCATAGCTCTGGGTGAGTCAGAGCATTATTAGAAGCTGAGCTCTGTGAGACTCTGGACATTATTAGAAGCTGAGCTCTGCGGGACTCCGGGCATTATTAGAAGCAGAGCTCTGAGTGAGTCTGGGCATTAGTAGAAGCAGAGCTCTGAGTGACTCTGGGCATTATTAGAAGCAGAGCTCTGAGTGACTCTGGACATTATTAGAAGCAGAGCTCTGAGTGAGTCTGGGCATTAGTAGAAGCAGAGCTCTGAGTGACTCTGGGCATTATTAGAAGCAGAGCTCTGGGTGAGTCAGAGCATTATTAGAAGCAGAGCTCTGTGTGACTCTGGGCATTATTAGAAGCAGAGCTCTGAGTGAGTCTGGGCATTATTAGAAGCAGAGCTCTGTGTGACTCTGGGCATTATTAGAAGCAGAGCTCTGAGTGAGTCTGGGCATTATTAGAAGCAGAGCTCTGAGTGACTCTGTGCATTATTAGAAGCAGAGCTCTGAGTGAATCTGGGCATTATTAGAAGCAGAGCTCTGTGTGACTCTGGGCATTAGTAGAAGCAGAGCTCTGAGTGACTCTGGGCATTATTAGAAGCAGAGCTCTGAGTGACTCTGGACATTATTAGAAGCAGAGCTCTGAGTGAGTCTGGGCATTAGTAGAAGCAGAGCTCTGAGTGACTCTGGACATTATTAGAAGCAGAGCTCTGAGTGACTCTGGACATTATTAGAAGCAGAGCTCTGAGTGAGTCTGGGCATTATTAGAAGCAGAGCTCTGAGTGACTCCGGGCATTAGTAGAAGCAGAGCTCTGAGTGACTCTGGGCATTATTAGAAGCAGAGCTCTGAGTGACTCTGGGCATTATTAGAAGCAGAGCTCTGAGTGACTCTGGACATTATTAGAAGCAGAGCTCTGAGTGAGTCTGGGCATTATTAGAAGCAGAGCTCTGAGTGACTCTGGACATTATTAGAAGCAGAGCTCTGAGTGACTCTGGACATTATTAGAAGCAGAGCTCTGTGTGACTCTGGGCATTATTAGAAGCAGAGCTCTGAGTGACTCTGGGCATTATTAGAAGCTGAGCTCTGAGTGACTCTGGACATTATTAGAAGCAGAGCTCTGAGTGACTCTGGGCATTATTAGAAGCAGAGCTCTGAGTGACTCTGGGCATAATTAGAAGCAGAGCTCTGTGTGACTCTCGGCATTATTAGAAGCAGAGCTCTGGGTGAGTCAGAGCATTATTAGAAGCAGAGCGCTGAGTGAGTCTGGGCATTATTAGAAGCAGAGCTCTGAGTGACTCTGGACATTATTAGAAGCAGAGCTCTGAGTGAGTCTGGGCATTATTAGAAGCAGAGCTCTGAGTGACTCTGGGCATTATTAGAAGCAGAGCTCTGAGTGACTCTGGACATTATTAGAAGCAGAGCTCTGAGTGAGTCTGGGCATTATTAGAAGCAGAGCTCTGAGTGACTCTGGGCATTATTAGAAGCAGAGCTCTGAGTGACTCTCGGCATTATTAGAAGCAGAGCTCTGGGTGAGTCAGAGCATTATTAGAAGCAGAGCGCTGAGTGAGTCTGGGCATTATTAGAAGCAGAGCTCTGTGAGACTCTGGACATTATTAGAAGCTGAGCTCTGAGTGACTCTGGACATTATTAGAAGCAGAGCTCTGAGTGAGTCTGGGCATTATTAGAAGCAGAGCTCTGAGTGACTCTGGGCATTATTAGAAGCAGAGCTCTGAGTGACTCTGGACATTATTAGAAGCAGAGCTCTGAGTGAGTCTGGGCATTATTAGAAGCAGAGCTCTGAGTGACTCTGGGCATTATTAGAAGCAGAGCTCTGAGTGACTCTCGGCATTATTAGAAGCAGAGCTCTGAGTGAATCTGGGCATTATTAGAAGCTGAGCTTTGTGTGAGTCTGGGCATTATTATAAGCAGAGCGCTGAGTGAGTCTGGGCATTATTGGAAGCAGAGCTCTGCGTGACTCCAGGCATTATTAGAAGCAGAGCTCTGAGTGACTCTCGGCATTATTAGAAGCAGAGCTCTGTGTGAGTCTGGGCATTATTAGAAGCTGAGCTTTGTGTGACTCTGGGCATTATTAGAAGCAGAGCTCTGAGTGACTCTGGGCATTATTAGAAGCCGAGCTCTGTGTGACTCTGGGCATTATTAGAAGCAGAGCTCTGTATGACTCTCGGCATTTTTAGCAGCAGAGCTCTGTGTGACTCTGGGCATTATTAGAAGCAGAGCTCTGAGTGAGTCTGAGCATTATTAGAAGCAGAGCTCTGAGTGACTCTGGGCATTATTAGAAGCAGAGCTCTGTGTGAGTCTGGGCATTATTAGAAGCAGAGCTTTGTGTGACTCTGGGCATTATTAGAAGCAGAGCGCTGAGTGAGTCTGGGCATTATTAGAAGCAGAGCTCTGTGTGAGTCTGGGCATTATTGGAAGCAGAGCTCTGTGTGACTCTGGGCATTATTAGAAGCAGAGCTCTGTTTGACTCTGGGTATTATTAGAAGCAGAGCTCTGTGTGACTCTGGGCATTATTAGAAGCAGAGCTGTGTGACTCCGGGCATTATTAGAAGCAGAGCTCTGTGTGACTCTGGGCATTATTAGAAGCTGAGCTCTGAGTGACTTGTGGCATTATTAGAAGCAGAGCTCTGCGGGACTCCGGGCATTATTAGAAGCAGAGCTCTGTGTGACTCTGGGCATTATTAGAAGCTGAGCTCTGAGTGACTCTGGGCATTATTAGAATCAGAGCTCTGAGTGATTCTGGGCATTATTAGAAGCAGAGCTCCGAGTGACTCTGGGAATTATTAGAAGCAGAGCTCTGTGTGACTCTGGGCATTATTAGAAGCAGAGCTCTGTGTGACTCTGGGCATTACTAGAAGCTGAGCTCTGAGTGATTCTGGGCATTATTAGAAGCAGAGCTCTGTGTGACTCTGGCATTATTAGAAGCAGAGCTCTGTATGACTCTCGGCATTATTAGAAGCAGAGCTCTGTGTTAGTCTGGGCATTATTAGAAGCTGAGCTTTGTGTGACTCTGGGCATTATTAGAAGCTGAGCTTTGTGTGACTCTGGGCATTATTAGAAGCTGAGCTTTGTGTGACTCTGGGCATTATTAGAAGCATAGCTCTGTGTGACTCCGGGCATTATTAGAAGCAGAGCTCTGTGTGAGTCTGGGCATTATTGGAAGCAGAGCTCTGTGTGACTCTGGGCATTATTAGAAGCAGAGCTCTGAGTGACTCTGGGCATTATTAGAAGCAGAGCGCTGAGTGAGCCTGGGCATTATTAGAAGGAGAGTTCTGTGTGAATCTGGACATTATTAGAAGCAGAGCTCTGTGTGAGTCTGGGCATTATTAGAAGCAGAGCTCTGTGTGAGTCTGGGCATTATTAGAAGCAGAGCTCTGAGTGACTCTGGGCATTATTAGAAGCAGAGCTCTGAGTGACTCAGGGCATTATTAGAAGCAGAGCTCTGAGTGACTCTGGGCATTATTAGAAGCAGAGCTATGTGTGAGTCTGGGCATTATTGGAAGCAGAGCTCTGTGTGACTCTGGGCATTATTAGAAGCAGAGCCCTGAGTGACTCTTGGTATTATTAGAAGCAGAGCGCTGAGTGAGTCTGGGCATTATTAGAAGCAGAGCTCTGTGTGACTCTGGGCATAATTAGAAGCAGAGCTCTGTGTGACTCTGGGCATTATTAGAAGCAGAGCTCTGAGTGAGTCTGGGCATTATTAGAAGCAGAGCTATGTGTGAGTCTGGGCATTATTAGAAGCAGAGCTCTGAGTGACTCAGGGCATTATTAGAAGCAGAGCTCTGATTGAGTCTGAGCATTATTAGAAGCAGAGCTCTGTGTGACTCTGGGCATTATTAGAAGCAGGGCTCTGAGTGGCTCTGGGCATTATTAGAAGCAGAGCTCTGTGTGAGTCTGGGCATTATTAGAAGAAGAGCTCTGAGTGAATCTGGGCATTATTAGAAGCAGAGCTCTGAGTGACTCTGGGCATTATTAGAAGCAGAGCTCTGAGTGACTCAGGGCATTATTAGAAGCAGAGCTCTGAGTGACTCTGGGCATTATTAGAAGCAGAGCTCTGTGTGAGTCTGGGCATTATTGGAAGCAGAGCTCTGTGTGACTCTGGGCATTATTAGAAGCAGAGCTCTGAGTGACTCTGGGCATTATTAGAAGCAGAGCGCTGAGTGAGTCTGGGCATTATTAGAAGCAGAGCTCTGTGTGACTCTGGGCATAATTAGAAGCAGAGCTCTGTGTGACTCTGGGCATTATTAGAAGCAGAGCTCTGAGCGAGTCTGGGCATTATTAGAAAGAGAGTTCTGTGTGAGTCTGGGCATTATTAGAAGCAGAGCTCTGTGTGAGTCTGGGCATTATTAGAAGCAGAGCTCTGAGTGACTCTGGGCATTATTAGAAGCAGAGCTCTGAGTGACTCAGGGCATTATTGGAAGCAGAGCTCTGAGTGACTCTGGGCATTATTAGAAGCAGAGCTCTGTGTGAGTCTGGGCAATATTGGAAGCAGAGCTCTGTGTGACTCTGGGCATTATTAGAAGCAGAGCTCTGAGTGACTCTGGGCATTATTAGAAGCAGAGCGCTGAGTGAGTCTTGGCATTATTAGAAGCAGAGCTCTGTGTGACTCTGGGCATAATTAGAAGCAGAGCTCTGTGTGACTCTGGGCATTATTAGAAGCAGAGCTCTGAGTGAGTCTGGGCATTATTAGAAGGAGAGTTCTGTGTGAGTCTGGACATTATTAGAAGCAGGGCTCTGAGTGACTCTGGGCATTATTAGAAGGAGAGTTCTGTGTGAGTCTGGACATTTTTAGAAGCAGAGCTCTGTGTGACTCTGGGCATTATTAGAAGCAGAGCTATGAGTGACTCTGGGCATTATTAGAAGGAGAGTTCTGTGTGAGTCTGGACATTATTAGAAGCAGAGCTCTGTGTGAGTCTGGGCATTATTAGAAGCAGAGCTCTGTGTGAGTCTGGGCATTATTAGAAGCAGAGCTCTTATTGACTCTGGGCATTATTAAAAGCAGAGCTCTGAGTGACTCAGGGCATTATTAGAAGCAGAGCTCTGAGTGACTCTGGGCATTATTAGAAGCAGAGCTCTGTGTGAGTCTGGGCATTATTGGAAGCAGGGCTCTGTGTGAGACTGGGCATTATTAGAAGCAGAGCTCTGAGTGACTCTGGGTATTATTAGAAGCAGTACTCTGAGTAACTCTGGGCATTATTAGAAGCAGAGCTCTGAGTGACTCTGGGCATTATTAGAAGCAGAGCTCTGAGTGACTCTGGGCATTATTAGAAGCAGAGCTCTGCGTGACTCTGGGCATTTTTAGAAGGAGAGTTCTGTGTGAGTCTGGGCATTATTAGAAGCAGAGTTCTGTGTGACTGGGCATTATTAGAAGCAGAGCTCTGAGTGAGTCTGGGCATAATTAGAAGCAGAGCTCTGTGTGAGTCTTTGCATTATTAGAAGCAGAGCTCTGTGTGACTCTGGGCATTTTTAGAAGGAGAGTTCTGTGTGAGTCTGGGCATTATTAGAAGCAGAGTTCTGTGTGACTTTGGGCATTTTTAGAAGGAGAGTTCTGTGTGAGTCTGGGCATTATTAGAAGCAGAGTTCTGTGTGACTGGGCATTATTAGAAGCAGAGCTCTGAGTGAGTCTGGGCATTATTAGAAGCAGAGCTCTGTGTGAGTCTGGGCATTATTAGAAGCAGAGCTCTGTGTGAGTCTGGGCATAATTAGAAGCAGAGCTCTGTGTGAGTCTTTGCATTATTAGAAGCAGAGCTCTGTGTGAGTCTGGGCATTATTAGAAGCAGAGCTCTGAGTGAGTCTTTGCATTATTAGAAGCAGAGCTCTGTGTGAGTCTGGGAATTATTAGAAGCAGAGCTCTGTGTGAGTCTGGGCATTATTAGAAGCAGAGCTCTGTGTGAGTCTGAGCATTATTAGAAGCAGAGCTCTGTGTGACTCTGGGCATTATTAGAAGCAGAGCTCTGTGTGACTGGGCATTATTAGAAGCAGAGCTCTGAGTGACTCTGGGCATTATTAGAAGCAGAGCTCTGAGTGACTCAGGGCATTATTAGAAGCAGAGCTCTGAGTGACTCTGGGCATTATTAGAAGCAGAGCTCTGTGTGACTCCAGGCATTATTAGAAGCAGAGCTCTGTGTGACTGGGCATTATTAGAAGCAGAGCTCTGAGTGACTCTGGGCATTATTAGAAGCAGAGCTCTGTGTGACTCCAGGCATTATTAGAAGCAGAGCTCTGTGTGACTGGGCATTATTAGAAGCAGAGCTCTGAGTGACTCTGGGCATTATTAGAAGCAGAGCTCTGAGTGACTCTGGGCATTGATAGAAGCTGAGCTCTGAGTGACTGTGCATTATTAGAAGCAAAGCTCTGAGTGACTCTGGGCATTATTAGAAGCAGAGCTCTGAGTGACTCTGGGCATTATTAGAAGCAGAGCTCTGTGTGACTCTGGGCATTATTAGAAGCAGAGCTCTGTGTGACTCTGGGCATTATAAGAAGCAGAGCTCTGAGTGAATCTGGGCATTATTAGAAGGAGAGTTCTGTGTGACTCTGGGCATAATTAGAAGCAGAGCTCTGTGTGACTCTGGGCATTATTAGAAGCAGAGCTCTGAGTGAGTCTGGGCATTATTAGAAGGAGAGTTCTGTGTGAGTCTGGACATTATTAGAAGCAGGGCTCTGAGTGACTCTGGGCATTATTAGAAGGAGAGTTCTGTGTGAGTCTGGACATTATTAGAAGCAGAGCTCTGTGTGACTCTGGGCATTATTAGAAGCAGAGCTATGAGGGACTCTGGGCATTATTAGAAGGAGAGTTCTGTGTGAGTCTGGACATTATTAGAAGCAGAGCTCTGTGTGAGTCTGGGCATTATTAGAAGCAGAGCTCTGTGTGAGTCTGGGCATTATTAGAAGCAGAGCTCTTAGTGACTCTGGGCATTATTAGAAGCAGAGCTCTGAGTGACTCAGGGCATTATTAGAAGCAGAGCTCTGAGTGACTCTGGGCATTATTAGAAGCAGAGCTCTGTGTGAGTCTGGGCATTATTGGAAGCAGAGCTCTGTGTGAGACTGGGCATTATTAGAAGCAGAGCTCTGAGTGACTCTGGGTATTATTAGAAGCAGTACTCTGAGTGACTCTGGGCATTATTAGAAGCAGAGCTCTGAGTGACTCTGGGCATTATTAGAAGCAGAGCTCTGAGTGACTCTGGGCATTATTAGAAGTAGAGCTCTGCGTGACTCTGGGCATTTTTAGAAGGAGAGTTCTGTGTGAGTCTGGGCATTATTAGAAGCAGAGTTCTGTGTGACTGGGCATTATTAGAAGCAGAGCTCTGAGTGAGTCTGGGCATTATTAGAAGCAGAGCTCTGTGTGAGTCTGGGCATTATTAGAAGCAGAGCTCTGTGTGAGTCTGGGCATAATTAGAAGCAGAGCTCTGTGTGACTCTGGGCATTATTAGAAGCAGAGCTCTGAGTGAGTCTTTGCATTATTAGAAGCAGAGCTCTGTGTGAGTCTGGGCATTATTAGAAGCAGAGCTCTGTGTGAGTCTGGGCATTATTAGAAGCAGAGCTCTGTGTGAGTCTGAGCATTATTAGAAGCAGAGCTCTGTGTGACTCTGGGCATTATTAGAAGCAGGGCTCTGTGTGAGTCTGGGCATTATTAGAAGTAGAGCTTTGTGTGACTCTGGGCATTATTAGAAGCAGAGCTCTGAGTGACTCTGGACATTATTAGAAGCAGAGCTCTGAGTGAGTCCGGGTATTATTAGAAGCAGAGCTCTGAGTGAATCTGGGCATTATTAGAAGCAGAGCTCTGTGTGACTCTGGGCATTATTAGAGGCAGAGCTCTGTTTGACTCTGGGTATTATTAGAAGCAGAGCTCTGCGTGACTCCGGGCATTATTAGAAGCAGAGCTCTGTGTGACTCTGGGCATTATTAGAAGAAGAGCTCTGGGTGAGTCTGGGCATTATTAGAAGCAGAGCTCTGTGTGACTATGGGCATTATTAGAAGCAGAGGTCTGTGTGAGTCTGGGCATTACTAGAAGCTGAGCTCTGTGTGACTCTGGGTATTATTAGAAGCAGAGCTCTGAGTGACTCTGGGCATTATTAGAAGCAGAGCTTTGTGTGAGTCTGGGCATTATTAGAAGCAGAGCTTTGCGTGACTCTGGGCATTATTAGAAGCAGAGCTCTGTGTGACTCTGGGCATAATTAGAAGCTGAGCTCTGAGTGACTCTGGGCATTATAAGAAGCAGAGCTCTGTGTGACTCTGGACATTATTAGAAGCAGAGCTATGTGTGAGTCTGGGCATTATTAGAAGCAGAGCTCTGTGTGACTCTGGGCATTATTAGAGGCAGAGCTCTGAGTGACTCTGGGCATTATTAGAAGCAGAGCTCTGTTTGACTCTGGGTATTATTAGAAGCAGAGCTCTGCGTGACTCCGGGCATTATTAGAGCAGAGCTCTGTGTGACTCTGGGCATTATTAGAAGCAGAGCTCTGGGTGAGTCTGGGCATTATTAGAAGCAGAGCTCTGTGTGACTCTGGGCATTATTAGAATCAGAGGTCTGTGTGAGTCTGGGCATTACTAGAAGCTGAGCTCTGTGTGACTCTGGGTATTATTAGAAGCAGAGCTCTGTGTGACTCTGGGCATTATTAGATGCAGAGCTCTGAGTGACTCTGGGCATTATTAGAAGCAGAGCTCTGGGTGACTCTGGGCATTATTAGAAGCAGAGCTCTGAGTGACTCTGGGCATTATTAGAAGCAGAGCTCTGGGTGACTCTGGGCATTATTAGAAGCAGAGCTCTGAGTGACTCTGGGCATTATTAGAAGCAGAGCTCTGAGTGACTCTGGGCATTATTAGAAGCAGAGCTCTGAGTGACTCTGGGCATTATTAGAAGCAGAGCTCTGGGTGACTCTGGGCATTATTAGAAGCAGGGCTCTGAGGGACTCTGGGCATTATTAGAAGCAGAGCTCTGCGGGACTCCGGGCATTATTAGAAGCAGAGCTCTGAGTGACTCTGGGCATTATTAGAAGCAGAGCTCTGTGTGAGTCAGGGCATTATTAGAAGCTTAGCTCTGTGTGACTCTGGGCATTATTAGAAGCAGAGCTCTGGGTGACTCTGAGCATTATTAGAAGCAGTGCTCTGAGTGACTCTGGGCATTATTAGAAGCAGAGCTCTGAGTGAATCTGGGCATTATTAGAAGCAGAGCTCTGAGTGACTCTGGGCATTATTAGAAGCAGAGCTCTGAGTGACTCTGGGCATTATTAGAAGCAGAGCTCTGAGTGACTCTGGGCATTATTAGAAGCATAGCTCTGGGTGAGTCAGAGCATTATTAGAAGCAGAGCTCTGAGTGACTCTGGACATTATTAGAAGCAGAGCTCTGAGTGAGTCTGGGCATTAGTAGAAGCAGAGCTCTGAGTGACTCTGGGCATTATTAGAAGCAGAGCTCTGGGTGAGTCAGAGCATTATTAGAAGCAGAGCTCTGTGTGACTCTGGACATTATTAGAAGCAGAGCTCTGAGTGAGTCTGGACATTATTAGAAGCAGAGCTCTGAGTGAGTCTGGGCATTATTAGAAGCAGAGCTCTGAGTGACTCTGGACATTATTAGAAGCAGAGCTCTGTGTGAGTCAGGGCATTATTAGAAGCTTAGCTCTGTGTGACTCTGGGCATTATTAGAAGCAGAGCTCTGGGTGACTCTGAGCATTATTAGAAGCAGTGCTCTGAGTGACTCTGGGCATTATTAGAAGCAGAGCTCTGAGTGAATCTGGGCATTATTAGAAGCAGAGCTCTGAGTGACTCTGGGCATTATTAGAAGCAGAGCTCTGAGTGACTCTGGGCATTATTAGAAGCAGAGCTCTGAGTGACTCTGGGCATTATTAGAAGCTGAGCTCTGAGTGAGTCTGGGCATTATTAGAAGCTGAGCTCTGAGTGAGTCTGGGCATTATTAGAAGCAGAGCTCTGGGTGAGTCAGAGCATTATTAGAAGCAGAGCTCTGTGAGACTCTGGACATTATTAGAAGCTGAGCTCTGAGTGACTCTGGACATTATTAGAAGCAGAGCTCTGAGTGAGTCTGGGCATTAGTAGAAGCAGAGCTCTGAGTGACTCTGGGCATTATTAGAAGCAGAGCTCTGGGTGAGTCAGAGCATTATTAGAAGCAGAGCTCTGTGTGACTCTGGACATTATTAGAAGCAGAGCTCTGAGTGAGTCTGGACATTATTAGAAGCAGAGCTCTGAGTGAGTCTGGGCATTATTAGAAGCAGAGCTCTGAGTGACTCTGGACATTATTAGAAGCAGAGCTCTGAGTGAGTCAGAGCATTATTAGAAGCAGAGCTCTGTGTGACTCTGGACATTATTAGAAGCAGAGCTCTGAGTGAGTCTGGACATTATTAGAAGCAGAGCTCTGAGTGAGTCTGGGCATTATTAGAAGCAGAGCTCTGTGTGACTCTGGACATTATTAGAAGCAGAGCTCTGAGTGAGTCTGGACATTATTAGAAGCAGAGCTCTGAGTGACTCTGGGCATTATTAGAAGCAGAGCTCTGAGTGACTCTCGGCATTATTAGAAGCAGAGCTCTGAGTGAGTCTGGGCATTATTATAAGCAGAGCGCTGAGTGAGTCTGGGCATTATTGGAAGCAGAGCTCTGCGTGACTCCAGGCATTATTAGAAGCAGAGCTCTGAGTGACTCTCGGCATTATTAGAAGCAGAGCTCTGTGTGAGTCTGGGCATTATTAGAAGCTGAGCTTTGTGTGACTCTGGGCATTATTAGAAGCAGAGCTCTGAGTGACTCTGGGCATTATTAGAAGCCGAGCTCTGTGTGACTCTGGGCATTGTTAGAAGCAGAGCTCTGTATGACTCTCTGCATTATTAGCAGCAGAGCTCTGTGTGACTCCGGGCATTATTAGAAGCAGAGCTCTGTGTGAGTCTGGGCATTATTAGAAGCAGAGCTTTGTGTGACTCTGGGCATTATTAGAAGCAGAGCGCTGAGTGAGTCTGGGCATTATTAGAAGCAGAGCTCTGTGTGAGTCTGGGCATTATTGGAAGCAGAGCTCTGTGTGACTCTGGGCATTATTAGAAGCAGAGCTCTGTTTGACTCTGGGTATTATTAGAAGCAGAGCTCTGTGTGACTCTGGGCATTATTAGAAGCAGAGCTGTGTGACTCCGGGCATTATTAGAAGCAGAGCTCTGTGTGACTCTGGGCATTATTAGAAGCTGAGCTCTGAGTGACTTGTGGCATTATTAGAAGCAGAGCTCTGCGGGACTCCGGGCATTATTAGAAGCAGAGCTCTGTGTGACTCTGGGCATTATTAGAAGCTGAGCTCTGAGTGACTCTGGGCATTATTAGAAGCAGAGCTCTGAGTGATTCTGGGCATTATTAGAAGCAGAGCTCCGAGTGACTCTGGGAATTATTAGAAGCAGAGCTCTGTGTGACTCTGGGAATTATTAGAAGCAGAGCTCTGTGTGACTCTGGGAATTATTAGAAGCAGAGCTCTGTGTGACTCTGGGCATTATTAGAAGCTGAGCTTTGTGTGACTCTGGGCATTATTAGAAGCAGAGCTCTGTGTGACTCCGGGCATTATTAGAAGCAGAGCTCTGAGTGACTCTGGGCATTATTAGAAGCAGAGCTCTGAGTGACTCTGGGCATTATTAGAAGCAGAGCTTTGTGTGAGTCTGGACATTATTAGAAGCAGAGCTCTGAGTGATTCTGGGCATTATTAGAAGCAGAGCTTTGTGTGAGTCTGGACATTATTAGAAGCAGAGCTCTGAGTGAGTCTGGGCATTATTAGAAGCAGAGCTTTGTGTGACTCTGGGCATTATTAGAAGCAGAGCTCTGAGTGACTCTCGGCATTATTAGAAGCAGAGCTCTGAGTGAATCTGGGCATTATTAGAAGCTGAGCTTTGTGTGAGTCTGGGCATTATTATAAGCAGAGCGCTGAGTGAGTCTGGGCATTATTGGAAGCAGAGCTCTGAGTGACTCTGGGCATTACTAGAAGCAGAGCGCTGAGTGAGCCTGGGCATTATTAGAAGCAGAGCTCTGGGTGACTCTGGGCATTATTAGAAGCTGAGCTCTGCGTGACTCCAGGCATTATTAGAAGCAGAGCTCTGAGTGACTCTCGGCATTATTAGAAGCAGAGCTCTGTGTGAGTCTGGGCATTATTAGAAGCTGAGCTTTGTGTGACTCTGGGCATTATTAGAAGCAGAGCTCTGAGTGACTCTGGGCATTATTAGAAGCCGAGCTCTGTGTGACTCTGGGCATTGTTAGAAGCAGAGCTCTGTATGACTCTCGGCATTATTAGCAGCAGAGCTCTGTGTGACTCCGGGCATTATTAGAAGCAGAGCTCTGTGTGAGTCTGGGCATTATTAGAAGCAGAGCTTTGTGTGACTCTGGGCATTATTAGAAGCAGAGCGCTGAGTGAGTCTGGGCATTATTAGAAGCAGAGCTCTGTGTGAGTCTGGGCATTATTGGAAGCAGAGCTCTGTGTGACTCTGGGCATTATTAGAAGTAGAGCTCTGTTTGACTCTGGGTATTATTAGAAGCAGAGCTCTGTGTGACTCTGGGCATTATTAGAAGCAGAGCTGTGTGACTCCGGGCATTATTAGAAGCAGAGCTCTGTGTGACTCTGGGCATTATTAGAAGCTGAGCTCTGAGTGACTTGTGGCATTATTAGAAGCAGAGCTCTGCGGGACTCCGGGCATTATTAGAAGCAGAGCTCTGTGTGACTCTGGGCATTATTAGAAGCTGAGCTCTGAGTGACTCTGGGCATTATTAGAAGCAGAGCTCTGAGTGATTCTGGGCATTATTAGAAGCAGAGCTCCGAGTGACTCTGGGAATTATTAGAAGCAGAGCTCTGTGTGACTCTGGGCATTATTAGAAGCAGAGCTCTGTGTGACTCTGGGCATTACTAGAAGCTGAGCTCTGAGTGATTCTGGGCATTATTAGAAGCAGAGCTCTGTGTGACTCTGGCATTATTAGAAGCAGAGCTCTGTATGACTCTCGGCATTATTAGAAGCAGAGCTCTGTGTTAGTCTGGGCATTATTAGAAGCTGAGCTTTGTGTGACTCTGGGCATTATTAGAAGCTGAGCTTTGTGTGACTCTGGGCATTATTAGAAGCTGAGCTTTGTGTTACTCTGGGCATTATTAGAAGCATAGCTCTGTGTGACTCCGGGCATTATTAGAAGCAGAGCTCTGTGTGAGTCTGGGCATTATTGGAAGCAGAGCTCTGTGTGACTCTGGGCATTATTAGAAGCAGAGCTCTGAGTGACTCTGGGCATTATTAGAAGCAGAGCGCTGAGTGAGCCTGGGCATTATTAGAAGGAGAGTTCTGAGTGACTCTGGGCATTATTAGAAGCAGAGCGCTGAGTGAGCCTGGGCATTATTAGAAGGAGAGTTCTGAGTGACTCTGGGCATTATTAGAAGCAGAGCTCTGAGTGACTCAGGGCATTATTAGAAGCAGAGCTCTGAGTGACTCTGGGCATTATTAGAAGCAGAGCTATGTGTGAGTCTGGGCATTATTGGAAGCAGAGCTCTGTGTGACTCTGGGCATTATTAGAAGCAGAGCTCTGAGTGACTCTGGGTATTATTAGAAGCAGAGCGCTGAGTGAGTCTGGGCATTATTAGAAGCAGAGCTCTGTGTGACTCTGGGCATAATTAGAAGCAGAGCTCTGTGTGACTCTGGGCATTATTAGAAGCAGAGCTCTGAGTGAGTCTGGGCATTATTAGAAGCAGAGCTATGTGTGAGTCTGGGCATTATTAGAAGCAGAGCTCTGAGTGACTCAGGGCATTATTAGAAGCAGAGCTCTGAGTGACTCTGGGCATTTATTGAAGCAGAGCTCTGAGTGACTCTGGGCATTATTAGAAGCAGAGCTCTGAGTGACTCTGGGCATTATTAGAAGCATAGCTCTGAGTGACTCTGGGCATTATTAGAAGCAGAGCTCTGAGTGACTCAGGGCATTATTAGAAGCAGAGCTCTGTGAGACTCTGGACATTATTAGAAGCAGAGCTCTGAGTGAGTCTGGGCATTAGTAGAAGCAGAGCTCTGAGTGACTCTGGGCATTATTAGAAGCAGAGCTCTGGGTGAGTCTGGGCATTATTAGAAGCAGAGCTCTGAGTGAGTCTGGGCATTATTAGAAGCAGAGCTCTGTGTGAGTCTGGGCATTATTAGAAGCAGAGCTCTGAGTGACTCTGGGCATTATTAGAAGCAGAGCTCTGAGTGACTCTTGGTATTATTAGAAGCAGAGCTCTGTGTGAGTCTGGGCATTATTAGAAGCAGAGCTCTGAGTGAGTCTGGGCATTAGTAGAAGCAGAGCTCTGAGTGACTCTGGGCATTATTAGAAGCAGAGCTCTGAGTGACTCTGGGCATTATTAGAAGCAGAGCTCTGAGTGACTCTGGACATTATTAGAAGCAGAGCTCTGAGTGAGTCTGGGCATTATTAGAAGCAGAGCTCTGAGTGACTCTGGGCATTATTAGAAGCAGAGCTCTGAGTGACTCTCGGCATTATTAGAAGCAGAGCTCTGAGTGAATCTGGGCATTATTAGAAGCTGAGCTTTGTGTGAGTCTGGGCATTATTATAAGCAGAGCGCTGAGTGAGTCTGGGCATTATTGGAAGCAGAGCTCTGCGTGACTCCAGGCATTATTAGAAGCAGAGCTCTGAGTGACTCTCGGCATTATTAGAAGCAGAGCTCTGTGTGAGTCTGGGCATTATTAGAAGCTGAGCTTTGTGTGACTCTGGGCATTATTAGAAGCAGAGCTCTGAGTGACTCTGGGCATTATTAGAAGCCGAGCTCTGTGTGACTCTGGGCATTATTAGAAGCAGAGCTCTGTATGACTCTCGGCATTTTTAGCAGCAGAGCTCTGTGTGACTCTCGGCATTATTAGAAGCAGAGCTCTGAGTGAGTCTGAGCATTATTAGAAGCAGAGCTCTGAGTGACTCTGGGCATTATTAGAAGCAGAGCTCTGTGTGAGTCTGGGCATTATTAGAAGCAGAGCTTTGTGTGACTCTGGGCATTATTAGAAGCAGAGCGCTGAGTGAGTCTGGGCATTATTAGAAGCAGAGCTCTGTGTGAGTCTGGGCATTATTGGAAGCAGAGCTCTGTGTGACTCTGGGCATTATTAGAAGCAGAGCTCTGTTTGACTCTGGGTATTATTAGAAGCAGAGCTCTGTGTGACTCTGGGCATTATTAGAAGCAGAGCTGTGTGACTCCGGGCATTATTAGAAGCAGAGCTCTGTGTGACTCTGGGCATTATTAGAAGCTGAGCTCTGAGTGACTTGTGGCATTATTAGAAGCAGAGCTCTGCGGGACTCCGGGCATTATTAGAAGCAGAGCTCTGTGTGACTCTGGGCATTATTAGAAGCTGAGCTCTGAGTGACTCTGGGCATTATTAGAAGCAGAGCTCTGAGTGATTCTGGGCATTATTAGAAGCAGAGCTCCGAGTGACTCTGGGAATTATTAGAAGCAGAGCTCTGTGTGACTCTGGGCATTATTAGAAGCAGAGCTCTGTGTGACTCTGGGCATTACTAGAAGCTGAGCTCTGAGTGATTCTGGGCATTATTAGAAGCAGAGCTCTGTGTGACTCTGGCATTATTAGAAGCAGAGCTCTGTATGACTCTCGGCATTATTAGAAGCAGAGCTCTGTGTTAGTCTGGGCATTATTAGAAGCTGAGCTTTGTGTGACTCTGGGCATTATTAGAAGCTGAGCTTTGTGTGACTCTGGGCATTATTAGAAGCTGAGCTTTGTGTGACTCTGGGCATTATTAGAAGCATAGCTCTGTGTGACTCCGGGCATTATTAGAAGCAGAGCTCTGTGTGAGTCTGGGCATTATTGGAAGCAGAGCTCTGTGTGACTCTGGGCATTATTAGAAGCAGAGCTCTGAGTGACTCTGGGCATTATTAGAAGCAGAGCGCTGAGTGAGCCTGGGCATTATTAGAAGGAGAGTTCTGTGTGAATCTGGACATTATTAGAAGCAGAGCTCTGTGTGAGTCTGGGCATTATTAGAAGCAGAGCTCTGTGTGAGTCTGGGCATTATTAGAAGCAGAGCTCTGAGTGACTCTGGGCATTATTAGAAGCAGAGCTCTGAGTGACTCAGGGCATTATTAGAAGCAGAGCTCTGAGTGACTCTGGGCATTATTAGAAGCAGAGCTATGTGTGAGTCTGGGCATTATTGGAAGCAGAGCTCTGTGTGACTCTGGGCATTATTAGAAGCAGAGCCCTGAGTGACTCTGGGTATTATTAGAAGCAGAGCGCTGAGTGAGTCTGGGCATTATTAGAAGCAGAGCTCTGTGTGACTCTGGGCATAATTAGAAGCAGAGCTCTGTGTGACTCTGGGCATTATTAGAAGCAGAGCTCTGAGTGAGTCTGGGCATTATTAGAAGCAGAGCTATGTGTGAGTCTGGGCATTATTAGAAGCAGAGCTCTGAGTGACTCAGGGCATTATTAGAAGCAGAGCTCTGATTGAGTCTGAGCATTATTAGAAGCAGAGCTCTGTGTGACTCTGGGCATTATTAGAAGCAGGGCTCTGAGTGGCTCTGGGCATTATTAGAAGCAGAGCTCTGTGTGAGTCTGGGCATTATTAGAAGAAGAGCTCTGAGTGAATCTGGGCATTATTAGAAGCAGAGCTCTGAGTGACTCTGGGCATTATTAGAAGCAGAGCTCTGAGTGACTCAGGGCATTATTAGAAGCAGAGCTCTGAGTGACTCTGGGCATTATTAGAAGCAGAGCTCTGTGTGAGTCTGGGCATTATTGGAAGCAGAGCTCTGTGTGACTCTGGGCATTATTAGAAGCAGAGCTCTGAGTGACTCTGGGCATTATTAGAAGCAGAGCGCTGAGTGAGTCTGGGCATTATTAGAAGCAGAGCTCTGTGTGACTCTGGGCATAATTAGAAGCAGAGCTCTGTGTGACTCTGGGCATTATTAGAAGCAGAGCTCTGAGCGAGTCTGGGCATTATTAGAAAGAGAGTTCTGTGTGAGTCTGGGCATTATTAGAAGCAGAGCTCTGTGTGAGTCTGGGCATTATTAGAAGCAGAGCTCTGAGTGACTCTGGGCATTATTAGAAGCAGAGCTCTGAGTGACTCAGGGCATTATTGGAAGCAGAGCTCTGAGTGACTCTGGGCATTATTAGAAGCAGAGCTCTGTGTGAGTCTGGGCAATATTGGAAGCAGAGCTCTGTGTGACTCTGGGCATTATTAGAAGCAGAGCTCTGAGTGACTCTGGGCATTATTAGAAGCAGAGCGCTGAGTGAGTCTTGGCATTATTAGAAGCAGAGCTCTGTGTGACTCTGGGCATAATTAGAAGCAGAGCTCTGTGTGACTCTGGGCATTATTAGAAGCAGAGCTCTGAGTGAGTCTGGGCATTATTAGAAGGAGAGTTCTGTGTGAGTCTGGACATTATTAGAAGCAGGGCTCTGAGTGACTCTGGGCATTATTAGAAGGAGAGTTCTGTGTGAGTCTGGACATTTTTAGAAGCAGAGCTCTGTGTGACTCTGGGCATTATTAGAAGCAGAGCTATGAGTGACTCTGGGCATTATTAGAAGGAGAGTTCTGTGTGAGTCTGGACATTATTAGAAGCAGAGCTCTGTGTGAGTCTGGGCATTATTAGAAGCAGAGCTCTGTGTGAGTCTGGGCATTATTAGAAGCAGAGCTCTTATTGACTCTGGGCATTATTAAAAGCAGAGCTCTGAGTGACTCAGGGCATTATTAGAAGCAGAGCTCTGAGTGACTCTGGGCATTATTAGAAGCAGAGCTCTGTGTGAGTCTGGGCATTATTGGAAGCAGGGCTCTGTGTGAGACTGGGCATTATTAGAAGCAGAGCTCTGAGTGACTCTGGGTATTATTAGAAGCAGTACTCTGAGTAACTCTGGGCATTATTAGAAGCAGAGCTCTGAGTGACTCTGGGCATTATTAGAAGCAGAGCTCTGAGTGACTCTGGGCATTATTAGAAGCAGAGCTCTGCGTGACTCTGGGCATTTTTAGAAGGAGAGTTCTGTGTGAGTCTGGGCATTATTAGAAGCAGAGTTCTGTGTGACTGGGCATTATTAGAAGCAGAGCTCTGAGTGAGTCTGGGCATAATTAGAAGCAGAGCTCTGTGTGAGTCTTTGCATTATTAGAAGCAGAGCTCTGTGTGACTCTGGGCATTTTTAGAAGGAGAGTTCTGTGTGAGTCTGGGCATTATTAGAAGCAGAGTTCTGTGTGACTTTGGGCATTTTTAGAAGGAGAGTTCTGTGTGAGTCTGGGCATTATTAGAAGCAGAGTTCTGTGTGACTGGGCATTATTAGAAGCAGAGCTCTGAGTGAGTCTGGGCATTATTAGAAGCAGAGCTCTGTGTGAGTCTGGGCATTATTAGAAGCAGAGCTCTGTGTGAGTCTGGGCATAATTAGAAGCAGAGCTCTGTGTGAGTCTTTGCATTATTAGAAGCAGAGCTCTGTGTGAGTCTGGGCATTATTAGAAGCAGAGCTCTGAGTGAGTCTTTGCATTATTAGAAGCAGAGCTCTGTGTGAGTCTGGGAATTATTAGAAGCAGAGCTCTGTGTGAGTCTGGGCATTATTAGAAGCAGAGCTCTGTGTGAGTCTGAGCATTATTAGAAGCAGAGCTCTGTGTGACTCTGGGCATTATTAGAAGCAGAGCTCTGTGTGACTGGGCATTATTAGAAGCAGAGCTCTGAGTGACTCTGGGCATTATTAGAAGCAGAGCTCTGAGTGACTCAGGGCATTATTAGAAGCAGAGCTCTGAGTGACTCTGGGCATTATTAGAAGCAGAGCTCTGTGTGACTCCAGGCATTATTAGAAGCAGAGCTCTGTGTGACTGGGCATTATTAGAAGCAGAGCTCTGAGTGACTCTGGGCATTATTAGAAGCAGAGCTCTGTGTGACTCCAGGCATTATTAGAAGCAGAGCTCTGTGTGACTGGGCATTATTAGAAGCAGAGCTCTGAGTGACTCTGGGCATTATTAGAAGCAGAGCTCTGAGTGACTCTGGGCATTGATAGAAGCTGAGCTCTGAGTGACTGTGCATTATTAGAAGCAAAGCTCTGAGTGACTCTGGGCATTATTAGAAGCAGAGCTCTGAGTGACTCTGGGCATTATTAGAAGCAGAGCTCTGTGTGACTCTGGGCATTATTAGAAGCAGAGCTCTGTGTGACTCTGGGCATTATAAGAAGCAGAGCTCTGAGTGAATCTGGGCATTATTAGAAGGAGAGTTCTGTGTGACTCTGGGCATAATTAGAAGCAGAGCTCTGTGTGACTCTGGGCATTATTAGAAGCAGAGCTCTGAGTGAGTCTGGGCATTATTAGAAGGAGAGTTCTGTGTGAGTCTGGACATTATTAGAAGCAGGGCTCTGAGTGACTCTGGGCATTATTAGAAGGAGAGTTCTGTGTGAGTCTGGACATTATTAGAAGCAGAGCTCTGTGTGACTCTGGGCATTATTAGAAGCAGAGCTATGAGGGACTCTGGGCATTATTAGAAGGAGAGTTCTGTGTGAGTCTGGACATTATTAGAAGCAGAGCTCTGTGTGAGTCTGGGCATTATTAGAAGCAGAGCTCTGTGTGAGTCTGGGCATTATTAGAAGCAGAGCTCTTAGTGACTCTGGGCATTATTAGAAGCAGAGCTCTGAGTGACTCAGGGCATTATTAGAAGCAGAGCTCTGAGTGACTCTGGGCATTATTAGAAGCAGAGCTCTGTGTGAGTCTGGGCATTATTGGAAGCAGAGCTCTGTGTGAGACTGGGCATTATTAGAAGCAGAGCTCTGAGTGACTCTGGGTATTATTAGAAGCAGTACTCTGAGTGACTCTGGGCATTATTAGAAGCAGAGCTCTGAGTGACTCTGGGCATTATTAGAAGCAGAGCTCTGAGTGACTCTGGGCATTATTAGAAGTAGAGCTCTGCGTGACTCTGGGCATTTTTAGAAGGAGAGTTCTGTGTGAGTCTGGGCATTATTAGAAGCAGAGTTCTGTGTGACTGGGCATTATTAGAAGCAGAGCTCTGAGTGAGTCTGGGCATTATTAGAAGCAGAGCTCTGTGTGAGTCTGGGCATTATTAGAAGCAGAGCTCTGTGTGAGTCTGGGCATAATTAGAAGCAGAGCTCTGTGTGACTCTGGGCATTATTAGAAGCAGAGCTCTGAGTGAGTCTTTGCATTATTAGAAGCAGAGCTCTGTGTGAGTCTGGGCATTATTAGAAGCAGAGCTCTGTGTGAGTCTGGGCATTATTAGAAGCAGAGCTCTGTGTGAGTCTGAGCATTATTAGAAGCAGAGCTCTGTGTGACTCTGGGCATTATTAGAAGCAGGGCTCTGTGTGAGTCTGGGCATTATTAGAAGTAGAGCTTTGTGTGACTCTGGGCATTATTAGAAGCAGAGCTCTGAGTGACTCTGGACATTATTAGAAGCAGAGCTCTGAGTGAGTCCGGGTATTATTAGAAGCAGAGCTCTGAGTGAATCTGGGCATTATTAGAAGCAGAGCTCTGTGTGACTCTGGGCATTATTAGAGGCAGAGCTCTGTTTGACTCTGGGTATTATTAGAAGCAGAGCTCTGCGTGACTCCGGGCATTATTAGAAGCAGAGCTCTGTGTGACTCTGGGCATTATTAGAAGAAGAGCTCTGGGTGAGTCTGGGCATTATTAGAAGCAGAGCTCTGTGTGACTATGGGCATTATTAGAAGCAGAGGTCTGTGTGAGTCTGGGCATTACTAGAAGCTGAGCTCTGTGTGACTCTGGGTATTATTAGAAGCAGAGCTCTGAGTGACTCTGGGCATTATTAGAAGCAGAGCTTTGTGTGAGTCTGGGCATTATTAGAAGCAGAGCTTTGCGTGACTCTGGGCATTATTAGAAGCAGAGCTCTGTGTGACTCTGGGCATAATTAGAAGCTGAGCTCTGAGTGACTCTGGGCATTATAAGAAGCAGAGCTCTGTGTGACTCTGGACATTATTAGAAGCAGAGCTATGTGTGAGTCTGGGCATTATTAGAAGCAGAGCTCTGTGTGACTCTGGGCATTATTAGAGGCAGAGCTCTGAGTGACTCTGGGCATTATTAGAAGCAGAGCTCTGTTTGACTCTGGGTATTATTAGAAGCAGAGCTCTGCGTGACTCCGGGCATTATTAGAGCAGAGCTCTGTGTGACTCTGGGCATTATTAGAAGCAGAGCTCTGGGTGAGTCTGGGCATTATTAGAAGCAGAGCTCTGTGTGACTCTGGGCATTATTAGAATCAGAGGTCTGTGTGAGTCTGGGCATTACTAGAAGCTGAGCTCTGTGTGACTCTGGGTATTATTAGAAGCAGAGCTCTGTGTGACTCTGGGCATTATTAGATGCAGAGCTCTGAGTGACTCTGGGCATTATTAGAAGCAGAGCTCTGGGTGACTCTGGGCATTATTAGAAGCAGAGCTCTGAGTGACTCTGGGCATTATTAGAAGCAGAGCTCTGGGTGACTCTGGGCATTATTAGAAGCAGAGCTCTGAGTGACTCTGGGCATTATTAGAAGCAGAGCTCTGAGTGACTCTGGGCATTATTAGAAGCAGAGCTCTGAGTGACTCTGGGCATTATTAGAAGCAGAGCTCTGGGTGACTCTGGGCATTATTAGAAGCAGGGCTCTGAGGGACTCTGGGCATTATTAGAAGCAGAGCTCTGCGGGACTCCGGGCATTATTAGAAGCAGAGCTCTGAGTGACTCTGGGCATTATTAGAAGCAGAGCTCTGTGTGAGTCAGGGCATTATTAGAAGCTTAGCTCTGTGTGACTCTGGGCATTATTAGAAGCAGAGCTCTGGGTGACTCTGAGCATTATTAGAAGCAGTGCTCTGAGTGACTCTGGGCATTATTAGAAGCAGAGCTCTGAGTGAATCTGGGCATTATTAGAAGCAGAGCTCTGAGTGACTCTGGGCATTATTAGAAGCAGAGCTCTGAGTGACTCTGGGCATTATTAGAAGCAGAGCTCTGAGTGAGTCTGGGCATTAGTAGAAGCAGAGCTCTGGGTGAGTCAGAGCATTATTAGAAGCAGAGCTCTGAGTGAGTCTGGGCATTATTAGAAGCAGAGCTCTGAGTGACTCTGGGCATTATTAGAAGCAGAGCTCTGAGTGACTCTCGGCATTATTAGAAGCAGAGCTCTGAGTGAATCTGGGCATTATTAGAAGCTGAGCTTTGTGTGAGTCTGGGCATTATTATAAGCAGAGCGCTGAGTGAGTCTGGGCATTATTGGAAGCAGAGCTCTGCGTGACTCCAGGCATTATTAGAAGCAGAGCTCTGAGTGACTCTCGGCATTATTAGAAGCAGAGCTCTGTGTGAGTCTGGGCATTATTAGAAGCTGAGCTTTGTGTGACTCTGGGCATTATTAGAAGCAGAGCTCTGAGTGACTCTGGGCATTATTAGAAGCCGAGCTCTGTGTGACTCTGGGCATTGTTAGAAGCAGAGCTCTGTATGACTCTCTGCATTATTAGCAGCAGAGCTCTGTGTGACTCCGGGCATTATTAGAAGCAGAGCTCTGTGTGAGTCTGGGCATTATTAGAAGCAGAGCTTTGTGTGACTCTGGGCATTATTAGAAGCAGAGCGCTGAGTGAGTCTGGGCATTATTAGAAGCAGAGCTCTGTGTGAGTCTGGGCATTATTGGAAGCAGAGCTCTGTGTGACTCTGGGCATTATTAGAAGCAGAGCTCTGGGTGAGTCTGGGCATTATTAGAAGCAGAGCTCTGTGTGACTCTGGGCATTATTAGAATCAGAGGTCTGTGTGAGTCTGGGCATTACTAGAAGCTGAGCTCTGTGTGACTCTGGGTATTATTAGAAGCAGAGCTCTGTGTGACTCTGGGCATTATTAGATGCAGAGCTCTGAGTGACTCTGGGCATTATTAGAAGCAGAGCTCTGGGTGACTCTGGGCATTATTAGAAGCAGAGCTCTGAGTGACTCTGGGCATTATTAGAAGCAGAGCTCTGGGTGACTCTGGGCATTATTAGAAGCAGAGCTCTGAGTGACTCTGGGCATTATTAGAAGCAGAGCTCTGAGTGACTCTGGGCATTATTAGAAGCAGAGCTCTGAGTGACTCTGGGCATTATTAGAAGCAGAGCTCTGGGTGACTCTGGGCATTATTAGAAGCAGGGCTCTGAGGGACTCTGGGCATTATTAGAAGCAGAGCTCTGCGGGACTCCGGGCATTATTAGAAGCAGAGCTCTGAGTGACTCTGGGCATTATTAGAAGCAGAGCTCTGTGTGAGTCAGGGCATTATTAGAAGCTTAGCTCTGTGTGACTCTGGGCATTATTAGAAGCAGAGCTCTGGGTGACTCTGAGCATTATTAGAAGCAGTGCTCTGAGTGACTCTGGGCATTATTAGAAGCAGAGCTCTGAGTGAATCTGGGCATTATTAGAAGCAGAGCTCTGAGTGACTCTGGGCATTATTAGAAGCAGAGCTCTGAGTGACTCTGGGCATTATTAGAAGCAGAGCTCTGAGTGAGTCTGGGCATTAGTAGAAGCAGAGCTCTGGGTGAGTCAGAGCATTATTAGAAGCAGAGCTCTGAGTGAATCTGGGCATTATTAGAAGCTGAGCTTTGTGTGACTCTGGACATTATTAGAAGCAGAGCTCTGAGTGAGTCTGGGCATTATTAGAAGCAGAGCTCTGAGTGACTCTGGACATTATTAGAAGCAGAGCTCTGAGTGAGTCTGGGCATTATTAGAAGCAGAGCTCTGAGTGACTCTGGACATTATTAGAAGCAGAGCTCTGAGTGAGTCTGGGCATTATTAGAAGCAGAGCTCTGAGTGACTCTGGGCATTATTAGAAGCAGAGCTCTGAGTGACTCTCGGCATTATTAGAAGCAGAGCTCTGAGTGAATCTGGGCATTATTAGAAGCTGAGCTTTGTGTGAGTCTGGGCATTATTATAAGCAGAGCGCTGAGTGAGTCTGGGCATTATTGGAAGCAGAGCTCTGCGTGACTCCAGGCATTATTAGAAGCAGAGCTCTGAGTGACTCTCGGCATTATTAGAAGCAGAGCTCTGTGTGAGTCTGGGCATTATTAGAAGCTGAGCTTTGTGTGACTCTGGGCATTATTAGAAGCAGAGCTCTGAGTGACTCTGGGCATTATTAGAAGCCGAGCTCTGTGTGACTCTGGGCATTGTTAGAAGCAGAGCTCTGTATGACTCTCTGCATTATTAGCAGCAGAGCTCTGTGTGACTCCGGGCATTATTAGAAGCAGAGCTCTGTGTGAGTCTGGGCATTATTAGAAGCAGAGCTTTGTGTGACTCTGGGCATTATTAGAAGCAGAGCGCTGAGTGAGTCTGGGCATTATTAGAAGCAGAGCTCTGTGTGAGTCTGGGCATTATTGGAAGCAGAGCTCTGTGTGACTCTGGGCATTATTAGAAGCAGAGCTCTGTTTGACTCTGGGTATTATTAGAAGCAGAGCTCTGTGTGACTCTGGGCATTATTAGAAGCAGAGCTGTGTGACTCCGGGCATTATTAGAAGCAGAGCTCTGTGTGACTCTGGGCATTATTAGAAGCTGAGCTCTGAGTGACTTGTGGCATTATTAGAAGCAGAGCTCTGCGGGACTCCGGGCATTATTAGAAGCAGAGCTCTGTGTGACTCTGGGCATTATTAGAAGCTGAGCTCTGAGTGACTCTGGGCATTATTAGAAGCAGAGCTCTGAGTGATTCTGGGCATTATTAGAAGCAGAGCTCCGAGTGACTCTGGGAATTATTAGAAGCAGAGCTCTGTGTGACTCTGGGCATTATTAGAAGCAGAGCTCTGTGTGACTCTGGGCATTACTAGAAGCTGAGCTCTGAGTGATTCTGGGCATTATTAGAAGCAGAGCTCTGTGTGACTCTGGCATTATTAGAAGCAGAGCTCTGTATGACTCTCGGCATTATTAGAAGCAGAGCTCTGTGTTAGTCTGGGCATTATTAGAAGCTGAGCTTTGTGTGACTCTGGGCATTATTAGAAGCTGAGCTTTGTGTGACTCTGGGCATTATTAGAAGCTGAGCTTTGTGTGACTCTGGGCATTATTAGAAGCATAGCTCTGTGTGACTCCGGGCATTATTAGAAGCAGAGCTCTGTGTGAGTCTGGGCATTATTGGAAGCAGAGCTCTGTGTGACTCTGGGCATTATTAGAAGCAGAGCTCTGAGTGACTCTGGGCATTATTAGAAGCAGAGCGCTGAGTGAGCCTGGGCATTATTAGAAGGAGAGTTCTGTGTGAATCTGGACATTATTAGAAGCAGAGCTCTGTGTGAGTCTGGGCATTATTAGAAGCAGAGCTCTGTGTGAGTCTGGGCATTATTAGAAGCAGAGCTCTGAGTGACTCTGGGTATTATTAGAAGCAGAGCTCTGAGTGACTCTGGGCATTTATTGAAGCAGAGCTCTGAGTGACTCTGGGCATTATTAGAAGCAGAGCTCTGAGTGACTCTGGGCATTATTAGAAGCAGAGCTCTGAGTGACTCTGAGCATTATTAGAAGCAGAGCTCTGTGAGACTCTGGGCATTATTAGAAGCAGAGCTCTGAGTGACTCTGGACATTATTAGAAGCAGAGCTCTGAGTGAGTCTGGGCATTATTAGAAGCAGAGCTTTGTGTGACTCTGGGCATTATTAGAAGCAGAGCTCTGAGTGACTCTCGGCATTATTAGAAGCAGAGCTCTGAGTGAATCTGGGCATTATTAGAAGCTGAGCTTTGTGTGAGTCTGGGCATTATTATAAGCAGAGCGCTGAGTGAGTCTGGGCATTATTGGAAGCAGAGCTCTGAGTGACTCTGGGCATTACTAGAAGCAGAGCGCTGAGTGAGCCTGGGCATTATTAGAAGCAGAGCTCTGGGTGACTCTGGGCATTATTAGAAGCTGAGCTCTGCGTGACTCCAGGCATTATTAGAAGCAGAGCTCTGAGTGACTCTCGGCATTATTAGAAGCAGAGCTCTGTGTGAGTCTGGGCATTATTAGAAGCTGAGCTTTGTGTGACTCTGGGCATTATTAGAAGCAGAGCTCTGAGTGACTCTGGGCATTATTAGAAGCCGAGCTCTGTGTGACTCTGGGCATTGTTAGAAGCAGAGCTCTGTATGACTCTCGGCATTATTAGCAGCAGAGCTCTGTGTGACTCCGGGCATTATTAGAAGCAGAGCTCTGTGTGAGTCTGGGCATTATTAGAAGCAGAGCTTTGTGTGACTCTGGGCATTATTAGAAGCAGAGCGCTGAGTGAGTCTGGGCATTATTAGAAGCAGAGCTCTGTGTGAGTCTGGGCATTATTGGAAGCAGAGCTCTGTGTGACTCTGGGCATTATTAGAAGTAGAGCTCTGTTTGACTCTGGGTATTATTAGAAGCAGAGCTCTGTGTGACTCTGGGCATTATTAGAAGCAGAGCTGTGTGACTCCGGGCATTATTAGAAGCAGAGCTCTGTGTGACTCTGGGCATTATTAGAAGCTGAGCTCTGAGTGACTTGTGGCATTATTAGAAGCAGAGCTCTGCGGGACTCCGGGCATTATTAGAAGCAGAGCTCTGTGTGACTCTGGGCATTATTAGAAGCTGAGCTCTGAGTGACTCTGGGCATTATTAGAAGCAGAGCTCTGAGTGATTCTGGGCATTATTAGAAGCAGAGCTCCGAGTGACTCTGGGAATTATTAGAAGCAGAGCTCTGTGTGACTCTGGGCATTATTAGAAGCAGAGCTCTGTGTGACTCTGGGCATTACTAGAAGCTGAGCTCTGAGTGATTCTGGGCATTATTAGAAGCAGAGCTCTGTGTGACTCTGGCATTATTAGAAGCAGAGCTCTGTATGACTCTCGGCATTATTAGAAGCAGAGCTCTGTGTTAGTCTGGGCATTATTAGAAGCTGAGCTTTGTGTGACTCTGGGCATTATTAGAAGCTGAGCTTTGTGTGACTCTGGGCATTATTAGAAGCTGAGCTTTGTGTTACTCTGGGCATTATTAGAAGCATAGCTCTGTGTGACTCCGGGCATTATTAGAAGCAGAGCTCTGTGTGAGTCTGGGCATTATTGGAAGCAGAGCTCTGTGTGACTCTGGGCATTATTAGAAGCAGAGCTCTGAGTGACTCTGGGCATTATTAGAAGCAGAGCGCTGAGTGAGCCTGGGCATTATTAGAAGGAGAGTTCTGAGTGACTCTGGGCATTATTAGAAGCAGAGCGCTGAGTGAGCCTGGGCATTATTAGAAGGAGAGTTCTGAGTGACTCTGGGCATTATTAGAAGCAGAGCTCTGAGTGACTCAGGGCATTATTAGAAGCAGAGCTCTGAGTGACTCTGGGCATTATTAGAAGCAGAGCTATGTGTGAGTCTGGGCATTATTGGAAGCAGAGCTCTGTGTGACTCTGGGCATTATTAGAAGCAGAGCTCTGAGTGACTCTGGGTATTATTAGAAGCAGAGCGCTGAGTGAGTCTGGGCATTATTAGAAGCAGAGCTCTGTGTGACTCTGGGCATAATTAGAAGCAGAGCTCTGTGTGACTCTGGGCATTATTAGAAGCAGAGCTCTGAGTGAGTCTGGGCATTATTAGAAGCAGAGCTATGTGTGAGTCTGGGCATTATTAGAAGCAGAGCTCTGAGTGACTCAGGGCATTATTAGAAGCAGAGCTCTGAGTGACTCTGGGCATTTATTGAAGCAGAGCTCTGAGTGACTCTGGGCATTATTAGAAGCAGAGCTCTGAGTGACTCTGGGCATTATTAGAAGCATAGCTCTGAGTGACTCTGGGCATTATTAGAAGCAGAGCTCTGAGTGACTCAGGGCATTATTAGAAGCAGAGCTCTGTGAGACTCTGGACATTATTAGAAGCAGAGCTCTGAGTGAGTCTGGGCATTAGTAGAAGCAGAGCTCTGAGTGACTCTGGGCATTATTAGAAGCAGAGCTCTGGGTGAGTCTGGGCATTATTAGAAGCAGAGCTCTGAGTGAGTCTGGGCATTATTAGAAGCAGAGCTCTGTGTGAGTCTGGGCATTATTAGAAGCAGAGCTCTGAGTGACTCTGGGCATTATTAGAAGCAGAGCTCTGAGTGACTCTTGGTATTATTAGAAGCAGAGCTCTGTGTGAGTCTGGGCATTATTAGAAGCAGAGCTCTGAGTGAGTCTGGGCATTAGTAGAAGCAGAGCTCTGAGTGACTCTGGGCATTATTAGAAGCAGAGCTCTGAGTGACTCTGGGCATTATTAGAAGCAGAGCTCTGAGTGACTCTGGACATTATTAGAAGCAGAGCTCTGAGTGAGTCTGGGCATTATTAGAAGCAGAGCTCTGAGTGACTCTGGGCATTATTAGAAGCAGAGCTCTGAGTGACTCTCGGCATTATTAGAAGCAGAGCTCTGAGTGAATCTGGGCATTATTAGAAGCTGAGCTTTGTGTGAGTCTGGGCATTATTATAAGCAGAGCGCTGAGTGAGTCTGGGCATTATTGGAAGCAGAGCTCTGCGTGACTCCAGGCATTATTAGAAGCAGAGCTCTGAGTGACTCTCGGCATTATTAGAAGCAGAGCTCTGTGTGAGTCTGGGCATTATTAGAAGCTGAGCTTTGTGTGACTCTGGGCATTATTAGAAGCAGAGCTCTGAGTGACTCTGGGCATTATTAGAAGCCGAGCTCTGTGTGACTCTGGGCATTATTAGAAGCAGAGCTCTGTATGACTCTCGGCATTTTTAGCAGCAGAGCTCTGTGTGACTCTCGGCATTATTAGAAGCAGAGCTCTGAGTGAGTCTGAGCATTATTAGAAGCAGAGCTCTGAGTGACTCTGGGCATTATTAGAAGCAGAGCTCTGTGTGAGTCTGGGCATTATTAGAAGCAGAGCTTTGTGTGACTCTGGGCATTATTAGAAGCAGAGCGCTGAGTGAGTCTGGGCATTATTAGAAGCAGAGCTCTGTGTGAGTCTGGGCATTATTGGAAGCAGAGCTCTGTGTGACTCTGGGCATTATTAGAAGCAGAGCTCTGTTTGACTCTGGGTATTATTAGAAGCAGAGCTCTGTGTGACTCTGGGCATTATTAGAAGCAGAGCTGTGTGACTCCGGGCATTATTAGAAGCAGAGCTCTGTGTGACTCTGGGCATTATTAGAAGCTGAGCTCTGAGTGACTTGTGGCATTATTAGAAGCAGAGCTCTGCGGGACTCCGGGCATTATTAGAAGCAGAGCTCTGTGTGACTCTGGGCATTATTAGAAGCTGAGCTCTGAGTGACTCTGGGCATTATTAGAAGCAGAGCTCTGAGTGATTCTGGGCATTATTAGAAGCAGAGCTCCGAGTGACTCTGGGAATTATTAGAAGCAGAGCTCTGTGTGACTCTGGGCATTATTAGAAGCAGAGCTCTGTGTGACTCTGGGCATTACTAGAAGCTGAGCTCTGAGTGATTCTGGGCATTATTAGAAGCAGAGCTCTGTGTGACTCTGGCATTATTAGAAGCAGAGCTCTGTATGACTCTCGGCATTATTAGAAGCAGAGCTCTGTGTTAGTCTGGGCATTATTAGAAGCTGAGCTTTGTGTGACTCTGGGCATTATTAGAAGCTGAGCTTTGTGTGACTCTGGGCATTATTAGAAGCTGAGCTTTGTGTGACTCTGGGCATTATTAGAAGCATAGCTCTGTGTGACTCCGGGCATTATTAGAAGCAGAGCTCTGTGTGAGTCTGGGCATTATTGGAAGCAGAGCTCTGTGTGACTCTGGGCATTATTAGAAGCAGAGCTCTGAGTGACTCTGGGCATTATTAGAAGCAGAGCGCTGAGTGAGCCTGGGCATTATTAGAAGGAGAGTTCTGTGTGAATCTGGACATTATTAGAAGCAGAGCTCTGTGTGAGTCTGGGCATTATTAGAAGCAGAGCTCTGTGTGAGTCTGGGCATTATTAGAAGCAGAGCTCTGAGTGACTCTGGGCATTATTAGAAGCAGAGCTCTGAGTGACTCAGGGCATTATTAGAAGCAGAGCTCTGAGTGACTCTGGGCATTATTAGAAGCAGAGCTATGTGTGAGTCTGGGCATTATTGGAAGCAGAGCTCTGTGTGACTCTGGGCATTATTAGAAGCAGAGCCCTGAGTGACTCTGGGTATTATTAGAAGCAGAGCGCTGAGTGAGTCTGGGCATTATTAGAAGCAGAGCTCTGTGTGACTCTGGGCATAATTAGAAGCAGAGCTCTGTGTGACTCTGGGCATTATTAGAAGCAGAGCTCTGAGTGAGTCTGGGCATTATTAGAAGCAGAGCTATGTGTGAGTCTGGGCATTATTAGAAGCAGAGCTCTGAGTGACTCAGGGCATTATTAGAAGCAGAGCTCTGATTGAGTCTGAGCATTATTAGAAGCAGAGCTCTGTGTGACTCTGGGCATTATTAGAAGCAGGGCTCTGAGTGGCTCTGGGCATTATTAGAAGCAGAGCTCTGTGTGAGTCTGGGCATTATTAGAAGAAGAGCTCTGAGTGAATCTGGGCATTATTAGAAGCAGAGCTCTGAGTGACTCTGGGCATTATTAGAAGCAGAGCTCTGAGTGACTCAGGGCATTATTAGAAGCAGAGCTCTGAGTGACTCTGGGCATTATTAGAAGCAGAGCTCTGTGTGAGTCTGGGCATTATTGGAAGCAGAGCTCTGTGTGACTCTGGGCATTATTAGAAGCAGAGCTCTGAGTGACTCTGGGCATTATTAGAAGCAGAGCGCTGAGTGAGTCTGGGCATTATTAGAAGCAGAGCTCTGTGTGACTCTGGGCATAATTAGAAGCAGAGCTCTGTGTGACTCTGGGCATTATTAGAAGCAGAGCTCTGAGCGAGTCTGGGCATTATTAGAAAGAGAGTTCTGTGTGAGTCTGGGCATTATTAGAAGCAGAGCTCTGTGTGAGTCTGGGCATTATTAGAAGCAGAGCTCTGAGTGACTCTGGGCATTATTAGAAGCAGAGCTCTGAGTGACTCAGGGCATTATTGGAAGCAGAGCTCTGAGTGACTCTGGGCATTATTAGAAGCAGAGCTCTGTGTGAGTCTGGGCAATATTGGAAGCAGAGCTCTGTGTGACTCTGGGCATTATTAGAAGCAGAGCTCTGAGTGACTCTGGGCATTATTAGAAGCAGAGCGCTGAGTGAGTCTTGGCATTATTAGAAGCAGAGCTCTGTGTGACTCTGGGCATAATTAGAAGCAGAGCTCTGTGTGACTCTGGGCATTATTAGAAGCAGAGCTCTGAGTGAGTCTGGGCATTATTAGAAGGAGAGTTCTGTGTGAGTCTGGACATTATTAGAAGCAGGGCTCTGAGTGACTCTGGGCATTATTAGAAGGAGAGTTCTGTGTGAGTCTGGACATTTTTAGAAGCAGAGCTCTGTGTGACTCTGGGCATTATTAGAAGCAGAGCTATGAGTGACTCTGGGCATTATTAGAAGGAGAGTTCTGTGTGAGTCTGGACATTATTAGAAGCAGAGCTCTGTGTGAGTCTGGGCATTATTAGAAGCAGAGCTCTGTGTGAGTCTGGGCATTATTAGAAGCAGAGCTCTTATTGACTCTGGGCATTATTAAAAGCAGAGCTCTGAGTGACTCAGGGCATTATTAGAAGCAGAGCTCTGAGTGACTCTGGGCATTATTAGAAGCAGAGCTCTGTGTGAGTCTGGGCATTATTGGAAGCAGGGCTCTGTGTGAGACTGGGCATTATTAGAAGCAGAGCTCTGAGTGACTCTGGGTATTATTAGAAGCAGTACTCTGAGTAACTCTGGGCATTATTAGAAGCAGAGCTCTGAGTGACTCTGGGCATTATTAGAAGCAGAGCTCTGAGTGACTCTGGGCATTATTAGAAGCAGAGCTCTGCGTGACTCTGGGCATTTTTAGAAGGAGAGTTCTGTGTGAGTCTGGGCATTATTAGAAGCAGAGTTCTGTGTGACTGGGCATTATTAGAAGCAGAGCTCTGAGTGAGTCTGGGCATAATTAGAAGCAGAGCTCTGTGTGAGTCTTTGCATTATTAGAAGCAGAGCTCTGTGTGACTCTGGGCATTTTTAGAAGGAGAGTTCTGTGTGAGTCTGGGCATTATTAGAAGCAGAGTTCTGTGTGACTTTGGGCATTTTTAGAAGGAGAGTTCTGTGTGAGTCTGGGCATTATTAGAAGCAGAGTTCTGTGTGACTGGGCATTATTAGAAGCAGAGCTCTGAGTGAGTCTGGGCATTATTAGAAGCAGAGCTCTGTGTGAGTCTGGGCATTATTAGAAGCAGAGCTCTGTGTGAGTCTGGGCATAATTAGAAGCAGAGCTCTGTGTGAGTCTTTGCATTATTAGAAGCAGAGCTCTGTGTGAGTCTGGGCATTATTAGAAGCAGAGCTCTGAGTGAGTCTTTGCATTATTAGAAGCAGAGCTCTGTGTGAGTCTGGGAATTATTAGAAGCAGAGCTCTGTGTGAGTCTGGGCATTATTAGAAGCAGAGCTCTGTGTGAGTCTGAGCATTATTAGAAGCAGAGCTCTGTGTGACTCTGGGCATTATTAGAAGCAGAGCTCTGTGTGACTGGGCATTATTAGAAGCAGAGCTCTGAGTGACTCTGGGCATTATTAGAAGCAGAGCTCTGAGTGACTCAGGGCATTATTAGAAGCAGAGCTCTGAGTGACTCTGGGCATTATTAGAAGCAGAGCTCTGTGTGACTCCAGGCATTATTAGAAGCAGAGCTCTGTGTGACTGGGCATTATTAGAAGCAGAGCTCTGAGTGACTCTGGGCATTATTAGAAGCAGAGCTCTGTGTGACTCCAGGCATTATTAGAAGCAGAGCTCTGTGTGACTGGGCATTATTAGAAGCAGAGCTCTGAGTGACTCTGGGCATTATTAGAAGCAGAGCTCTGAGTGACTCTGGGCATTGATAGAAGCTGAGCTCTGAGTGACTGTGCATTATTAGAAGCAAAGCTCTGAGTGACTCTGGGCATTATTAGAAGCAGAGCTCTGAGTGACTCTGGGCATTATTAGAAGCAGAGCTCTGTGTGACTCTGGGCATTATTAGAAGCAGAGCTCTGTGTGACTCTGGGCATTATAAGAAGCAGAGCTCTGAGTGAATCTGGGCATTATTAGAAGGAGAGTTCTGTGTGACTCTGGGCATAATTAGAAGCAGAGCTCTGTGTGACTCTGGGCATTATTAGAAGCAGAGCTCTGAGTGAGTCTGGGCATTATTAGAAGGAGAGTTCTGTGTGAGTCTGGACATTATTAGAAGCAGGGCTCTGAGTGACTCTGGGCATTATTAGAAGGAGAGTTCTGTGTGAGTCTGGACATTATTAGAAGCAGAGCTCTGTGTGACTCTGGGCATTATTAGAAGCAGAGCTATGAGGGACTCTGGGCATTATTAGAAGGAGAGTTCTGTGTGAGTCTGGACATTATTAGAAGCAGAGCTCTGTGTGAGTCTGGGCATTATTAGAAGCAGAGCTCTGTGTGAGTCTGGGCATTATTAGAAGCAGAGCTCTTAGTGACTCTGGGCATTATTAGAAGCAGAGCTCTGAGTGACTCAGGGCATTATTAGAAGCAGAGCTCTGAGTGACTCTGGGCATTATTAGAAGCAGAGCTCTGTGTGAGTCTGGGCATTATTGGAAGCAGAGCTCTGTGTGAGACTGGGCATTATTAGAAGCAGAGCTCTGAGTGACTCTGGGTATTATTAGAAGCAGTACTCTGAGTGACTCTGGGCATTATTAGAAGCAGAGCTCTGAGTGACTCTGGGCATTATTAGAAGCAGAGCTCTGAGTGACTCTGGGCATTATTAGAAGTAGAGCTCTGCGTGACTCTGGGCATTTTTAGAAGGAGAGTTCTGTGTGAGTCTGGGCATTATTAGAAGCAGAGTTCTGTGTGACTGGGCATTATTAGAAGCAGAGCTCTGAGTGAGTCTGGGCATTATTAGAAGCAGAGCTCTGTGTGAGTCTGGGCATTATTAGAAGCAGAGCTCTGTGTGAGTCTGGGCATAATTAGAAGCAGAGCTCTGTGTGACTCTGGGCATTATTAGAAGCAGAGCTCTGAGTGAGTCTTTGCATTATTAGAAGCAGAGCTCTGTGTGAGTCTGGGCATTATTAGAAGCAGAGCTCTGTGTGAGTCTGGGCATTATTAGAAGCAGAGCTCTGTGTGAGTCTGAGCATTATTAGAAGCAGAGCTCTGTGTGACTCTGGGCATTATTAGAAGCAGGGCTCTGTGTGAGTCTGGGCATTATTAGAAGTAGAGCTTTGTGTGACTCTGGGCATTATTAGAAGCAGAGCTCTGAGTGACTCTGGACATTATTAGAAGCAGAGCTCTGAGTGAGTCCGGGTATTATTAGAAGCAGAGCTCTGAGTGAATCTGGGCATTATTAGAAGCAGAGCTCTGTGTGACTCTGGGCATTATTAGAGGCAGAGCTCTGTTTGACTCTGGGTATTATTAGAAGCAGAGCTCTGCGTGACTCCGGGCATTATTAGAAGCAGAGCTCTGTGTGACTCTGGGCATTATTAGAAGAAGAGCTCTGGGTGAGTCTGGGCATTATTAGAAGCAGAGCTCTGTGTGACTATGGGCATTATTAGAAGCAGAGGTCTGTGTGAGTCTGGGCATTACTAGAAGCTGAGCTCTGTGTGACTCTGGGTATTATTAGAAGCAGAGCTCTGAGTGACTCTGGGCATTATTAGAAGCAGAGCTTTGTGTGAGTCTGGGCATTATTAGAAGCAGAGCTTTGCGTGACTCTGGGCATTATTAGAAGCAGAGCTCTGTGTGACTCTGGGCATAATTAGAAGCTGAGCTCTGAGTGACTCTGGGCATTATAAGAAGCAGAGCTCTGTGTGACTCTGGACATTATTAGAAGCAGAGCTATGTGTGAGTCTGGGCATTATTAGAAGCAGAGCTCTGTGTGACTCTGGGCATTATTAGAGGCAGAGCTCTGAGTGACTCTGGGCATTATTAGAAGCAGAGCTCTGTTTGACTCTGGGTATTATTAGAAGCAGAGCTCTGCGTGACTCCGGGCATTATTAGAGCAGAGCTCTGTGTGACTCTGGGCATTATTAGAAGCAGAGCTCTGGGTGAGTCTGGGCATTATTAGAAGCAGAGCTCTGTGTGACTCTGGGCATTATTAGAATCAGAGGTCTGTGTGAGTCTGGGCATTACTAGAAGCTGAGCTCTGTGTGACTCTGGGTATTATTAGAAGCAGAGCTCTGTGTGACTCTGGGCATTATTAGATGCAGAGCTCTGAGTGACTCTGGGCATTATTAGAAGCAGAGCTCTGGGTGACTCTGGGCATTATTAGAAGCAGAGCTCTGAGTGACTCTGGGCATTATTAGAAGCAGAGCTCTGGGTGACTCTGGGCATTATTAGAAGCAGAGCTCTGAGTGACTCTGGGCATTATTAGAAGCAGAGCTCTGAGTGACTCTGGGCATTATTAGAAGCAGAGCTCTGAGTGACTCTGGGCATTATTAGAAGCAGAGCTCTGGGTGACTCTGGGCATTATTAGAAGCAGGGCTCTGAGGGACTCTGGGCATTATTAGAAGCAGAGCTCTGCGGGACTCCGGGCATTATTAGAAGCAGAGCTCTGAGTGACTCTGGGCATTATTAGAAGCAGAGCTCTGTGTGAGTCAGGGCATTATTAGAAGCTTAGCTCTGTGTGACTCTGGGCATTATTAGAAGCAGAGCTCTGGGTGACTCTGAGCATTATTAGAAGCAGTGCTCTGAGTGACTCTGGGCATTATTAGAAGCAGAGCTCTGAGTGAATCTGGGCATTATTAGAAGCAGAGCTCTGAGTGACTCTGGGCATTATTAGAAGCAGAGCTCTGAGTGACTCTGGGCATTATTAGAAGCAGAGCTCTGAGTGAGTCTGGGCATTAGTAGAAGCAGAGCTCTGGGTGAGTCAGAGCATTATTAGAAGCAGAGCTCTGAGTGAGTCTGGGCATTATTAGAAGCAGAGCTCTGAGTGACTCTGGGCATTATTAGAAGCAGAGCTCTGAGTGACTCTCGGCATTATTAGAAGCAGAGCTCTGAGTGAATCTGGGCATTATTAGAAGCTGAGCTTTGTGTGAGTCTGGGCATTATTATAAGCAGAGCGCTGAGTGAGTCTGGGCATTATTGGAAGCAGAGCTCTGCGTGACTCCAGGCATTATTAGAAGCAGAGCTCTGAGTGACTCTCGGCATTATTAGAAGCAGAGCTCTGTGTGAGTCTGGGCATTATTAGAAGCTGAGCTTTGTGTGACTCTGGGCATTATTAGAAGCAGAGCTCTGAGTGACTCTGGGCATTATTAGAAGCCGAGCTCTGTGTGACTCTGGGCATTGTTAGAAGCAGAGCTCTGTATGACTCTCTGCATTATTAGCAGCAGAGCTCTGTGTGACTCCGGGCATTATTAGAAGCAGAGCTCTGTGTGAGTCTGGGCATTATTAGAAGCAGAGCTTTGTGTGACTCTGGGCATTATTAGAAGCAGAGCGCTGAGTGAGTCTGGGCATTATTAGAAGCAGAGCTCTGTGTGAGTCTGGGCATTATTGGAAGCAGAGCTCTGTGTGACTCTGGGCATTATTAGAAGCAGAGCTCTGGGTGAGTCTGGGCATTATTAGAAGCAGAGCTCTGTGTGACTCTGGGCATTATTAGAATCAGAGGTCTGTGTGAGTCTGGGCATTACTAGAAGCTGAGCTCTGTGTGACTCTGGGTATTATTAGAAGCAGAGCTCTGTGTGACTCTGGGCATTATTAGATGCAGAGCTCTGAGTGACTCTGGGCATTATTAGAAGCAGAGCTCTGGGTGACTCTGGGCATTATTAGAAGCAGAGCTCTGAGTGACTCTGGGCATTATTAGAAGCAGAGCTCTGGGTGACTCTGGGCATTATTAGAAGCAGAGCTCTGAGTGACTCTGGGCATTATTAGAAGCAGAGCTCTGAGTGACTCTGGGCATTATTAGAAGCAGAGCTCTGAGTGACTCTGGGCATTATTAGAAGCAGAGCTCTGGGTGACTCTGGGCATTATTAGAAGCAGGGCTCTGAGGGACTCTGGGCATTATTAGAAGCAGAGCTCTGCGGGACTCCGGGCATTATTAGAAGCAGAGCTCTGAGTGACTCTGGGCATTATTAGAAGCAGAGCTCTGTGTGAGTCAGGGCATTATTAGAAGCTTAGCTCTGTGTGACTCTGGGCATTATTAGAAGCAGAGCTCTGGGTGACTCTGAGCATTATTAGAAGCAGTGCTCTGAGTGACTCTGGGCATTATTAGAAGCAGAGCTCTGAGTGAATCTGGGCATTATTAGAAGCAGAGCTCTGAGTGACTCTGGGCATTATTAGAAGCAGAGCTCTGAGTGACTCTGGGCATTATTAGAAGCAGAGCTCTGAGTGAGTCTGGGCATTAGTAGAAGCAGAGCTCTGGGTGAGTCAGAGCATTATTAGAAGCAGAGCTCTGAGTGAATCTGGGCATTATTAGAAGCTGAGCTTTGTGTGACTCTGGACATTATTAGAAGCAGAGCTCTGAGTGAGTCTGGGCATTATTAGAAGCAGAGCTCTGAGTGACTCTGGACATTATTAGAAGCAGAGCTCTGAGTGAGTCTGGGCATTATTAGAAGCAGAGCTCTGAGTGACTCTGGACATTATTAGAAGCAGAGCTCTGAGTGAGTCTGGGCATTATTAGAAGCAGAGCTCTGAGTGACTCTGGGCATTATTAGAAGCAGAGCTCTGAGTGACTCTCGGCATTATTAGAAGCAGAGCTCTGAGTGAATCTGGGCATTATTAGAAGCTGAGCTTTGTGTGAGTCTGGGCATTATTATAAGCAGAGCGCTGAGTGAGTCTGGGCATTATTGGAAGCAGAGCTCTGCGTGACTCCAGGCATTATTAGAAGCAGAGCTCTGAGTGACTCTCGGCATTATTAGAAGCAGAGCTCTGTGTGAGTCTGGGCATTATTAGAAGCTGAGCTTTGTGTGACTCTGGGCATTATTAGAAGCAGAGCTCTGAGTGACTCTGGGCATTATTAGAAGCCGAGCTCTGTGTGACTCTGGGCATTGTTAGAAGCAGAGCTCTGTATGACTCTCTGCATTATTAGCAGCAGAGCTCTGTGTGACTCCGGGCATTATTAGAAGCAGAGCTCTGTGTGAGTCTGGGCATTATTAGAAGCAGAGCTTTGTGTGACTCTGGGCATTATTAGAAGCAGAGCGCTGAGTGAGTCTGGGCATTATTAGAAGCAGAGCTCTGTGTGAGTCTGGGCATTATTGGAAGCAGAGCTCTGTGTGACTCTGGGCATTATTAGAAGCAGAGCTCTGTTTGACTCTGGGTATTATTAGAAGCAGAGCTCTGTGTGACTCTGGGCATTATTAGAAGCAGAGCTGTGTGACTCCGGGCATTATTAGAAGCAGAGCTCTGTGTGACTCTGGGCATTATTAGAAGCTGAGCTCTGAGTGACTTGTGGCATTATTAGAAGCAGAGCTCTGCGGGACTCCGGGCATTATTAGAAGCAGAGCTCTGTGTGACTCTGGGCATTATTAGAAGCTGAGCTCTGAGTGACTCTGGGCATTATTAGAAGCAGAGCTCTGAGTGATTCTGGGCATTATTAGAAGCAGAGCTCCGAGTGACTCTGGGAATTATTAGAAGCAGAGCTCTGTGTGACTCTGGGCATTATTAGAAGCAGAGCTCTGTGTGACTCTGGGCATTACTAGAAGCTGAGCTCTGAGTGATTCTGGGCATTATTAGAAGCAGAGCTCTGTGTGACTCTGGCATTATTAGAAGCAGAGCTCTGTATGACTCTCGGCATTATTAGAAGCAGAGCTCTGTGTTAGTCTGGGCATTATTAGAAGCTGAGCTTTGTGTGACTCTGGGCATTATTAGAAGCTGAGCTTTGTGTGACTCTGGGCATTATTAGAAGCTGAGCTTTGTGTGACTCTGGGCATTATTAGAAGCATAGCTCTGTGTGACTCCGGGCATTATTAGAAGCAGAGCTCTGTGTGAGTCTGGGCATTATTGGAAGCAGAGCTCTGTGTGACTCTGGGCATTATTAGAAGCAGAGCTCTGAGTGACTCTGGGCATTATTAGAAGCAGAGCGCTGAGTGAGCCTGGGCATTATTAGAAGGAGAGTTCTGTGTGAATCTGGACATTATTAGAAGCAGAGCTCTGTGTGAGTCTGGGCATTATTAGAAGCAGAGCTCTGTGTGAGTCTGGGCATTATTAGAAGCAGAGCTCTGAGTGACTCTGGGCATTATTAGAAGCAGAGCTCTGAGTGACTCAGGGCATTATTAGAAGCAGAGCTCTGAGTGACTCTGGGCATTATTAGAAGCAGAGCTATGTGTGAGTCTGGGCATTATTGGAAGCAGAGCTCTGTGTGACTCTGGGCATTATTAGAAGCAGAGCTCTGAGTGACTCTGGGTATTATTAGAAGCAGAGCGCTGAGTGAGTCTGGGCATTATTAGAAGCAGAGCTCTGTGTGACTCTGGGCATAATTAGAAGCAGAGCTCTGTGTGACTCTGGGCATTATTAGAAGCAGAGCTCTGAGTGAGTCTGGGCATTATTAGAAGCAGAGCTATGTGTGAGTCTGGGCATTTATTGAAGCAGAGCTCTGAGTGACTCTGGGCATTATTAGAAGCAGAGCTCTGAGTGACTCTGGGCATTATTAGAAGCAGAGCTCTGAGTGACTCTGGGCATTATTAGAAGCATAGCTCTGGGTGAGTCAGAGCATTATTAGAAGCGTAGCTCTGAGTGACTCTGGGTATTATTAGAAGCAGAGCTCTGAGTGACTCTGGGCATTTATTGAAGCAGAGCTCTGAGTGACTCTGGGCATTATTAGAAGCAGAGCTCTGAGTGACTCTGGGCATTATTAGAAGCAGAGCTCTGAGTGACTCTGAGCATTATTAGAAGCAGAGCTCTGTGAGACTCTGGACATTATTAGAAGCTGAGCTCTGAGTGACTCTGGACATTATTAGAAGCAGAGCTCTGAGTGAGTCTGGGCATTAGTAGAAGCAGAGCTCTGAGTGACTCTGGGCATTATTAGAAGCAGAGCTCTGAGTGACTCTGGGCATTATTAGAAGCAGAGCTCTGAGTGACTCTCGGCATTATTAGAAGCAGAGCTCTGAGTGAATCTGGGCATTATTAGAAGCTGAGCTTTGTGTGAGTCTGGGCATTATTATAAGCAGAGCGCTGAGTGAGTCTGGGCATTATTAGAAGCAGAGCTCTGCGTGACTCCAGGCATTATTAGAAGCAGAGCTCTGAGTGACTCTCGGCATTATTGGAAGCAGAGCTCTGAGTGACTCTGGGCATTATTGGAAGCAGAGCTCTGCGTGACTCCAGGCATTATTAGAAGCAGAGCTCTGAGTGACTCTGGGCATTATTAGAAGCAGAGCTTTGTGTGACTCTGGGCATTATTAGAAGCAGAGCTCTGAGTGACTCTGGGCATTATTAGAAGCAGAGCTCTGAGTGAATCTGGGCATTATTAGAAGCTGAGCTTTGAGTGACTCTGGGCATTATTAGAAGCAGAGCTCTGTGTGAGTCTGGGCATTATTATAAGCAGAGCGCTGAGTGAGTCTGGGCATTATTAGAAGCAGAGCTCTGCGTGACTCCAGGCATTATTAGAAGCAGAGCTCTGAGTGACTCTCGGCATTATTAGAAGCAGAGCTCTGTGTGAGTCTGGGCATTATTAGAAGCTGAGCTTTGTGTGACTCTGGGCATTATTAGAAGCAGAGCTCTGAGTGACTCTGGGCATTATTAGAAGCCGAGCTCTGTGTGACTCTGGGCATTATTAGAAGCAGAGCTCTGTATGACTCTCGGCATTATTAGCAGCAGAGCTCTGTGTGACTCTGGGCATTATTAGAAGCAGAGCTCTGAGTGAGTCTGAGCATTATTAGAAGCAGAGCTCTGAGTGACTCTGGGCATTATTAGAAGCAGAGCTCTGTGTGAGTCTGGGCATTATTAGAAGCAGAGCTTTGTGTGACTCTGGGCATTATTAGAAGCAGAGCGCTGAGTGAGTCTGGGCATTATTAGAAGCAGAGCTCTGTGTGAGTCTGGGCATTATTGGAAGCAGAGCTCTGTGTGACTCTGGGCATTATTAGAAGCAGAGCTCTGTTTGACTCTGGGTATTATTAGAAGCAGAGCTCTGTGTGACTCTGGGCATTATTAGAAGCAGAGCTGTGTGACTCCGGGCATTATTAGAAGCAGAGCTCTGTGTGACTCTGGGCATTATTAGAAGCTGAGCTCTGAGTGACTTGTGGCATTATTAGAAGCAGAGCTCTGCGGGACTCCGGGCATTATTAGAAGCAGAGCTCTGTGTGACTCTGGGCATTATTAGAAGCTGAGCTCTGAGTGACTCTGGGCATTATTAGAAGCAGAGCTCTGAGTGATTCTGGGCATTATTAGAAGCAGAGCTCCGAGTGACTCTGGGAATTATTAGAAGCAGAGCTCTGTGTGACTCTGGGCATTATTAGAAGCAGAGCTCTGTGTGACTCTGGGCATTACTAGAAGCTGAGCTCTGAGTGATTCTGGGCATTATTAGAAGCAGAGCTCTGTGTGACTCTGGCATTATTAGAAGCAGAGCTCTGTATGACTCTCGGCATTATTAGAAGCAGAGCTCTGTGTTAGTCTGGGCATTATTAGAAGCTGAGCTTTGTGTGACTCTGGGCATTATTAGAAGCTGAGCTTTGTGTGACTCTGGGCATTATTAGAAGCTGAGCTTTGTGTGACTCTGGGCATTATTAGAAGCATAGCTCTGTGTGACTCCGGGCATTATTAGAAGCAGAGCTCTGTGTGAGTCTGGGCATTATTGGAAGCAGAGCTCTGTGTGACTCTGGGCATTATTAGAAGCAGAGCTCTGAGTGACTCTCCGCATTATTAGAAGCAGAGCGCTGAGTGAGCCTGGGCATTATTAGAAGGAGAGTTCTGTGTGAATCTGGACATTATTAGAAGCAGAGCTCTGTGTGAGTCTGGGCATTATTAGAAGCAGAGCTCTGTGTGAGTCTGGGCATTATTAGAAGCAGAGCTCTGAGTGACTCTGGGCATTATTAGAAGCAGAGCTCTGAGTGACTCAGGGCATTATTAGAAGCAGAGCTCTGAGTGACTCTGGGCATTATTAGAAGCAGAGCTATGTGTGAGTCTGGGCATTATTGGAAGCAGAGCTCTGTGTGACTCTGGGCATTATTAGAAGCAGAGCTCTGAGTGACTCTGGGTATTATTAGAAGCAGAGCGCTGAGTGAGTCTGGGCATTATTAGAAGCAGAGCTCTGTGTGACTCTGGGCATAATTAGAAGCAGAGCTCTGTGTGACTCTGGGCATTATTAGAAGCAGAGCTCTGAGTGAGTCTGGGCATTATTAGAAGCAGAGCTATGTGTGAGTCTGGGCATTATTAGAAGCAGAGCTCTGAGTGACTCAGGGCATTATTAGAAGCAGAGCTCTGATTGAGTCTGAGCATTATTAGAAGCAGAGCTCTGTGTGACTCTGGGCATTATTAGAAGCAGGGCTCTGAGTGGCTCTGGGCATTATTAGAAGCAGAGCTCTGTGTGAGTCTGGGCATTATTAGAAGAAGAGCTCTGAGTGAATCTGGGCATTATTAGAAGCAGAGCTCTGAGTGACTCTGGGCATTATTAGAAGCAGAGCTCTGAGTGACTCAGGGCATTATTAGAAGCAGAGCTCTGAGTGACTCTGGGCATTATTAGAAGCAGAGCTCTGTGTGAGTCTGGGCATTATTGGAAGCAGAGCTCTGTGTGACTCTGGGCATTATTAGAAGCAGAGCTCTGAGTGACTCTGGGCATTATTAGAAGCAGAGCGCTGAGTGAGTCTGGGCATTATTAGAAGCAGAGCTCTGTGTGACTCTGGGCATAATTAGAAGCAGAGCTCTGTGTGACTCTGGGCATTATTAGAAGCAGAGCTCTGAGCGAGTCTGGGCATTATTAGAAAGAGAGTTCTGTGTGAGTCTGGGCATTATTAGAAGCAGAGCTCTGTGTGAGTCTGGGCATTATTAGAAGCAGAGCTCTGAGTGACTCTGGGCATTATTAGAAGCAGAGCTCTGAGTGACTCAGGGCATTATTGGAAGCAGAGCTCTGAGTGACTCTGGGCATTATTAGAAGCAGAGCTCTGTGTGAGTCTGGGCAATATTGGAAGCAGAGCTCTGTGTGACTCTGGGCATTATTAGAAGCAGAGCTCTGAGTGACTCTGGGCATTATTAGAAGCAGAGCGCTGAGTGAGTCTTGGCATTATTAGAAGCAGAGCTCTGTGTGACTCTGGGCATAATTAGAAGCAGAGCTCTGTGTGACTCTGGGCATTATTAGAAGCAGAGCTCTGAGTGAGTCTGGGCATTATTAGAAGGAGAGTTCTGTGTGAGTCTGGACATTATTAGAAGCAGGGCTCTGAGTGACTCTGGGCATTATTAGAAGGAGAGTTCTGTGTGAGTCTGGACATTTTTAGAAGCAGAGCTCTGTGTGACTCTGGGCATTATTAGAAGCAGAGCTATGAGTGACTCTGGGCATTATTAGAAGGAGAGTTCTGTGTGAGTCTGGACATTATTAGAAGCAGAGCTCTGTGTGAGTCTGGGCATTATTAGAAGCAGAGCTCTGTGTGAGTCTGGGCATTATTAGAAGCAGAGCTCTTATTGACTCTGGGCATTATTAAAAGCAGAGCTCTGAGTGACTCAGGGCATTATTAGAAGCAGAGCTCTGAGTGACTCTGGGCATTATTAGAAGCAGAGCTCTGTGTGAGTCTGGGCATTATTGGAAGCAGGGCTCTGTGTGAGACTGGGCATTATTAGAAGCAGAGCTCTGAGTGACTCTGGGTATTATTAGAAGCAGTACTCTGAGTAACTCTGGGCATTATTAGAAGCAGAGCTCTGAGTGACTCTGGGCATTATTAGAAGCAGAGCTCTGAGTGACTCTGGGCATTATTAGAAGCAGAGCTCTGCGTGACTCTGGGCATTTTTAGAAGGAGAGTTCTGTGTGAGTCTGGGCATTATTAGAAGCAGAGTTCTGTGTGACTGGGCATTATTAGAAGCAGAGCTCTGAGTGAGTCTGGGCATAATTAGAAGCAGAGCTCTGTGTGAGTCTTTGCATTATTAGAAGCAGAGCTCTGTGTGACTCTGGGCATTTTTAGAAGGAGAGTTCTGTGTGAGTCTGGGCATTATTAGAAGCAGAGTTCTGTGTGACTTTGGGCATTTTTAGAAGGAGAGTTCTGTGTGAGTCTGGGCATTATTAGAAGCAGAGTTCTGTGTGACTGGGCATTATTAGAAGCAGAGCTCTGAGTGAGTCTGGGCATTATTAGAAGCAGAGCTCTGTGTGAGTCTGGGCATTATTAGAAGCAGAGCTCTGTGTGAGTCTGGGCATAATTAGAAGCAGAGCTCTGTGTGAGTCTTTGCATTATTAGAAGCAGAGCTCTGTGTGAGTCTGGGCATTATTAGAAGCAGAGCTCTGAGTGAGTCTTTGCATTATTAGAAGCAGAGCTCTGTGTGAGTCTGGGAATTATTAGAAGCAGAGCTCTGTGTGAGTCTGGGCATTATTAGAAGCATAGCTCTGTGTGAGTCTGAGCATTATTAGAAGCAGAGCTCTGTGTGACTCTGGGCATTATTAGAAGCAGAGCTCTGTGTGACTGGGCATTATTAGAAGCAGAGCTCTGAGTGACTCTGGGCATTATTAGAAGCAGAGCTCTGAGTGACTCAGGGCATTATTAGAAGCAGAGCTCTGAGTGACTCTGGGCATTATTAGAAGCAGAGCTCTGTGTGACTCCAGGCATTATTAGAAGCAGAGCTCTGTGTGACTGGGCATTATTAGAAGCAGAGCTCTGAGTGACTCTGGGCATTATTAGAAGCAGAGCTCTGTGTGACTCCAGGCATTATTAGAAGCAGAGCTCTGTGTGACTGGGCATTATTAGAAGCAGAGCTCTGAGTGACTCTGGGCATTATTAGAAGCAGAGCTCTGAGTGACTCAGGGCATTATTAGAAGCAGAGCTCTGAGTGACTCTGGGCATTATTAGAAGCAGAGCTCTGTGTGACTCTGGGCATTATTAGAAGCAGAGCTCTGTGTGACTCTGGGCATTATAAGAAGCAGAGCTCTGAGTGAATCTGGGCATTATTAGAAGGAGAGTTCTGTGTGACTCTGGGCATAATTAGAAGCAGAGCTCTGTGTGACTCTGGGCATTATTAGAAGCAGAGCTCTGAGTGAGTCTGGGCATTATTAGAAGGAGAGTTCTGTGTGAGTCTGGACATTATTAGAAGCAGGGCTCTGAGTGACTCTGGGCATTATTAGAAGGAGAGTTCTGTGTGAGTCTGGACATTATTAGAAGCAGAGCTCTGTGTGACTCTGGGCATTATTAGAAGCAGAGCTATGAGGGACTCTGGGCATTATTAGAAGGAGAGTTCTGTGTGAGTCTGGACATTATTAGAAGCAGAGCTCTGTGTGAGTCTGGGCATTATTAGAAGCAGAGCTCTGTGTGAGTCTGGGCATTATTAGAAGCAGAGCTCTTAGTGACTCTGGGCATTATTAGAAGCAGAGCTCTGAGTGACTCAGGGCATTATTAGAAGCAGAGCTCTGAGTGACTCTGGGCATTATTAGAAGCAGAGCTCTGTGTGAGTCTGGGCATTATTGGAAGCAGAGCTCTGTGTGAGACTGGGCATTATTAGAAGCAGAGCTCTGAGTGACTCTGGGTATTATTAGAAGCAGTACTCTGAGTGACTCTGGGCATTATTAGAAGCAGAGCTCTGAGTGACTCTGGGCATTATTAGAAGCAGAGCTCTGAGTGACTCTGGGCATTATTAGAAGTAGAGCTCTGCGTGACTCTGGGCATTTTTAGAAGGAGAGTTCTGTGTGAGTCTGGGCATTATTAGAAGCAGAGTTCTGTGTGACTGGGCATTATTAGAAGCAGAGCTCTGAGTGAGTCTGGGCATTATTAGAAGCAGAGCTCTGTGTGAGTCTGGGCATTATTAGAAGCAGAGCTCTGTGTGAGTCTGGGCATAATTAGAAGCAGAGCTCTGTGTGACTCTGGGCATTATTAGAAGCAGAGCTCTGAGTGAGTCTTTGCATTATTAGAAGCAGAGCTCTGTGTGAGTCTGGGCATTATTAGAAGCAGAGCTCTGTGTGAGTCTGGGCATTATTAGAAGCAGAGCTCTGTGTGAGTCTGAGCATTATTAGAAGCAGAGCTCTGTGTGACTCTGGGCATTATTAGAAGCAGGGCTCTGTGTGAGTCTGGGCATTATTAGAAGTAGAGCTTTGTGTGACTCTGGGCATTATTAGAAGCAGAGCTCTGAGTGACTCTGGGCATTATTAGAAGCAGAGCTCTGAGTGACTCAGGGCATTATTAGAAGCAGAGCTCTGAGTGACTCTGGGCATTATTAGAAGCAGAGCTCTGTGTGACTCTGGGCATTATTAGAAGCAGAGCTCTGTGTGACTCTGGGCATTATAAGAAGCAGAGCTCTGAGTGAATCTGGGCATTATTAGAAGCTGAGCTTTGTGTGACTCTGGGCATTATTGGAAGCAGAGCTCTGTGTGACTCTGGGCATTATTAGAAGCAGAGCTCTGTGTGACTCTGGGCATTATAAGAAGCAGAGCTCTGAGTGAATCTGGGCATTATTAGAAGCTGAGCTTTGTGTGACTCTGGGCATTATTAGAAGCAGAGCTCTGTGTGAGTCTGGGCATTATTAGAAGCAGAGCTCTGAGTGAGTCTGGGCATAATTAGAAGGATAGTTCTGTGTGACTCCGGGCATTATTAGAAGCAGAGCTCTGTGTGAGTCTGGGCATTATTAGAAGCAGAGCTCTGAGTGACGCTGGGCATTATTAGAAGCAGAGCTCTGAGTGACTCTGGGCATTATTAGAAGCAGAGCTTTGTGTGACTCTGGGCATTATTAGAAGCAGAGCTCTGTGTGACTCAGGGCATTATTAGAAGCAGAGCTCTGTATAAATCTCGGCATTAGTAGAAGCAGAGCTCTGTGAGACTCTGGACATTATTAGAAGCAGAGCTCTGAGTGACTCTGGGCATTATTAGAAGCAGAGCTCTGAGTGACTCTGGGCATTATTAGAAGTAGAGCTTTGTGTGACTCTGGGCATTATTAGAAGCAGGGCTCTGAGTGACTCTGGGCATTATTAGAAGCAGAGCTCTGCGTGAGTCTGGGCATTATTAGAAGCGGAGCTCTGTGTGACTCTGGGCATTATTAGAAGTAGAGCTTTGTGTGACTCTGGGCATTATTAGAAGCTGAGCTCTGCGTGACTCCGGGCATTATTAGAAGCAGAGCTCTGCGTGAGTCTGGGCATTATTAGAAGCGTAGCTCTGTGTGACTCTGGGCATTATTAGAAGCAGAGCTCTGAGTGACTCGGGGCATTATTAGAAGCAGAGCTCTGCGTGAGTCTGGGTATTATTAGAAGCAGAGCTCTGAGTGATTCTGGGCATTATTAGAAGCAGAGCTCTGTGTGAGTCTGGGCATTACTAGAAGCGGAGCTCTGTGTGACTCTGGGTATTATTAGAAGCAGAGTTCTGTGTGAGTCTGGGCATTATTAGAAGCAGAGCTCTGTGTGACTCTGGGCATTATTAGAAGCAGAGCTCTGTGTGAGTCTGGGCATTACTAGAAGCAGAGTTCTGTGTGATTCTGGGCATTATTAGAAGCAGAGCTCTGTGTGACTCTGGGCATTATTAGAAGCAGAGCTCTGAGTGAGTCTGGGCATTATTAAAAGCAGAGCTCTGTGTGACTCTGGGCATTATTAGAAGCAGAGCTCTGTGTGAGTCTGGGCATTACTAGAAGCGGAGCTCTGTGTGACTCTGGGTATTATTAGAAGCAGAGTTCTGTGTGAGTCTGGGCATTATTAGAAGCAGAGCTCTGTGTGACTCTGGGCATTATTAGAAGCAGAGCTCTGTGTGAGTCTGGGCATTATTAGAAGCAGAGCTCTGTGTGACTCTGGGCATTATTAGAAGCCGAGCTCTGTGTGACTCTGGGCATTATTAGAAGCAGAGCTCTGTGTGAGTCTGGGCATTACTAGAAGCTGAGCTCTGTGTGACTCTGGGTATTATTAGAAGCTGAGCTCTGTGTGACTCTGGGCATTATTAGAAGCAGAGCTTTGTGTGACTCTGGGCATTATTAGAAGCTGAGCTCTGAGTGACTCTGGGCATTATTAGAAGCAGAGCTCTGAGTGACTCTGGGCATTATTAGAAGCAGAGCTCTGTGTGAGTCTGGGCATTATTAGAAGCAGAGCTCTGAGTGAGTCTGGGCATTATAAGAAGCAGAGCTCTGAGTGAGTCTGGGCATTATTAGAAGCAGAGTTCTGAGTGACTCTGGGCATTATTAGAAGGAGAGCTCTGTGTGACTCTGGGCATAATTAGAAGCAGAGCTCTGTGTGACTGGGCATTATTAGAAGCAGAGCTCTGAGTGACTCTGGGCATTATTAGAAGCAGAGCTCTGAGTGACTCTGGGCATTATTAGAAGCAGTGCTCTGAGTGACTCTGGGCATTATTAGAAGCAGAGCTCTGAGTGACTCTGGGTATTATTAGAAGCAGAGCTCTGAGTGACTCTGGGCATTATTAGAAGCAGAGCTCTGAGTGACTCTTGGTATTATTAGAAGCAGAGCTCTGTGTGAGTCTGGGTATTATTAGAAGCAGAGCTCTGAGTGATTCTGGGCATTATTAGAAGCAGAGTTCTGTGTGACTCTGGGCATTATTAGAAGCGTAGCTCTGTGTGACTCTGGGCTTTATTAGAAGCAGAGCTCTGTATGACTCTCGGCATTATTAGAAGCAGAGCTCTGAGTGACTCTGGGCATTATTAGAAGCAGAGCTCTGAGTGACTCTGGGCATTATTAGAAGCAGAGCTCTGTGTGAGTCTGGGCATTATTAGAAGCTTAGCTCTGTGTGACTCTGGGCATTATTAGAAGCAGAGCGTTGTCCCCTGAGGCGAAAAGCCGGGGGTAGACGCTGTTTGTTTCCTAATTGAGCTTTGCTGATTTTTTAAAACTGTACTTTGAATCCTGTAAAAGCACTCTTGCACTTTAGGGCATCACGGAGCGGATCTAGCGCTCACGTGACCCCTCTCACCGGCGTCCATCGCCGCTGGCCACGCCCACCGCTAGGCCACGCCCCCTTCCCGCCCTTCATAAGCGCAGATCTGTAAGCGCTCGGTTGGGTTGTCCCCTGAGGCGAAAAGCCGGGGGTAGACGCTGTTTGTTTCCTAATTGAGCTTTGCTGATTTTTTAAAACTGTACTTTGAATCCTGTAAAAGCACTCTTGCACTTTAGGGCATCACGGAGCGGATCTAGCGCTCACGTGACCCCTCTCACCGGCGTCCATCGCCGCTGGCCACGCCCACCGCTAGGCCACCCCCCCTTCCCGCCCTGAGGCCTCCTATATCAAATGTGCATCTATAGAACGCGCAGCGGACGTGCGCAGCGGGCGCGCCTAAGGCAAGCCCGTCTGCGCCCGTCCGCGGCCGGACGGGGCTAGGGGCACGACTCCATGCCAATTCTATCTCATACTCCTCTGAGGAGCTTACCACCCTCCAAGGCCATTGGCCACTCTCAGATTCCGTCCGCAGGCACATCATCTCACTAGGGCTCGTCCCTTATTCCACTCCTACACTGCCGTCCTCTCTGCCCGCCTCTCCTCCACAATGCCCTCCCCCACCCGACCCTCTTCCTCCTACTCCGTCATTATCTCTTCTCTTACTTAACACCAGGTCAGCGGTCAAGCACCATCATGAGCTCTTTGTCCTGCTCGATTCTGAGAAGCCTGACTTACTGCTCCTGACCGAAACCTGGTTCTGTGATTCTTCTCTTCCCGTTCTCTTGGCTACCCTTCCCCCCTCTTACGTGGCCTTACGCGCCGATCGTCCGGCAGGCAGGGTTGGCGGTGGTGTGGCGATAATCGCTCGGTCGGAACTAAATTTTCAAACCATCCCCTCTTCCCCTATTCCTTCCACTGAATTCCTTACAGTCCGTTCCCTCGCCTTCTCCCCCCCCATCACCTGTCTCCTAATGTACCGCCCCCCCCAGTCTTCGCTTCTGTTTTTGCCTGCATTCCAAGACCTACTGGCCAACATGGTGGTCAACTATGCATCGGTCTTGGTACTAGGGGATTTCAATTACTGGCCCTCGGACCCTTCTGAGTGTACTGCCTCGAAACAATTCACGGAGTCCCTTACATCTCTGAATTTTGTGTCGCACATCTCTGTCCCCACTCACTCTCATGGTCATATACTCGACCAGGTCTGGTCCCTCAACCTCCCAGTCTCCCCGGTGATGGTTTCCCCCTGTCTTTGGTCCGATCATGCCCTTATTTCTTTCTCCATCTCTCTCAACCCGGTATCCAAAGTCCCCCACGCCAAAAATACCTGGGCGCGGAATTGGAACAGAGTTGATTTTCCCACACTGACCTCTCACCTTCGGAACTCTACCCCGACCCTCTCTAGTCTTCCATCCGACTCGCAAGCCAACACTATCAATGCTTGGTTGGCTAAAGGTTGTGACTCAGTGGCTCCCTTGCGTCGCATTTCCATCCGGCGACCCAAGGAGTCTAATAGGTGGTTCAATGACCACCTAAAAGATCTAAAACTGTCCGTTCGACAGGCAGAAAGGCACTGGAGAAAAAATTACTGTCCTTCACTCAAAACCCTTTATCGCTCATCACTCGCCGACTACCAGACCGCAATCCTCGCCGCCAAAACCTCTTATTTTTCAACAAAAATAATGTCTGCTGTAAATAAACCTAGGGAAATCTTCGGCATAGTGCAGGACCTGGCCTACTCCGACAGAGCTTCACCTCAAATCCCCCCATCCCAGCCTCTTTGCAACCAATTAAATACTTACTTCTTTGATAAGATCGCTACCATTAAGGCCAACATCCACCCCCCCTCGTCTGCCTTTGTTGATCCTTCTCCTCCTATTATTCAAAATCTTCTCACCTTCATCCCTCCCCTCACTGAAGAGGTACTCCTGGAGATACTCCCCAAAGTAAAGTCAGGTTCTCCGGCAGACATCTGTCCGGCGCGGATCCTGCAACAAATCTACTCCTCTTGTCCTGAACCCCCCACTACCTTCCTTAACAGCTCCCTAGCACAGGGAGTAGTGACCCCTGTGCTCAAATCTGCCACCATAGTGCCCATTTTAAAGAAGCCTGGCGCCGACCCATCCATCTCAGCCAACTACCGCCCCATTTCCTTGCTGCCCTACCTGGGCAAGGTGCTGGAGCGCTATGTCACCGCGGTATTCAGCACCCACGTAGAGGCCAATGGGGGATTGGCTTCCCGCCAGGCTGGCTTTCGACCTAGGCACTCAACTGAATCAGTCGTGGTATCAGTCCTGGACAACCTCAGGAAGGGCATGGATCACAACAAACACCAGGCGCTGGTACTCCTCGATCTCTCCGCCGCATTTGACACGGTAGACCATACCATCTTACTGTCCCGTGTCAAGGCGGCTGGAATTGAGGGATCAGCCCTGGTGTGGCTTTCCTCCTTCCTGAGGGACCGCACCCAGGCGGTCCGGCTAGGAGACTTCACAACCACCCCACTCCCCGTCACATGTGGTGTCCCCCAGGGCTCTTCCTTGTCTCCCCTACTTTTCAATCTTTACATCTTTCCCCTCATTTTCACTCTTCAGCAGTTGGAGGTCACCGTGTACAATTACGCGGATGACCTCCAGCTCATCTTTGACTTATCCTCTTCTCCCCTCTCTGTCTCTAGCTTCCAGTACACTATGACATTCATCAGGGACTGGATGAACCATAACCATCTCAAGTTGAACCCGGATAAAACCGAGTTGGTTCTTACCGGGGCTCTTCCAGTCCCTGGAACTCTCTGTTCTGGCCCCCAACCCTTGGTCCCGCCCCCACTCCTTCTACCACGGTCAAAACACTGGGGGTTAAAATGAATAATCAGCTTACCCTTCACTCTCAAATCAGCTCTGTAGTTTCCTCCTGCTTCCTCACCCTCCGAACTATCCGCACTGTCGCTCGTTTCTTCTCCCCCCAGGCACTCAAAATGATCATGGCCACTCTAGTGATATCACGGCTGGACTATGCCAATGCCCTCTACAATGGCATACCAGCATACAGTCTAAGGAGGCTTCAGATGGTCCAAAACCAAGCTGCCCGATTGGTTTTTGGTCTCCCTCGTTACCACCATTCCACACCCCTCCTTAGGGAGCTCCATTGGCTCCCTGTCAAGGAACGTTCCCTGTTTAAAATCGCCTGCATGGTTTTCCAGGCCCGTCAAGGCACCGCCCCCACCTTTATTTCCTCATTAATAAAAGAATACGTTCCCTCCAGAGAACTTCGTTCCTCCTCCAAGTCTCTCCTTCAAATCCCACGTTTCAGACGTAAAAAGTGGGGTGGGTCCAACTTTTCTACCTTGGCCCCCACTTTCTGGAACTCCCTCCCAGACCACCTTCGTGCGGCTACCCATTATGTATCCTTCCGTAAGGAACTAAAAACGTTTCTCTTTAAACAGGCCTTCCCTGTGTAACCTCCCTTCCCGGCTCTACCACTGGTTCTTACCTTGTCTCTGTAGCCAATACCCTCCACTAGCGCCAAGAAACCGTTCGGTGTACGCCGCGCTTTATGAATGTTTTAAATTAGAAATTAAATTAGCTCTGTGTGACTCTGGGCATTATTAGAAGCAGAGCTCTGTGTGACTCTGGGCATTATTAGAAGGTGAGCTCTGCGTGACTCCGGACATTATTAGAAGCAGAGCTCTGTGTGACTCTGGGCATTATTAGAAGCAGAGCTCTGTGTGACTCTGGGCATTATTGGAAGCAGAGCTCTGAGTGACTCTGGGCATTATTAGAAGCAGAGCTCTGTGTGACTCTGGGCATTATTAGAAGCTGAGCTCTGCGTGACTCCGGGCATTATTAGAAGCAGAGCTTTGTGTGAGTCTGGGCATTATTAGAAGCGTAGCTCTGTGTGACTCTGGGCATTATTAGAAGCAGAGCTCTGAGTGACTCTGGGCATTATTAGAAGCAGAGCTCTGCGTGAGTCTGGGTATTATTAGAAGCAGAGCTCTGTGTGAGTCTGGGCATTACTAGAAGCAGAGCTCTGAGTGAGTCTGGGCATTATTAGAAGCAGAGCTCTCAGTGACTCTGGGTATTATTAGAAGCAGAGCTCTGAGTGACTCTGGGCATTATTAGAAGCAGAGCTCTGAGTGACTCTTGGTATTATTAGAAGCAGAGCTCTGTGTGAGTCTGGGTATTATTAGAAGCAGAGCTCTGAGTGATTCTGGGCATTATTAGAAGCAGAGTTCTGTGTGACTCTGGGCATTATTAGAAGCGTAGCTCTGTGTGACTCTGGGCATTATTAGAAGCAGAGCTCTGTATGACTCTCGGCATTATTAGAAGCCGAGCTCTGAGTGACACTGGGCATTATTAGAAGCAGAGCTCTGAGTGACTCTGGGCATTATTAGAAGCAGAGCTCTGTGTGAGTCTGGGCATTATTAGAAGCTTAGCTCTGTGTGACTCTGGGCATTATTAGAAGCAGAGCTCTGTGTGACTCTGGGCATTATTAGAAGCAGAGCTTTGTGAGACTCTGGGCATTATTAGAAGCTGAGCTCTGCGTGACTCCGGGCATTATTAGAAGCAGAGCTCTGTGTGACTCTGGGCATTATTAGAAGCAGAGCTCTGTGTGACTGTGGGCATTATTAGAAGCAGAGGTCTGAGTGACTCTGGGCATTATTAGAAGCAGAGCGCTGCGTGAGTCTGGGTATTATTAGAAGCAGAGCTCTGAGTGACTCTGGGCATTATTAGAAACAGAGCTCTGTGTGTGTCTGGGCATTATTAGAAGCTTAGCTCTGTGTGACTCTGGGCATTATTAGAAGCAGAGCTCTGTGTGACTCTGGGCATTATTAGAAGCAGAGCTTTGTGTGACTCTGGGCATTATTAGAAGCTGAGCTCTGCGTGACTCCGGGCATTATTAGAAGCAGAGCTCTGTGTGACTCTGGGCATTATTAGAAGCAGAGCTCTGTGTGACTCTGGGCATTATTAGAAGCAGAGCTCTGAGTGACTCTGGGCATTATTAGAAGCAGAGCTCTGCGTGAGTCTGGGTATTATTAGAAGCAGAGCTCTGAGTGACTCTGGGCATTATTAGAAGCAGAGCTCTGTGTGACTCTGGGCATTATTAGAAGCAGAGCTCTGTGTGACTCTGGGCATTATTAGAAGCTGAGCTCTGCGTGACTCCGGGCATTATTAGAAGCAGAGCTTTGTGTGAGTCTGGGCATTATTAGAAGCGTAGCTCTGTGTGACTCTGGGCATTATTAGAAGCAGAGCTCTGAGTGACTCTGGGCATTATTAGATTATTAGAAGCAGAGCTCTGCGTGAGTCTGGGTATTATTAGAAGCAGAGCTCTGAGTGATTCTGGGCATTATTAGAAGCAGAGCTCTGTGTGAGTCTGGGCATTACTAGAAGTCAAGCTCTGTGTGACTCTGGGTATTATTAGAAGCAGAGTTCTGTGTGAGTCTGGGCATTATTAGAAGCAGAGCTCTGTGTGACTCTGGGCATTATTAGAAGCTGAGCTCTGCGTGACTCCGGGCATTATTAGAAGCAGAGCTCTGTGTGACTCTGGGCATTATTAGAAGCAGAGCTCTGTGTGACTGTGGGCATTATTAGAAGCAGAGCTCTGAGTGACTCTGGGCATTATTAGAAGCAGAGCGCTGCGTGAGTCTGGGTATTATTAGAAGCAGAGCTCTGAGTGACTCTGGGCATTATTAGAAGCAGAGCTCTGTGTGAGTCTGGGCATTATTAGAAGCTTAGCTCTGTGTGACTCTGGGCATTATTAGAAGCAGAGCTCTGTGTGACTCTGGGCATTATTAGAAGCAGAGCTTTGTGTGACTCTGGGCATTATTAGAAGCTGAGCTCTGCGTGACTCCGGGCATTATTAGAAGCAGAGCTCTGTGTGACTCTGGGCATTATTAGAAGCAGAGCTCTGTGTGACTCTGGGCATTATTAGAAGCAGAGCTCTGAGTGACTCTGGGCATTATTAGAAGCAGAGCGCTGCGTGAGTCTGGGTATTATTAGAAGCAGAGCTCTGAGTGACTCTGGGCATTATTAGAAGCAGAGCTCTGTGTGACTCTGGGCATTATTAGCAGAGCTCTGTGTGACTCTGGGCATTATTAGAAGCTGAGCTCTGCGTGACTCCGGGCATTATTAGAAGCAGAGCTTTGTGTGAGTCTGGGCATTATTAGAAGCGTAGCTCTGTGTGACTCTGGGCATTATTAGAAGCAGAGCTCTGAGTGACTCTGGGCATTATTAGAAGCAGAGCTCTGCGTGAGTCTGGGTATTATTAGAAGCAGAGCTCTGAGTGATTCTGGGCATTATTAGAAGCAGAGCTCTGTGTGAGTCTGGGCATTACTAGAAGTCGAGCTCTGTGTGACTCTGGGTATTATTAGAAGCAGAGTTCTGTGTGAGTCTGGGCATTATTAGAAGCAGAGCTCTGTGTGACTCTGGGCATTATTTGAAGCAGAGCTCTGTGTGACTCTGGGCATTATTAGAAGCAGAGCGCTGTGTGACTCTGGGCATAATTAGAAGCAGAGCTCTGTGTGACTGGGCATTATTAGAAGCAGAGCTCTGTGTGACTCTGGGCATTATTAGAAGCAGAGCTCTGAGTGACTCAGGGCATTATTAGAAGCAGAGCTCTGAGTGACTCTGGGCATGATTAGAAGCAGAGCTCTGAGTGACTCTGGGCATTATTAGAAGCAGAGCTCTGAGTGACTCTGGGTATTATTAGAAGCAGAGCTCTGAGTGACTCTGGGCATTATTAGAAGCAGAGCTCTGAGTGACTCTTGGTATTATTAGAAGCAGCGCTCTGTGTGAGTCTGGGTATTATTAGAAGCAGAGCTCTGAGTGATTCTGGGCATTATTAGAAGCAGAGTTCTGTGTGACTCTGGGCATTATTAGAAGCGTAGCTCTGTGTGACTCTGGGCATTATTAGAAGCAGAGCTCTGTATGACTCTCGGCATTATTAGAAGCAGAGCTCTGAGTGACTCTGGGCATTATTAGAAGCAGAGCTCTGAGTGACTCTGGGCATTATTAGAAGCAGAGCTCTGTGTGAGTCTGGGAATTATTAGAAGCTTAGCTCTGTGTGACTCTGGGCATTATTAGAAGCAGAGCTCTGTGTGACTCTGGGCATTATTAGAAGCAGAGCCTTGTGTGACTCTGGGCATTATTAGAAGCTGAGCTCTGTGTGACTCCGGGCATTATTAGAAGCAGAGCTCTGTGTGACTCTGGGCATTATTAGAAGCAGAGCTCTGTGTGACTGGGCATTATTAGAAGCAGAGCTCTGTGTGACTCTGGGCATTATTAGAAGCAGAGCTCTGAGTGACTCAGGGCATTATTAGAAGCAGAGCTCTGAGTGACTCTGGGCAAGATTAGAAGCAGAGCTCTGAGTGACTCTGGGCATTATTAGAAGCAGAGCTCTGAGTGACTCTGGGTATTATTAGAAGCAGAGCTCTGAGTGACTCTGGGCATTATTAGAAGCAGAGCTCTGAGTGACTCTTGGTATTATTAGAAGCAGCGCTCTGTGTGAGTCTGGGTATTATTAGAAGCAGAGCTCTGAGTGATTCTGGGCATTATTAGAAGCAGAGTTCTGTGTGACTCTGGGCATTATTAGAAGCGTAGCTCTGTGTGACTCTGGGCATTATTAGAAGCAGAGCTCTGTATGACTCTCGGCATTATTAGAAGCAGAGCTCTGAGTGACTCTGGGCATTATTAGAAGCAGAGCTCTGAGTGACTCTGGGCATTATTAGAAGCAGAGCTCTGTGTGAGTCTGGGAATTATTAGAAGCTTAGCTCTGTGTGACTCTGGGCATTATTAGAAGCAGAGCTCTGTGTGACTCTGGGCATTATTAGAAGCAGAGCCTTGTGTGACTCTGGGCATTATTAGAAGCTGAGCTCTGTGTGACTCCGGGCATTATTAGAAGCAGAGCTCTGTGTGACTCTGGGCATTATTAGAAGCAGAGCTCTGTGTGACTCTGGGCATTATTAGAAGCAGAGCTCTGAGTGACTCTGGGCATTATTAGAAGCAGAGCTCTGCGTGAGTCTGGGTATTATTAGAAGCAGAGCTCTGAGTGACTCTGGGCATTATTAGAAGCAGAGCTCTGTGTGACTCTGGGCATTATTAGAAGCAGAGCTCTGTGTGACTCTGGGCATTATTAGAAGCTGAGCTCTGCGTGACTCCGGGCATTATTAGAAGCAGAGCTTTGTGTGAGTCTGGGCATTATTAGAAGCGTAGCTCTGTGTGACTCTGGGCATTATTAGAAGCAGAGCTCTCAGTGACTCTGGGTATTATTAGAAGCAGAGCTCTGAGTGACTCTGGGCATTATTAGAAGCAGAGCTCTGAGTGACTCTTGGTATTATTAGAAGCAGAGCTCTGTGTGAGTCTGGGTATTATTAGAAGCAGAGCTCTGAGTGATTCTGGGCATTATTAGAAGCAGAGTTCTGTGTGACTCTGGGCATTATTAGAAGCGTAGCTCTGTGTGACTCTGGGCATTATTAGAAGCAGAGCTCTGTATGACTCTCGGCATTATTAGAAGCCGAGCTCTGAGTGACACTGGGCATTATTAGAAGCAGAGCTCTGAGTGACTCTGGGCATTATTAGAAGCAGAGCTCTGTGTGAGTCTGGGCATTATTAGAAGCTTAGCTCTGTGTGACTCTGGGCATTATTAGAAGCAGAGCTCTGTGTGACTCTGGGCATTATTAGAAGCAGAGCTTTGTGAGACTCTGGGCATTATTAGAAGCTGAGCTCTGCGTGACTCCGGGCATTATTAGAAGCAGAGCTCTGTGTGACTCTGGGCATTATTAGAAGCAGAGCTCTGTGTGACTGTGGGCATTATTAGAAGCAGAGCTCTGAGTGACTCTGGGCATTATTAGAAGCAGAGCGCTGCGTGAGTCTGGGTATTATTAGAAGCAGAGCTCTGAGTGACTCTGGGCATTATTAGAAACAGAGCTCTGTGTGAGTCTGGGCATTATTAGAAGCTTAGCTCTGTGTGACTCTGGGCATTATTAGAAGCAGAGCTCTGTGTGACTCTGGGCATTATTAGAAGCAGAGCTTTGTGTGACTCTGGGCATTATTAGAAGCTGAGCTCTGCGTGACTCCGGGCATTATTAGAAGCAGAGCTCTGTGTGACTCTGGGCATTATTAGAAGCAGAGCTCTGTGTGACTCTGGGCATTATTAGAAGCAGAGCTCTGAGTGACTCTGGGCATTATTAGAAGCAGAGCTCTGCGTGAGTCTGGGTATTATTAGAAGCAGAGCTCTGAGTGACTCTGGGCATTATTAGAAGCAGAGCTCTGTGTGACTCTGGGCATTATTAGAAGCAGAGCTCTGAGTGACTCTGGGCATTATTAGAAGCAGAGCTCTGTGTGACTCTGGGCATTATTAGAAGCAGAGCTCTGTGTGACTCTGGGCATTATTAGAAGCAGAGCTCTGAGTGACTCTGGGCATTATTAGAAGCAGAGCTCTGCGTGAGTCTGGGTATTATTAGAAGCAGAGCTCTGAGTGACTCTGGGCATTATTAGAAGCAGAGCTCTGTGTGACTCTGGGCATTATTAGAAGCTTAGCTCTGTGTGACTCTGGGCATTATTAGAAGCTGAGCTCTGCGTGACTCCGGGCATTATTAGAAGCAGAGCTTCGTGTGAGTCTGGGCATTATTAGAAGCGTAGCTCTGTGTGACTCTGGGCATTATTAGAAGCAGAGCTCTGAGTGACTCTGGGCATTATTAGAAGCAGAGCTCTAAGTGATTCTGGGCATTATTAGAAGCAGAGCTCTGTGAGAGTCTGGGCATTATTAGAAACAGAGCTCTGTGTGACTCTGGGTATTATTAGAAGCAGAGTTCTGTGTGAGTCTGGGCATTATTAGAAGCAGAGCTCTGTGTGACTCTGGGTATTATTAGAAGCAGAGCTCTGAGTGACTCTGGGCATTATTAGAAGCAGAGCTTTGTGTGACTCTGGGCATTATTAGAAGCTGAGCTCTGCGTGACTCCGGGCATTATTAGAAACAGAGCTCTGTGTGACTCTGGGCATTATTAGAAGCAGAGCTCTGTGTGACTGTGGGCATTATTAGAAGCAGAGCTCTGAGTGACTCTGGGCATTATTAGAAGCAGAGCGCTGCGTGAGTCTGGGTATTATTAGAAGCAGAGCTCTGAGTGACTCTGGGCATTATTAGAAGCAGAGCTTCGTGTGAGTCTGGGCATTATTAGAAGCTTAGCTCTGTGTGACTCTGGGCATTATTAGAAGCAGAGCTCTGTGTGACTCTGGGCATTATTAGAAGCAGAGCTTTGTGTGACTCTGGGCATTATTAGAAGCTGAGCTCTGCGTGACTCCGGGCATTATTAGAAGCAGAGCTCTGTGTGACTCTGGGCATTATTAGAAGCAGAGCTCTGTGTGACTCTGGGCATTATTAGAAGCAGAGCTCTGAGTGACTCTGGGCATTATTAGAAGCAGAGCGCTGCGTGAGTCTGGGTATTATTAGAAGCAGAGCTCTGAGTGACTCTGGGCATTATTAGAAGCAGAGCTCTGTGTGACTCTGGGCATTATTAGCAGAGCTCTGTGTGACTCTGGGCATTATTAGAAGCTGAGCTCTGCGTGACTCCGGGCATTATTAGAAGCAGAGCTTTGTGTGAGTCTGGGCATTATTAGAAGCGTAGCTCTGTGTGACTCTGGGCATTATTAGAAGCAGAGCTCTGAGTGACTCTGGGCATTATTAGAAGCAGAGCTCTGCGTGAGTCTGGGTATTATTAGAAGCAGAGCTCTGAGTGATTCTGGGCATTATTAGAAGCAGAGCTCTGTGTGAGTCTGGGCATTACTAGAAGTCGAGCTCTGTGTGACTCTGGGTATTATTAGAAGCAGAGTTCTGTGTGAGTCTGGGCATTATTAGAAGCAGAGCTCTGTGTGACTCTGGGCATTATTAGAAGCAGAGCTCTGTGTGACTCTGGGCATTATTAGAAGCAGAGCTCTGTGTGACTCTGGGCATAATTAGAAGCAGAGCTCTGTGTGACTGGGCATTATTAGAAGCAGAGCTCTGTGTGACTCTGGGCATTATTAGAAGCAGAGCTCTGAGTGACTCAGGGCATTATTAGAAGCAGAGCTCTGAGTGACTCTGGGCATGATTAGAAGCAGAGCTCTGAGTGACTCTGGGCATTATTAGAAGCAGAGCTCTGAGTGACTCTGGGTATTATTAGAAGCAGAGCTCTGAGTGACTCTGGGCATTATTAGAAGCAGAGCTCTGAGTGACTCTTGGTATTATTAGAAGCAGCGCTCTGTGTGAGTCTGGGTATTATTAGAAGCAGAGCTCTGAGTGATTCTGGGCATTATTAGAAGCAGAGCTCTGTGTGACTCTGGGCATTATTAGAAGCGTAGCTCTGTGTGACTCTGGGCATTATTAGAAGCAGAGCTCTGTATGACTCTCGGCATTATTAGAAGCAGAGCTCTGAGTGACTCTGGGCATTATTAGAAGCAGAGCTCTGAGTGACTCTGGGCATTATTAGAAGCAGAGCTCTGTGTGAGTCTGGGAATTATTAGAAGCTTAGCTCTGTGTGACTCTGGGCATTATTAGAAGCAGAGCTCTGTGTGACTCTGGGCATTATTAGAAGCAGAGCTCTGTGTGACTCTGGGCATTATTAGAAGCAGAGCTCTGAGTGACTCTGGGCATTATTAGAAGGAGAGCGCTGCGTGAGTCTGGGTATTATTAGAAGCAGAGCTCTGAGTGACTCTGGGCATTATTAGAAGCAGAGCTCTGTGTGAGTCTGGGCATTATTAGAAGCTTAGCTCTGTGTGACTCTGGGCATTATTAGAAGCAGAGCTCTGTGTGACTCTGGGCATTATTAGAAGCAGAGCTTTGTGTGACTCTGGGCATTATTAGAAGCTGAGCTCTGCGTGACTCCGGGCATTATTAGAAGCAGAGCTCTGTGTGACTCTGGGCATTATTAGAAGCAGAGCTCTGAGTGACTCTGGGCATTATTAGAAGCAGAGCGCTGCGTGAGTCTGGGTATTATTAGAAGCAGAGCTCTGAGTGACTCTGGGCATTATTAGAAGCAGAGCTCTGTGTGACTCTGGGCATTATTAGCAGAGCTCTGTGTGACTCTGGGCATTATTAGAAGCTGAGCTCTGCGTGACTCCGGGCATTATTAGAAGCAGAGCTTTGTGTGAGTCTGGGCATTATTAGAAGCGTAGCTCTGTGTGACTCTGGGCATTATTAGAAGCAGAGCTCTGAGTGACTCTGGGCATTATTAGAAGCAGAGCTCTGCGTGAGTTTGGGCATTACTAGAAGTCGAGCTCTGTGTGACTCTGGGTATTATTAGAAGCAGAGTTCTGTGTGAGTCTGGGCATTATTAGAAGCAGAGCTCTGTGTGACTCTGGGCATTATTAGAAGCAGAGCTCTGTGTGACTCTGGGCATTATTAGAAGCAGAGCTCTGTGTGACTCTGGGCATTATTAGAAGCAGAGCTCTGTGTGACTCTGGGCATAATTAGAAGCAGAGCTCTGTGTGACTGGGCATTATTAGAAGCAGAGCTCTGTGTGACTCTGGGCATTATTAGAAGCAGAGCTCTGAGTGACTCAGGGCATTATTAGAAGCAGAGCTCTGAGTGACTCTGGGCAAGATTAGAAGCAGAGCTCTGAGTGACTCTGGGCATTATTAGAAGCAGAGCTCTGAGTGACTCTGGGTATTATTAGAAGCAGAGCTCTGAGTGACTCTGGGCATTATTAGAAGCAGAGCTCTGAGTGACTCTTGGTATTATTAGAAGCAGCGCTCTGTGTGAGTCTGGGTATTATTAGAAGCAGAGCTCTGAGTGATTCTGGGCATTATTAGAAGCAGAGTTCTGTGTGACTCTGGGCATTATTAGAAGCGTAGCTCTGTGTGACTCTGGGCATTATTAGAAGCAGAGCTCTGTATGACTCTCGGCATTATTAGAAGCAGAGCTCTGAGTGACTCTGGGCATTATTAGAAGCAGAGCTCTGAGTGACTCTGGGCATTATTAGAAGCAGAGCTCTGTGTGAGTCTGGGAATTATTAGAAGCTTAGCTCTGTGTGACTCTGGGCATTATTAGAAGCAGAGCTCTGTGTGACTCTGGGCATTATTAGAAGCAGAGCCTTGTGTGACTCTGGGCATTATTAGAAGCTGAGCTCTGTGTGACTCCGGGCATTATTAGAAGCAGAGCTCTGTGTGACTCTGGGCATTATTAGAAGCAGAGCTCTGTGTGACTCTGGGCATTATTAGAAGCAGAGCTCTGAGTGACTCTGGGCATTATTAGAAGCAGAGCTCTGCGTGAGTCTGGGTATTATTAGAAGCAGAGCTCTGAGTGACTCTGGGCATTATTAGAAGCAGAGCTCTGTGTGACTCTGGGCATTATTAGAAGCAGAGCTCTGTGTGACTCTGGGCATTATTAGAAGCTGAGCTCTGCGTGACTCCGGGCATTATTAGAAGCAGAGCTTTGTGTGAGTCTGGGCATTATTAGAAGCGTAGCTCTGTGTGACTCTGGGCATTATTAGAAGCAGAGCTCTCAGTGACTCTGGGTATTATTAGAAGCAGAGCTCTGAGTGACTCTGGGCATTATTAGAAGCAGAGCTCTGAGTGACTCTTGGTATTATTAGAAGCAGAGCTCTGTGTGAGTCTGGGTATTATTAGAAGCAGAGCTCTGAGTGATTCTGGGCATTATTAGAAGCAGAGTTCTGTGTGACTCTGGGCATTATTAGAAGCGTAGCTCTGTGTGACTCTGGGCATTATTAGAAGCAGAGCTCTGTATGACTCTCGGCATTATTAGAAGCCGAGCTCTGAGTGACACTGGGCATTATTAGAAGCAGAGCTTTGAGTGACTCTGGGCATTATTAGAAGCAGAGCTCTGTGTGAGTCTGGGCATTATTAGAAGCTTAGCTCTGTGTGACTCTGGGCATTATTAGAAGCAGAGCTTTGTGAGACTCTGGGCATTATTAGAAGCTGAGCTCTGCGTGACTCCGGGCATTATTAGAAGCAGAGCTCTGTGTGACTCTGGGCATTATTAGAAGCAGAGCTCTGTGTGACTGTGGGCATTATTAGAAGCAGAGCTCTGAGTGACTCTGGGCATTATTAGAAGCAGAGCGCTGCGTGAGTCTGGGTATTATTAGAAGCAGAGCTCTGAGTGACTCTGGGCATTATTAGAAACAGAGCTCTGTGTGAGTCTGGGCATTATTAGAAGCTTGGCTCTGTGTGACTCTGGGCATTATTAGAAGCAGAGCTCTGTGTGACTCTGGGCATTATTAGAAGCAGAGCTTTGTGTGACTCTGGGCATTATTAGAAGCTGAGCTCTGCGTGACTCCGGGCATTATTAGAAGCAGAGCTCTGTGTGACTCTGGGCATTATTAGAAGCAGAGCTCTGTGTGACTCTGGGCATTATTAGAAGCAGAGCTCTGAGTGACTCTGGGCATTATTAGAAGCAGAGCTCTGCGTGAGTCTGGGTATTATTAGAAGCAGAGCTCTGAGTGACTCTGGGCATTATTAGAAGCAGAGCTCTGTGTGACTCTGGGCATTATTAGAAGCAGAGCTCTGTGTGACTCTGGGCATTATTAGAAGCTGAGCTCTGCGTGACTCCGGGCATTATTAGAAGCAGAGCTTTGTGTGAGTCTGGGCATTATTAGAAGCGTAGCTCTGTGTGACTCTGGGCATTATTAGAAGCAGAGCTCTGAGTGACTCTGGGCATTATTAGAAGCAGAGCTCTGCGTGAGTCTGGGTATTATTAGAAGCAGAGCTCTGAGTGATTCTGGGCATTATTAGAAGCAGAGCTCTGTGTGAGTCTGGGCATTACTAGAAGTCAAGCTCTGTGTGACTCTGGGTATTATTAGAAGCAGAGTTCTGTGTGAGTCTGGGCATTATTAGAAGCAGAGCTCTGTGTGACTCTGGGCATTATTAGAAGCTGAGCTCTGCGTGACTCCGGGCATTATTAGAAACAGAGCTCTGTGTGACTCTGGGCATTATTAGAAGCAGAGCTCTGTGTGACTGTGGGCATTATTAGAAGCAGAGCTCTGAGTGACTCTGGGCATTATTAGAAGCAGAGCGCTGCGTGAGTCTGGGTATTATTAGAAGCAGAGCTCTGAGTGACTCTGGGCATTATTAGAAGCAGAGCTCTGTGTGAGTCTGGGCATTATTAGAAGCTTAGCTCTGTGTGACTCTGGGCATTATTAGAAGCAGAGCTCTGTGTGACTCTGGGCATTATTAGAAGCAGAGCTTTGTGTGACTCTGGGCATTATTAGAAGCTGAGCTCTGCGTGACTCCGGGCATTATTAGAAGCAGAGCTCTGTGTGACTCTGGGCATTATTAGAAGCAGAGCTCTGTGTGACTCTGGGCATTATTAGAAGCAGAGCTCTGAGTGACTCTGGGCATTATTAGAAGCAGAGCGCTGCGTGAGTCTGGGTATTATTAGAAGCAGAGCTCTGAGTGACTCTGGGCATTATTAGAAGCAGAGCTCTGTGTGACTCTGGGCATTATTAGCAGAGCTCTGTGTGACTCTGGGCATTATTAGAAGCTGAGCTCTGAGTGACTCTGGGCATTATTAGAAGCGTAGCTCTGTGTGACTCTGGGCATTATTAGAAGCAGAGCTCTGAGTGACTCTGGGCATTATTAGAAGCAGAGCTCTGCGTGAGTCTGGGTATTATTAGAAGCAGAGCTCTGAGTGATTCTGGGCATTATTAGAAGCAGAGCTCTGTGTGAGTCTGGGCATTACTAGAAGTCGAGCTCTGTGTGACTCTGGGTATTATTAGAAGCAGAGTTCTGTGTGAGTCTGGGCATTATTAGAAGCAGAGCTCTGTGTGACTCTGGGCATTATTAGAAGCAGAGCTCTGTGTGACTCTGGGCATTATTAGAAGCAGAGCTCTGTGTGACTCTGGGCATAATTAGAAGCAGAGCTCTGTGTGACTGGGCATTATTAGAAGCAGAGCTCTGTGTGACTCTGGGCATTATTAGAAGCAGAGCTCTGAGTGACTCAGGGCATTATTAGAAGCAGAGCTCTGAGTGACTCTGGGCATGATTAGAAGCAGAGCTCTGAGTGACTCTGGGCATTATTAGAAGCAGAGCTCTGAGTGACTCTGGGTATTATTAGAAGCAGAGCTCTGAGTGACTCTGGGCATTATTAGAAGCAGAGCTCTGAGTGACTCTTGGTATTATTAGAAGCAGCGCTCTGTGTGAGTCTGGGTATTATTAGAAGCAGAGCTCTGAGTGATTCTGGGCATTATTAGAAGCAGAGCTCTGTGTGACTCTGGGCATTATTAGAAGCGTAGCTCTGTGTGACTCTGGGCATTATTAGAAGCAGAGCTCTGTATGACTCTCGGCATTATTAGAAGCAGAGCTCTGAGTGACTCTGGGCATTATTAGAAGCAGAGCTCTGAGTGACTCTGGGCATTATTAGAAGCAGAGCTCTGTGTGAGTCTGGGAATTATTAGAAGCTTAGCTCTGTGTGACTCTGGGCATTATTAGAAGCAGAGCTCTGTGTGACTCTGGGCATTATTAGAAGCAGAGCTCTGTGTGACTCTGGGCATTATTAGAAGCAGAGCTCTGAGTGACTCTGGGCATTATTAGAAGCAGAGCTCTGTGTGAGTCTGGGCATTATTAGAAGCTTAGCTCTGTGTGACTCTGGGCATTATTAGAAGCAGAGCTCTGTGTGACTCTGGGCATTATTAGAAGCAGAGCTTTGTGTGACTCTGGGCATTATTAGAAGCTGAGCTCTGCGTGACTCCGGGCATTATTAGAAGCAGAGCTCTGTGTGACTCTGGGCATTATTAGAAGCAGAGCTCTGTGTGACTCTGGGCATTATTAGAAGCAGAGCTCTGAGTGACTCTGGGCATTATTAGAAGCAGAGCGCTGCGTGAGTCTGGGTATTATTAGAAGCAGAGCTCTGAGTGACTCTGGGCATTATTAGAAGCAGAGCTCTGTGTGACTCTGGGCATTATTAGCAGAGCTCTGTGTGACTCTGGGCATTATTAGAAGCTGAGCTCTGCGTGACTCCGGGCATTATTAGAAGCAGAGCTTTGTGTGAGTCTGGGCATTATTAGAAGCGTAGCTCTGTGTGACTCTGGGCATTATTAGAAGCAGAGCTCTGAGTGACTCTGGGCATTATTAGAAGCAGAGCTCTGCGTGAGTCTGGGTATTATTAGAAGCAGAGCTCTGAGTGATTCTGGGCATTATTAGAAGCAGAGCTCTGAGTGACTCTGGGCATTATTAGAAGCAGAGCGCTGCGTGAGTCTGGGTATTATTAGAAGCAGAGCTCTGAGTGACTCTGGGCATTATTAGAAGCAGAGCTCTGTGTGACTCTGGGCATTATTAGCAGAGCTCTGTGTGACTCTGGGCATTATTAGAAGCTGAGCTCTGCGTGACTCCGGGCATTATTAGAAGCAGAGCTTTGTGTGAGTCTGGGCATTACTAGAAGTCGAGCTCTGTGTGACTCTGGGTATTATTAGAAGCAGAGTTCTGTGTGAGTCTGGGCATTATTAGAAGCAGAGCTCTGTGTGACTCTGGGCATTATTAGAAGCAGAGCTCTGTGTGACTCTGGGCATTATTAGAAGCAGAGCTCTGTGTGACTCTGGGCATAATTAGAAGCAGAGCTCTGTGTGACTGGGCATTATTAGAAGCAGAGCTCTGTGTGACTCTGGGCATTATTAGAAGCAGAGCTCTGAGTGACTCAGGGCATTATTAGAAGCAGAGCTCTGAGTGACTCTGGGCAAGATTAGAAGCAGAGCTCTGAGTGACTCTGGGCATTATTAGAAGCAGAGCTCTGAGTGACTCTGGGTATTATTAGAAGCAGAGCTCTGAGTGACTCTGGGCATTATTAGAAGCAGAGCTCTGAGTGACTCTTGGTATTATTAGAAGCAGCGCTCTGTGTGAGTCTGGGTATTATTAGAAGCAGAGCTCTGAGTGATTCTGGGCATTATTAGAAGCAGAGTTCTGTGTGACTCTGGGCATTATTAGAAGCGTAGCTCTGTGTGACTCTGGGCATTATTAGAAGCAGAGCTCTGTATGACTCTCGGCATTATTAGAAGCAGAGCTCTGAGTGACTATGGGCATTATTAGAAGCAGAGCTCTGAGTGACTCTGGGCATTATTAGAAGCAGAGCTCTGTGTGAGTCTGGGAATTATTAGAAGCTTAGCTCTGTGTGACTCTGGGCATTATTAGAAGCAGAGCTCTGTGTGACTCTGGGCATTATTAGAAGCAGAGCCTTGTGTGACTCTGGGCATTATTAGAAGCTGAGCTCTGTGTGACTCCGGGCATTATTAGAAGCAGAGCTCTGTGTGACTCTGGGCATTATTAGAAGCAGAGCTCTGTGTGACTCTGGGCATTATTAGAAGCAGAGCTCTGAGTGACTCTGGGCATTATTAGAAGCAGAGCTCTGCGTGAGTCTGGGTATTATTAGAAGCAGAGCTCTGAGTGACTCTGGGCATTATTAGAAGCAGAGCTCTGTGTGACTCTGGGCATTATTAGAAGCTGAGCTCTGCGTGACTCCGGGCATTATTAGAAGCAGAGCTTTGTGTGAGTCTGGGCATTATTAGAAGCGTAGCTCTGTGTGACTCTGGGCATTATTAGAAGCAGAGCTCTGAGTGACTCTGGGCATTATTAGAAGCAGAGCTCTGCCTGAGTCTGGGTATTATTAGAAGCAGAGCTCTGAGTGATTCTGGGCATTATTAGAAGCAGAGCTCTGTGTGAGTCTGGGCATTACTAGAAGTCGAGCTCTGTGTGACTCTGGGTATTATTAGAAGCAGAGTTCTGTGTGAGTCTGGGCATTATTAGAAGCAGAGCTCTGTGTGACTCTGGGCATTATTAGAAGCAGAGCTCTGTGTGAGTCTGGGCATTACTAGAAGCAGAGTTCTGTGTGACTCTGGGCATTATTAGAAGCAGAGCTCTGTGTGACTCTGGGCATTATTAGAAGCAGAGCTCTGTGTGAGTCTGGGCATTACTAGAAGCTGAGCTCTGTGTGACTCTGGGTATTATTAGAAGCTGAGCTCTGTGTGACTCTGGGCATTATTAGAAGCAGAGCTTTGTGTGACTCTGGGCATTATTAGAAGCAGAGCTCTGTGTGAGTCTGGGCATTATTAGAAGCAGAGCTCTGTGTGACTCTGGGCATTATTAGAAGCAGAGCTCTGAGTGAGTCTGGGCATTATAAGAAGCAGAGCTCTGAGTGAGTCTGGGCATTATTAGAAGCAGAGCTCTGAGTGACTCTGGGCATTATTAGAAGCAGAGCTCTGTGTGACTCTGGGCATAATTAGAAGCAGAGCTCTGTGTGACTGAGCATTATTAGAAGCAGAGCTCTGTGTGACTCTGGGCATTATTAGAAGCAGAGCTCTGAGTGAGTCTGGGCATTATTAGAAGCAGAGCTCTGAGTGACTCTGGGCATGATTAGAAGCAGAGCTCTGAGTGACTCTGGGCATTATTAGAAGCAGAGCTCTGAGTGACTCTGGGTATTATTAGAAGCTGAGCTTTGTGTGACTCTGGGTATTATTAGAAGCTGAGCTTTGTGTGACTCTGGGTATTATTAGAAGCAGAGCTCTGAGTGAGTCTGGGTATTATTAGAAGCTGAGCTTTGTGTGACTCTGGGCATTATTAGAAGCAGAGCTCTGAGTGAGTCTGGGCATTATTAGAAGCAGAGTCAAGTCAAGTCAAGATTTGTATAGCGCACTACTCACCCAGAGGGTCTCAAGGCGCTTGAGGGGGGGGGGGTTCGCTACTTATCAAAAAGCCAGGTTTTGAGTTGTTTTCTGAAGGAGAGGTGGTTCTGTGTAAGGCGGAGGTGGGTGGGGAGAGAGTTCCCGGTCTAGGCAGCTAAGTAGAAGAAAGATCTTCCTCCCATGGTAGTTCTTCGGATGCGTGGAATCGCGGCGAGGGCTTGATTGGACAATCGGAGTTGGCGGGTGGGGGTGTAAAAGGTCAGGGGCGTGTTGAGGTATTTGGGTCCAAGGTCGTAGAGAGCTTTTTGCGCGTGGGTGAGGAGACGGAATGTTATTCTCTTGTTTACGGGGAGCCAGTGGAGGTCTCTCAGGTGATCGGATATGTGGTTTTGGCGGGGTATGTCTAGGATGAGTCGGGCGGAGGCGTTCTGAATTCGTTGGAGTTTTTTCTGTAATTTGGCTGTGGTTCCGGCGTAGAGGGTGTTTCCATAGTCCAGTCGGCTTGTGACAAGTGCTTGGGTGACTGTCTTTCTTGTTTCAGTGGGGATCCAGCGGAAGATCTTTCTGAGCATACGTAATATGTTAAAGCATGATGATGAGACGGCATTGACTTGTCTGGTCATTGAGAGGGAGGAGTCAAGGATGAATCCCAGGTTACGAGCATGGTCCGTTGGTTTGGGTGCGCTGCCCAGTGCCGGTGGCCACCACGAGTCATCTCATGCGGAGGGGGGTGATCCTAGGATGAGGACTTCCGTCTTGTCAGAATTCAGTTTTAAGCGGCTGTTCTTCATCCATTCGGCTACGTCTTTCATCCCTTCGTGTAGGTTGGTTTTGGCGGTGTTTGGGTCTTTGGTGAGGGAGAGGATCAGCTGTGTGTCGTCAGCGTAGGAGATGATGTTGAGGTTGTGCTGGCGTGCAATGAGTGCGAGGGGGCTCATGTAGACGTTGAAGAGGGTGGGGCTGAGCGAAGATCCTTGTGGAACGTCGCATATGACTTCGGAGGCCTCTGATCTGAAAGGGGGGAGGCGGACTCTCTGGGTTCTTCCGGCGAGGAACGAGGTGATCCAATCCAATGCTTTTCCTTGTATCCCGGCGTTGCTGAGGCGTTGTACTAGGGTGCTATGACAGACCGTGTCAAACGCTGCGGATACGTCCAGGAGGATGAGGGCAGCTGTTTCCCCGTTGTCTAATAGTGTTCGGATGTCATCTGTGGCTGCGATGAGGGCGGTCTCGGTGCTGTGTTTGGCTCGGAATCCGGACTGTAAGGGGTCAAGGGAGCCGTTGGACTCGAGGAAGGCGGCGAGCTGACTGTTGACGGCCTTTTCTATGACTTTGGCAGGGAAAGGGAGGAGAGAGATGGGGCGGTAGTTCTTAAGTTCGGTGGGGTCTGCTGTAGGTTTCTTCAGGAGGGCACTAAGTTCGGCATGTTTCCAGCTTTCCGGGAAGGTAGCGGTGTTGAGAGAGCAGTTGATGATATCTCGGAGATGGGGTGCTATGATGGAGTCGGCCTTGTTGAAGATGTGGTGGGGGCATGGGTCGGTTGGTGATCCGGAGTGAATGGAGTTCATCAGGTGGATGGTGTCTTAGGTGCTGATCGGGTTCCAGGAGCAAAGGGTGGTGGTGGGGGGCTTTAGTTCGGTGGTAAGGGGGGTGGTCTGGTCGCCGAAGCTGTTATGTATGTCAGTGATTTTGCTGTGGAAGAATGAGGCTAGAGAGTCGCAGAGGTCTTGAGAGGGGGTGATGTCGTTGGAGAAGGCGCTGTGATTGGTAAACTCTTTGACGATGCTGAAGAGTTCCTTACTGTTGTGGGCGTTGTTGTCGATTCGATCCTTGAATGCTTATTTCTTGGAGGGTCGGATCAGCTGGTGGTGTTTGCGGGTGGTGTCCTTGAGGGCGGACATGTTGTCTGTGGTTGGGGTTTTTCGCCAGTTTTTCTCGAGGGTGCCGCAGTTCTTTTTGGAGTTATTGACGTCGTCATTGAACCAGGAGGCTTTTTTACTACCTTTGTTGTTGTGATGGTTTTTCAGGGGTGCTAATTCGTCAGCGGAGTGGGTGATCCATTGTGCGAGATTGATGGATGCTTGATTAGGGTCCGATGATTTGGCGGGAGGGTTTTCGTTTAGAGATGTGGTGAGCTGGTCGGTGGTAATTTTGTTCCAGTTTCTGCGGGGGACTTGTTGTGGGTGGTGGTGGGTCAAGGTCTTTTTAAAGTTGAGGTGGACGCAGCTGTGGTCTGTCCAGTGGACAGTGGAGTCCTGTGGCGTGATTGAAGGAAACGTGCTTGCTGGAGGAGAAGATTGGGTCGAGCGTGTGTCCAGCGTGGTGGTGTTTACCAGTTGTTTGAGTCCGAGATTAGCGAGGTTGTCCAGAAGGGTGGTGGTGTTGCTGTCGTTGTTCTTCTCCAGGTGGAAGTTGAGGTCCCCTAGAAGAATGTAGTCTTCGGAGGGGATGGCGTGTGGACTGATAAAGTCGGTGATGTCTTCGCTGAATTGTGTGCGGGGTCCTGGTGGTCTGTATATGAGAGTGCCTCTAAGTGTGGTCTTGGGGTCGGTGTGTATCTGGAAGTGAAGGTGTTCGGCGACTGTGAGGGTGTCGTCTGAGCTGGTCGTGATGCGGATGGTGTTCTTGTGGACGATGGCGATGCCTCCTCCTGTTTGGTTGATGCGGTCCTTTCGGGTGATCTTTTACCCGTTCGGGATGGCTATGGCGATGTCGGGCGCTGATGAGGTTTTCATTCAGGTTTCTGTAAGAAAGGCGACGTCCGGTGATGTGGTGTCGAGTAGGTTCCATAGTTCAATGGCGTGTTTGTGAACCGAGCGCGTGTTGAGCAGTATGCACTTCAGGTGGTTGTTGTTTGGGCTCTGTTTGGTGGTAGTGGTTGCAGTGTGGGTCCTGATGCAGCAGAACTTGCAGGATTGGCAGGTGAAGGGTCCATGGGTACGTCCTGGTGCGGCTCGGTGGCAGTCGGGGAGTCGGCCAGTGTTGAGTGCAGTGAGGGATGCGGCGTCGTATGTTAGGCGGGAAGGGTGGCTTTTGCGGGGGCCAGGGGGTCTGGCGCTGGGCGCGGTCCAGGCGCGGACGGGCATAGACGGGCTCACATTTGGCGTGCCTTTGGCGCGCCTTCGGTGCGCATGGGGCACGTCCGCTGCGCGTGAACGCTGCGCGTAAGTGGCTCTGTCATAAGTAGAGAGTGGAGGGGGCGGAGCGAGGGAGGAGCAGCTGGGAGGCGGGAGCGGGGTGAAGAGTGGGGAGGGGATCTATAGAAGGTGCTGTAGGGAGCGGGGTGGGGCCGCGGGGGAGCAGCGGCTGGGAGTGGGGAGGAGAGAGGGCAGGAAAACAACAAAATGGCAGCAAACAACAACAACAATGTGATGCAGGGCGAGATCGGGCCACAGACACTGAATCAGGCAGCAAAATACGATTAGCAGCACAAATGTAGAGCAGAGGCTGGCACCCAAATTAATAATAGCAGCAAATGCACAGGCAGCAAATACGATGGCAGCAAATGCGATACCAGCACAAATGTAAAGCACAGGCTGGCACCCCAAATTAATAATGGCAGCAAATGCGCCCAGCAGCCAATACGCTATGCACACAGATTAATAATAGCAGCGAATGCACAGGCAGCAAATACGATACCGCAGGCGAGTATGGTATAGAGCACACTATGGCACAGAGATTGTGGAAGCGATGGCCAGGAGCGGGTGGAGCGACCGTGTCTGACGAAGTCAGGACGGTCAGAGCTCTGAGTGAGTCTGGGCATTATTAGAAGCAAAGCTCTGTGTGAGTCTGGGCATTATTAGAAGCAAAGCTCTGTGTGAGTCTGGGCATTATTAGAAGCAGAGCTCTGAGTGACTCTGGGCATTATTAGAAGCAGAGCTCTGTGTGAGTCTGGGCATTATTAGAAGCAGAGCTCTGAGTGAGTTTGGGCATTATTAGAAGCATAGCTTTGTGTGACTCTGGGCATTATTAGAAGCTGAGCTCTGTATGACTCTGGGCATTATTAGAAGCAGAGCTCTGAGTGAGTCTGGACATTATTAGAAGCAGAGCTCTGAGTGACTCTGGGCATTATTAGAAGCAGAGTTCTGTGTGACTCTGGACATTATTAGAAGCATAGCTTTGTGTGACTCTGGGCATTATTAGAAGCTGAGCTCTGTGTGACTCTGGGCATTATTAGAAGCTGAGCTCTGAGTGAGTCTGGGCATTATTAGAAGCTGAGCTCTGAGTGAGTCTGGGCATTATTAGAAGCTGAGCTCTGAGTGAGTCTGGGCATTATTAGAAGCAGAGCTCTGCGTGACTCCGGGCATTATTAGAAGCTAAGCTCTGCGTGACTCCGGGCATTATTAGAAGCTGAGCTCTGCGTGACTCCGGGCATTATTAGAAGCTGAGCTCTGCGTGACTCCGGGCATTATTAGAAGCTGAGCTCTGTGTGACTCTGGGCATTATTAGAAGCAGAGCTCTGTGTGAGTCTGGGCATTATTAGAAGCAGAGCTCTGTGTGACTCTGGGCATTATTAGAAGCTGAGCTCTGAGTGAATCTGGGCATTATTAGAAGCAGAGCTCTGCGTGACTCCGGGCATTATTAGAAGCTGAGCTCTGTGTGACTCTGGGCATTACTAGAAGCTGAGCTCTGTGTGACTATGGGCATTATTAGAAGCTGAGCTCTGTGTGACTATGGGCATTATTAGAAGCTGAGCTCTGAGTGAGTCTGGGCATTATTAGAAGCTGAGCTCTGAGTGAGTCTGGGCATTATTAGAAGCAGAGCTCTGCGTGACTCCGGGCATTATTAGAAGCAGAGCTCTGTGTGACTCCGGGCATTATTAGAAGCTAAGCTCTGCGTGACTCCGGGCATTATTAGAAGCTGAGCTCTGCGTGACTCCGGGCATTATTAGAAGCTGAGATCTGCGTGACTCCGGGCATTATTAGAAGCTGAGCTCTGTGTGACTCAGGGCATTAGTAGAAGCAGAGCTCTGTGTGAGTCTGGGCATTATTAGAAGCAGAGCTCTGTGTGACTCTGGGCATTATTAGAAGCTGAGCTCTGAGTGAATCTGGGCATTATTAGAAGCAGAGCTCTGCGTGACTCCGGGCATTATTAGAAGCTGAGCTCTGTGTGACTCTGGGCATTACTAGAAGCTGAGCTCTGTGTGACTATGGGCATTATTAGAAGCTGAGCTCTGAGTGAGTCTGGGCATTATTAGAAGCTGAGCTCTGAGTGAGTCTGGGCATTATTAGAAGCAGAGCTCTGCGTGACTCCGGGCATTATTAGAAGCAGAGCTCTGTGTGACTCTGGACATTATTAGAAGCTGAGCTCTGAGTGAGTCTGGGCATTATTAGAAGCAGAGCTCTGTGTGAGTCTGGGCATTATTAGAAGCAAAGCTCTGTGTGAGTCTGGGCATTATTAGAAGCAGAGCTCTGAGTGACTCTGGGCATTATTAGAAGCAGAGCTCTGTGTGAGTCTGGGCATTATTAGAAGCAGAGCTCTGAGTGACTCTGGGCATTACTAGAAGCTGAGCTCTGTGTGACTCTGGCATTATTAGAAGCTGAGCTCTGAGTGAGTCTGGGCATTATTAGAAGCTGAGCTCTGAGTGAGTCTGGGCATTATTAGAAGCAGAGCTCTGAGTGAGTCTGGGCATTATTAGAAGCAGAGCTCTGAGTGACTCTGGGCATTATTAGAAGCAGAGTTCTGTGTGACTCTGGACATTATTAGAAGCATAGCTTTGTGTGACTCTGGGCATTATTAGAAAAAGAGCTCTGTGTGACTCTGGGCATTATTAGAAGCGTAGTTCTGTGTGACTCTGGGCATTATTAGAAGCTGAGCTCTGAGTGAGTCTGGGCATTATTAGAAGCTGAGCTCTGAATGAGTCTGGGCATTATTAGAAGCAGAGCTCTGCGTGACTCCGGGCATTATTAGAAGCTAAGGTCTGCGTGACTCCGGGCATTATTAGAAGCTGAGCTCTGCGTGACTCCGGGCATTATTAGAAGCTGAGCTCTGCGTGACTTCGGGCATTATTAGAAGCTGAGCTCTGTGTGACTCTGGGCATTATTAGAAGCAGAGCTCTGTGTGAGTCTGGGCATTATTAGAAGCAGAGCTCTGTGTGACTCTGGGCATTATTAGAAGCTGAGCTCTGAGTGAATCTGGGCATTATTAGAAGCAGAGCTCTGCGTGACTCGGGGTATTATTAGAAGCTGAGCTCTGTGTGACTCTGGGCATTACTAGAAGCTGAGCTCTGTGTGACTATGGGCATTATTAGAAGCTGAGCTCTGAGTGAGTCTGGGCATTATTAGAAGCTGAGCTCTGAGTGAGTCTTGGCATTATTAGAAGCAGAGCTCTGCGTGACTCCGGGCATTATTAGAAGCAGAGCTCTGTGTGACTCTGGGCATTATTAGAAGCTGAGCTCTGAGTGAATCTGGGCATTATTAGAAGCAGAGCTCTGCGTGACTCCAGGCATTATTAGAAGCTGAGCTCTGTGTGACTCTGGGCATTACTAGAAGCTGAGCTCTGTGTGACTCTGGGCATTATTAGAAGCAGAGCTCTGTGTGAGTCTGGGCATTATTAGAAGCAGAGCTCTGTGTGAGTCTGGGCATTATTAGAAGCAGAGCTCTGTGTGACTCTGGGCATTATTAGAAGCAGAGCTCTGTGTGAGTCTGGGCATTATTAGAAGCAGAGCTCTGAGTGAGTCTGGGCATTATTAGAAGCAGAGCTCTGAGTGACTCTGGGCATTATTAGAAGCAGAGCTCTGAGTGACTCTGGGCATTATTAGAAGCAGAGCTCTTTGTGAGTCTGGGCATTATTAGAAGCAGAGCTCTGTGTGAGTCTGGGCATTATTAGAAGCAGAGCTCTGTGTGACTCTGGGCATTATTAGAAGCAGAGCTCTGTGTGAGTCTGGGCATTATTAGAAGCAGAGCTCTGAGTGACTCTGGGCATTACTAGAAGCTGAGCTCTGTGTGACTCGGGGCATTATTAGAAGCTAAGCTCTGAGTGACTCTGGGCATTATTAGAAGCTGAGCTCTGAGTGAGTCTGGGCATTATTAGAAGCAGAGCTCTGAGTGAGTCTGGGCATTATTAGAAGCAGAGCTCTGAGTGACTCTGGGCATTATTAGAATCAGAGTTCTGTGTGACTCTGGACATTATTAGAAGCATAGCTTTGTGTGACTCTGGGCATTATTAGAAGCAGAGCTCTGAGTGACTCTGGGCATTATTAGAAGCAGAGCTCTGTATGAGTCTGGGCATTATTAGAAGCAAAGCTCTGAGTGACTCTGGGCATTACTAGAAGCTGAGCTCTGTGTGACTCTGGGCATTATTAGAAGCTGAGCTCTGAGTGAGTCTGGGCATTATTAGAAGCTGAGCTCTGAGTGAGTCTGGGCATTATTAGAAGCAGAGCTCTGAGTGAGTCTGGGCATTATTAGAAGCAGAGTTCTGTGTGACTCTGGACATTATTAGAAGCATAGCTTTGTGTGACTCTGGGCATTATTAGAAGCTGAGCTCTGTGTGACTCTGGGCATTATTAGAAGCTGAGCTCTGAGTGAGTCTGGGCATTATTAGAAGCTGAGCTCTGAGTGAGTCTGGGCATTATTAGAAGCTGAGCTCTGAGTGAGTCTGGGCATTATTAGAAGCAGAGCTCTGCGTGACTCCGGGAATTATTAGAAGCTAAGCTCTGCGTGACTCCGGGCATTATTAGAAGCTGAGCTCTGCGTGACTCCGGGCATTATTAGAAGCTGAGCTCTGCGTGACTCCGGGCATTATTAGAAGCTGAGCTCTGTGTGACTCTTGGCATTATTAGAAGCAGAGCTCTGTGTGAGTCTGGGCATTATTAGAAGCAGAGCTCTGTGTGACTCTGGGCATTATTAGAAGCTGAGCTCTGAGTGAATCTGGGCATTATTAGAAGCAGAGCTCTGCGTGACTCCGGGCATTATTAGAAGCTGAGCTCTGTGTGACTCTGGGCATTACTAGAAGTTGAGCTCTGTGTGACTATGGGCATTATTAGAAGCTGAGCTCTGAGTGAGTCTGGGCATTATTAGAAGCTGAGCTCTGAGTGAGTCTGGGCATTATTAGAAGCAGAGCTCTGCGTGACTCCGGGCATTATTAGAAGCAGAGCTCTGTGTGAATCTGGGCATTATTAGAAGCAGAGCTCTGTGTGAGTCTGGGCATTATTAGAAGCAAAGCTCTGTGTGAGTCTGGGCATTATTAGAAGCAGAGCTCTGAGTGACTCTGGGCATTATTAGAAGCAGAGCTCTGTGTGAGTCTGGGCATTATTAGAAGCAGAGCTCTGAGTGACTCTGGGCATTACTAGAAGCTGAGCTCTGTGTGACTCTGGGCATTATTAGAAGCTGAGCTCTGAGTGAGTCTGGGCATTATTAGAAGCTGAGCTCTGAGTGAGTCTGGGCATTATTAGAAGCAGAGCTCTGAGTGAGTCTGGGCATTATTAGAAGCAGAGCTCTGAGTGACTCTGGGCATTATTAGAAGCAGAGTTCTGTGTGACTCTGGACATTATTAGAAGCATAGCTTTGTGTGACTCTGGGCATTATTAGAAGAAGAGCTCTGTGTGACTCTGGGCATTATTAGAAGCGTAGTTCTGTGTGACTCTGGGCATTATTAGAAGCTGAGCTCTGCGTGACTCCGGGCATTATTAGAAGCTGAGCTCTGCGTGACTCCGGGCATTATTAGAAGCTGAGCTCTGTGTGACTCTGGGCATTATTAGAAGCAGAGCTCTGTGTGACTCTGGGCATTATTAGAAGCTGAGCTCTGAGTTAATCTGGGCATTATTAGAAGCAGAGCTCTGCGTGACTCCGGGTATTATTAGAAGCTGAGCTCTGTGTGACTATGGGCATTATTAGAAGCTGAGCTCTGAGTGAGTCTGGGCATTATTAGAAGCAGAGCTTTGTGTGACTCTGGGCATTATTAGAAGCAGAGCTCTGAGTGAGTCTTGGCATTATTAGAAGCAGAGCTCTGCGTGACTCCGGGCATTATTAGAAGCAGAGCTCTGTGTGACTCTGGGCATTATTAGAAGCAGAGCTTTGTGTGACTCTGGGCATTATTAGAAGCAGAGCTCTGAGTGAGTCTTGGCATTATTAGAAGCAGAGCTCTGCGTGACTCCGGGCATTATTAGAAGCTGAGCTTTGTGTGACTCCGGGCATTATTAGAAGCAGAGCTCTGAGTGACTCTGGGCATCATTAGAAGCTGAGTTCTGTGTGACTCTGGGCATTATCTGAAGCGAAGATATGATTAAGTTGGGTATTATCAGTAACAAAGTTTTGAGTGGACTCGGCGTGTGTCTGAGCACTGTCACAAGCGGAGCTCTGAGCTATGGGTTAATCTGTGTTCCATCACAAGAATCAAAGCTATATGTGAGTCTGCCATTGATGAATGAGGCCGATACTACTGAAACTACTAAAACCAGAACTCAGAGTAAACCCAGGCCCTTCTTAAGTACAGACAAACTCACATGTGTTATCCTAAATGACCAGAGCTGGACTGGAACAAAAGAGAGAATTGTAAAGTCACACTTACGCCATTGCCACCTCCTCCACCCTAAGGTGAAAAAAAGAGATTAGAGTTAAGAAAAGGATCTGATGTGAGATTAAAAAACAATGTGGGTTCAAGCAGCGTTCCCCACCCACAGAGACACCACCAAAGAACAGCTTCTCCAACTGTGGGATTCCCTATGTCCTCTTTTCCCCACAGCAGACATGGCTGTGACAATGTACAACATGATCCCTCTGAGAAGAGTCCCCACCACATACTGCACATTATTTACAAACCTCTGGAGAAAGACAAAATGCACCCCAGGACCAACCACTACACTGTTTCCTATGGATTCCAACCCATTAATCAATATACAAACACACATGAAAGGAATTAAGGTGATTTTCTTTCTCGAATGGCAAATACACCAATCAAGTTTTAAAGGGTAATAGACAGAAAGAAGTGAGGGGCCTATTCGTAAGAAATTGCAATATTTATCGCTAAACGTGGTTAGGGACTTTTTTTATCGCTGCCTATCGCTGGATATTTTAGCGGAGAAAACATGCTATTAGCAACGTTTTTCTCCATGTGCTAAAATATCCAGCGACAGCAGCGAAATGCGAGAATATTCCTGTAAATCAAGCGATATTCTCGCATTAACCCCAATGGGGGCTTAATCTGATAATCCACCCCCCATTGACTATACAGGTAAGTCAACTTTTTAGCAGGCATTAGTTTATAGCGATAATCTCGCTTAGTGCGATTAGTTTTATTGCTTCACCTGCCTTGCTAACATGCGATAGCTGTGTTAGTGACTATTTTCAGTCGCTAACAGTTTGGGTACGCCCACTTTGCATTTCATTAGCGATATATATCGCTGACATGCAAAGCGGGCCCCTATCACCTAAAAGCTGTCGCTAACTACTGTTAGCGACAGCTTGCTAATAAGGCGATAAAAATATCGCCGCTTTAGCAGGAAAAAGTATAGCTAAAGCGGCGATATTGCCCTTGCTAATATGCCCCTACATTTTACTCTGCCACCCCAGTTCAGACATGGCTATATGCAAATCAGTCTGACCCTGTGCCTCATGGGAACAGCAAGAAGCAGCACCCTGGGGCGTAGGAAAGAATGCGCAGAAATAGAGATATCGCTCCTTGTTTCACCCTTTCCCCCTTCCCATGCCCCCCCGGGGGAGGAGTAGCATTTCAACGCATTCCCAGGTTCACCAGTCTTCGTAAATCTGCGAATGCACCAAAATCTATGGGTGGACGGTGGGAGCACCCCCGCTCCACCCATGGAGCGCCTTCCCAGGGTAGAGTAACGCAACGCAGTGATTTGCGCTGCGTTGACTTATTCCAGAGTTTTTAAGCCAGGCAGAGCCGTGCAAGGTGGCCTTGCGTGGCTCGATGAATCCTAGTTTAGTGTTGCCTTGCCCTTGCACCCCCTCGTGTGGCGGAAGGGCGACACGAAGCATTGATAAATATGCCCCCTACTCTGAAGCTGAGCGATCTGCCCCTGGAGTTGAGGCTCTGGTATTCATTTCAAAGAATGAAACACAAAACAAGAGCAGTCAATTGATAAAGCACCGATGAAAGAGGTGATGGTTGTACTTACGAGGAGTCCGCCCTAAAAGAAGAGAAAGCAGATGATCATAAACATTAGAAACAGTAAATAATGCACCAGACCAACTTCTTGAAACGCATTTTCACCCTGAATGGTTTCCCACAGCTGCAGGTGAAGATATGTTAATGTGCTTTTACTGTCTGTCTGTCTATCTATCTATCTATCTATCTATCTATCTATCTATCTATCTATCTATCTATCTATCTATCTATCTATTTATCTATCTATCTATCTATCTATCTATCTATTGACCTCACTCTATCTATCTATCTATCTATCTATCTATCTATCTATCTATCTATCTATCTATCTATCTATCTATCTATCTATCTATCTATCTATCTATCTATCGATCTGTCTGTCTGTCTGTCTGTCTGTCTGTCTGTCTGTCTGTCTGTCTGTCCGTCTGTCTGTCTGTCTGTCTGTCCACCAGACAGTCTGTCTATCTATCTATCCACCAGACAGTCTGTCTATCTATCCATCTATCTATCTATCTATCTATCTATCTATCTATCTATCTATCTATCTATCTATCTATCTATCTATCTATCTATCTATTTATCTATCTATCTATCTATCTATCTATCTATTGACCTCACTCTATCTATCTATCTATCTATCTATCTATCTATCTATCTATCTATCTATCTATCTATCTATCTATCTATCTATCTATCTATCTTTCTATCTATCCACCAGACAGTCTGTCTATCTATCCATCCATCCATCCATCCATCCATCCATCTATTTATCTACGTGTCTGTCTGTCTATCTATCTTTGGCATTCACAAACTCAACAGGCAAACTATGCCTCGCCACACCCATCTCCCACCCCTTGCATGGACATTACTACTATGGATTTCCATGAGATCATGTTCCAGAAACTCACAGTTGGAAATCCATTTCTAACTATTGGGAATTCTACGATGCGCTCCTGACAGGCGTGAATGAGGTGTTTTTGTCTGTAATCTTATTCTTATGGCCAAAAACACCTTTGGGAGTTCTTTTTTTAAAGAAAGTTTTCATTAAGAATGGCTCCACAGGTGACAAGAACTGAGTATTAAAGGGATTCTGCTGGAAATTAAGGGGCATATTTACAAGCCCCTATCGCCAACACAATGTCCCTTTTCTTGATGTTGTGGTGGGGATAGGTGCTCCGCTTTATTGACGAAGTGACGTTTAGCCATTTAACTTGACTTAACGACACCTTGTGAATAAGGCGCCCTTTCAAGCTATACTTAGCGTGAAAGCAGCGGGCAAAGGGTGTTGTGGTGGACATTCCACCGCAACACCCGTTGATTTGGAATCTGCCCCATATTTACAAGGGTTGCGTAAATATGGGGCAGTTACAGCATGAGGACCAGATAACACCTGGGCTCACCCTGTTGCAACAAGGAGAAATGTTTAATTTCTGTTCTTTTTGCAGTTTCCATGTGTGCTGCGTTGTGCAGAACACCTAGAAACAGCAAAACGCCATTGATTGTTTATGTGCAGGAAGGTGTCCTTCCTGCACATAAACAATCATTAACCCCTTCGCTGCGGCGGCAATTCCGCCGCAGCGCTAGGGGGGGTCAGAGCGGCGCTCGCATGCTCATGACAGAGGCGCTCCGTCATGAGCCTCGGTTGAGCTGTGCTCATGACGGAGCGGTTCCGTCATGGCCCCGCCCGCTCAATGGAACGTCCAGCGCAGGCGCAGAATTCGCGACCCACAGGCGCGTAGAACGGGCCATGACGGAACCGCTCCGTCATGAGCTCAGCTCAACCGATGCTCAAGACGGAGCGGCTCCGTCATGAGCATGGAAGGAGTTAAATAATTACATTTTGCAACTTCTATGTATGCTGCCTTAAGGGACACACATAAAAGTTTCAAAATGCCTTTTCAGATTGTTCATGTGCAGGAAGGGAGACCTTTCTATCCATAAAAAATCATTCCCCCTCAATGCAGGCACCATGCGCAAGGGTGCCTGTGTTGGCGCTAGGCTCCTAAATTAGTACCAGCACAGGGGGAAATACAAGCCTGAACTGTATACTTGTAAGAATGGTGCAGCTCTGCATTTAAGAGGTGGTGGAGGGCGGCGTTAAGCCAAGGATGCTAACACCGTGCTCCTCAACTTCCTTGTAAATATGCCCCTACGAGTGCTCTGAAAGCTACTTGCGCTGAGAATATCGAACGCCCTTCATCCTGAATCAGATCTAACCCTTCGACCTTCTCATTCAAAAAAACAAGTCAATTGGTTGCTCCTGAATAGCTACTGGCAACAACAGGCCTGAAGCCACCCACACTAATTTCTGTTTCTTGTTTAAAGCTCTGGTCACTTATTCAACTATGCAGTTTTTGTTACTTTATATCTACTACACGGTTGACTGCTCTTTTTTTGTATTTTGCATGTTTAACTTCTTATATTTATAGGGCCTTATTTATGAGCCCTTGATGTCTCCGTTGCATCACATTTTGTGATACTGAGATAACGTAAAAAATGTGCTCCACTGCCCCATATTTACAGAGTGATGCATCTAGGCAGATGTGTCTCTTTGTAAACCCCTGCACTACATTATACCTGTGTCAGGTATAATGGATGCCTGGTGTGCGTTCCCCTCTCAAAAAGACTTGTAGTATTGACATCTATGAGATTTCACTGTGCCAGGTCTAGGAGGCCACTGTGTCAAATCCTTATTAATGAGCCTCTCGCAATTTGCGAACCCAATGGGAATGACAGACCCTACCAGGGATGGTAGCCTGCTGGGCTCAGCAGACCACCATGTCTGGGACGGCTTTGAAATAAAGCAGTTTTTTTAAAAAATACAGTCCGTTTCCTTAAAGGAAAATGGGCAGACTGGATGAGAACGTTGGGGCAGATTTACAATTACTGGTGCATCCCTGCATATCAGCAGGGATGCGCCAGTAATTGTGCGCCGCAGCTCCGCCACCCATGATGCGCCGCATTTATAATGCGGCGCACCATGGGGTAAAAATGGCACAGATGTGTGACGCATTTGTGTCGTAATGGTGACGCATTTCTGGAGTTGCGACGCAAGTGCAACGCAGCTCCAGCAAAGCTCAGGGGTGCCCTATTCTTCCAATGCTGCGTCAATCCTTACTCCTGCTTCAAGCAGGCGCAGGGTTTTGACGCAGCATTGGCCTAAACGTGACTGAGTGAAATCTTGTAGATTTCACTCAGCCACTTTTGGGAGGTGTTCCTGCGCCGGAACGCCCCCCCCCCCCCCCTGCACAGGAACGCCTATATGTGGCGCAGGGCTTTACAACGTGACGCATCTGGGAGATGCGTCACGTTGTAAATACCCCGCACCATGGCGCAGGATTTGCGCCACCGCTGCATCACAAAAGTGACACAACGGCGGCGTAAATGAGGCGCAAGGGGCTTGTAAATCTGCCCCTAACTGTCTAAACATTAACTCCAACAAGACAGAAGTACTGGTCTTCAGCAACATGACCGGCCCTTGGGACTCCACCTGGTGGCTGACAGGGCTTGGATCAACACCCTCAGACCACACAAGAAATCTAGGGATCATCCTAGACAACAAGCTCGACATGACGGCTCAAGTCAATTCAGTGTGCACTTCCTGCTTCCACATCCTACGCATGCAGCGCAAGATCTTCAAATGGTTGCCTCAGAACACCAGACCGATCATCACACAAGCACTCATCACCAGCAGACTGGACTATGGCCACATTCTCTATGCCGGGATCTCCAAGCAACTCCTACACAGACTCCAGATCATCCAGAACACCGCCACAAGACTCATATTCAACATCACATGCCGCACCGTCATCACACTGCACATCAGGAAGCTTCACTGCCTCCCCATTTACAAGCACAACCAATTCCAACTTCCAATTCCAACTTCCAATTCAAACTTCCAATTCAAACTTCTCACGCACCCATACAAAGCCTTAAATAACATAAGACCAGAATACCTGTACAGCGGCATACATGTTCACCAACCCAACTCTGCCTCACTCTCACTCGCACACATTCCCTGCATCCACAAAAGCAAATCTCAAGGTTGCTCATTCTCCTACATTAGGCCCAAGAATTGGAACAACCTGCGTCAACACGTCAGAGTCTCCTCTTTACTTCTTGAGTTCCTCAAAAAGCTGAAGTCTCGTTCTTCGTAAAAGCACATTGGGACCACACAACTACACACCCGGGTGATTAGTATGCTATACAATTCAAGATAATATTACATACTGTTAGACCTGTCTGCATCTGGGGATACTCTAACCAACATTATTTATTTTTGTCCCCCTTAGCCTCCCAGTGTTTCTATTTTTTATTTTTATATAACCACCAGGATTTTTCAGTGCTGTCAGGGGGCTAGGTGTTCCTTGACTATGACGCCATTTTTCCCTCATACCCTGTGAGGCCTAGTTTAGCTCCTGGAAAATCTAGGGACACTCAGGAACCTAAAATGGTGTCCACCAACTGCCATAACAGACATTCCAGGGGAACAGGCCCATAGGCTAATATGAGGAAGGTTCCAGAAACCTCTAGTGGCTTCCAGAGGTCTCAGGCCACTCTATAAAAGGCCAGTGACCAGCAGCCATTTTGTGCAGTCTCAGGAGTGACCGGTGAGGAGAGAGGCGACCTGTGGAGGAGGATTGCGCACCAGTGGTGACCAGATCGACCTGTGGGTCGGCTGTCGCGTTATTGGGAAGTGCCCCCTTTCAGGCTGACCAAACCCCACTGTCACGTCATCCATTAACCGTGACCAGAGACATTGTGACCAGATTGTAAATTACAGGGTCGTGTTGTGAGACCCTTGCCAACGGCTATATAGCGACCCTCGTGTGTCCTGCACACCTGCCCTGAGAAGTATAGGCAGATCAGGTGGACATCGGACCAGAGCTCTGCTGACTGGCTGAGGAGTAAGGACAGTCCCTGTCACAACATACGCGACCGCCTCGCACATTGTGGTAACAGGCAGTGAAATCGATTGAGGCTCCTACCTGCTTGAGGCGCCGACACCAAGCCTGACCCAGGCGTGAGGGAAGTGCCCAGCTGATCTGCGTATTGACAGAAGAAGGCGACGCTGGAGGAGGGGCGGAGTCCGGAGCCGAATGGAAGCCGGCGGCATCACAGGAGGCGCGCCTGAAGCCCACCCAGCTGGACGGAAGAGGCGGAGCCCGAGAGTGAGAGCGCCGTCAGCCTCGTCAACGGAGCAGCGAGAGCGCCGTCGGACTCGCCGGTGAGACAGCGACGAACCGAGCCTCTCCACGCTCTACTGTCCCCGCCTGACGATAACTCCTGCAGAGTCCTCACCCACGGCGCCGGAGACTGGTGACAGACCGAGCGACTCCAGCCTGGTGTCTCGCCGTGACTGAAGTAAGCAGGGGAGAACGAGGGAAAGCGGGAGGCGGCAGCGCCGGTTGGCCAAGAACACTAAAGCGGCAGTATTAAGAGAACTAGTTGATTATCTGAGGAACTGCCAGTAACTAAAACACGAGGAACTTGGCTATTAATCCTCCCAGTACATTTGAACTGCTATCACCAAGCTAAATAAAGGGGGGAAAGCAGTGTAAAGGGAAAACGAAGCATTAAGTTCATGTGCCTAGCATTGAAGTGTGGTAGGTTGAGCCCAAGGGTGTCAGGAGCGGACAGGGCTCACTTTTAAAACCCTTCCAGACAGTTATTCACTTGGAGGCAGTTCTTCCACAAGTAAGGTGTAGCCAGAGAATAGACAAAAGGGAAGCCTTATTAATTTTACCGTGTCTTCTTTTAACCATCTAGCTGGTTGCATATTTTGCGAGGAACGCTGCTGGGGGTAGAAGCCTGTTGAGCTGATCTGGAAGCTGAGAGCAGAGGGGTAATGTACATGCCTGGGTTATGTAAAGTAACACATTGAACCTGTAGAGTGAATTTTCCCTTCTGTAAAGCTAATTGAAGAAGTATACTGTGTAATTAAGAGAAAGTTACCTCAAATGAAATGTACCTGTGATTAAGCCTTGCTGAACTGAGAAAAGTAGTGAAGATTGTGAAACTTGTATGACAACTATGCTGAACTAAATGTGTACTGCTTGTATCTAAGAAAAGAACAAAGAGAACTTTTATAAAAGGTACTAGTATTTTTCTAAACTGGTGTAGTGTCTTGTATTTTTAGTGGTCAGTCATTGAGTTACTGTGAGTGGGTCCTGTAAGCACTTAACCAAGCCTTGGAGTTTAGCTGTTTCCTCTACTGTGCCAGGCTACCCTATGTAGTCTAGGATACCCTAGGTCTAACATAATTGGTGTTTCAGCGGTGGGATTGCGGATTTGTGCTTACACTCACTTAGTAGTAACGCAGTGCTTACCACGGGACTACACCTGGAGTTTTCTCCCTGCGGCCCTCCTAATCTGAATTTTGTTTTTTCTAAATTTACTCCTGGTGGTGGGTGGAGGTGACCCTCAGAGTTTCCTATCCTTGTAACTTACTTCGGGGTGGTTGTCCACACTCTTCACTGACAAGATGGAATTCGAAATGTCAGAGCTGGAGACCTATACTGTGGCACAGCTCAAGGATTTCTGTCAGGAAAGGGGAGTGTTCGTTAGGCGAGGGGCCAAAAGAGAAGAGCTCCGTACTAGTCTGCGAGCCTGGGTGGAAGCGCACACGAAGGGAACGGTAGAGGAGGAGGAATCGGACAGAGGTACTGTCATTGATAGGACTGCGGAATGTCCCCCGGGGGTGGGTGAGATGTCAATCAGCCCCAAGGCAACCTCAAGGGAGGGCAGCAGTGTGTCATCGAGAGGGTTGTCAGAAACCGAGTTAGCTGACAGGAGAGAGGAAAAACTGTTAAGGTGAGAAATAGCAAAAATGGAGTTGGAAGAAAGGAGGGAGGGGAGGAGGTTGGAACACGAGTTCAAGCTACGAGAGCTCGAATTCCAGGTCCCTAACATCACTCCAAATGGTGGCAGCGAAACCAAGGTGAACACCAGAGAACCCAGACCCTATTTACCCAAAGATGTCATGGCTAGCTACGTACCAAGTGATGATATTGCAAAATGGCTAGCCGCCTATGAGGTCTCATTGAGGGCCCATGGGATCTTGGAAGCCCACTGGGGGGGTGGGTTATACAAATACATGCCACCTGCTGGCAGGGATACCTTATTGGCCCTGGAGCAGAGTGAGCAAACCTACTACCCTGCCATGAAGGTGGCGCTGATAAGGAAGTTTGGGCTAACCCCTGAGAAGTATAGGCAGAAGTTCCGGGGAAGCCACAAACTGGGCACGCAGAACTGGGTGGACTTTTTGGACTATGCCCGAAAGGCCTTAGAGGGTTGGGTGAAAGGCAGCGAGGTAGGGGACTATGAAGGTTTATATGACCTCGTACTCAAGGAACACCTACTCGAGAAATGTCTTCCCGAGCTACGACAGCATCTGGTGGACAGCAAGCTGACCAGCCCCAGGAAGCTTGCTGAGGAGGCGGACATCTGGGTTAGTACCCGGGTGTCATCTAGGGGGACTGGAGGGGATTCCCAGAAGTCTGGACAGGGCGCCCCCCAGAAGAAAGAGGGCGGGGATAATAGGAGGGAGTTCTCAAAAGGTCCACAAAATACTTCACAAGGAAGGGGCAGAGGATTCATCCCTAAGAGTAACCCCCCTCGCAACCCTAATCCTGGCCCAAGCCAGCAGCCAAGGGTTGTTCATTGTTTTGAGTGTGGTGGTGTTGGACACTAGAAAGGAGATGTGAGATGCCCAAAAAGACCACCCCCTCCCACTGGAGGAAAAACCCCGGGAATAACTAGTGTAGTGCTCGGGGAGGAGATGCCTTTGGGTAACGGAGGGGAGTGGGCGGGTGTCACTTTAGTGTCCCTGGGTGATAAGGAGATGGTGCCAAAGACCCAACTGCCCTCTAATACTACCAAGTATGAGCAGTGGGTCACCATCAACGGCCATAGAGGGGAGGCTCTGAGAGACACAGGAGCCAGTATGACTATGGTAAGGAGTCAACTGGTGTCTCCAGAGCAGGTCATCCCAGATGTACTCCATCCCGCCGTGATGGCTGACGGCAGATTGGGCCACTACCCTGTGGCCGAGGTTCCCTTTGAGTGGGGAGGGGTTGCAGGTCCACTTCGAGTTGCCGTAAGCCCTGCCGTGCCTGTTGACTGCCTGTTAGGAAATGATATGGAGCACAATGCTTGGAGGAGGGTGGAGTACCAGACTCACTCTGAGATGCTGGGACCCCCTGACTGGACCTGTGTCAGCACAAGGTCCGTGACTGCCCGAAGGGGGAGTTCACTTACGCTGGAGCCTGGAACAATGGCCCAGCCGGCTGCCAGAGAAGAAAAGGACAGGAGGCCGGAGGACCCTGCCTCGGCATCTCCACCTCGTGAGACAGACAGGCCACCTGCGGAGGTGGATCTGGAGTCCACAGGGGAGAATGTTGCTTCCCTGAAGAACCTACCCATCCCTACTGAATGGCATGTGGAGGGAGGTCCTTCCCGGGAAGAGTTCTGCAAAGCTCAGAAAGAGTGTCCTACTCTTGAGGGGCTGCGGCAACAGGCCAAAGCCCAGGCAGCGGGAAACATTGTAGGGAGCTACCAGATTTACTGGGAGGATGGACTCCTCTACAGTGAGCCCAAGGCACCTGGACATGGGACATCCAGGGCCTTGGTGGTCCCTCAATGCTTTAGAGCCTTTCTTTTGGAACTGGCTCATGAGATACCATTGGCAGGACACCTAGGACAGGACAAGACCTTTGCCCGGCTTGTCCCCCACTTTTACTGGCCTCGAATGAAAGTGGCGTTGGACACATATTGTCGGACGTGTGTGTCTTGCCAAGCCAGTGGGAAAACAGGGGTGAAGCTAAAGGCTCCCCTGGAACCACTACCTGTCGTTAGCACCCCCTTTGAGAGGGTGGGCATCGACATTGTAGGGCCATTGGATCCACCAACTTCAGCTGGTCACCGGTTCATCCTGGTTTTAGTGGATCATGCCACACGGTACCCAGAGGCAATTCCTCTGAGGACCATCACTGCACCCGCAGTGGCAAGGGCCCTGATGGGGATCTTCACCCGAGTGGGTTTCCCCAAGGAGGTTGTGTCCGACAGGGGGACTAACTTCCTTTCAGCATACATGCGGGCTATATGGAAGGAGTGCGGTGTTACCTATCGGTTTACCACTCCTTACCACCCACAAACCAATGGTCTTGTGGAAAGGTTTAATAAAACCTTGAAAGGCATGATAAGAAGTCTGCCTGAGAGCCTGCGGAGGAAATGGGACGTCCTCCTACCCTGTCTCTTGTTTTCCTACAGGGAAGTGCCACAGAAGGGAGTGGGCTTCAGCCCCTTCGAACTTTTGTACGGGCACCCTGTACGGGGACCTCTCAGCCTGGTGAAAGACGGATGGGAAAAGACTCCCAGGAAGCTTCCCCAGGACGTGGTGAGCTACATGCTGGCCTTCCGGAACCAAATGGCTAAGTTGTGGAAGCAAGCTTCTGACAACTTGGAGGCCAGCCAAGCAGTGATGAAGGAGTGGTATGACCACAACGCTCATCCAGTGGAACTGGAGCCTGGACAAAATGTGTGGGTGATGGAGCCTGGAGAGCTTAATGCCCTCCAGGACCGTTGGACAGGCCCCTTTGAGGTATTGGAGAAAAAGGGTAAATCCACCTACTTGGTGGATCTTAAGACCCCGAGACAGCCCCTCAGGGTGCTGCATGCCAATCGCCTCAAGCCACACCATGAGAGGCCCGAGGTTGTCTTAATGATGGTGACCGATGGAGCAGAGGAAGAGGAAAGCGAACCTCTCCCTGATCTACTCTCGTCCCAAGAAAAGGATGGGTCGGTGGAGGGAGTGATTCTCTCACCATCCCTGACTCCTGAACAGCAGAGAGATTGCCACCAGATCCTGGGGCAATTTTCTTCTCTGTTCTCCCTTGTCCCGGGTAGGACCCACCTGTGTACCCATGACGTGGACACAGGAGACAGCCCCCCTGTGAAATCTAAGATCTACAGGCTGTCGGACAAGGTGAAGGCCAGCATCAAAAGCGAAGTCGCTAAGATGCTGGAGCTAGGAGTGATTGAACCTTCTGGTAGCCCTTGGGCTAGTCCAGTGGTTTTGGTACCAAAAGCTGCCCCGCCGGGCACCACACCAGAATTGAGATTCTGTGTGGACTACCGAGGACTAAATTCAGTAACTAAGACAGATGCTCATCCCATCCCTAGGGCGGATGAGCTTATCGACCGGCTGGGAGCTGCCCAATACTTAAGTACCTTTGACCTAACTTCAGGGTACTGGCAGATCTCCCTTACTGAGGGGGCGAAGGAAAGGTCAGCCTTCTCTACACCTCAGGGACACTACCAGTTCTGTGTGATGCCCTTTGGGCTCAAGAACGCCCCTGCCACTTTTCAGCGGCTGGTGAACAAGGTCCTTTCTGGAATGGAAACTTTTTCTGCTGCTTACCTGGATGACATCGCTGTCTTCAGTAGCAGCTGGGAGGACCATTTGCAACACTTGCAAGCTGTTCTTCACGCCCTGCAACAGGCCGGCTTGACAATCAAGGCCAGCAAGTGTCAGATCGGGCAGGGGTCGGTGGTGTACCTAGGCCACTTGGTGGGCAGAGGGTCGGTGCAGCCCCTCCAGGCAAAGATTGAGGCTATCATAGCCTGGGAGCCCCCCAAGACTCAAACTGAGGTCCGAGCCTTCCTGGGCCTCACTGGATACTACCGTCGCTTTGTGAAGGGGTATGGCACCATTGTGGCACCCCTCACTGAACTTACTTCCAAGAAACAACCCCGACGGGTAGTCTGGACGGAGGCTTGTCAGCGAGCCTTCATGACCTTGAAGCAAGCATTGTGTTCCGCTCCAATACTCAAGGCCCCTGATTTTGCTAGAGAATTCATTGTCCAAACAGATGCGTCAGAACATGGCATTGGGGCAGTGTTATCGCAGCTAAATGATGAGGGCTTGGATCAACCCGTGGTTTTCCTGTCTAGGAGACTACTCCCCAGGGAACGGAGGTGGAGTACCATTGAGCGAGAAGCCTTTGCGGTGGTTTGGGCTCTGAAGAAGCTGCGGCCATACTTGTTTGGCTCGCACTTCCTGGTTCAGACTGACCACCGCCCCCTTCGTTGGCTAATGCAAATGAAGGGGGAGAATCCCAAATTGTTAAGGTGGTCCATCTCCCTACAGGGAATGGACTTTAGGGTGGAACATCGGCCTGGATCGGACCATGCCAATGCAGACGTCTATCCAGGTATTTCCGCCTTAGTGATGAGAACTCCCAAGGGATTGGGTAGCTCTCCCCACTTTCAGCTGGGGGGGACGCGTGTTAGACCTGTCTGCATCTGGGGATACTCTAACCAACATTATTTATTTTTGTCCCCCTTAGCCTCCCAGTGTTTCTATTTTTTATTTTTATATAACCACCAGGATTTTTCAGTGCTGTCAGGGGGCTAGGTGTTCCTTGACTATGACGCCATTTTTCCCTCATACCCTGTGAGGCCTAGTTTAGCTCCTGGAAAATCTAGGGACACTCAGGAACCTAAAATGGTGTCCACCAACTGCCATAACGGACATTCCAGGGGAACAGGCCCATATGCTAATATGAGGAAGGTTCCAGAAACCTCTAGTGGCTTCCAGAGGTCTCAGGCCACTCTATAAAAGGCCAGTGACCAGCAGCCATTTTGTGCAGTCTCAGGAGTGACCGGTGAGGAGAGAGGCGACCTGTGGAGGAGGATTGCGCACCAGTGGTGACCAGATCGACCTGTGGGCCGGCTGTCGCGTTATTGGGAAGTGCCCCCTTTCAGGCTGACCAAACCCCACTGTCACGTCATCCATTAACCGTGACCAGAGACATTGTGACCAGATTGTAAATTACAGGGTCGTGTTGTGAGACCCTTGCCAACGGCTATATAGCGACCCTCGTGTGTCCTGCACACCTGCCCTGAGATGTATAGGCAGATCAGGTGGACATCGGACCAGAGCTCTGCTGACTGGCTGAGGAGTAAGGACAGTCCCTGTCACAACATACGCGACCGCCTCGCACATTGTGGTAACAGGCAGTGAAATCGATTGAGGCTCCTACCTGCTTGAGGCGCCGACACCAAGCCTGACCCAGGCGCGAGGGAAGTGCCCAGCTGATCTGCGTATTGACAGAAGAAGGCGGCGCTGGAGGAGGGGCGGAGTCCAGAGCCGAAAGGAAGCCGGCGGCATCACAGGAGGCGCGCCTGAAGCCCACCCAGCTGGACGGAAGAGGCGGAGCCCGAGAGTGAGAGCGCCGTCAGCCTCGTCAACGGAGCAGCGAGAGCGCCGTCGGACTCGCCGGTGAGACAGCGACGAACCGAGCCTCTCCACGCTCTACTGTCCCCGCCTGACGATAACTCCTGCAGAGTCCTCACCCACGGCGCCGGAGACTGGTGACAGACCGAGCGACTCCAGCCGGGTGTCTCGCCGTGACTGAAGTAAGCAGGGGAGAACGAGGGAAAGCGGGAGGCGGCAGCGCCGGTTGGCCAAGAACACTAAAGCGGCAGTATTAAGAGAACTAGTTGATTATCTGAGGAACCGCCAGTAACTAAAACACGAGGAACTTGGCTATTAATCCTCCCAGTACATTTGAACTGCTATCACCAAGCTAAATAAAGGGGGGAAAGCAGTGTAAAGGGAAAACGAAGCATTAAGTTCATGTGCCTAGCATTGAAGTGTGGTAGGTTGAGCCCAAGGGTGTCAGGAGCGGACAGGGCTCACTTTTAAAACCCTTCCAGACAGTTATTCACTTGGAGGCAGTTCTTCCACAAGTAAGGTGTAGCCAGAGAATAGACAAAAGGGAAGCCTTATTAATTTTACCGTGTCTTCTTTTAACCATCTAGCTGGTTGCATATTTTGCGAGGAACGCTGCTGGGGGTAGAAGCCTGTTGAGCTGATCTGGAAGCTGAGAGCAGAGGGGTAATGTACATGCCTGGGTTATGTAAAGTAACACATTGAACCTGTAGAGTGAATTTTCCCTTCTGTAAAGCTAATTGAAGAAGTATACTGTGTAATTAAGAGAAAGTTACCTCAAATGAAATGTACCTGTGATTAAGCCTTGCTGAACTGAGAAAAGTAGTGAAGATTGTGAAACTTGTATGACAACTATGCTGAACTAAATGTGTACTGCTTGTATCTAAGAAAAGAACAAAGAGAACTTTTATAAAAGGTACTAGTATTTTTCTAAACTGGTGTAGTGTCTTGTATTTTTAGTGGTCAGTCATTGAGTTACTGTGAGTGGGTCCTGTAAGCACTTAACCAAGCCTTGGAGTTTAGCTGTTTCCTCTACTGTGCCAGGCTACCCTATGTAGTCTAGGATACCCTAGGTCTAACACATACCATAAAAATTCCTGTATGCTTACAGCACTCTCTCTATGAGGTGCCGGCCCAAATGTTTAAGTCCCTGAACACAATGTTGATAGAATTATTATGGGGTCCAAAAGAAAGAAAGTAAGTCTCGAGACACTGCAAAGAAGATGGCAGAGCGGCGGACTGGAGGTCCCACACTTGGAATTATATTATATGGCATCACAGCTCCAGCATGCAATTCATTGGCTGGACGAGAATGACAACTGGGAGAGGAGGTTGCTGGCGGGCACCTATGGGGGACATTCGCTGGCAGCTTTACTAATCATGGGGGGCGAGTACCCCTCGGAAAGTACCATACATAATTTGGCATGTGGCACGGGTCTGGGAATGTGTTGTTAAAAAAGTGGTGAGACATGCCCGTACGCCCCAGATATGCCCCTTTGGGTGGTACAACCATTCGCAAAAATAGAGGCCTCCATGACGGTCCAGAGATGGAAGGAGGGCGGATGTTTGACGATGGGGGACTTGTTCCAAAACAAACAATTTATTACTAGGGAGGAAGCGGAATCACTGTTCAAGTTGGGGACAGGTCAATTTCTTCAGTATGGGAAGATTAACCAAGTAGCACGGGGGATATGGACTTCCACCCCTGATGAACCTGCGGTAGCCAGGGTTTTGCAGGTTATGGTGTTTTGGCTCGGGGGAGGTGCTTTATTACACACCTGTACAGAGCATTGCCGGAGGACTTGACCAGTGCACCCCTACCAGTCCAGAGTAGGTGGGAGGAGATACTGGGTGAGCCCTTGTCCCAGAAAGACTGGCTTAGGATTCATGAAGGGTTCAAAGCTGTCAATTCGAATGTCAGGTTTAAATTGGTCCAATATAACTATGTACACCAGACATGCCTCACCCTCAAAACACTTAGTAGAATCTTCCCGACCAGAATTGATAGCTGCCCTGGATGTGGGGCTGCTGCCGCTGACTTTATTCAGTTGGTGTGGACATGCCGGATGCTTTCTCCATACTAGACCTCGGTTCTGGCAAAAATACAGGAGGCGACGGGATGGTCCGTGTCCAAAGGTATACAGGAGGTGCTGCTGGGTCTTTTGCCCGCTCTGAAGCAAAAGAAACTAAGCAGGAGGTTTGTGATGCTGGGGTTGGTATTGGCCAAACGAAGGATCGCTATATCGTGTATGGGCACTGCTCCTCCAAAGATTGAACAGTGGTTGCAAGATTTGGGTGAGTGGGTGGCGGCAGAAGCAGTCAGAATGAAGAGAGTGCGACGGGAGGAGAAATTGGAGGATGATCTGCGGGCATGGACGACCATGCTGGTGGATATAAAAGACCTGCAAGCCCCGACATTAGCATCCTCTATAGGCAATCCCCCACATGACGGACATTGACGCATTATACCTCACTAGACGCTGCGGTAGCTATGTAGTGAGTGTCAAGACCTAAAGGCCTTTGGACGATGTAAGAGGGGGAGTGACGCTGACAATTTGCTGACAACTTGAGGTTGGGTGGGGGTGGGTTCTGGGTAGTTGGGTTCTTGTATGATTATCCTAGCTGGAACAAAAAAGGTGGCGTAGTGGAAATGAAACATGTCTACTGTACTGTTGTGAGAAAATTGTAACAATTGTATACAGATATAAGATGTGTCTATATTGCTGGATGTAAGTTCCTTAAATGCCAATAAAAAAAAAAATAATAAAAAAAAATATTACATACCATAACATCATATAACATAATGTAACAACATAACATAACATGAGTGTGGTGGGGGCTCAAACCACATGGGTGAGAGAGCAATACGAACTGTGCGGGTGGAATGAGAAGCACAGGAGGGTGACAACAAAGAGACATGAAGTGTCATGGAGTGTGTTACATTTTGTGTACTTTACTACGCATCTTCCCTGGTGCTCTGCTCCTTGCTGCTCAGCCAGTGTGAATGTCTGCGTGGAATGTTGGAGTGGTGGTGATGTAATGGAGTGCTCGGGCGCCTGTGAGGTGGAGAGTGCCTGGCGAAGTATGGGCTGAGCAGCAGGGAGGCTGCTCCGGGTGGGGCTATTCTAAGGAGTAAGAGAAGAACATTCTATGAATATACTTCACCTCGGCTACATTACAACATTTGGTGACAATGTGGAGCAAGAGCCATGTCTGTAAACTGGTGTAACTACTGAAGATAGCTAAAAGAAACTGAAGATTTTACTACTGATGAAACTAAAAGCGCTAAGACATACGATTTCAGACAGAAACAGAAGTGCAACTATGTGGCAGATTTACAAGGACTGGTGCATCCCTGCATATCAGAAGGGATGCGCCAGTAAAGATACGAGACGCAGGAATACCCTTGCGCCACCACAGACGCTTCGCATTTACAATGCAGCGCACGGTCTGCTTCAAGTGGGCGTCAGGTTTTGACGCCGCATGGAGGTAAAAGTGACTCAGTAAAATCTTATAGATTTCACTGCGTTACTTCTATGAGGCTTCCTTGCGACGGAATGCCCCCCCTGCATACATTATACCTGACGCATATATAATGTAGCGCAGGGCTTTACAACGTGACGCATCTCACTAGATGCGTCACGTTGTAAATCTGTTGCATGGTGGCGCATTGTTTACGATGCCGCTCCGTCACAGAAGTGATGCAACGTTGTTGTAAACATGTCACAAGGGGCTTGTAAATCTGCCCTATTGTGTTTTAAATGGTCTGTCAGTGCTTGGGCGAAGGAAACCCACAGCGTTTTATTCATGAAACCTGGCAAGGCTGACAAGAAAAAGCATGTTTGGAGCCAGTTATGTCAGCACATTGTCAGGGCGTGCAGTCAAATGTATGTGCTTTGAAATAGGAGACTTGCACCGCACTTTAGTAAATATTGGTTAGCACAGAACTGAGAAGTGTCTGCTTTGCGCGCTCTCTAACTTGCTCTAAGGTTTAGTCTGCACACTATGTACAAGATCGATGAAAAATGCCCCTTGTTATTGTGTTCTGGTCAGTCCCTTGCACCTAGCCATAACATGACACACACAGCTGCACTCCTGGAAATCGTGTGCTTTAATCTTGCAAGCTAAGCATGTTGTTCACACTTGGACAGACACCTTTCTGGAGAGAAGAGCTGTGCTTGTCCTGAGATGTAAACCTTTCATCTAGGCCATACCATGGGGTCTGCTGACAAAGCCCAGATGTCTTCTTTTTTATAATAAACTATTTCTTACAACGGGGAGGGTGGGTAGGTATTGTTGCCCTTTTTCACTTTCTAAATAACATGATATCCCCGTTTGTATTCTATGGACTTGTGACAATGCTGACTGTATTGTGTTTATGCATTTTGCTGCTAGTAATGGCACGTACACTGTACCATAGAGCGCGTTAGTTAAAATAAACATTTTAAAATGAACCCTGGCTCTGATTACTCACATTGTGGTCAAGTATGAGTGAGTGTGAGAAAGCGTTGTCTGGCTCCTGCGACTCCTGAGAGAGTCGGGAGTGTCGTATTCTGGGTTGTCTAATCATTGGTAGCTTTACTGGTAGTCTGAGAACCAATGAGATACTATAGCTAGTCTGTTTGAGATTTTGGGTACTAATGTTGTAGGCTGGTACACCACTATTCACTGAGGTCCTGTTTTCCTGCACATAGTCCTGTATATGTACAGAATCCCTGCAACAAGACAACGTCTTGGCATTGGGATTGGCATCAACTGCAGATTCTAAATGGAGTGACATTAATCTGCCGAGACTATCTGCAGCCTGGTGTGGAGAAGTTTGCGGAACATTTTTGTTGGGTGTCGCCGGCCTCGTCTTGACTTTGGAGAGGATGTTTTTGATGTTGGTGATTGGAGACGTGATGGTCTGTGCTGGGACTCCCTTCCAGGTCAGAGGTGAACTCACATCCCGGTGTTGTGCTGTGTGTCAGTAGACTATGGTGAGAGGTCACTCACCAGGAACTTTGACAGTGTGTTATGGGAAGGGTGATGTGTTCATCTTTATGCTAGTTTTACCATGCACTTTGTTTGTTGTGGTCAGGATTTGCTGCATACGTTGTTTTTTTGTTGCTCAGGTGTGTGGGTGAGTGTTCCAACCCTATTTGGTGCATGTGCCCTGTGAAGTTTGAGATGTGCATTTTGCGTTTAGAGCCACACTGTTGTGTTCTCTCTTAAGGGGAATTAGCTAGTCTTTGAATTTGTGTGTGTTGACTGTCCGGGTGCGTTTTTGAGAGTGTTTGAGCCGTATGGCTTGAAAGTTATCTTATTCTACACGTTTCTAAGATTCACTGTGTGAGCGGGATTGTGGTGGGTTTAAAGGTACCCGATGATGCTGATGGGTGGAGTTTCCTGGGTTTGAGTATCTTTACTGTGGGTCTGCTGTGATGTTTTATTTACAGTACATGTGTGATTTCTTACCAGTGCGCACATTTTCTTTGCGTGGGTGTCGTTACTGAGGTTCTGTGGTGAAATATTCATTTCCATTGTGTGGTGAATTCTTACCAGGGTGCAAGTTTCCTTTGCATGAGTGTCGGTATTGATATTCTATGGCGAAATATTGATTTCCCATCTAAGTGTGAATTCCTACCGGTGCACATGTTTCCTGTGCATGGGAGTCACTACTTATTTTACTGCCATGTTGCATTGCTACATTTCCATATTTTACACTAGATGCCCCTGTTTGGGAATGATTGTGTGGGTGAAAGTCACCCATTAATTCTGAGTGAGGATTAGAGTTCTTTGGTTGAGTGTGTCAGGACAAGTGCTCTTCGATTGAATATTTGACTTGGAGAGTTCTTTGATTGTGTGAGTGCTTGTTACTGTTGGTTGTTGTTCCGTGCCCTTAATTGTTGGTTTTCTGTGTTATGCCACCTTTCATTCTAGTCTGGCCAGCTGGTGTATTTGGTGGTGGTAATAGGAGCGGCATTGTCCTTTTCTATGTTCTATTGTGATGTTGGGCTGTTTAGTTTCCGTCTTCTGTCCTTTTTTATAAAACATGTGATCCCACTGTAAATATGTTGTTTCTACCTTGCATTTGCTATACTTTTATGTGTTTAATAAATGGGCAAAATGTGTTATATCAGGTGATTTTTCACTATACATGTCGTCACATGTAAATATGTTATTAAATGTTGCATTTGCTATATTTTTATGTGTTTTATAAAGGGGGAGATGTGTTATATCTTGTGTACTTTACTATGCATCTTCCCAGGGCTTGGGTCCTTGCTGCTCAGCCATTGTGAATGTCTGTGTGGAATGTTGGAGTGGTGGCGATACAAGGGCGTGCTCGGGCGCCTGTGAGCTGGAGAGTGTCACATGGAGTATGGACTGAGCAGCAGGGAGGCTGCTCCGGGTGGGGCTATTCTAAGGAGTAAGAGGAGAACATACTATGAATATACTTATCTGAAACTACAATTAATAAGTCCTCTTCTTTAACCTCCACCTCGGATACCAGACATTCATTACAAGAGAGTGCTTCAACAAAAAGAAAAAAGTAGCTTTGAAAATGGGAGCAGCGGAAGAAGACGAGTACTTTGGCCATGATCCAGTGAAGAGGCAGACACAAAAAGGGGAAGTGAAGCCGGCACAGCTAATAAATAAGAAGTGAGGGACTGAGAGTGACAATATAACCAATCAATAGTAAGCAATGAGTGGGCTCTAAGTAAGATAACAATATGTCTTACAAGATACAGCACGTGCGCTGCCTTAGGCAAGACCTAACAATCAGCCATGTTTACCTTCCGCTCGCCTTGCTCTTCAGATGAGCACTGAAGGCTTCATTCTGCTCTGGGCACAGGGCCGGACTGGGAACCAAAACCGGCCCTGGCAACGTGCTCGGCCGGCCCCCCGGGGGGGAGGGGGCCGAGCGCTTTGCCAGGGCCGCTTTTCAGCTGATTTTGTTACAGGGCCGATGTTGCAGCTATGCTGCAAAAACGGCTCTGCAACAAAAACGGCCCCCAGGGCCCAAAACCGGCCCCCACCCTTGCGGCCGACCGGGCCTGTCACAACGGCCAGTCCGGGCCTGTCTGGGCACTACAGCAGCCATGATTTCTCAAAGGAAAACTCATTTCTGCAGCCACCCTCTCCTCCCCTCGCACCCAGAACAGTTGTTTGTCCCAGGGGTGAGGCCCAACAGCCAGTGCAGCCTCACACTTTGCAGTTGCCTCTTTCCGCTCTTGTTTGCGGTCACTGATTCGTAGGTTTAACAGCAAGCCCCGGAACCCACTTTGAGGCCACAATTTGCAAACTCTGGAGCTGGGTTCACTAAAAGTTACCATTGAAAAATCCCCTCCACTACGTGTTTTGATTCCCTTTACTTTTTAAATGTTGTGTTTTTACAGTTTTAACAAACCTAAATAACCTTAAATTTAACTTTATTGCCAGTAAAAACAAAACAAATAACCTTATTTATTTTTGATACATCCATTAAACTCTGTAATGAGAAGTGTTTGTATTATACTCACCAGAAGGCCACCCTGGAAGAGGAACAAAAGAAGATCAGATGAGAAGCAGGACAGGAGCAGGCAAGAACAGGAAGAATAATGGATTATAAAAAGCATGAGCAGGACAGAGGAGCAACATAGATGGTAATTGGGAGAGACAGAAGAGGAACAGGAGAGAGACAGGGGAGGAATATGAAAGGAACAGAGGTGAAACATGAGAGTGACAGGAGAGGGAAAGAGGAGTGACATAGAGGAAACATGATAGGGACATAAGATGAACATAGGAGGAACATGAGAGGGACAGAGGAAAACATGAGAGACATAAGATGAAGATGAGAGGGGCAGAAGAGGAACATAAAAGGGATCAGAACAGAAGCAGAGGAGGAACATGAGAGGGACAGGAGAGGGACAGAGGAGGTACATTAAAGGGACATCAGATGAACATTAGAGGGACAGAGGGGAAAGATGAGAGGGACAGAGGAGGAACATGAGAGGGACAGAGGAGACACATGAGAGATATTTGAGGGACATGAGAGGGACAGTCTAAGTCAAAGTCAAAATAAGCTTTATTCGATTTTCATCATAAAGATCATAAAGGCACATCAATTAGATGAGTCAGGTTTCATTTCCAAAGAAAGTAAAAAGATGATGTTCAGTGTATGATGCACCCGTTTACAAAAATTTACTTGCTGAAAAGTAAAAAATTATCACATTAAAATTGATTTCCTACATTTCACAACACTTTTTAAAAACATCGATAAAATCCAAGTTAAATATTCATTTTCCAGTAATTGTAACGCTAATAAAGCAGGGGGGCATTGTCTTATACCTAACTTTTTTAAGAGAGGTAAAATCAATTTTTTTCTCTGGACATTGTAAAATTTACAGAATAAAACCACCTGGATTGTCGTTTTCTCTGAGCGATCATCACAGGCACACAGTTGCATAACTTTTGTCCAATTATTCATGTTAGGAAAACTGGTTATCCTATGCAGTGTCCAAATCTAAATCTTGTCTATAGAAATCTATAGTACAGACCACATACATATGAAAGGTACGGTTGCATAATGTGGCTAATTACAATCATTGGGTTATGCAGTACTGTCGGTTTCATTATTTCTTTGTAGAATCTAAGAATTTCCAATAAATTCATGGCTTTTGCTTTTAATACTTTTCTTGACCAGCTGCTCAAATTATTAGGCTCTATGAAAAGCTTGGGATGGCCTAGGTCAAACATAAAATCTCGGACGTACTTCAGCCGCGGAATTTTATAAACACCTTCAAATTTAAAAATGTCTGTAAGAATGTCCTATTAAGATTTGTTTCTGTCGATGTCCATATCCTGTACCATAACAGGATAGGCTCCACCTTTATTAAATCTGTCAAATATGGGACCCCCAGTTCAGAATGGCAAGCAAACGAGGAAGTACTGCCCGGGACTACCAGTACGAATTAAAAAAACAAAACAGTTATTTGCAGAGCTTTGGGATCAGAATAACCCGAAACGTCTGCTCCGTACATGGCCGTTGAAATGCTCTTGGCCCTATGTATTTGCAATAGCTCATACGAAGGACTCCTGCCCAATTTTTTTCAAAAATGTACTAATGCCAAAGTGATTTTCATAAAAGCCAGTTTTCTAGTTTGGACCGCACGAGTCCATGTGGCTTTATGGTCAAATAAAATACACAAGTAGCTAAACTGCTTTATAAAATCTCTTTTTTGTTTATCAATGTACATATCTTTACACTTACGTCTCCAGTACCACATCACATGACAAAGTTTTTTGTCGTATTTACCCTCAACCCTAAATCATGCATAAATGTGGTAAAGCTATTTAGCATTCTTTGTAGGCCCACTTGGGTCTGGGACATTAAAACCGCGTCATCCCTGTACAGTAATGCTGGTATGGGCCGCCCTTCTAGTTGGGGAAGGTCTTGACATGTGTTTAACAGCTCTTGGCCTAGGCCATTTATGTAAAGATTAAAAAGAGAAGGGGCCAACACACAACCTTGCCGTACTCCCTTCTTTATATGAAGCGGTTGTAGGAAGGTTGACCCCTGACTATGGTTGCCCCCAACTTTTTGCCTGGTGTTTTGCTGGTTTTCTGACTTAGTTGACCTGAGGCCCTGCTGTTCAGGACCTCAGGCCCACTGCTCTCTCTGTAAAATGGATTCCATGTACCTTAGGTACATATCTACATTGGATACTGAGCCACCTTATCAGTCCCTGTACAGTGTACCCTAGGTACCCAGGGCATAGGTGTACCCAGGGCCTACCAGGGGCTGCAGCATGTATTATGCCACCCCTGGCTGGCCATCCAAATCTGACACAACTGGCTGCTTGACAGCTGGGGCAAGGTGGTGTAATCACCCTTTGCTTTAGATATAGTATACCTATATCTAACCCTAAAAATGGACACACAGATCTCCTATCAGTCACTCCTATAGCAGGCCTTAACAATCCTGAAGGCAGAGTGCTTGGAATCGTGTGAGATGGTGCTCTAGCATGAGCTGAGCCTGTCTGCGGCTTTCGGGATCCATCCCTTAGCCGTTTCCATGATATCGCATACCATATACTCTTAAGTGCATTATAATCCTCGCGGTTATGTGCCAACTCTGGTATCGCTTTATCAAAACATGTCGAGTAAGGTGTCATACGAATTGGAATACTAACCCCTCGCCAATTCTGGCGACGGGGTTAGCATTCCACCCTTCTAGAGGGACACGACATGCCTGTAACCTATAACCCGGTTAAAAGTCAGACAGAGCCTTAGCATCCACAAAATGGATGCTGCCACCGAGACACAAGTCTGCCCTCCTGCTGCTGGGAGTCCTCCCAGAGCAGGAGATAAGGACAAAGGGTTTCCTGCCAGGGGCGGTGCCAGCACCGTCCCAGACAGGGTTTTGTGTATTGTAGGTAGGCAGGGCTTTAGAGGAAGGTGACTGCAAGTGGCACCCCGGTGCTCACTGTGCATAGGCCGGCTGAAACCAGTTCCAGGGGCACTCCAGCCCCTGGCCTGGGGAAAAGCCCGCCAAGGAAGTGGGTGTAACCACCCCCCTCCTGGTCCCACCCATAGGGCAGGACCTAGTCGCGTGCCAGCCCCTTTTTACAGGATAAAGGTAGAGACTGGCCCCCTTCCAAATCAGATCATCTTTGGAATCAAGACACGACTTTCTGCGAAAGGACTTCAAGATTTCCTTCTTCAAGATTCTCCCTTGTGACTAAGGAGTAGTCACCCTGCATCCGCAGGCACCATCTAAGAACACTGCGGTCTGCTGTAAGTCCTTCCTCCGGAATCCGACTGCCCAGCTCGACGAGAACCGGCTTCCCTGGCACCTCTGACCTCTACCCACCTCTACAGCCCAGCTGAGAACCGTGGGTGCGACGAGACCTCAAGGGACCAGCCATCTGCAAGACTGCACGACTTCTTTCCAGCAAACCCGCCGAGTAATCTACTGGTGAGTGCTTTGGGGTCCGAGAAGCCCCGACCCTGAGCAGCTCCAGCTCCGAAGTGCAGCCCCCCAGCATCTCCATGATCTGCGTGGGGCCCTTCTGCTTTCCGCTGCTCACCGCGTTGTTTGGCTACTAGCCCGTTGGCTTGTGGCCTTCCTGACGACGCCCGACGACATTTCTGCTGCTGGTCTGGTTGCTCCAGACTGGCCCTTGCTCCCTTCCAGAAGAGGAGCACCTTGGACCCTCCTGGTCCACTCAAGACGCCATTTTGAGTCCACCGCGTGGGCTTGAATTAGCCAAGGCTTGTTGCCCAATCCTGGGTAACTTCGACGCCAACGACTTCATCCTTCGTGGGACAGCTCGCACCTCCATCCTGGTCGCCGACAACGCCTCCTGGTCCGAGAGACTGCAGAGCCCAGCAGTGCCCACTCACCTGACTGCGGTGACTTCGCCCGGTGCCATCCTGGTGCCCACTTAATCACTGGCTAGTGATTCAAGAACTTGGTCCCCTCTGCTTTCAGGTTTTCTTCTTCCTTGATCCAGGCTTGGATCCATCGAACTTTCCTTCACTGGTCGCCTGCCAGCAACTTCTTCCTTCCAGGCTCCTGGTCCGGCAACGAGATCCCCGACGTCTTTTCAGACCTATGCAGCTGCAGCCCCTGGGCTAGGTAACTTCGGCACTCCGGTGTCCCAGCATAGCCTCACTATCCAAGGGTCAGGATCCACTGTCGTTTTCTCCCTACCAGGTCGGGTTCGCCCGTGAACACTAACTTTGTGAATTCTAGCTTCCATAGACTTTGTCCCGCATCCCGCGTGAGAGTGCACACTCTGCACCCGAGTCCCCTAGGCCTCCTAGTAGTAATCTAACGATTCCCTAGTCCAGTCCTAGCGATTCCAAAGCCTATTAGAACTGTTACTTACCTGCTAGTAATTCGCATTCCACTTTTAGCGTATATGGGTTTTCGTGCCCCTCGGGCATTTGTGTAACGTGCTAACTTAACCCCTTCGACGCTCATGACGAGCTGGGCTCGTCATGAGGTAGCCTCCTCGCACGCTCATGACGAGCCCAGCTCGTCATGAATAATGGGTTTTTGAAAATCCCAGCGCAGGAAGGGAAAATGTGCCGCGAGGATGTGGTTAAAGTATTTTCGTAAGAGTTTTGTTGTGTGCTTAGCTCCCTGTCTCATAAAGAGCCAGGGTAGTCTTGTTATAAATAAATACACTGTTTATTTTCATAACAACTTGTGTGGTGTCCTTTCACTGGGTGTTCAAGGGGTAATGTGATGGTAAAACAGCTGGCTTAACACGCCCTCTAGAGTCTTAGCCTTAGACTGCTCGTATCCATGCTACTAGGATAGCTGGTCTATAAGGTTGACTTACAACCAATCATCAATAAGGGTTGTTTGGACTGATATATAGTGATCACTAGAATAGTGAGCACTGCACATCAGGCCAACTTCTCACATTGGTGAGCAGCGGTTGGGATTTGAGCTTGCTGTTGTTTTACCACACATGCCCTAAGAATATCTTGTGAAAGATCACATAAGTACTAAAGGTACATATAACTTAGCTTAGAATACTCTGAGTTCTACTGAACCAGCTGTTGTAGCTCCTAGGGCCTAGCACACCCTAAACTACAACTCTAGCAAGGGATCAGTAGGCAAACATATAGTGTAGGTAAGTGCACCACTTACACCTCACTAGAAAAGCATGTCGACTCAGGGGGACTCTACTGAGACTCCCCTGGTCAGTGTTGACCCTCCACAGGTCACTTCAAGATATGCAGCTCTCAGTTTTCAGGAGATGAGACAAATCTGTGTCTCCAGGAAACTGAAGAAGGGGTCTAACCCCACCATTCCCTTTCTGATAGGTCTCTTAGAGACATATGATGCCAGAAAGCTCTCTCAGTTACATGAGAGCATGCCAGCCTTAGAGGGAACCTCTGGGGATCCAGACCTCCCCAACACTGATTCAGCAGTTGAGGAGGAGGATCAGGAGGTACTCTCTGGGGATGAGGTAGACAAGGGTCTTGAGGTAGTCAGAAGGCTAACTAGGACCAACTTAGACTTACTTGGGCTAGGATCTGGGGGCCCCCCAGTACTAACCCGAAGTGGGCCTAACCTTGGAGTTAGGAGAGATAGATCTCTTTCTAGGGACTCCAATAGATCTCTGCACTCTAATGCCTCTTCTCAGGGGAGAAGGAATCCTCCACAGAGGAGATTTACTTCCCCTCAGAGAAAGGAGCATGAGGCTAGGATGAGACAAGCTGAACTGAGGATTGAAAGGGAAGAAATTGCCCTGGCCAAAGAGAAGCTTGCCCTGGCAAGAGAGCAGCAGATGAGTGGGCTAGCTCCCACTGGTGGCAGCAATCTCCCAAGAGATAGAGAGAAGGGTTTAGATACTAAACACCTGACTAAAATAGTGCCCCCCTTTAAGCAAGGGGATGACATCCAGAAATGGATGGCTGCTCTGGAGAGGGCCTGCACTGTGCAGAACATTCCCCAGAGTCAGTGGGCAGCTATACTGTGGCTCTCCTTTGATGGCAAAGGTAGAGATAAGCTCCTCACTACTAGAGTTGAGGATGCTAACAATTACCAGGTCCTGAAAAATGCACTGGTTGATGGGTTTGGCTTAACCACTGAGCAGTACAGGTTGCTGTTCAGGGATACCCAGAAAACTCAGTCTCAGGACTGGTCTGACTTTGTTGATTGTGCCACTAAGGCTTTGGAAGGCTGGCTACTGGGTAGTAAGGTTACTGATTTCAAAGGATTGTATAATCTAATTATGAGAGAGCAAGTCTTAAATAATTGTCAGAACCAGTTATTACACCAGCACCTGGTAGACTCTGATCTGACCTCTCCACAAGAATTGGGTAAGAGGGCAGACAAATGGGTCAGAACCAGGATTAGGCCCAAGAACCAAGGTGGTGACCAGAAAAAGGAATCAACCAAGCCTCAAGAGAAGGGTGGGAATAAATCTCCAGATCAAACCACATCAGGGCCCCAAAAATCCTCTGAGGGGGGTGGGTCCCAGAATCCTTCAAACAACCAGAAGAAACCTTATTGTTATCCCTGTAAACAGGTGGGTCATTTAAAAACTGACAGCAGTTGCCCAAAGAATAACAATAAGGAAAACATACCCCCAAGTAACATTCCCAAACCTCCTGTTACTACTAGTAGTAATCCCCCAGGTGGTGGGAGTGCCCCCAAGAATTTGGGTGCATTTACTTTGGGAGTTCCTGGGGACTCTGGCCTAACCAGGTCCCCAAACTTAGATACTCTTGTCTGTGAGACTGGCATGGGGTTTGCCAACTTCACCACTTGTCCCAACACTTTGGGCAAGTACAGACAGGAGCCCCTCATCAATGGTATAAAAGTTGAGGCCTATAGAGATACAGGGGCTAGCATCACTATGGTGACTGAGAGTCTAGTCCCCTCAAGGCAACTTTTACCTGGTGCCACATACCAGGTGACCAATATTGATGGAGTACAGAGAGATCATCCCATGGCAGTGGTCAATCTCAGCTGGGGAGGTGTCACTGGCCACAAGAGAGTGGCAGTGTCACCAAACTTGCCTGTAGATTGCCTACTGGGGAATGATTTAGAGCTCTCAGCCTGGGCTGAAGTAGAGCAAGAGACCCATTCTAGAATGGTGAACATCCATGGTAAGGTTAGTGGGGCAGTGGTAGCCACAGCCCCAGTCCAAGATATCCTCCCTGAACAGGTCAGGAGGGTTGTGCCAGTCACAACCCAATCTCAGACAACTTCCTTCCCAGAACAGGTTGTCAAGGCTGTGATGGTCACAGCCCACACCCAAACTGAGCCCCCTCCTGAAAAGGTTGGGAGAGTTGTGATGGCCACAGCTCAAACTCAGACAGATGACAGTGTTGTGAAGCCTGAAACTATGGATCACTCCACTCAGACAGAGAGTATTGAGGAGGAAGAGAAATCTCCCTCCCACCAGACTTTAGGAAAGGATCAGCCTCCTCAGGGAACTGATCTGACCCCTTGTGAAGAAACTACCACAGAGGTAGTCAGGCCTAGCCTGGCAGAACCCCTGATGTCAGTGGACCCTTCCAAGGTGGGACCCAGTCTGGAGCAGGTAACCTGCCCCTCTCTACCCTGCCTCAGTCAGCCCAGGGCTGTAGAGGTCAGGGAGGCCAGTGTTGGGCCCCAAAGGGCCCCCTGTCCAAAAGAATTTCCCAATCAGCAGATTAAGGGCACTGAAGCTAGTAGTCCTAGCCAAGTGAAAATAAAACATACTTGTAAGGATCCAAGAAAAGCAGTTGTAGTTAAAGATGATTTATTGAGCAGCACAGCATCCAGTCCTGACACAGCAGGACACAGGTTACAACTGACTCACAGTGGAGAATGCTGTATGAGCAAAGCTCTGTTAAGAATGCAGAGTTAAAAGGAAACACAGCATGGCTCATGCAGTTAAAGTGGTACAAGCATAAATAATATAAGCACTTAATAATAACAGGATATAACACACCTCCCTCATTAAATGAAAGTAAAGGAGTAAGGCTGGAAGGGCTACAGAGCAAACAAAATGAAGAGAAAAAAACAGCTATACAAAATCTTGCAAAGAAACTGGTCTTCTTCTGATTCGCTTATCGTCTTTGATCCTTGAAGCTACAGAATCAGAAAATGAATCAGACCCACCATCAGAAATGTAACCTCTATCAGTAACGGCGTGAGGTTGGAATTTAGACACATCTTGAGTAGGACATTTAGCAACCCTGCTTGAGTTCCAAACCTTGCCATCCTGAGTAACAACTGAGTTACTGAAAACTCTTTTGATTTGAATAGGTCTGCCAAACTTACTCGTACCTTTGGTGACTAAGAAAGGTTTTAAGATTCTTACCCAATCCCCAACACACAATTCATGCTCTCTTGTTTTCCACTTCTTATTGTACCAAACTTCAGATTTACTTTGTTTCCCACTTACTCTCTTTGCAACTTCCTTGACATCTACATTATTTTGTACCAGAGCTTCACATTTTTCTTTGAACCACCAAGGGCACGTGTCTGACGCAGGATCCCTACCTTTGAGTAGTTTGAACGGACTAATCTCAGTGGTGCTATGAGGAGTTATACGATAAGTCCAAAGTTTCTGTCTGATACGGTTTAACCAATCCCCTTTCTCTTTGATGGCATCAGAGACAAAACCCTTTAAAACACGGTTGAAACGCTCAACCTGCCCGTTCTCATGTGGCTCGTAAAGGGATGTACACATGTGTTTGATGTTGCAGGATTGTAAGAACAATTTCATTTCAGCGGAGACTAACTGCACTCCATTATCAGAAACCAATACCGAAGGACAGCCTTCCCTAGCAAAAACTTCTTTAAAAAAAGAAATGACAACTTCAGAAGTGATTTTGGCTACAAATTTCACTTCTGGCCACTTAGAGTGGTAATCCACAATGACCAATGCAAAACGTGAACTTTCTGGCAACACTTGGAAGGGTCCTGAAATATCAAATGCTATCTTGCTCCACGGAAATTCTGGCCATTTCACTGTCTTAAGAGGTGGAACATGTAATTTTAACATCTTGTCGCTGTTACAGCACTCATTGCATTCTCTGACAGTACGGTCTATGAATCTATCCATTCCAGGCCACCAGAAATGTAACCTTATAATACGCTTCATGGCCGAGATACCCGGATGGGTCTTGTGTGCTAATTTGAGAATAAGTTCTTGCACCCCACTTGGTGGAATACATTTTTCAGATTTGAAGAACAAATCCCCTTCACACCATAACTCTTCTGCTATGTTGTAAAATGGTAGCAGATCATATTCAACGTTATTCTTGCTGGGCCAACCTTCTAGAAGGTATTTCTTCAGCTTAACAAATTTCTCATCCTTATTCTGGCATTCTAACCAAAACTGTTCAGAAATATCTTGATATTGGGGAGATACTAAATCTGTCAATCCTAACACAAAATCAACTTCAGAAAGACTATTCACATTGTCTACTTTACTTTCACACGGAAGACGTGACAAACAGTCAGCAGTGACATTTTTCTTCCCTGGAATATATTCAACCTTAAAATTGTACTCCTGTAGCTTGGATGAAAGACGTGCAATCCTAGCTGTCGAATTCCAACCACCCCCGGCTGATAGGATATGCACCAAAGGTTTGTGGTCCGTTCTTAGAATAAACTCACTGCCCCAAATGTAAATCCTGTAGTGTTCAATGGCCCACACACAAGCAAGCAACTCACGTTCAATAACCGCATATCTGCGTTCAGTTTCACTCAAAGTTCTGGAGGAGAAAGCTACGTTCCATTCTGCAACATCATCAGTCTGAGATAGCACACACCCAAGACCGTACAAACTTGCATCAGTGGTTATGATGCATTTTTTTCCAATTCTAAATGGTTTCAAAGTCGGGGAATTAACAATATCATGTTTGATATCTGTAAAAGCTTTTTCCTGTTCAGTTTCCCATACAAAATCGTTGCACTGTCTTAACAGTTTTCTTAAAGGTTCCATCTTGGTGGCAAAATTCACAACAAATTTACTATAGTATTCACACATCCCGGAGAAAGAGAGAAGTTGTTCCTTATTCTTTGGGGCTGGAGCACAGAGGATGGCCTCAACATTAGATTTTTTAGGAACAAGACCTTCCCCCGACAAAGTGTGACCTAAGTATTCCACCGACTTCCTAAAAAGTTTGCACTTGTGTGCTTTGAGGGTAAGGCCAGATTTTTCTAATCTTTTGCATACAATACTCAAATGTGAACTATGTTCGGCCTCATTTTTTGAAAAAATTAAGATGTCATCCTGAAAGCATTTTACGAATTTATCAAGGTCCCTAAAGATTTGAAACATAATACGTTGGAAAACGGAGGCAGCGGATGCTAATCCAAACGGCATCCTTCTATATTGAAATAGTCCCATAGGGGTAATGAAGGCTGTATATTTCTTGGAATCTTCAGTAAGCTCAATTTGATGATACGCAGATCTAAGGTCCAAGGTGGAAAAGATCTGCGCACCATCAAACAAGGAGACCAGCTCATTAATATTGGGGAGTGGATGACAGTCTATAACAATATTAGAGTTTAAAGCCCTCAAATCAATGCAGACCCTCAATTTCTGGTCCGGTTTGCGCACCAAAACGATGGGCGAAACCCACTCTGAAGATTCAATGGGCTCTATAATTCTGTCCTTGAGTAGGTCATCCAACATTTCTTTTAGCTCATCCCTAACATTTAAAGGAACTCCCCTAAGCTTTTGTTTGACTGGGACAGCACCCTCCTTGAGAACAATTTTGTGTGCAAAATTTTCCAATCTTCCTAAACGGTCACAGAAAACTTTATTGAACTTTTCAGACCATGAAATAATTACATCATCCTTTCCATTAACATCAGAAACAGAGTTGATCATATCTTGTTCACTACAAAGAGAGATGGGATCCTTGGCACGTGGATTCAACGTGATGCCAAGTTCCCATTGATCATGCCAACCCAGAACATTGACTCCTTTGATAGCTATATAAAGCTTGATTTGAGCTGATCTTCCTCTGAAACATAAAAGAACATCAAAGAAACCTTCAATATCGATGGTATTTCCATTGAAACTTTCAGCTAAAATGTCTGAAGGTTGTAAATCAGAAATATTGCAAACACCTGTTAACCTTTCGTTAAAATATTCTTTGGTAATAATTGTCCATGGAGATCCTGAATCTACCATAAGTTCAATAGCAATACCTGAGACATGAAAAGTACATTTGGGAGATTTCTTAGTGGTTGATCCAAGAATGGAAACAACATAGCCACGTTCAACTTCATGTTGTACTTCAACCACCCCAACAGAAGATACCTTTGAGGAAGAGGGAGTGACAGATCGTCCAGAACGAGGTTGAGAATTGTACCTCCTCTCTCTACATACATTACTAAAATGTCCTACCTTGTTACAAATATTACAAGTTCTGTTTATGGCAGGACAGCCCTGAAAAGAGGCTATATGTGATCTACTCCCACATCTGTAGCATAAAAATGATGAATTATTAGAATCAAATCTTCTATTGTTAATACCCACAGTATTTTTGAATCTAGATTGGAAAGGAACAACACTTTTTTCATCAATTTTGGGTTTAACAATACACACTTCTTCTTCAGTGTTGGATTTAACAGAGTGAGGATTAGACGTTTGTTTCACTACAATATTCATCCATTTCTCAGACATTTCTGTAGACTTAGCAATAGCTATAGTTTCTTCTAGATTGGGATCACCTATACACCATAGCTTATCTTGAATTTTTTTGTTTTTGACATGGACAATAATTTGATCACGAATCATTTCATCTGCCATGGCACCAAAATTGCAATGTAAGGTTAATGCTCTTAAGGCAGTAAGAAAATCATCAAAGGATTCCTCTTGTTTTTGTGCTCTGGTATAGAATTTAAAACGATTTAACGCAATGTTAGCAGTAGGCTTAAAACGTTTTTCTAACCTACCAAGAGCTTCAGTGTAAACATTTACAGAGTCACCACTACCACTAGGTACAGAAAATTGGGGCAAAGTTCTAAAGATTTCCTGACCCTCAGAGCCCAAACAATGTAACAGAATGCTTTTTTTTCTTTCTGCACCCATACGTTCTCCATCAATAGCTTTCATATAATTGAAAAACTCCTCTTTCCACCTTGACCAAGGCAAAGGTGGATCACCCTTGACTTGTAAAAACTTTGCTGGAGGGTCAAACTGCATGTTGTTAATAACGAAATGAAATGTAAATTAATAAATAAATAACATAAATAAATATAATAAATAAAAAAAATACAAAATGTAAATATGTAGAAGATAAAACAGTACTTATGCCAGTTGAAATCAGCGTAGTCAGTAGCTTGTCAGTAGAGTAAAAGGCGAAGCTGTGGCTTTGAGAGTGGTGGTGGGGAATTTTGCGAGGTAAGTAAATTGTATAAATTGCAAATAAAATAAGCGCTGATATTGTGGGCTAAAAAATAGACAAAACGTAAAAGAAACGAAGGAAAACGATCACTGGAAAGGGTTCCTTCGTGAAAGTTAATCGCCGTGTGAAGTTGCTTAGCAACGAAGAAACAAAATGGAGGCACGGCGTGCAGACGTCCAAACAATGCGTGCGTGATGACGCGAAGACGTTATTTGACGGAGCGAGCAGGTAGCGTTGTTGGTAACTCAGGAAGATGACGCGGAGGCGTTGTTAGGAGCTACAGCGTTGTTGGGTGATGACGCGGAGGCGTTGTTAGGAGCTGCAGCCAATGGTAGCGTGTTGCTGAAGGTTGCGCTGGAAACTGGAAAGGCTCCAAGGGATTTCAAGGCGTCAATGCGTCACTCGTACAAATTCAATATGATGACGTATGATGACAACCAAGGCGTTGTCAAGGCAAAAGAAACGTCGCGTTGTCAAGACAGCAGGAGCGCTCGAGAAAAGATCGCGCTGTGAAATACCCAAAATTGAAAGATGCCAAGCAAATTTTACAGGTCAGAAACAGAAGTAAAAGTCTCAAAACAAAATCCAAATTGCAGGGAAACGTTGGTACAAACAAGCAAGTAGTACAGGATGTCTTGGTATCTTGTCTTGGTATCTTTAAGGCAGGCAGTTCAGTAAAAATTTTGTAAAATAGGTAAAAATATCCAAAATGGGTTCAGACTCCGCTCCTGTGCTGTAGATGGCTGGAGTAAGGTTATCCTCGTCGCCAATTTTGTAAGGATCCAAGAAAAGCAGTTGTAGTTAAAGATGATTTATTGAGCAGCACAGCATCCAGTCCTGACACAGCAGGACACAGGTTACAACTGACTCACAGTGGAGAATGCTGTATGAGCAAAGCTCTGTTAAGAATGCAGAGTTAAAAGGAAACACAGCATGGCTCATGCAGTTAAAGTGGTACAAGCATAAATAATATAAGCACTTAATAATAACAGGATATAACAATACTCCTGAGGGATCCCCCTTAAAATTAGTTAGGGACCTCCCACAGATGGACACTGTTGGGCACAGCCAAACTTGGGACCTGAGGGCCCCAGACCTGACCTGTCCCTCCAGTAAGCCAAACAAAGGGACCCAACCTCCAGCTGTAGGTAGCCAGAGGTTGACAATGAGAGCCCAAAACAACTCAGTCTTGGAAAGAAAGGCCTATATGGTGGAAAATGATTGGAGGAAGCTGAGCCCAAAATTATTGGAGCCTCACTTCAGTACTCCATTTCAGCACCAGCCTTTTTCTTTGACAAAACACACCACAGGTAGAGATTCCCTATGGTGGAGACCCTCAGACACCCTTAGGGTGAGGGATTGCTTAGTGGACCATGACATAGGGGGTAACCATGCCAGTGCTGGTACTTCCTTAAATGGCCACTTAGGCAATATAGGCTTACCTGGACAAGGATAGCCTTATCTCCTTTCGTTTGGGGGGGGGTTATGTAGGAAGGTTGACCCCTGACTATGGTTGCCCCCAACTTTTTGCCTGGTGTTTTGCTGGTTTTCTGACTTAGTTGACCTGAGGCCCTGCTGTTCAGGACCTCAGGCCCACTGCTCTCTCTGTAAAATGGATTCCATGTACCTTAGGTACATATCTACATTGGATACTGAGCCACCTTATCAGTCCCTGTACAGTGTACCCTAGGTACCCAGGGCATAGGTGTACCCAGGGCCTACCAGGGGCTGCAGCATGTATTATGCCACCCCTGGCTGGCCATCCAAATCTGACACAACTGGCTGCTTGACAGCTGGGGCAAGGTGGTGTAATCGCCCTTTGCTTTAGATATAGTATACCTATATTTAACCCTAAAAATGGACACACAGATCTCCTATCAGTCACTCCTATAGCAGGCCTTAACAATCCTGAAGGCAGAGTGCTTGGAATCGTGTGAGATGGTGCTCTAGCATGAGCTGAGCCTGTCTGCGGCTTTCGGGATCCATCCCTTAGCCGTTTCCATGATATCGCATACCATATACTCTTAAGTGCATTATAATCCTCGCGGTTATGTGCCAACTCTGGTATCGCTTTATCAAAACATGTCGAGTAAGGTGTCATACGAATTGGAATACTAACCCCTCGCCAATTCTGGCGACGGGGTTAGCATTCCACCCTTCTAGAGGGACACGACATGCCTGTAACCTATAACCCGGTTAAAAGTCAGACAGAGCCTTAGCATCCACAAAATGGATGCTGCCACCGAGACACAAGTCTGCCCTCCTGCTGCTGGGAGTCCTCCCAGAGCAGGAGATAAGGACAAAGGGTTTCCTGCCAGGGGCGGTGCCAGCACCGTCCCAGACAGGGTTTTGTGTATTGTAGGTAGGCAGGGCTTTAGAGGAAGGTGACTGCAAGTGGCACCCCGGTGCTCACTGTGCATAGGCCGGCTGAAACCAGTTCCAGGGGCACTCCAGCCCCTGGCCTGGGGAAAAGCCCGCCAAGGAAGTGGGTGTAACCACCCCCCTCCTGGTCCCACCCATAGGGCAGGACCTAGTCGCGTGCCAGCCCCCTTTTACAGGATAAAGGTAGAGACTGGCCCCCTTCCAAATCAGATCATCTTTGGAATCAAGACACGACTTTCTGCGAAAGGACTTCAAGATTTCCTTCTTCAAGATTCTCCCTTGTGACTAAGGAGTAGTCACCCTGCATCCGCAGGCACCATCTAAGAACACTGCGGTCTGCTGTAAGTCCTTCCTCCGGAATCCGACTGCCCAGCTCGACGAGAACCGGCTTCCCTGGCACCTCTGACCTCTACCCACCTCTACAGCCCAGCTGAGAACCGTGGGTGCGACGAGACCTCAAGGGACCGGCCATCTGCAAGACTGCACGACTTCTTTCCAGCAAACCCGCCGAGTAATCTACTGGTGAGTGCTTTGGGGTCCGAGAAGCCCCGACCCTGAGCAGCTCCAGCTCCGAAGTGCAGCCCCCCAGCATCTCCACGATCTGCGTGGGGCCTTTCTGCTTTCCGCTGCTCACCGCGTTGTTTGGCTACTAGCCCGTTGGCTTGTGGCCTTCCTGACGACGCCCGACGACATTTCTGCTGCTGGTCTGGTTGCTCCAGACTGGCTCTTGCTCCCTTCCAGAAGAGGAGCACCTTGGACCCTCCTGGTCCACTCAAGACGCCATTTTGAGTCCACCGCGTGGGCTTGAATTAGCCAAGGCTTGTTGCCCAATCCTGGGTAACTTCGACGCCAACGACTTCATCCTTCGTGGGACAGCTCGCACCTCCATCCTGGTCGCCGACAACGCCTCCTGGTCCGAGAGACTGCAGAGCCCAGCAGTGCCCACTCACCTGACTGCGGTGACTTCGCCCGGTGCCATCCTGGTGCCCACTTAATCACTGGCTAGTGATTCAAGAACTTGGTCCCCTCTGCTTTCAGGTTTTCTTCTTCCTTGATCCAGGCTTGGATCCATCGAACTTTCCTTCACTGGTCGCCTGCCAGCAACTTCTTCCTTCCAGGCTCCTGGTCCGGCAACGAGATCCCCGACGTCTTTTCAGACCTATGCAGCTGCAGCCCCTGGGCTAGGTAACTTCGGCACTCCGGTGTCCCAGCATAGCCTCACTATCCAAGGGTCAGGATCCACTGTCGTTTTCTCCCTACCAGGTCGGGTTCGCCCGTGAACACTAACTTTGTGAATTCTAGCTTCCATAGACTTTGTCCCGCATCCCGCGTGAGAGTGCACACTCTGCACCCGAGTCCCCTAGGCCTCCTAGTAGTAATCTAACGATTCCCTAGTCCAGTCCTATCGATTCCAAAGCCTATTAGAACTGTTACTTACCTGCTAGTAATTCGCATTCCACTTTTAGCGTATATGGGTTTTCGTGCCCCTCGGGCATTTGTGTAACGTGCTAACTTAAAGTATTTTCGTAAGAGTTTTGTTGTGTGCTTAGCTCCCTGTCTCATAAAGAGCCAGGGTAGTCTTGTTATAAATAAATACACTGTTTATTTTCATAACAACTTGTGTGGTGTCCTTTCACTGGGTGTTCAAGGGGTAATGTGATGGTAAAACAGCTGGCTTAACACGCCCTCTAGAGTCTTAGCCTTAGACTGCTCGTATCCATGCTACTAGGATAGCTGGTCTATAAGGTTGACTTACAACCAATCATCAATAAGGGTTGTTTGGACTGATATATAGTGATCACTAGAATAGTGAGCACTGCACATCAGGCCAACTTCTCACAGCGGTGCAGTGCATTCTCCATTAATACCGAATCGTACTCCAGCCTTTGCATCCCTAGACAATTGTCTTAGAAAAAGGATGATAGTGGGATCTACTCCCAGATCCTCAAGGATCCTCCACAATTTGTTGTCGCATCACACAGTCAAAGGCTGCTGTAAGAATGACAAAAGCTAAAAACGATCTGCCTTTTTTAACAAGATTGTACTTCCCTATAATAATATTTAGGTTTAGGGTTTGTTCTACAGTCCCTAGACCCTAACGGAAGCCGAACTGTAGTTCGGACATATCCTTATTATCCTCATGGGGGACATGAGAGGGACAGAAGAGGAACATAAGAGGGACAGAACAGAGACAGAGGAGGAACAGGAGAGGGGCAGAGGAGGAGCATGACAGGGACACAGGAGGAACATAAGAGGGACATAGGCGGAACATGAGAGGGACAGAGAAAGAACACGAAAGGGACAGAGGAGGAACATGAGAGGGACAGAGAAAGAACACGAAAGGGACAGAGGAGGAACATGAGAGGGACAGAGGAGGAACGTGAGAGGGACAGAGAAAGAACACGAAAGGGACAGAGGAGGAACATGAGAGGGACAGAGGAGGAACATGAGAGGGACAGAGGAGGAACATGAGAGGGACAGAGAAAGAACACAAAAGGGACAGAGGAGGAACATGAGAGGGACAGAGAAAGAACACGAAAGGGACAGAGGAGGAACATGAGAGGGACAGAGAAAGAACACGAAAGGGACAGAGGAGGAACATGAGAGGGACAGAGAAAGAACACGAAAGGGACAGAGTAGGAACATGAGAGGGACAGAGAAAGAACACGAAAGGGACAGAGGAGGAACATGAGAGGGACAGAGAAAGAACACGAAAGGGACAGAGTAGGAACATGAGAGGGACAGAGGAGGAACATGAGAGGGACAGATGAGGTGCAAAGGACCAACAGAGGGTGAATTGAGAAGGCAAACTATACAATCAGACCAAAGTAGAAGAGGAGCAGACCAATGAAACATGGAGGTGCAAAGAAAAGCATGTGAGACGCAGAAGGGGCTCAAATGAAGAGTAGGAGAGTCAGAGAAGAGATGATGATGAACACAATTGAACAGTATCAGTGACAAAGACAAGACTGGATAGAGGAACACTCTGTGCTAAGCGATATTCAGTATGGATTTCGTAAAAAGCTTGGCACAATAGAACAGGGTTTAAATTTAAATAACCTGATTAATAAATATACTGTAGCAAAAAAAGAACCACTTTACCTGGTCTTTGTTGGCTTATCATCGGCATTTGACTGCGTTAACCACACCAAATTATGGTCAATTCTAGCTGAATTAGGATTTGACCTAGTTTTAATTTCTTTTATTAGAGAGTTTTATATAGGGGCAAGGGCACGGGTGAAGTTTGGGCTGATGGGGGGAATGCACGAGTCACTTTAAAGTAAAATGGGGCGTGAGGCAAGGGTGCATCCTTGCCCCGCTGCTGTTTACTTTATATATTAATAACTTAGAGAAGTCTCTGATTCAGAAATGCAAAGATCTTCCCGAGGCAGGCAAACGCCCAATTCCTGCATTGCTTTATGCGGATGATGCCGTTTTAATGTTGCACACCCCACTGGGACTGCAAAGGCTGGTTACTAGTTTTAGAGAGATAGGGGCCTAACCATAAACTCCGCCAAAACCTTTACAATGAATTGTGGCACAGGGTGTCCTAAGACGAGATTTATTTTTATTGACAAAAAACTCAAAATCATTTTCTTATTTTGGAATTTTATTTAATTCTTCATTCTTCAGTCTGCACCCAGTCATGGGTGCAGACTGTTAAAACGAGGAGACTGCTATACCTAAAGACTTTGTCTGCACTAACTAGTTTTAGCAGGAAATTAAATAGGCGCCCTACAGCAGAGCTACTGGATATATATATAAAGCAAAATCCGTCACGGTGACCACATATGGAGCCGGCATTTGGGGCACGGCGGATGTAAGCTCGCTGCAGGTCGGCGAAAATATATTTTCTACTAATGGTCCCGAAAGGTACCTCATCCATTATCTGCCACTCAGAGCTAGGTCTGACTTATTTTTGAAGATATAATAAAGATACAACCGGTTCTGTTGTGGCACAGGAAATGGACTAACCGTGAGATAATAAATGATTGCAGGAGGCTAGACGGGGTGAAACGAATTAAATGGTTAATGTATGTTAAAACATTCCTTTATGAAATAGGCCTTCGTGATTTTTATGATGAACCACTAAATATGACTAGTATGAGTAGGAAGGATCTAAAGAAAATCTGTCTGAGTTTTTTGAATGATCAGAGACTGTGTGTGGAAATGTGTAAATCTACGGTGCAAGCACACAATCTCTCCTTAATATATTTTAGTCTGCAGCCCTATCTACAATTGATGACGACTGATTATGATAGATTTTTATTGATCCGTTTCCGACTAGATACTATCCACAGGTTATTAAGCTTCCCAGCTGCCAATGACTGGTCAAAACAGCTTTGCAAATGTCCCTGTGACGATATGTCAGACCAGTCCACCATACATGTTGTGTTCTTCTGCAAATTTTATACTTCGTACAGGAAAGCATGGATTCTCCCGGTAATACAATTGTTGGGGATAAGGACTTGCCGGCCTGCTTATGTTAAATTGCAGCAATTAGAATCTGTGTTTTCTGTAGCATCAGTAACAGCTTTTTTAAAGAATGTTTTTAAATGCAGGAAACCAATTATGATGTGATAAAACCTAATTATATCTCAGCATGATGTTTTTGCTTGCGGTGCCCACCCCATTTTTGTAGAAACTTTTTTTTAACCTTTGTATACTATTTTATCAATTGTTTTTTACTCTGTACTTTTATGATTATACTTTGTAATCGAATAAAGCATTATTGATTGATTGATTGACAAAGGCTTTCATTTGCGGCGCAATAATTTCTTTATATTACAGACATTATTTAGCCCCACTGAGACTCTCTGTTCTAAACCTACCCACCTCATGGATGCAATAATGTATGTGCAGACACAAAAGAATGAAAGTATTGGATAGCCAAGAATACTCCTAATAGTACTCCTGAACCAGGGAAGTGAATGAATTCTGAACTAATAGCCCGAATCACAAACAGCCTCCACACTTGTGGTGGAGGTTCCGCAGTCGTAGTGAGGCTCTGCAGTCGTGGCGGAGGCTCTACAGTCATGGCGGATGCTTTACAGCTGTGGCAGATGCTCCACAGTCATGGCAGAGGCTTCGCAGTCATTGTGGAAGTATCCACACTCGTGGCCGATGCTTCGCAGTCATGGTAGAGGCTCTACATTTGTGGCAAAGGCCCTGTAGTCATGACGGATGCTTCACAGTCATGGCGGAGGCTCCACAGATTTGGCAGAGGCGTCACAGTTCTGGCAGAGGCTTTGCAGTCACGGCAGAGGCTCCACAGTCGTGGCAGAGGCTCCAGAGTCGTGGCAGAGGTTCCACAGTCATGGCAGAGGATCTACAGTCGCGGCATAGGATCCACAGTCATGGCAGAGGATCCACAGTCGCGGCAGAGGATCCACAGTCATGGCAGAGGCTCCACAGTCGTGGCAGAGGCTCCACAGTCGTGGCAGAGGATCCACTGTCGTGGTAGAGTCTCCAACATCATGGCAGAGGCTTTACAGTCATGGCAGAGGCTCCACACTCGTGGCGGAGGCTCCACAGTTGTGGCAGAGGCTCCACAGTCGCGGCAGAGGATCCACAGTCGCGGCAGAGGCTCCACAGTCGTGGCAGAGGCTCCAGAGTCGTGGCAGAGGCTCCACAGTCGTGGCAGAGGATCCACAGTCGTGGTAGAGTCTCCAACATCATGGCAGAGGCTTTACAGTCATGGCAGAGGCTCCACACTCGTGGCGGAGGCTCCACAGTCGTGGCAGAGGCTCCACAGTCATGGCAGAGGATCCAAAGTGGTGGTAGAGGATCCACAGTCATGGCAGAGGATCCACAGTCGTGGCAGAGGATCCACAGTGGTGGCAAAGGATGCACAGTCGTGGCAGAGGATCCACAGTGGTGCCAAAGGATCCACAGTGGTGGCAGAGGATCCACAGTGGTGGCAGAGGATCCACAGTGGTGGCAGAGGATCCACAGTCATGGCAGAGGATCCACAGTCGTGGCAGAGGATCCACAGTCACGGCAGAGGATCCACAGTTGTGGTAGAGTCTCCAAAATCATGGTAGAGGCTTTGCAGTCATGGCAGAGGATCCACAGTGGTAGCAGAGGCTTTGCAGTCACGGCAGAGGCTCCACAGTCATGGCAGAGAATCCACAGTCATGGCAGAGGATCCAAAGTGGTGGTAGAGGATCCACAGTCATGGCAGAGGCTCCACAGTGGTGGCAGAGGATCCACAGTGGTGTCAGAGGCTCCACAGTCGTGGCAGAGAATCCACAGTCATGGCGGAGGCTCCACAGATGTGGCAGAGGCGTCAGAGTTGTAACAGAGGCTTTGCAGTCGTGGCAGAGGCTGCACAGTCATTGCAGAGGATCCACAGTCGTGGCAGAGGGTCCACAGTCATGGCAGAGCGTCCACAGTCATGGCAGAGCATCCACAGTGGTAACAGAGGATCCACAGTCATGGCAGAGGATCCACAGTCGTGGCAGAGGATCCACAGTCATGGCAGAGGATCCACAGTGGTGGCAGAGGATCCACAGTGGTGGCAGAGGATCCACAGTCGTGGCAGAGGATCCACAGTCACGGCAGAGGATCCACAGTTGTGGTAGAGTCTCCAAAATCATGGTAGAGGCTTTGCAGTCATGGCAGAGGATCAACAGTGGTGGCAGAGGCTTTGCAGTCGTGGCAGAGGCTGCACAGTCATTGCAGAGGATCCACAGTCGTGGCAGAGGGTCCACAGTCATGGCAGAGCGTCCACAGTCATGGCAGAGCATCCACAGTGGTAACAGAGGATCCACAGTCATGGCAGAGGATCCACAGTCGTGGCAGAGGATCCACAGTCATGGCAGAGGATCCACAGTGGTGGCAGAGGATCCACAGTGGTGGCAGAGGATCCACAGTCGTGGCAGAGGATCCACAGTCACGGCAGAGGATCCACAGTTGTGGTAGAGTCTCCAAAATCATGGTAGAGGCTTTGCAGTCATGGCAGAGGATCCACAGTGGTGGCAGAGGCTTTGCAGTCACGGCAGAGGCTCCACAGTCATGGCAGAGAATCCACAGTCATGGCAGAGAATCCACAGTCATGGCAGAGGATCCAAAGTGGTGGTAGAGGATCCACAGTGGTGGCAGAGGCTCCACAGTCGTGGCAGAGGCTCCACAGTCGTGGCAGAGGCTCCCCAGTCACGGCAGAGGATCCACAGTAATGGCGGAGGCTCCACAGATGTGGCAGAGGCATCAGAGTTGTAACAGAGGCTTTGCAGTCATGGCAGAGACTCTACAGTCGTGGCAGAGGCTGCACAGTCATTGCAGAGGATCCACAGTCGTGGCAGAGGGTCCACAGTCATTGCAGAGGATCCACAGTCATGGCAGAGGATCCACAGTCGTGGCAGAGGGTCCACAGTCATGGCAGAGCGTCCACAGTCGTGGCAGAGCATCCACAGTGGTAACAGAGGATCCACAGTCATGGCAGAGGATCCACAGTCGTGGCAGAGGATCCACAGTCATGGCAGAGGCTCCAGAGTCACGGCAGAGGATCCACAGTGGTGGCAGAGGATCCACAGTGGTGGCAGAGTATCCACAGTCATGGCAGAGGATCCACAGTCATGGCAAAGGATCCACAGTGGTGGCAGAGGATCCACAGTCGTGGCAGAGGATCCACAGTGGTGGCAGAGGATCCACAGTCGTGGCAGAGGATCCACAGTGGTGGCAGAGGATCCACAGTCATGGCAGAGGATCCACAGTGGTGGCAGAGGATCCACAGTGGTGGCAGAGTATCCACAGTCATGGCAGAGGATCCACAGTCATGGCAAAGGATCCACAGTGGTGGCAGAGGATCCACAGTCATGGCAGAGGATCCACAGTGGTGGCAGAGGATCCACAGTCGTGGCAGAGGATCCACAGTGGTGGCAGAGGATCCACAGTCGTGGCAGAGGATCCACAGTGGTGGCAGAGGATCCACAGTCATGGCAGAGGATCCACAGTGGTGGCAGAGGATCCACAGTCATGGCAGAGGATCCACAGTGGTGGCAGAGGATCCACAGTCGTGGCAGAGGATCCACAGTGGTGGCAGAGGATCCACAGTCATAGCAGAGGATCCACAGTGGGCAGAGGATCCACAGTCACGGCAGAGGATCCACAGTGGTGGCAGAGGATCCACAGTCACGGCAGAGGATCCACAGTGGTGGCAGAGGATCCACAGTGGTGGCAGAGGATCCACAGTAATGGCAGAGGATCCACAGTCACGGCAGAGGATCCACAGTGGTGGCAGAGGATCCACAGTCATGGGTTGGTGGTATGTTTATGTAATATTCTTACTAGGTTTACAGGTGCTGCTGTGTGTATTTGTTATCCACACAGACTCCTGTGGAAGTGACTCTCTATTGCATTCATTCTCTCGCTTCTCTCGATATCTTAGTGTCCCCAGATGAGGCATACACAATGTCATTCATAGAAATGACCCAGCGGGAGGCCCAACTACCCTGTCAGTGACTTGGTGATGGTCGCTCAGAAATCCAGTGCTTGCTATCCTCACAACAGGGAGGTGAAAGCTCTAGATCAGGGTTCTCCAAAGTCCGTCCTGGAGGGCCGGATCCATGCCAGAGTTTTAAGATAACTACATTTATCTAAATGGGGATATGGTAAAATCTGGCATGGATCCGGAGCTCCAGGACCAACTTTGGAGAACTCCTGTCGAGAGGAATCTTATTTGTATTATAGGAAGACATGAAACATTCAAAAGGGGCTGAACTTTCAAGCAGACTTGGACATTAATAACGCATTTCCCAGATTGTGGTCCGCAGAGATGTTTCGCGTCACCACAATCTAAGTTTACTAGAAGTGTGCTACAGCGCTCTCACACCGGATCTAACACTGGTCTGTACACAAACCACTTCAGGTTTCTGTTTCTCTCTTGCATTTGGACGTTCCTCCTCACTGCTGAGTGGCTGCATCTTTTAACACTTTGCACAAAACAAAAAATTATAACTTTTCACCAATGCGCTAGTGATTGTGGTGAAGAGCGGGGCTCACTGTAAATTGAGATAAGATTTAGGGTCTCACTTACCGATGCTTGAGGTCCGTCCTAGGAGGATAAAGAAGAGAAAAATGTGACATGAAGAAGACCCTTATAGCATAAACCTGGCATATTGTATATGACTAGTATAGCGTGTAGGACTAGTATACAGTATATAGCATATGACTCGCATATACTATACAACTAGTATACATTATAAAGAATATGACAATACTATGTAACTACTGCACCTGCCTAAGCATATTAGCTAGGGCTGGCGACATAGTTATTGCAGCTTTAGCGTCCGTTTTCGGGCGATAAGCGGTGATATTTATATTGCAATATCCTCAAGGACACACTAGTGCATGTTTACTTGATGTTGAGCTTGTTTTTCACAGCCTCGCCTCGCATCGCTAATGAGATGCAAAGAAGGCGTGGCTGTGAAAACAACACATGAAAATATCACGAAGGCAGCTTCGCGATGTTAACAAGGAGGTGCAGCGATAAAAAAATCACGCTACTTCAGCCTTAACGCTGGAATTTAACATCTGTTAAATTCCAGACTACGGCATACTAATAATGGTAGGTGGATTATGCTGATACGACCACAGGGTCGTATCAGTAATGTTATTGCTGTTTTACATGGAACATCCCTGGAAAACCAGCGATGTTCCATGGTAAACACCGCTGTCGCTGAAATATTATCGCCATAGTGATATGCATTGCAAATATAGCGTTATCATGGCGATAATGTTCAGCAATAGCCGGCGATAATATTTCTATTGCTATGTGGGGCCAGCGATACTTATCGCTGGCCCTTGTCAATATGCCCCTAAGTGTTGGGTCGCCCCATTGCAGTGAAAGAATCTGAGCAGATCCTTGGAAGGTGTTCATAAATGCTGTTATCCATGGAAATCCTTTAGGCAAGGTCACCAGCGGTAGTAGCAGCGACCCCTGGCTTCTTCTTTCTAACACCCGGAACCATCCTTGGGACCTCTGGCTCAAATGTCTCAGGACAGCAATGGAATGAGAGCTGTTTAATTTGACTTACTTACAACGGTGACCAGGAGGGCATGTGACTTTGATATAGGATGCTTTGTTTATTTTTTTGGGCACTCACTCTTCATATTGTCAGTAAAATCCCAGAGAGTTGTTGGACTATGCTGTGAGCACTGGCAGCGTTCCTGAGATGGCTCCTGCCTGATGCTCCCATGCAGGGTTTTAGATGGTGATTAAATGTTTTCGATGTTGTATGTTTCTGCAAGGACGAGTGGAGATGTTAGAGGGGAAAGGTGGGACAGGTTGGCTGAAAGAAAGTTAGGAAGAGATGGAAAGGAAATGAGGAATTGGGTTGAAAAAGAGACATAAGGGACTCAGGGCATTATTTAAAGTCTGGTGGAGAATGTACTCCATCGCAATGGTGACTGAGTACCCTCTCCACCAAAGTGAAGTCCTGCCCACTTCATTTAGAGTTGAGTGGAACTTCAGTATATAGACAGTGGAGATTAGACTGCCTTCTCCACCTCCATACACCTCTGACTGCCCAACAGAGTAAAGGGCGTTGGACTTTTGTCCATTTGTCCAATTTGAGATTTCGCTTTTTGGAAATAAATCAAATGTAAAGTTTGCCGTACAACTCCATCATGATGATGGAACTGCCCGTCAAACTTTGAAAGCATTGATAGGAACTGTTGTAACAGTGGTTCCTGCCAAAGCACGAGATGTATGGAGAACATCTCTAAATTTGGCGTGTGCCTACTGCCTCGGGGTGCTGGAGTAAAGTACTCCTGAGTTCTTTACTCTGTCGCTCAAACAGATTAAATACTCACCCGCCAAGCTCTAAATCAGGCCCCACGTCAGAGTTCATAGATACATGAGAATCAGAGTCATAATTGACTTGTGGACCAGACAAATTAGCCTCTTCTTAAAAAGCATCTCCTTGAGTGATGGCCTGAACTTCTCCAGGAGGCGCGGCATTCGTTGTGCTCAGTGCACACGTTCAACTCACTGGGATCACCATGCAAGATCTAGCAGTACAACAGTGACCTCAAGATTGTCTCTCCCTTCGGAGAACGTGGTGCCTCTTATCGGTGATTATATACATTTAGAAATATCTGGAGATCATAGTCTAGATCATCCTTTTGAGTGCTGAGGCATTTGAGGAATATCATATCATCTTGACACAGTTTTGACACGCCTTTTTTAACTACTTCTTCATTTGATCCTGGTGGCAGCATCACGAGCTCCCTCGTCTCAGGGTAGTTTGCAGTTAGGACTCATCGGTTTTCCGTGTGAGACGCAAGTTGTGCTTGTGACTGTCTCTATACCCTCTACAGCACAGGGTTTGACAAAGAGACTCTGACACGGGGGATTGAGTGGTCTTGGTAATCTGATTCTTCTTCTTTAAACTGACGAGCCATAGAAAGGGTGAAACTGGTCTAGTGTTGCTTGTGTTCTTATTCAGGGAGGACCTGGCCTGGCAGTTCAGGCTGCACTCTTCCCATTGCAGCAGGGTCAAAAGTGATTTGCCTTTGGCCCAGTCCACACTAAGGTGGCACAGTGTGCGAAATAACAATGGACTGAAATGTGGCCCAAGTACTTACTAGTGACTGAGATTAGTTCAATGATTCTATCAATTGATGTTTTGTGTTCTTTAATGTGAGGCCCTAATTGGGACTGGTGTGACCAGATGTGGTACTGAGCACACTGTGCCACTGGAACCAATCTATACCCAACTGATGAGCCCTAATAAGGGCAAAACCGGTCTTCCGTTGCTTTGTTGGAAGGTGGGATCATTGTAGCATGTTTCCCCCCACTTTGTGGCTGGTGTCAGTGTTCTTTTGACTTAGTCTGCTGGGATCCTGCTAATCAGGAACCCAGCAACTCTGCTTTCTCCCCTACATTTGCTATGGTAAGTACTTTGGTACCTCCACAATTCTCTACTGGTTTACCAGTATAAATCCTCAGCATATGGTACGAAGGTACCCAGAGCATAGATACACCAGGGATCTCCCATAGGCTGCAGCATCTATTATGCCACCCATGGGAGTCCACTTAACCTGTGAATACAGGCCTGCCATTGCAGCCTGTGTGAGCTGGTGCTTACACCTCTCACAACAGATATAAGTTTCCTTATATCTGAGGTCCCTGGACTTTAAACATATAAGTCACCCCTATTGAAAGCTCTTCAGTCCTGAGGGCAGGGTGCTTGGTTTTAAGTGTAAGAGTCGCCAAAAATCCCGGAGTCGATTCTCCAGACTTTGTAAGTGCCGTCAGCCATTTTAATACATATAGTGGACATCAGTCAATACAAGATGTCTAACTATATAGTGGCTTCACCGAACCTTGCCATGATTAGTATCAAACATATGTGAATCATACCCCAACACCGATTCCAGAGTTGGAAGTATGATCTCATGTATTGGGGAGCTCCTTAGGGCACCCCCCATAACAGCCTTTCAGGGTCTGCCAGCAAGCTACTGCTGGTGCTGACCACAGGCACGATTCTGCCCTCCTGCTGCTGAGATGAGCTCATGCAGCGGAAGGTAGAACAATAGGTTTCTTGTCAAAAGGAGGTGTGGCCACCTCCCAGACAGGACTTAGTGTATTAGGCTGGAGTGGGGGCGCATGCCAGCCCCACCGGACTGCTTTGGTGCCATCCTTTCCTACTTCATTGTGAGCCAGTTCAGGGAGCTCTTGGCTCCCGCTCTGGCACGAAACTGGACAAGGGACTTGAGAGTATCCTTCCCTCTGTCAAGGCCCTCCTCTGGGAGGGACCCCATAGCTGTTACAAGCCTTTCTTTAAAGTTCTTAAGGGCTTAACTCTGGGTGGGTCCTTAAATTTGTCATGGGAGACGACGCAACCCTGAAACTACATCGCTCTTTGATCGTCTGGACACTTGGACTTCATTGGACGTTGACTGGAACCAAGATTGCACCACAGAAGACTTCTTCTGCTCCTGGTCTCTCTGTTCTTCAAGTTTCCTTCTTCATCTGTGTCTGTGCTTCTGCCAGGTACTTCAATAGACCTGTGGACATCAAGGACACCCAAAGAAATCTCCCTTGGAGTGAACAACTCACTCCCCAGCATCTGCAGGCACCACAACATAGATGACCAGTCTGCTGCTCCTGCCATCCTGCAGACTTTCTAAGGCTCAGAAACTCAGGTCATGGTTCTGCAACTCCCTCGAGGCCTAACCTGTCTTCTCTGCAATTTTGAGGCCGGTATCCCTCGTCGAAACTGCTGAAACCAAACCCCTGTGCTCCGCATTGACTTGCTGCAGCCAAGGCTTGCTGGCTCTACACTGCAGAGATCTTTGGGCTCTGGGAAGCTCCAAGATCCAGCATCTCCGTCTTCCAAGCTCAGCGTCCTCACTGCATCCTCTGCATCATGAGCCTTCATCTTTGGTGAGCTGCTCAAGGTCCTTTTGCAAGTCATGTGCCTTCAATCTGGGGGTCCACCTTAGGGTCTTCTACTGCTTCAGTGGGCTCTCCTGCTTGCTCAGGGCCTCCCCTGAGTCTCGTCCTGTGGGTTCCTTGGCCCTTGCTGGTTCCAAATTTGCTCCTTCGTCATCTTCCACTCCAGTTGCAGATACCAAGGCTTGTTGGTGTTCCAACCAGACACTGACAACCTAGTCACTGACATCCAACATGGGAAAGCTTGTGCACAGTTCCTGGTCTTCCTCGGTGTCGCCTGGTCCTCACAGCTACAGCAATAAGGTCACCGTCAACTATTCAGAACCACCTGACATTGATGGTCATTGTGCTGTCGTGCCTCCTTGTCACCTCCAAGTGGCATAGACTCTGTCCCCTAGGCTTGCAGGTTCTTCACTTCCAGAATCCACACTTGGATTCCACCGGACTCCTTCTTGAACTTCTCCAGAGGCATTTTCTTCGAAGTCATCCATTGTTGTCTACGGCAAATTCCAACGTCTCTTCACCTCTATGCACCTGGCGCCCCCGATGTAGGTAATCTAGTTCCTGGAGCATTCATGGGTGGGGTCGCTCTACGACCTTCTGTCCTCCAAGGGAATTCTTTGGGGTCCTCTAGGAAGGGTCCTTTTTTTCCAAACTGCACCAGCAACTTCTTGATTGACTTCCATTGGGCACGTGCGTGTGTTGCCACTCTGCACACAGCCTCCGTGGGGTTCCTGGGTAATTACCTTGGGTGGTTTCTTGTGTCCCGGCTCCTCTGGGACTTCTGGTCCAAGTCCAGTTCTCCTTTGCAGTTTGCATTCCACGTTTTAAATATGTGGTTTGGCCTCCCCCTGGAGGCCACTATATTTTGTGCTAATGACCTGATTGCATTTGCAGTATTCCTGTGTATTGTGTTGCTATGTCCGGGTAGGAGATATACCAATGTGTTAGTGATAGTTTGTTGTAATAAATAGACTTAATTTTGCTAAACACTGTGTGGTTTCTTTTCATCTAATCTACACCACAGATTAAGCTGGTAAAACAAGCTGTTTAACACTTCTTCAAGATAAGCCTGAAAGCTGCCCTCCACAGCTACCGCTTTGAGAGCTTTCTATAAGAAAAATTCACCATAAGGGTTGCCTGGGTTAATGCAAATCGCACCTCTTGAATAAGTGTGTACCATATACTAAACCAGCCTCCTACATGCTTGTTTTGTTTCAGGGAGGACATGCCCTGCAGTTTGGGCTTGACTGTTCCCATCGGAGCAGGATCAGTGACTGATTTGCATATGGCTGGGTCCAAACTGAGGTGTCATGGTGTGCAAAATGATGGTGGGCAGGGATGCAACCCGAATAATTACCAGTGGCAAGGTTTTATTCAAACACTCCATTACTTCTCTTTTTTATATGCTTGAATATGACACCCTAAGAGGGACAGGTATGCTCAAATGTGGGTCGCCTGCACTCTGTGGCAGGGAAACCAAGCTGTACATGAGTGATGAGTCCTAATAAGGGTGAAAACAGTCTTGGGTTGTTTGTGTTCTGGTCCAGGGAGGACCTGGCCTGGCAGCTCAGGCTGGACTTCTCCTATTGAAACAGAGTCAATAGTGATTTGCATATGGCAGGGTCCAAACTGAGCTGCCATGGCCATCACTACAGGAGATCAAGTGCATTCATCAATTATGAGTAGAAGTTGTCCTCTTGCAACTCGTACAATGACATCAATTGCATCGCAAATGTAATTCAGAAGACTGGACAATTTCAGCAGGACCTGATAAACATGGAATTCACTACCTTTTAAATAGGGGTGCCCAATGATGGTAGCCAGCCCTTTTCGCAAAACAGTCCTTTAGTGGCTACAAAACCCCTGTGACCTCTGGGCCAGGTCAACCACTTGACTTTGTGGAGCATGAGTAGCAATGAGGCGCATTCCCCTAAGTTTGAGTCCATTGTTGTGTCTTACTAGTTCATTTTATGCATGTCGCAATGACATGAAGACTTTTAGGTGACTACCTCTATGACCATTGGGTGCGTGTTCAATATCTCTCCACCTTTGAGCGGCAATGAGATTGCACACGGCTTGTAGAGTGGGATCCTCTAGGAAGAAAGTGCAGTTGTTTTTTGCTCAATGCTGCATTTGTCTAATGATGTATCAGATGCATTCTCCAGCAAAAGATGGCTGCATCTCACAGGAGGTGATAGAAAGTCTGGAGACAAAATTGACAGTGTTTTTGTCCTCAACACTCCAGTGCAGTATTATGAATTGCAATCTTGTAGAGGACTATACATTTCTGTCCTGACTGGCATTTTAGTCTTTGAATACCAAAAAATGGTAACAGTTGATACTTGTTGACGACAATAAATAGCTTACGGTAGACACACGAGATGGAAGTGTCCACAGGCCCACACGATTGCTAGGCGCTCTTTTTCTGCCTGTGCACATGTTTCTTCAGGACTGGTCAGATTGCGGCTGGTTTATGCTGCACTTTATTTTGGTGCCACAGGGTTAGCATCTTTTTGCACCCGCATTAAAAGCCGATAACACGTAGTACAACAGGAGTGGTATTCACAACCATATCTGTGTGCAGAGAGGGAACTAAGGGGCCTATTTATTAAAATGCTTTGCAGCACAGCGCTGCAAACCAGTTACGGGGAAAGGGCAGTAATGCACCATATTTAACACAACAAAGCACAAAGGTGCCCAAAGGGCTGCCTAACACCAATGCAGGCCCGCTCGCGCCACCGCGAAGGGGTGCCAGCATTGCAAGCAGGATTGGTTTTGCGCAGAAGGGGCAGCTTCCTGCATAAAATCAATCCCCTGAGGCATATTCCTCTTTCTATGTGTGGGAGATCGGGCCTTGGGTGCAGCTCGCTTTCGAAAGCTGGCCGTTGTCGCTGCATTGGGGGTTGAGAGCATGGAGCGTGTTGGAGTCGTAGTGGAGATGGGCGGGGGGACCAGGGGCCCTGGTGATGGTCATGGTCAGAGAGGCTTGCCTTTTGAGCTCTTTTGGACCGCCAGCAAGTCGGCCGCCATTAAGTAAGGGTCGGGGAGGGCAGGAGGGACACACTGGAGGGAGGGGACGCGGGGGTAGCAGAGGGTGGAGAGGCTAAAAAAGGGGAGATGAGGGCAAAAACAGACAGAGAGCAAAAGAGAGAGCAAAAAGAGAACCACAAGCAAAGAGACAGCAAAAAGCATAGAGAAGGCAAAAAGAGAAAAAGAGGGCACAGAACAAGGCCAAGAGAGGCCGAACAGTAGAAGAGCAGAGTGCTCTCCTACTGGACCACCAGGGATGAGGCGCAAGCCGGAGCCTGCGGGCGGAGGAGGGTCTCGAACCTACGGCACAAAACAGAGAGCACAGGGCTCACAAGGGCAGCAATTACTGGTGGAACTGCGCTGGGAGAGCTGACCAGAATGAGGAAGTAACAATGAGAATTAAGAATATTTCTCTTAAAGGCGTAGCATTTTGCAGCATTCCGAGGTATGGCAGCTATGGCAAATCTGGAAAAGCATAAAAATCCATGGCCGTTGCATTGGAACACCCATGCAACGCCTTCCTGGAGCAGAGTAATGCAACTCAGAGATTTACGCTGCGTTGCGTTACTCCTGATCTAGCGCGGCGTGATAAATCGCATTTTAGGGTTTGCGTCACACGTCACCCATGTTGAATGCTGCAAACGTGACACAAACCCTTGATAAATATGCCCATAAGTATTCAAGGACTTTGTCAGAGATTGCTTAAAGGCGTCTCAATGTGTCCTTGGATAACTTGAAATAAGACCCTAAAAAGTGGGCAACCCAAAAAATCAGGGCTAGTATTTCATAAGGTGTCGAATCAGGAATGTCCCCTACATGGTTTACAGTTATGTCCCCTGCCCATTGTGCTCAACTGAAAGTATCTGTTTTCCTTAAGTTTGAATTTTGGCTGCCGACTCTTGCGAATGCAGTGTGTGCAAGACCCTAGGTTTACCTTAGACAAGGGTCTTGAATTCGACTTGGCCGGGAGGTGCACACGAAGCAAACCTTCGATGGTGACAGAAGATTACTCTCTCGTCACCAGTTCATGTGTTGCATTGTGGAGTTATCATAGCATTATCAGAACTTTTTATCTGCCTTTTTATCTGCCTCAAAAGAGTGGAAGTCTACTGGCGACTCACGTAAATCTGCACTGGTAGCAATTAAAACAAGTCCTAGTGCTGAGATCCCGATTGCATGGATGTATGGTGTGGTGTGTGATGAGCTAGTTACAGTCTGTGCCATATTATGAGTGAACAAGAGTAGTGCATGCCTGCCATTTCCATTTTGGGAGCGCTGGCCAGCTCCTGGGGACAAGGTGAGGATATTTTCCCAGACACTCAAAGTGTTTTTCTAGTATTCCTGAGACTGGAGGGAGGCAACCTAGACATTGAAGTGATGAAAGAAGAGTCAGGTTCCACCTTGGAATTCTGATTAGATCCTTTGATGCAGAGAGAACGATGATGGATTCAACCCAGATCTGTGACTGGGGGTGAGTGTCTGAAAAGTTTCAGTGCTCCGTCCATCATCTCCTTGTGTTTGCTTTGTTCACCCTAAGTTGGCAGGGTATGCCCAGACGTAGGTCCCTTGTTCACTTTGCCATTGGATTCTAGCTAGCCTGGCTGATGAGGGCTGTTAGCCCAAAACTGGTCTCAGGATGCTTATGTCCGGTCAGGTAAGACATGGCTTGGCAGTTCGGGCTGGACTGTGTTCATGATGCACAGAGTGGAGACTGATTTGCATATAGCTGTGTCTGAACTAGGCCTCGGGGGGGAACTTCACTCTGTTTGTGGAGTATTCTGCCCTCCACACTCATTGGAGCTTGCGGAGTGCAGAAAACTCTGCTTTGCGATGAGCAGCAGAGTTTTTCTCTGCTCGCGATCGCAAACGGTAAGTTTGCGATCGCATACAGTAACTTCGCAAGCACGACTACCGCTCAAGTAGAATTTCTACCTGAGAGCCAGAAATACCAACACAAACTGCAGTTTACACTGCACTCTGCCACTCGCGGAACTTCGCAGAGTTTGTTTGAAACTTCGCGGAGTGCCGCGTAGCAAAACTCAGCGAACTACGCCCAGGCCTTGTTTCAACTGGCATGGCAAAGTGAGCTAAAGAACGATGATGGATTCAACCCAGCTCTGTGACTGGGGGTGCGTGTCTGAAAAGTTTCAGTGCTCCGTCCATCATCTCCTTGTGTTTGCTTTGTTTGCCCTAAGTTGGCAGGGTATGCCGAGACGTGGGTCCCTTGCTCACTTTGCCACTGGATTCAAGCTAGCCTGGCTGATGAAGGGTGTTACCCAGAAACTGGTCCCAGGATGCTTGTTTCCAGTTCAAGGAAGACCAGGCTTGGCAGTTCGGGCTGGACTGTTCACATGAGGCACAGGGTCAAGACTGATTTGCGTATAGCTGGATCCGAACTGGTGTGGCGAAGTGAGCTAAAGAATGATGATGGATTCAACTAAGATCTGTGACTGGGGGTAAGTGTCTGAAAAGTTTCAGCGCTCCGTCCATCATCTCCTTGTGTTTGCTTTGTTTGCCCTAATTTGGCAAGGTATGCCCAGACGTGGGTCCTTTGCTCACTTTGCCACTGGATTCAAGCTAGCCTGGTGTGGGAGGGCGGATTTTATAAACAGGCGTGGAGGCTGGAGTAGTGGTTTAAAAGAAGGTGGTTTATTGAAAACAAATGAAGAGGTGATGGGTTTGGTGGATTGTCCCTCCGTGGATTCTTCTTCGGATGTTTCGGGAGATGAGCCGAATGGGGAAACGGGTAGTGGTGCTGTCTTCTCCTTATCTTCAGGACCCTGGTGGTCTCCCCGGAGGCTCATAGGAAGGGAAGAAATTACAGAAGGAACCGTGAGAATTGAGGAAAAAAAAAACGAAGGACTGAGTGTTCCCTTGACCACACCTCAGGTGTTGGACTGTCCGTGAAAACACATCTACACATGCCGTGATTCACAACAAGTGAAGGGGGGGTTTGTTTCCTCTTTACGTGCCTAGGATGGGGTAAAACTGAGTGCTCCAAGGGCAAGTGCCAAATATGAACTCCCGAGTGCGTTTCTACATAGGACAACTATAGACAACAGAAAATACTGGGCAGTTCGGCAAAGATATACCCCTCCCGAATATTTTGGGTGCCACCCTATTCTCCCTCCCTCTTCCCCACTTCCCAAGTCCCTTGAACCGGGTCACTCACCAGTCCCGCCGCAACTCTTCTCCCGAGTTTGGGCCGCTCTCCAGCCACCTCCAGACACCACCAGTCCTCGCACCAGCTGTTTTCTTTCACGTCTGGGTTCACTGGCGTCTTGGATTCCCCGGGTCCTGCGTCTTCTTCTACGGGTCCCGCGTCTTCTTGCACGGGTCCCGCGTCTTCGGTCTCCGCTTCCTCTTTGCTGCTTTCCTCTTCGTATTGCGTGCCAACCCCCGCCCTTTGAAGGAAGTTGCCTTTCATTGGCTCATCCCTACGGCTTCCGGGTTCTGTCCGGACCACTTCCAGCTTCATCCCATCATCGCGTTCCTGGGGAAAAACAGCAGAGGGGGATGGTTGCAGTAGTCCGGTAGTAGGGTCGTGGTGCGTGACCCTCATTGGTATAGTCCCTCCCGGGGTTACTTCGGTAAGGCTCTCAGTTACTTCGGGGTCCGTCTCATATCCCCTTTCCCTTGCTGTCCTTCTACTAGGGTCTGCACTTTGGGGATATCTGGACAGATAGTCTGCATTTCCTTGTTCTTTCCCTTTCCGGTGTCTAGTGTGAAACCTATAGAGCTGTAGTAATAGAAACCATCTGAGTACCCTTTCGTTGTGACCCTTATTTCTGGCTAACCATTCTAGGGGTGCATGGTCAGTAAATAGGGTGAACTCCCTTCCTTCCAGATAATATCGTAAGGAATCGATGGCCCATTTGATTGCCAGTGCCTCTTTCTCAATAGTCGCATAATTTTTTTCTCGGGGAAAGAGTTTGCGCCTAATGTAGAGTATAGGTTTCTCACCTTGGGGGGTTTCCTGAGATAAACCTGCTCCTAGACCCTGATCGGAGGCATCTGTTTGTAAAATGAAGGGGCTGTCATATTCTGGTCTAATCAGAACTGTGTCTGATGTCAGGGAGTTTTTTAGGGCTTCAAAGGCGTGTACTACCTCAGCCGGAGGGAATCTCAAGATCTCTTCTGTTCTGCTACTTTTTTTGTAAAAGGTCGGTGAGCAGAGCTGCCAATTGGGAAAACATAGGTATGAACCATCTACAGTAACCCAATAACTGAAGAAAAGCTCCCAAGTCTTTTTTTGTCCTGGGTATTGGGATCTGGGATATGGCTGGTGACCTGTTCTCAGGACACCCCCGCGCCGCACGGCCCCCAGCTGTGTGTGTGCCCCTCGCTACTGCTCGCAGCCTTGTTCTGCCGTCTGCCTGCCTCCCTAGCTGCCTGCCTCTCTATACCTTTCCCCAGCTGTTTCGCCGTAAATTTGTCTCAAGTTGTTGTATTTTGTGCTTAAATTGTTAAAAGTGGTTGTATTTTGTGTTCTTCCCCCCTTCTGCCTGCTCGCCCGCTCCCCGCTTCCCGCTGCCGTTCACGCGGCCACGCCCCCTTTTGTTCCGTGTCCTCCCCGCTCCCGCCTCCCAGCTGCTCCTCCCTCCCACTTGTCCTTAAAAGGCGACCGCGCGGCGCAGGTGAGTGTGACCTGTTCTCAGGACACCCCCACGCCGCACGGCCCCTGCTGTGTGTGTGCCCCTCATGTGCCCCTCGCTGCTGCTTGCAGCCTCGTTCTGCCGTCTGCCTGCCTCCCTAGCTGCTTGCCTCTCTATACCTTTCCCCAGCTGTTTCGCCGTAAATTTGTCTCAAGTTGTTGTATTTTGTGCTTAAATTGTTGAAAGTGGTTGTATTTTGTGTTATTCCCCCCTTCTGCTTGCCCGCCCCGCTCCCCACTTCCCGCCGCCGTTCACGCGGCCACACCCCCTTTTGTTCCATGTCCTCCCCGCTCCCGCCTCCCAGCTGCTCCTCCCTCCCACTTAGCCTTAAATGGTGACCGCGCAGACGTGCAGCGGGCGCGCCGATTGTGCGCCAAAGGCAAGCCCGTCTGCGCCCGTCCGCGCCTGGACCGTGCCCAGCGCCAGGACCCCTGGCCCCCGCCGACGCTAGACAACACAACGGACCTACGACACCGCCACTCTCAACGCACTTAATGCTGGCCCAACCCCCGCCTGCTGCCGAGCCACCCCGAAACGCACCCACGGACCCTTCACCTGCCAAGACTGCAAATTCACCTGCCTCCGGACCTGCACCGCTCCCGCCAAGCCGAACACCCGCGGTAACCACCTAAAGTGCATCCTGCTCAACACCCGCTCCGTCCACAGACACGCCGTCGAACTCTGGAACCTGCTCGACACCACATCACCAGACGTCGCCTTCCTCACGGAAACCTGGATGAACGCCTCCTCAGCACCCGACATCGCCATCGCCATCCCGGACGGATACAAGATCATCCGGAGGGACCGTGTGAACCAGACTGGAGGAGGCATCGCCATCGTACACAAGAACACCATCGGCATCACGACCGACTCCAGCAACACCTTCCCCGCCGCCGAGCACCTCCACTTCCACATACACACGGACCCCAAGACAACCCTCAGAGGCACCCTCATCTACAGACCCCCAGGACCACGCACACAATTCAGAGAAGACATCATGGACTTCATCAGCCTGCACGCCCTCCCCTCCGCGGACTACATCCTCCTAGGGGACCTCAACTTCCACCTGGAGAACAACAAGGACCGCAACACCGCCGCCCTGCTGGACAACCTCGCAAACCTCGGACTCAAGCAACTGGTCAACACCCCCACTCACTACGCAGGCCACACGCTTGATCCCGTCTTCTCATCCAGCAAGCACATCACCTTCAGCCACTCCACCGGACTTCACTGGACCGACCACAGCTGCGTCCACTTCAGCTTCAGAAGAACAACGACCCACCACCACCCGCAACAGGTTCCTCACAGGAGCTGGAGCAAGATCACCGCCGGGCAGCTCACCACCTCCCTCAGCCAGAACCCGCCCGCAAGCACAACGGACCCAAACGAAGCAGCCCGTAACTTCACACAGTGGCTGACCGCCTGCGCAGATGACCTCGCGCCACTGAAGAACCCTCCCAGCAGACCCAGAAGCAAGAAAGCCACCTGGTTTACTGACGAACTCAAGGACTCCAAAAAGAACTGCCGCACCCTCGAGAAAGCCTGGCTCCTCAACCAGACCACAGACAACATAACCACCCTCAAACAAGCCACCCGCAAGCACCACCAGCTCATCCGCACTACCAAGAAGAAAACTCTGAAGGAACGACTGGACAACAACGCCCACGACAGCAAGGAACTCTTCAGCATCGTCAAGGAGTTCTCCAACCCCAGCACCGGCAACAACGACATCACTCCTTCTCAAGACCTCTGCGACTCTCTCGCCTCGTTCTTCCACTGCAAGATCTCCGACATCCACAACAGCTTTGGCACACCAGCCATGCACCCCACCGTCGAACCAACACCCCCCACCGCCACCCTCCGCACCTGGACCACGGTGACCACCGAAGACACAGCCCGCACGATGAACACCATCCACTCCGGATCTCCTACCGACACCTGCCCGCACCACGTCTTCAACAAGGCCGACTCCATCATCGCACCCCAACTGCCGGACATCATCAACATCTCCTTCAACACCGCCACCTTCCTGGAGAGCTGGAAGCACGCCGAGCTCAGCGCCCTACTGAAAAAACCAACAGCAGACCCCACCGACCTCAAGAACTTTCGCCCCATCTCGCTCCTCCCTTTTCCTGCCAAAGTCATCGAGAAAACCGTCAACAGACAGCTTGCCGCCTTCCTCGAGACAAACGGATCCCTTGACCCCTCGCAGTCCGGTTTCCGAGCCAACCACAGCACCGAGACCGCCCTCATCGCAGCCACTGATGACATCAGAACCCTGCTCGACAACGGGGAAACAGCGGCTCTCATTGTTGGAAATGGGATCCCTGGCTGGCCAGGGCTCTCGCCAAAGTCAGTCAGAGACCACCACTCCCAAGTCAGGGCAAGGGAGTTACACGCCAAGATAACCCCTGCTCACCCTCTAGGTAACGTGGCGCGAGCAGCAAGGCTAAACTTGGAGGCGATGTGAGTTAAGTATTTGCGCACGCACCCCAGCAACAACACCCAGGACCCACCACAAAGGAAACTCCACACAAGGTTATATAAAAATAGCCTTTGTATTACACCAAAACACATTAGATAAAACACACACTTTACAATGTGCCAGAGGCACGGGCAGAATTTACAGGGGATATGTACAAGGCAGGGCCACCTGGACCACTGTCAGGAATCAGCACTTTTAGAAGTAACACTTTTTAGAAATAGCACTTAGAATGTAAAGTTACTTTAGCACAAAATAGCACACAACCAGTAATCACTGGTAACCAGGATCTCACTAGCACCACCTGCACTAGGAGAAAAACAACCACCTAAGTATCACAATACCTGTAGGGGTGTAAGCACATATCACATGATGCAATGCATAACATTCATTCAGAGGTGTAAGGAAGGAAAACACATGATGCATCAACAATACATTCAGAGGTGCAAGAACATGGCACATGACGCATAAAACCACATTCAGAGGTGCAGAGAAAGAACAATTGCGCCAAACTCACATAAGTCACCACCTGTGACTGTCCCTAGGCCAACTGGCCTCTCTAGGGCTAGGACGCTCTGTGTCCCAAATGTCAGGGGGCCTAAACGTGGCAGCTGCCCACGAAGTGCTGGGCAGCTGTGCAGACAATACTCGGGCCAACGTGGGAACCTCGCTAGGCTCTGTGCCCCAGAACAAAGATGTGCCCCCTAGAGCCTCTCTGGGCTCTTAACACAAATGTGGCGCTGTGGAACCTCTCTGGGCTCTTAATAAACAAATGGCCCCTGAGCCCTCTCAGGGCTTGAACTGAAGGTGCGGCACTTTCGGGGGGGGGGCAATGTGTCCCGACGCCCTCCCTCCCTTGTGGATCAACACCCCGGGCCCCCACTCACCTGGACCTGTGGCGGGGGCTCTCCTGCAGACCGGGTGTCCTTCTCTGGCGGCGGGCGGGGCTCTCTCACTCGGGAGAGCCTCGCGGGGGAGCCAGGCAACTCTGGAAGGCTTCTCCGGTGGGTGGCGCGGGCTCCTCTTCCACAACGGAGCCCCGCCTGCACCTTCAAGCGCCGGGACCCTCGTCTCTCCTCAGACTGCGGGGGCGGGACTTCCGGCCGCCTCTCCCAGGGCCGTGCTGTGATTGGCCGGCGGGCCTTAACACTTCCGGCACTTGCAGGCGGGGGGTCACTTATCCGAGGAGTGAGCTCCCTCATGATAAATTAAATACACGCACCTCTGCGAGGTGGCACTCGCTTGGGCGGCAATGTCCCTGGCAGGGTGGGCACCTGCCAGAGGACTAGAAAATCGTCACGGAGCGGGGCAAAACACCGGGTGGACTCCGGCTTCCACAAGTAAAGCGCTCCTAGCGCTAAAAGGCAATTTAAAGCGCTCCCTGCACTAAATGCAAAATAAAGCGCTCTTAAGCGCTAGAAGGGGAAAGAAAAGCGCTCCCAGCGCTATCAATAAAATGCAGCGCCCCCAGGCGCTATAGGACAACAAAGTCCAGCAAAAGTCCTTCAGCAAGGCAGGGGGGCAAGGCTGGGCCCAGAGCCAGCACACTGGGTCCCCAGGCAGGGAGACACTCTAAGTGGTGGTCCTCTGGCCCAGCGACAGCAGCAGCAGCCCCCACAGGATCCTGGAAGAGAACAACTTCTGTGGGGACACAGCCCCATTTTTATACACCATTTCCTTTGTCTGTAAGTGCAGGGTGGGGGCAGAACCAGTCGCAGCTCAGGGTGGGGGCAGAACCAGTCGCAGCTGGTCTGTGAGCACTGTTGATGGGCTGAACCACCCTCTCTATTCACTGGCAGGGCTAGGGTCATCAGTCACACCACAGGGGGGCGGAGCCAGCATTGTCAGGGGAAAACCCAGCCTCATTCAGGACACAGGTACACTCCTCCCCAGCCATCAGCATGCTAATCTCCCACTCACCACCGGGCAGACCCATCCAGACTTCCTGGAGCCTGGCATGCCAGCCAGCTCCAGCCAATCACACGTCAGCACCCTCACAGCACACGTACAGCCATGTCTAGAAGTGGCCCTTCCCCACTAGACACATACAAGCTGCACATACCATCGCGCAGCATTCACTCCCACTAGTTCACACATACCAAACTCGAGCCTGTACACCCCACGCATCAGGAACTACCAGGGACACATACATTCCCCATGCATTCCTATAGGCGGGCAGGCCTAGCTCAGCACATGCACTCAAAGTGCGCACGCACTTTCCACTGGGACACAGTGAAAGTGCGCAGAACCCCAAAAATCACCATTGCCAGTTCACCATTTAAAATCAAAAAGTCTAGGGGTGAACCTGCCCTAAGGGCCAAAGTCCAACACTCATCCTCCTGGATCTCTCCGCAGCTTTCGACACTGTCTGCCACCGCACCCTAGTCCAACGCCTCAGCAACACAGGTGTCCAAGAGAAGGCTCTGGAATGGATCACCTCATTCCTCGCCGGAAGAACACAGAGAGTCCGCCTCCCCCCGTTTCGATCCGAGGCCACCGAAGTCATCTGCGGCATACCGCAAGGATCATCACTCAGCCCCACCCTCTTCAACGTCTACATGAGTCCCCTCGCAGCCATCGCACGCCAACACAACCTCAACATCATCTCCTACGCTGACGACACCCAACTGATCCTCTCCCTCACCAGTGACCCCGCCAACGCCAGAACTGGCCTACACGAAGGGATGAAAGACGTCGCCGAGTGGATGAAGAACAGCCGCCTGAAACTGAACTCAGACAAGACGGAAGTCCTCATCCTAGGACCATTGCCCTCCACCTGGGACGACACCTGGTGGCCCCCGGCCCTAGGCAGCGTACCCAAGCCAACAGGCCACGCACGCAACCTGGGCTTCATCCTGGACTCCTCCTTCTCGATGACCGGATAAGTCAACGCCGTCTCCTCATCATGCTTCAACACCCTACGCATGCTCCGTAAGATCTTCCGATGGATCCAGACCGAAACCAGGAAGACGGTCACCCAGGCACTCGTCACGAGCCGACTAGACTACAGAAACACCCTCTATGCCGGAACCACATCCAAGCTACAGAAAAGACTCCAACGCATCCAGAACGCCTCCGCCCTACTCATCCTGGACATCCCCCGCTGCAGCCACATCTCCGGACACCTGAGGGACCTGCACTGGCTCCCCATCAGCAAGAGAATCACGTTCAGACTCCTCACCCAAGCACACAAGTCCCTCCACGACCTGGGCCCTAAGTACCTCAACGACCGCTTGACCTTCTACACGCCCACCCGCCAGCTACGTTCGACAAGCCTCGCCCTTGCCGCCGTACCACGCATCCGAAGAGCCACCGCCGGAGGAAGATCCTTCTCCTACCTGGCGGCCAAGATGTGGAACTCCCTCCCCACCCACCTCCGGCTGACCCAGGACCATCTCGCCTTCAGGAGACAACTTAAGACCTGGCTGTTCGAGCAATAGCAGACCCCCCTCCCCCAAGCGCCTTGAGACCCTCCGGGTGAGTAGTGCGCTATACAAATGCCATGATTGATTGATTGATTGATTGATTGATTGGCTGTCACTTTGGCTGATTGGGGTCTTATAACTCCTTCCCCTAAGAGGTAACCTAAGTATTTGACTGTCTGAGCAGCCAAGTGACTTTTGGACGGATTTATTCTCAACCCGTATGATCCTAATGTCTCAATTACTTGGGAAAGGTGTGAGAGTTGTTGGTCCCAGGTGTCACTATATATCACTATATCATCAATATAAGCCCCTGCATAGTCATCATGTGCTCTCAGTATCATGTTCATGGCTCTCTGAAATGTTGCCGGGGCCCCATGTAAGCCAAACGGCATCATCTCAAAGTGGTATAGCCCATCAGGGGTGGAGAAAGCTGTTTTTTCTCGGTCTTCTTTTTTAGGGGTATTTGCCAGTACAGAGATCCAGGGCACGTATATACTTAGCTCTCCCTATCCTCTCCACCATTTCATCCACCCTTGGAAGGGGGTAGGTGTCAAATTCGTATATTTTGTTTACCTCGCGAAAGTCAATACAAAATCTGACTGAGCTATCCGGCTTTGGCACAAGCACAATGGGCGAATTCCATTCGCTCCTTGATGGTTCAATAATGTCCATTTGAAGCATCTTGTATATCTCTTCTCCTATTACCTGACGACGTGCTTCGGGTATACAGTATGGTCTTAACCTGAACCGTTTAGCCGGTGGAGTTTTAATGGTATGTTCAATGACAGACACTCTCCCGGGAGAGGTGTGGAAAAGTAAATTCTGCCATGTTCTGTGTCCCTACGCGTCCTCCATCATATGTTATGTGTGCATGATTAATATGCATATGTATTCCCCATGTTCGATTATAGACGCAATTACAGTTGTGTCCATCTCCAGTATGCCAGTTTCCAGTTCTCGTGAATACTACGAATATCCGGCCTATGTAAAGCTACGTTGCCACGTTTCCCAGTGTGCACGTTATTTCATTGTAAAGTCCCCGTTCCTAGGCCTCAAAAGGGCCTGGACACCCGATTCGGCTCCTGTCTCCTGAGCCCTCGCTGAGGAGCGATACAGCCCCCACCTGTGTTCCTGACCCTTCACTTACTTCCTGCCTTGCAGTGCCCGGCTCAGCCTGGCTCTGTCTCTGAGTCTGCCAAGAGTATGTTATGATTCCAGTTATCAGTTCAGTCCTCCTTCTCTGCATTCCTAAGCTACTGAACTGCATCAATAGTTCCGTCATTGTCTAGCCTTTACGTCTCCATGTAAGAGAAATACTGTATTAATGGTCATTCAATATTCTTCATCACGCACTACATGTAGAATAATGCATGCTCCAGTCTTAGAGTCCGTTAGCCTCTCCCCTCCTGACTCTTAGTTTATATCAACATGTTCTCTAAACATCAGATACTAGATACTGCTTAGGTACATGTCGCCCTGACTCTCTAGACTTCAGTCTCTGCTCCTAGCACAGAGTTCGTAGCCCCCAGCTTCTCCTAGTAACACGTCATTGTCAGTTTGCGCGCACCATTAGGTTAGAGGTCCCGGCTCCTTAGGTAGCCCCCTCCATGTTTTCCGCCCCATTTATGACATATTCTGTTACGTTTGCATCACATGTCTATGTATACGCCCTGTTACACCTACTTTCACCCTTATCTTTCGCGACTGCTACGCGTCACGCCTATTGCTCCACCCACTGCTACGCCTATTGCAATGTAATGCTATGTGTTTGCGTTATGTATATATGCTCATGTACTGTTATTAAAAAGTTATCCTTGTCCCGATTCTGCCCCCGGCAGCGCTGCCATCCTATTCCTGTGCAGGTTGTCCTGTTCCTGTCCTTATGCTGTATTAAACCTGCAAACTCCTACTACCTCGAATCTTGACTCTTATTTATTGAGCTATCTGTTATTCATTTATCCATTCAAAAATAGAGGTATTATTTATTTATTTACCACATAATGGCGCCCGAACAGGGACTTGCCCTTTCCCCACGCGCCGGTGAAGCCACGCGTGCCCCCTGATCCTCTGCAGCCGTGACGGAACCATACCGTGCACGTGCAGATATTTCTGCTCCAAGTATCCCTCAGGCCCACGGAGGAGACGGAGGTGGCGGTCCAGCATCCAGACGAGGCGGTGGAGGAACGTGGCGAGTCCCGACCAGAGCCCAAGCCGAGAGTCCAAGGTCCGAGGTATCCGGAGGCCCACCCGTAACAGAAGTCCGAAGTTCGTCCGTCCGGCGTCGAAGCAGTCCAGTCCAGTCCGAGGCCTTCCGTTCTTGCTGCCCGGTGAGTACCATTGCTGGGGTAGTATCTAGACAGGGTCAATCTAATTGACTCTGGTCCGTGGGTTGGTGGTACACAGACCCACAAACGAAGTGTCCACTTCGGCGGATGCGGGTCCTGACGTGTCTCTTTATGAGACCGGTAAGTTTAGTACTGTCTTAGCAGTGCATCTAGTTTCTGTTCTAGTCAGTTCTGTTCTCGAGAAAATTTATGTATTCTGTTTTCCGTATTCCAGGTAGTATTCTGTTCGAACTGTTATTCATAATGTTCTTCATGTATTTTAATGTCGTGGTATGAGTGCGAAGTGATTCTCGTGTTTATTGTGTATTGTATTGTGTCCAGATTATAGTTCAGTCATGCCACTCTTTTCAAAACTGCGTCAGTTAAAAACCAGAAAAGGTCTGCTGGAAGCAGCAGTTCCTGTTCCGCCTAGGGACAGTCCAGGTCATTTCATGTATCAGAAGCATGGCATAAGCGCCATATTGTATCTAGATTTATGGGTAGAGTATACCAAACAGTTAGAAGAAAAGTATAGATGGCCCGTATCGGGTACATGGGATGCCGAGTGCATCATGCGAGTATAAGAAGCATTATGGAAAAAGAAAGCCAGACAGTCACAGAAAGATGCCATCGAGTTATGGCGCAAAGAATCTCATAAAAGAACCGAAAAAGAAATCAGAAAGTCAGAACTAAGTAGAGAATCCTTAGAACGAGCCCAAGAAAGGGAACTAATCGAGATAGGTGAACGAGTCAAAACTGAACAGTCAGACAGACAGAGGCATGCCCTTATTAAGGGTATGTATCCTCTTCTTGCCGAGGGCTTGCCAAAAGCGACCCCGGAGGCATCCAGTAATTTTCCGCCACCACTAGTTCCGACCAAGCTACGTCACAAACCGACCGCAGCTGATATTTTCATCTCGTCCTATTTGGACGACACAGTCCCGGAATATGCAAATCCTGTTCCGCCGGTCCCTGTAAATCAGGCAATTCCTGCTCCTCCAGACACCGGAGTACTTGTTACGGTACCCCCGGTCCAGCCCGCCATACAAGTCCAGCCTGCATTTCCATTCCCCACTCTGCCAGGACGAAGAGCATCAGTTGACGACTCTAGTTTAGGGGCCGCAGGGGGAGGTCCTCCTGGAACCCCGCCGCCACACAAGCGTTTAACGTTAGTCGAATTACATGCACAAGCGTCACAGCGTACGCCCAGACATCAGTCTGTTGCAGAAATAAGAAAAGCCCTTACCGAATGTGGCTATGATCCAGTCCCAGGCGAGGATAATATGGTTTTATATTCATTACGCGTGAGAAAGGTGACCGAGTATCTAGTCACCCTACCAGATATGAAAGAAGATCTAGACAGAATATATCGTTTCATCCGTACAGGGGATGATCCAGAAAGTATTAGTGACGTCATGTCTCAAAGGAAAGTTGAGATCCAGCTCATGTTATTAAAGTTCTTGATTAATTGTCTAATAAGAGAACAAGATTCCCCGACTAAAGATCAGGCCGAAATGAAAATCCTGACAAGGTGGAGTGATAATATAGCCGAGGGTAAGCATAAGAACATCAGTAGTATAGAGAGTATGTACAAGAAAATCCGTAAGGAAATAATAAGGTTACACGATCAACGTAAGGCAGCACAAGTAAGCGAGAAAGAAAATGACTCTTCTACAGAAGAGGTAGAGGATGAGAATCCCGCCAGAATAGCGTATGTAGGAAAATCTAGATTTCCAGACCGACATTCACGTCTAGACTACAAGAAAACTGTTCCTCATCCAGCATCAGAACAAGGTTCTCTAGAACAAGTATTTCAAGCTACCGATCACATTCTGAAATCACGAATCGGTTATAGCGAGTTAAGTACTATGCATGAACAAGAACTAGTCCGATCAGCAGTCCGATGGATTACTGATTCTACCACTTTTCCAGACGAAATAGTGGCACAAATGTTTCTGAAATTGCCCCCAGCCGAGCAACGACTGGCGGGTATGTATATGATCCAGTACCTCATTACATTGTATGAGGGTCAACATTCTGATCCAGGTCCGTTACACGATATCCTGAACGAATTGCTCCAGTATAAATGGAGAGGTTTAAGTACCGGTTTAATTAGTGTCATTCTAGAACAGCGGCACAAATATAGAACGTTCTTGAACCCGCATTTTGTTCATGTCTCACCCTCAGAAGGTAAACCCTTTCACATAGACAGACAAAATCCGTTACGAGAAGTACACCCAGTCAGGACAACAGCTGGTGAAATGCAACGAGTGTTTGTTTACACCCCGATTACAAAGATGGAACTCTTAGAGATGAAAAAGTTAATTCCCTGTCATGACAAAGATCCAGCAGGGTTCCACCGAGAATTAAAAGACATGCTCCGTATGGGAGAATATACGTATCCAGACGTTATTAAAATGTTAAAAGTCCTATTGCCCGCAGGGGTATATGAGAAACTCAAAGAAAAAGAATGGGAGGTGGGAGAGAAAAAGATCGATTGGGCAGTTCTAGAAGCCGAAGATAAGGCACGAGTACCAGGTACCGGTCTAGGAGATAAATGTAAAGAATTACCTGAACTGTTAATACAAGTTTTGCCAAGATTATTAGCCACTAAAAAGGAAGACTGGGATGCAATCTCAGCCTGTAAACAGAAACAAGACGAAGACACTAGTGATTTTTATTCTAGATTCGAGAAATGTTTTAGTATAAACAGTGGCCTCAAGACAAGTAGCGAGTCATACCCTCATCTTTTTGTTACTAAATTAGTCGAGAATTCAAGTCCACAAGTTAAGAATCGAGTTTTGAAAGTTGAAAGTACCTGGCAAGCTAATACCCCGTCCCAGATGTTACAGATGCTTCAATACCACCAGAATAGAATCAGAGAAGAGCAAGAACACGAGAGAAAACGTATGAAAGACACGAAAATGAAAGTACTAGTTGCACAATCTGTTCCTCAAGACAGTCAGAAGAGGGGTCCGAATCAAGCCAGTCCCCCTGCAGCTCCCGTTAAAGGAAACTGCAATTATTGCAAACAGCCAGGTCATTTTATAAACGAGTGTGCAGTTCTGAAACACAACATAGCTACCGGTAAGACTAAAGAAAGACCACGTCCGCCTAGACAAGAACAAGTTTCACAGACTTCTCAGCCACAGAATGCACAACAGACAGTTCCAGCACCGCAGCCTATTGCTGCAACACAGCATGTTACACAGCAGATGTACCAGTATGCACAGTCCGAGTATCCAGAGTATCAGCCATATTCATGAAACAGCCTAGAGAGGGAGGTAGGCTTGCCTCTCATCGAGATACCTGTAGATCAAGAAGGTCCCTATGTTCACAGTCAAGTATTAGGGAAAGACAGAAAGTTTCTGATTGATACAGGGGCAAGTAGGACCACCATTAGTCACGCCGAAGTTCCAGGGGCTCCGCTCTCAGGCTCAAGAAATGTTTCCCTTGGATTTTCAGGAAAACCTATTGTAAACGAGATATCTAAGCCAGTTACTCTAGAAGTAGGTCCATTGTCCCGCACTACTGATCTGTTACTTACGAAGTCATGTCCAGAAAATCTGTTAGGCATTAGGACACTGAAAGAATTAGGTGCAGTTATTTGCTGTTCCCCAGAGGGAATACGATTGTTCCTACGTGACTTCAAGGGTCACTATGTATTACGAGATTTTGATTCAAGATTGTCTAATGTTCCGCAGCATCTATGGGCGCAAGGTCCAACTGATGTTGGTTTTATGCAAATCACACCCCATCGTGTGACTCTCAAGCCAGGTGTAGTCCTGCCACGAATCAGACAGTACAGACTGCCACCTGAGGCCGTAGCAGCCTTATCCAAAATTATTGACGAGCTCATGGCTCAAGGAGTAGTTGTAGAAACTGACTCCAATGTATGCAATTCTCCGATCATTCCTGTCATGAAACGTACTGATCCAAATGCACCTCCAGTATATCGATTAGTGATTGACCTTCGAGAACTCAATAAATGTATTATTCCCCAGTACCCAGTTGTCCCGGATATTTCTTCCCTATTGACAGCCATTGATTCCGAAGCTTCATTCTTTACTGTCATAGACCTCAAGAATGCGTTTTTCAGTGTCCCCATTCATCCAGACAGCCAGTTCCTTTTCGGATTTTGTTTAAATGGAAGGAGCTATATGTTCACACGCGCTCCTCAAGGTTTCACAGACAGTCCTAGTATTTACAGTCAAGCACTTAAAAGACAACTAGACAATATTCACATGCCAACTGACACTGCCCTGCTCCAGTATGTCGATGATCTACTGATCACAGCCCGTTCTGAACGTGCTTGCGAGCGAGCCTCACTTACAGTCTTGTATTTCCTAGCCGAGATGGGGCACAAGGTGTCCCCTTCTAAGCTTCAATTCTGTGTCCAGCAAGTGATCTATTTAGGCCACTTACTGTCCAAGAGGGGTAGGCAGTTGACACCAGACCGTATCCAGTTAATAGCGAGTCTTCCTCAGCCAAGGACCCAGAAGGAGGTACGTGCTTTTATTGGCCTTACTTCTTATTGCAGACAATGGATTCCTCAGTATGCATTTCTAGCCAAACCACTGATACAGTTAACGACACAGGAGGCAGCCGTATCGACTGTCCTCCCATGGACATCTGAACATACACTTAGTTTCAATGAGTTAAAGAAAGCCCTATGCCAAGCTCCAGTTCTAGCTACACCGAACTACAGTAAACCATTTACACTTTTCGTCACTGAACGTGAAGGTACAGCATTATCCGTCCTCACACAAGATCAAGCAGGACAATACAAGCCCTGTGCTTATTTTTCGAGCACATTAGATCCTGTAGCCCAGGCTTTGCCTGCGTGCCTCAAGTCAGTTGCAGCCACAGCGCTAGCTATCAGACAAAGTGATTCCATAGTATTAGGACACTCCCTGACAGTACAAGTTCCACACTCCGTGGAAGTTCTTTTAAACCGAACGCAAACTCAGCACTTGACAATTGCACGTTTAACAGGTTATGAATTGACACTGTTCCAGCCACACATAGAGATCAGACGCTGCAATGTTCTAAATCCCGCCACACTGTTACCGTCAGTTACTTCGAATTCTGCCACACACGACTGTGTGGAAGTAGTCAACATTACGACAAAACCAAGACAAGATCTGACAGATATTCCATTACCAGATCCCGACCTGACACTTTATGTGGATGGTTCATGCATGAGAACTAGTACAGGAGAACTAGTAGCCGCGTATGCAGTGACTACTGACACTGAAGTAATTGAAACACACCGTATTGACACCCTGTCTGCTCAAGCAGCAGAGCTAGTTGCTCTGACACAAGCCTGCATACACGCTAAGAACCTGAAAGTTAATGTTTACACAGATTCACGTTACGCATTCGGAGTCGTACACGACTTCGGAGTGCTCTGGCAGGAGAGAGGTTTCATGACTTCTCATGGAACCAAGATTCAGCATGGTCTCCTTATTCAGGCTCTGTTAGATGCTATACATTTACCGACATCCATTGCTATCATGAAATGTAAAGCACATACGAAAGTTACTGACACTATTTCTCAGGGTAATGATCTAGCAGATCGCACAGCCAAGCTTACAGCACAGACTCCAGACATTCCAGTTAATCCGACACAGACACATACTCCAGATCCGACTACATGTATGACAGTTAAAGACCCTACTCAAGATGTCATAGATATCCAGTTACATGCTACTCCCGAAGAAATCAAGAAATGGTCCGAACAAGGAGGGGTCCAGACAGATCAGGGATGGGTAACGAAGGGTAGAGCCACATGGTTTCTCCCCGACTCTATGGTTCAAGTCATTGTTAATACCGCACATAGTCCAGCACATTTAGGAGAAAAAGCTATGTTAGACAGTATCCAGAACATTTGGTTCAACAAGCATTTACGAGCTGCAGCCAAGCAGAAAGTCCGTACCTGTATGATATGTTGCCAGTTTAAAACAGGTAAAAGTGTGCCGGTGGAACAAGGTGGATTCCAGCCCCCTGACCACCCTTTTGAAGTCCTCCAAATGGATTATATTCAGATGGAGCGATGTCGAGGTTTCAAGTATGTCCTTGTAGTTGTATGCGCTTTGTCCAGGTGGACAGAAGCATATCCAGTCCCGGATTACACAGCCGCGACTACTGCCAAGCAGTTGGTTCGTGAGTTCTTCCCCCGTTATGGACTCCCTAGAGTCGTATATTCTGACAACGGCCAGCCATTCTCATCTGAACTCATGAAGCACGTTTCCCTTCTGTTAGGGTACCAGTGGAAGTTCCATTGTGTACGCCATCCTGAAGCAGCCGGTCTCGTAGAGAGACATAACCAGACTTTGAAAATCCGCATTGCAAAGGTATGTCAAGAAAAAGGTGTAGACTGGCTAGTAGCTCTGCCAGTTGCTCTGTTTTACATGCGCATGGTCGCACACTCCAGATCAGGTCTGTCCCCGTACGAGGTCGTATTCGGCCGCCCCCCTAACATGTGGGGTACACCTAGACCCCGAAGTATTACCGATGTTTCAAGTAATATGCTGACAGATTACCTAGCTTCCTTGATGTCTGCCCTCAACTCTTGTCGTTCACAGGTTGCTGCCGCATTTCCAGACAATACCGAGGTGGCACCGCATGAAATCGTTCCCGGATCCATGGTCCTAGTGCGAAATTTCGATCGTTCAAGTCCACTGGAGCCCCGCTGGAAGGAGCCCCGACAGGTCCTCCTCGCCACCCGTACAGCCGTGAAGTTGGAGGGACGGAAAGGCTGGGTGCATCTTTCGCACATCAAAAGATTTTATGGACTGAAACCTGTCTTAAAGAACATTTCCGAGGATTCTAAACATTGCCAAAGTGCTATTCTTAAGGACTGTCCCGCAAAAGACAATACTACTGAACCCTCCCTGTTAGAGAAAACTCCGCAACAGGAGTATAAATTAAAACTAAGGTCTAGTAAAATAAGTCAGCCAGTTTGATTGTCTAAGTCCTCCCCTAGGTGAAACGGTTAGACCGGTTTCTGACATGTATAAAATAGACCCCCGTAGTGAGAGAGTTAGTCAAAACTCAATCCGATGTATCGTTTTTCTAAGTTTCATATTGTTTCTCAGCATTATGATTTCCTGCACCAGTTATGCATTTTACCTGTATTTTCCAGTTTCTCATGTAAATACGTCTTCTAATGTTACAGTAGAGCACACGTTTAGTGATCTGCCTCCTCATGAACTCTCTTACCGCCTCGCTATGCGTAACAATTCTTTTATCCGGATGTTACATTATTCACACCAGACCAGCAATGCCACTAATTGTTGGGTGATGGTCGACTCCCCCCTTTTCAGACACCGAAGGGAGTTCTGCCACTGTTTCCTTATCCGTTTTCACATAATGGTTCGTGTGGAGCATGGTCCACGTTAACGTCATCCTCAACAGATATGTCTTTTCTTAACAGTACATGTTTTCCAGACAAGCAAGGTCTTCCCCACAGAACAGGGTTAGATCTAGAAAATGAAGTTTACAATTTAGGTAATTATTCTTCGAATTTCATGGTCCTGAATGTTCAGTCTGATTCTACTCCAGACTTACCTGCTATTTCAGTACTACCAGTCAAAGGCGAATTATGTGTCCGAAATTATGGTTCCGTACATGTAGGACATAGTGATTGTACTACTATTGTCAAGTATAGTGACAGTGGGAAATCTATTTTCAAAGCTTCACGTCATTCTTATTTTATTTGTGGTCAAACCGCATATGTTCGTCTGCCCCTCGATTGGGAGGGAACCTGTTACATTGCCTTCCTACTGCCACCTGTTTTCCTAGCTCCATCTGATTATCATAGAAACACACATCTAGTACACGTTAGACATAGAAGGGAGTCCCCGATTGTCGATTATACTGAAACTGCTCTAGAACAATATACAGATTTCAATAGAGGTTTCTTCTTCTTTATAGGACCTATCCAGAATAGTAAGCTAATCCGTAGGTTAACCAGAACCCTTGAAGCTGTAGTAAATGAGACTGCCTCTGCTCTAGGTAACTTAACCGAAGAGCAATCTGCTATGAGATTTGTCGTTTTACAGAATCGTCTCGTCCTTGACGTCATACTGGCCGATAGGGGCGGGGCCTGTAGAGTCATCGGATCTAGTTGCTGTATTTTCATTCCAAATAACGCGCCGTCTGTTTATTCAGCTATAACCAGACTTCATAAAATTGCCCATCTGTTACACCAAGATCCAGGCACCTGGACATGGTCCGGTTGGTTCTGGAATATAATTTCCGCCTGGGGATGGAAAGTCTTGTCCTTTCTAGGTATTACAGTAGCAGTCATATTCAGTTGCTGCCTCTGTATACAATGTGGCCCTGCGATTTGCGGCATTTGTGCTACCTCTTGTATTCATAGTCCCAAGCCCCGTTCTAAATCCCGTTCCAAGAAAATTCGAGACGAGCAAATGATACTGTATGAAATGATAGATGGTATCATGAATATTGATGTTTCCTGATGGAAACGTAGTGACAAGGAGGGAATGTGGAAAAGTAAATTCTGCCATGTTCTGTGTCCCTATGCGTCCTCCATCATATGTTATGTGTGCATGATTAATATGCATATGTATTCCCCATGTTCGATTAAAGACGCAATTACAGTTGTGTCCATCTCCAGTATGCCAGTTTCCAGTTCTCGTGAATACTACGAATATCCGGCCTATGTAAAGCTACGTTGCCACGTTTCCCAGTGTGCACGTTATTTCATTGTAAAGTCCCCGTTCCTAGGCCTCAAAAGGGCCTGGACACCCGATTCGGCTCCTGTCTCCTGAGCCCTCGCTGAGGAGCGATACAGCCCCCACCTGTGTTCCTGACCCTTCACTTACTTCCTGCCTTGCAGTGCCCGGCTCAGCCTGGCTCTGTCTCTGAGTCTGCCAAGAGTATGTTATGATTCCAGTTATCAGTTCAGTCCTCCTTCTCTGCATTCCTAAGCTACTGAACTGCATCAATAGTTCCGTCATTGTCTAGCCTTTACGTCTCCATGTAAGAGAAATACTGTATTAATGGTCATTCAATATTCTTCATCACGCACTACATGTAGAATAATGCATGCTCCAGTCTTAGAGTCCGTTAGCCTCTCCCCTCCTGACTCTTAGTTTATATCAACATGTTCTCTAAACATCAGATACTAGATACTGCTTAGGTACATGTCGCCCTGACTCTCTAGACTTCAGTCTCTGCTCCTAGCACAGAGTTCGTAGCCCCCAGCTTCTCCTAGTAACACGTCATTGTCAGTTTGCGCGCACCATTAGGTTAGAGGTCCCGGCTCCTTAGGTAGCCCCCTCCATGTTTTCCGCCCCATTTATGACATATTCTGTTACGTTTGCATCACATGTCTATGTATACGCCCTGTTACACCTACTTTCACCCTTATCTTTCGCGACTGCTACGCGTCACGCCTATTGCTCCACCCACTGCTACGCCTATTGCAATGTAATGCTATGTGTTTGCGTTATGTATATATGCTCATGTACTGTTATTAAAAAGTTATCCTTGTCCCGATTCTGCCCCCGGCAGCGCTGCCATCCTATTCCTGTGCAGGTTGTCCTGTTCCTGTCCTTATGCTGTATTAAACCTGCAAACTCCTACTACCTCGAATCTTGACTCTTATTTATTGAGCTATCTGTTATTCATTTATCCATTCAAAAATAGAGGTATTATTTATTTATTTACCACAGAGGTGGAAAAGATATGAGACAATGGTTGTAAAGTTGTGATGAATTCAGTTTTTCGGGAAGTCGGTAACTGCATATCAATGCTGTGGTGAAACAGAGGGGTCTGGGGTTCTACCACATTCACTGTCACAGGTAAAGGACCCTCCCATGTTTTAAGTAAATTAATGTGGTAAATCCGGGACATATGCTTGGTGGCATCGGTTTCAATGCGATATGTTACCGGGGTCACCTGTGCAAGGACTTTGTAGGGTCCCTGCCATTGCCCCAAAAGCTTTTGGTCTGAGGAGGCCATCATAAGGAATACGAGGTCCCCTACTTGAAAAGATCTATTCCTAGTCCCTTTGTCATATTGACCCTTTTGGGCAATCTGGGCATTTTCCATGTTGTTGCGAACAATATCCCGGACTTGTCTCAAACGGGTCTGTAAGTTTGAGACATATTCAATCAATCAATCAATCAATCAATCAGGTCACTTGTAGAGCGCACTACTCACCCGTAGGGTCTCAAGGCGCTGGGAGGGGGGGGGGGGTGCCGCTACTGCTCGAACAGCCAGGTCTTGAGCTTCTTCCTGAAGGAGAGGTGGTCTTGGGTCAGGCGCAGATTGGTCGGAAGTGAGTTCCAGGTCTTGGCGGCCAGGTAGGAGAAGGATCTTCCTCCTGTTGTCGCTCTTCGGATGCGGGGGACGGCGGCGAGGGCGTGGTTGGTGGATCTGAGGAGGCGCTTGGGAGTGTAGAAGTTGATCCGGTTGTTGAGGTAGCTCGGGCCTTGGTCGTGTAGGGCTTTGTGCGCGTGGGTGAGGAGCCGGAAGGTGATTCTCTTGTTGACCGGGAGCCAGTGCAGATCTCTCAGGTGTCCGGAGATGTGGCTGCGTCGGGGGATGTCGAGGATGAGTCTCGCCGAGGCGTTCTGGATCCGCTGGAGTCTCTTCTGGAGTTTGGCGGTGGTTCCGGCGTAGAGGGCGTTGCCGTAGTCCAGTCGGCTGGTGACGAGGGCCTGGGTGACCGTCTTCCTCGTCTCGGTGGGGATCCACCGGAAGATCTTACGTAGCATGCGCAGGATGTTGAAGCATGACGAGGAGACGGTGTTGACTTGTCTGGTCATGGAGAGGGAGGAGTCCAGTATGAAGCCCAGGTTGCGTGCGTGGTCCGTCGGTTTGGGTGCGGTGCCCAGGGCGGGGGGCCACCAGGAGTCGTCCCAGGCGGAGGGCGTGGAGCCCAGGATGAGGACCTCCGTCTTGTCTGAGTTCAGTTTCAGGCGGCTGGTCGTCATCCATTCGGCTACGTCTCTCATCCCTTCGTGCAGGTTGGCTCTGGCGGTGTCGGGGTCGTTGGTCAGGGAGAGGATCAGCTGGGTGTCGTCGGCGTAGGAGATGATGTTCAGGTTGTGTTTGCGTACGATGGCCGCGAGTGGGCTCATGTAGACGTTGAAGAGGGTGGGGCTCAGTGAGGATCCTTGAGGGACGCCGCAGATGACTTTGGTGGCCTCTGACTTGTACGGTGGTAGGCGGACTCTTTGTGTTCTTCCGTCGAGGAAGGAGGTGATCCATTCTAGTGCCTTCTCCTGGATTCCGATGTTGCTGAGGCGCTGTACTAGGGTGCGGTGGCAGACCGTGTCGAAAGCTGCGGAGAGGTCCAGGAGGATGAGGGCCGCTGTTTCTCCGTTGTCCATCAGGGTTCGAAGGTCGTCGGTGGCGGCGATGAGGGCGGTCTCGGTGCTGTGGTTCGCTCGGAATCCGGACTGTGAGGGGTCGAGGGATCCATTCGTCTCGAGGAAGGCGGCCAGCTGTTTGTTGACGGTCTTCTCGATGACTTTGGCCGGGAACGGGAGGAGCGAGATGGGGCGGTAGTTCTTGAGGTCGGTGGGGTTTGCTGTAGGTTTCTTGAGGAGGGCGCTGAGTTCGGCGTGCTTCCAGCTCTCAGGGAAGGTGGCGGAGTCGAAGGAGGTGTTGATGATGTCTCGCAGGTGGGGTGCGAGGACAGCGTCGGCCTTGTTGAAGATGTGGTGAGGGCAGGGGTCAGTCGGAGATCCGGAGTGGATGGAGTTCATGGTGCGGATGGTGTCTTCGGTGCTGATCGGGGTCCAGGTGCGGAGGGTGGTGGTGGGTGGCGTCGTTGCGGTTGTGGCTTGCGTTGGTTGGTTGTTGAAGCTGTCGTGTATGTCCGTGATCTTGTTGTGGAAGTAGGACGCGAGGGAGTTGCAGAGGTCTTGCGATGGGGTGATGTCGTTGTTTCCGGCGCTGGGGTTGGAGAGCTCTTTCACGATGTTGAAGAGTTCCTTGCAGTTGTGTGCGTTGTTGTCCAGTCGGTCCTTGTATGCATTTTTCTTGGTGGCGCGGATCAGTTGGTGGTGTTTCCGGGTGGCGAGCTTGAGGGTGGTCATGTTGTCCGTGGTTGGCTCCCTTCTCCAGGCTTTCTCGAGGGCTCGACAGTTCTTCTTGGAGCTCTTGAGTTCGTCGGTGAACCATGGTGTTTTTCTGCTGCAGGATCTGCTGGGTGGGGTTCTCAGAGGGGCGAGTTCGTTCGCGCAGTCGTTGATCCATTTCGTGAGGTTGTCGGCGGCCTGGCTGGGGTTCGCTGAGTTGGCGGGGGGGTGCAGGCTCAGGGAGGCGGTGAGCTGGTCGGCTGTGATCTTGTTCCAGCTTCTTCGAGCAACCTTGCTGGAGGTGGTGGATCGTCGTTCTTCTGAAGGTGAAGTGGACGCAGCTGTGGTCCGTCCAGTGGAGTCCTGTTGCGTGGCTGAAGGTGACGTCTTTGCTGGATGAGAAGACGGCGTCGAGAGTGTGTCCGGCGAGGTGGGTGGGGGTGGTCACCAGTTGCTTGAGTCCGAGGTTGTCGAGGTTGTCGAGCAGGGTGATGGTGTTGCGGTCGTTGTTGTTCTCCAGGTGGAAGTTGAGGTCCCCCAGGAGGATGTAGTCGGCGGAGGGGAGCGCGTGCGGGCTGACGAAGTCGGCGATGTCCTCGCTGAATCGTGTGCGTGGTCCCGGGGGTCGGTAGATCAGGGTGCCTCTGAGGGTGGTCTTCGGGTTGGTGTGGATCTGGAAGTGCAGGTGTTCGGCGGTGGTGAGGGTGTCATCGGTGTTGGTAGTGATGCGGATGGTGTCTCTGTGGATGATGGCGATGCCTCCTCCGGTCTGGTTGTCTCGGTCCCTCCGGACGATCTTGTAGCCTTCTGGGATGGCGATGGCGATGTCTGGGGCTGAGGAGGCGTTCATCCAGGTCTCGGTGATGAAGGCAACGTCGGGGGCGGTGGTGTCGAGCAGGTTCCAGAGTTCTACGGCGTGTCTGTGAACGGAGCGGGTGTTGAGCAGGATACACTTGAGGTGGGTGCTGCTGGAGTTCGGCTTGGCGGGTGCAGGGAAGGTCCGGATGCAGGTGAACTTGCAGGCGTTGCAGCTGAAAGGCCCGTGGGTGTGCTTCGGGGCGGCTCGGTGACATCCTGGGATGTGGCCGGTGTTGAGTGCGATGAGGTCGGCGGCGCCGTAGGTTCGTCGGGTCGGCTTCCGTCGGTGGGGGCCAGGGGTCCTGGCACTGGGCGCGGTCCAGGCGCGGACGGGCGCAGACGGGCTTACCTTTGGCGCGCCTTCGGCGCACAATCGGCGCGCCCGCTGCGCGTGACCGCTGCGCGTTCGCACGGTCGCCATTTAAGGCGAAGTGCGCGGGTGGGCGGAGCAGCTGGGAGGCGGGAGCGGGGAGGGAAACAGAAGAGAAAAGGGGCGGGGCTCAAGGCGGTGGCGGGAAGCGGGGGCAAAGCGCGACGATAAGCGGCAATTAACAAGCACAAATCTGAGTGAAAACAAGGAAAAAAAGACAGCGACACACGATCTGGGGAAAACAAGCACAAATTCAGGCAAAAAGCGGGTGAAAAATACAGTGACACACGATCAGGGGAAGAAATAAAAACAAGCACAAATTCAGGAAAAAACAAGCACGGTTACTGGCAAAAACGGGGGAAACACCACGGAGATCGCTCAGGGCGGCAGCGAGGCCGGCGCTGAGACAGAGGCAGGCACTGGGGGCACACGCAGCAGCTGGTGGCCGTGCGGCGCGGGGGTGTCCCACAAGTGGGTCACACTCACCTGCGTCGCACGGTCGCCATTTAAGGCCAAGTGCGCGGGTGGGCGGAGCAGCTGGGAGGCGGGAGCGGGGAGGGAAACAGAAGAGAAAAGGGGCGGGGCTCAAGGCGGTGGCGGGAAGCGGGGGCAAAGCGCGACGATAAGCGGCAATTAACAAGCACAAATCTGAGTGAAAACAAGGAAAAAAGACAGCGACACACGATCTGGGGAAAACAAGCACAAATTCAGGCAAAAAGCGGGTGAAAAATACAGTGACACACGATCAGGGGAAGAAATAAAAACAAGCACAAATTCAGGAAAAAACAAGCACGGTTACTGGCAAAAACGGGGGAAACACCACGGAGATCGCTCAGGGCGGCAGCGAGGCCGGCGCTGAGACAGAGGCAGGCACTGGGGGCACACGCAGCAGCTGGTGGCCGTGCGGCGCGGGGGTGTCCCACAAGTGGGTCACACTCACCTGCGTCGCACGGTCGCCATTTAAGGCCAAGTGCGCGGGTGGGCGGAGCAGCTGGGAGGCGGGAGCGGGGAGGGAAACAGAAGAGAAAAGGGGCGGGGCTCAAGGCGGTGGCGGGAAGCGGGGGCAAAGCGCGACGATAAGCGGCAATTAACAAGCACAAATCTGAGTGAAAACAAGGAAAAAAGACAGCGACACACGATCTGGGGAAAACAAGCACAAATTCAGGCAAAAAGCGGGTGAAAAATACAGTGACACACGATCAGGGGAAGAAATAAAAACAAGCACAAATTCAGGAAAAAACAAGCACGGTTACTGGCAAAAACGGGGGAAACACCACGGAGATCGCTCAGGGCGGCAGCGAGGCCGGCGCTGAGACAGAGGCAGGCACTGGGGGCACACGCAGCAGCTGGTGGCCGTGCGGCGCGGGGGTGTCCCACAAGTGGGTCACACTCACCTGCGTCGCACGGTCGCCATTTAAGGCCAAGTGCGCGGGTGGGCGGAGCAGCTGGGAGGCGGGAGCGGGGAGGGAAACAGAAGAGAAAAGGGGCGGGGCTCAAGGCGGTGGCGGGAAGCGGGGGCAAAGCGCGACGATAAGCGGCAATTAACAAGCACAAATCTGAGTGAAAACAAGGAAAAAAGACAGCGACACACGATCTGGGGAAAACAAGCACAAATTCAGGCAAAAAGCGGGTGAAAAATACAGTGACACACGATCAGGGGAAGAAATAAAAACAAGCACAAATTCAGGAAAAAACAAGCACGGTTACTGGCAAAAACGGGGGAAACACCACGGAGATCGCTCAGGGCGGCAGCGAGGCCGGCGCTGAGACAGAGGCAGGCACTGGGGGCACACGCAGCAGCTGGTGGCCGTGCGGCGCGGGGGTGTCCCACAAAATTCCAGGAGTGGTTTCGTATTGTCTGGTTCTCTTTCCCATAACTCCTGGGCCATGTCAAGTAAAGTATGGGGTTTATGGCCATACAACAATTCAAACGGGGAATACCCGGTACTTTTCTGCTCCTTGCATCTCATGACGAATAGTGCCAACGGGAGAATATCTTCCCATTTCCGTGATTCTAATGACAGTAGTTTTTTTAGGGTGGTCTTAATGGTGGCATTATATCTTTCATCCAGTCCATCCGTTTGCGGGTGATAAGCTGCTGTCTTAATTTGTTTCACCCCTTACTGAGTACAAATGTCTCTCATCATTTTGGAAATAAAAGGTGTCCCTTGATCCATCAATAATTCTTTTGGGAACCCTACCCTAGAGAATACACCAATCATGGCTTTGGCAATATTGGCAGTGTCTGGACGGCGGAGAGGTATCGCTTCGGGGAACCGTGTCGCATAGTCCACAATAACAAGGACATAACGACACCCACTTCGTGATGGTAGCAAGGGTCCTATAATGTCCATACCAACTCGACTAAACGGTTCATCAATAATGGGGAGGGGAAGCAAGGGTACCTTTGGGGGTTGGTAACGGCTGTGTCTCTGGCAGATTGGGCATTCCCTACAGTATACTTTCACATGATGGTATATCCCTGGCCAGTACAATTTCTCCAGGATGGTTTTCTCTGTTTTATCAGCCCCAAAATGTCCCCCTAGTAGATGGCTATGGGCTAGGTATAACACCTTTTCTCTGAACGGCTCGGGGACTAGCAACTGGGCTTTCTGATTATGACTACCTTTCCTGTACAATAAACCATGTTTGACAAAGAAATAAGGACCTACATGATTAGGATCTTCATCCTCAAGTGCCTTGTTCCATGCTTCTTGAAGGAGGGGGATCCTCCCGTTGGGCAGCATGGAAATTCCTGTCTGTCTCCCATGGATTTTCTTCGGGTATAATGGGCATCACCATGGGTTCTCTCCCTTTCTCGGCTCTTCTTTGCCTTCGACTCTTCCGAGGTTTGGAAGAAGGCCATTCTTTTCCTGTATCACTATAAAAAGGAGCGGTGGCTAGCCATTCGTCTTCAGCTATGGGTGCCTTCTGTAACAACAGGGTTAGCCTGGGATAATCGTTTCCTAAGATTACTTGTTCGGGCCATCGGGGTATGAGGCCTACCGTTAAGGACGTTCCAGTATCTTGGGGATGCTGGATCTGCACTTGAGCAGTGGGGTATAGTTTTGTGTCCCCATGCACACACGTAATGGCTACCACTCCATCAATAGGTCCTAGGTTATTACCAAGGTTTTGGGGTCTGACTACGCTATGTAGACATCCGGTGTCAGCTAAGGCAGTTAAGGGTTGGCCATTTACAGAGACTGTACCCCTATATGGGGTGGCTTTCTTTCGGTGGGTGAACAGTAATAATTGCGGGACATCCCTATCTCCATTGGTTCCTCTTTTGTGTACAGAACCTGGCTATATGCCCCATTCCCCCACACTGGAAACACTGGGGTCCTATAGAGGGTGGACGAATAGGAGGAGCGGTAGGGGATGGTATGCTGGGTAGGAAAGCAAGTGGTTCATGCTTCTTAATCAAAGGAGGACGGGGAGGTCGCTGATGGGAATGTCCCCCTATCTTTCCTGTTGGCTCTTCGTTTCCTTTTTGTAAATACTGGGCTCTATTGTAGGCACTAGCTATCTCTACAGCTGTTTCTAAGGTAAGGTTTGCCTGCTGTCGGACCCAGCGTTGAATTGGAGGGTGAAGAGATGTTAGATATTGTTCTAGATAGATCTTGGCCATGATCCCGTCCTTATCAGTAGTTGCAGGTTTGAGCCAACGATCTGCCATATCCTTTACTCCAAAGTATAAGGCACGCAGAGTTTCTTGCGGTCCTTCTTTCATTTGCCTTAACTTTACTCTGTATGTCTCGTCATCTATCCCTAATCTTTCTAGAATACATTTCTGTAAAGAAGATATCTTCAATCCAAGTATATAGTTGAAGTAAGTCTTTATTAGTCAGAAGTGAAGAGACCTCCAGCTCCTTCCACAGCTTCCTCTGTACTATCTGCTATTCACATCATAACATTCTAACCTCCTAGCAACATCCCCACAATTCTAATAAGCATAGATCCCAACACATCTCCCCCCAATACAATATCAGAAGAAATATACAAATAAAATATCTAAAGAAACAAGGCTTACAGGAACAAATAAAGGTCTATGGAGCATTACACTTTGCGACATTCCCACAGCTCCAAGCAGAACCATCATTTAGAATGAGAACATTTTTCTTCACAACCTTTACTTGTTTAGGTTGAGAATATTTACTTTCACCCTTAGTTACAATGCCACATTTCTTTGTCACAACCCAATCACCAACACATATATTCGGATCCCTCACCCTCATTCTGATATTGTATGCATGTGTAGAATCACGCTGCCTACTGACAACACAATCCTTCACACTTGATCGGTTGACCCACACACATTCCCTGTTTTTGAGCCAACCCGGAACTTCCTTTAAACCTGGCTCACGCCCCTTTAGAGAGACAAATGGAGAGATACCGGTGACCGAATGTGGAGTAATCCTGTAAGACCAGACCATTTTCTTAAGCTCCTCAGACCACACCAGACCATTCGCCAATGACAACTGTATGTTCTCCATCAACAATCTGTTGATCCTTTCCACAAGGCCATTGGCCTGCGGCCTAAACAACGCAACCTTCTCATGACAGATTCCCATGCCATCTAAAAATTCCTTCATTTGTCTTGATACAAGCTGCACACCATTATCTGAAACCAAAGTTTTTGGAATACCTTCATTTAAAAATGTTCTCTCCAAAAAATTTATCACTCTCTTAGTGTCAATACTTTCAGTGGACTCCATTACGAACCACTTAGAATGATAGTCCACCAGAACCATTATGAACCTATTCCGAGTACCCAATTTGGAAATAGGTCCCAAGAAATCAATCGCTAATTTCTCCCAGGGCCGTACCGGAAATTCAACACAGGAAAGAGAAGGCTGCCTAACAACCTTTGTTTTATCGCTCGCAGCACACGCATGACAATGCCTAACCAACTCATCGATCTCACCATCCATCCCTGGCCACCAATAGGATTCCCGAATCCTCCTCTTGGTCATGTTCCTCCCCAAGTGGCCTTCATGTGCTATATTCATAATCTTCGATCTAAGACTGGACGGTGGCACCAAACGGTTTCTCCTCCACAACTTCCCTTCAGATACACTCAATTCAGCTTCTACATTAGAAAAACTCTTCAAGAAAGTGTCATTGAGGGATTCTCTAGACCAGCCCTTAGAGACATGTTTCATAACCAAAGGAATTATCTGATCACCTGCCATGGCAGATTCCCAATCACTTTTATCAAAAGCAAGAATCTCATTACAACTAATTACAGTATCTTCCACATCTACCAGATCTACTAAGTCTACAGGCATTCTAGATAAACAATCTGCAATAACATTTTTCTCTCCTTTTACATATTCCATCTGAAAATTATACTCCAGCACTGACAAAATCCATTTCGATATTCTAGGGGTGACATTACCCTCCAAGCCTCTACCCCCTTTAAATAAATGCACGAGGGGTTTATGGTCTGTGCGCATTCTGAAAGGCAAACCCCAAAGAAAATATCTAAAGTGTTTAATCCCCCAGGTGCAAGCGAGAGCCTCCCTCTCAATAACCGAGTAAGATACTTCAGCCCCCTGTAACCTTCTAGAGGCGAAACCTATAATCCTTTCCACACCATCAGATATCTGAGAGAGCACAGCCCCAAGTCCCACAGCACTAGCATCCGTGGTAACAAAAGTCTTGGCCTTAACGTCAAAATGCCCTAGGGTAGGTGCATGAATAATTCCTACTTTCACACGCTTGAAAGCATCCTCACACACAGGATCCCATTCAAAAACTACACCATTCTTCATCAAGCATCTCAAAGGCTCGACAACATCCGAAAAATTCTTAATGAACTTTGAACAATATTCAGCTAAGCCTAAAAAAGACCTTAGCTGCTCTTTAGTCGTTGGCGTAGGAGCATCATTAATTGCAGAAATTATACTTTTTTTTGGCTTAATACCTAAACCTGATATCTCATGACCCAGATACGTCACACAATCTCTCTTCAGTTGACATTTTTCCTTTTTTATGGTCAAACCATTAACTTCCATACGCTCCAAAACTTGTGTTAAAATCCTATCATGATGTTGACAATCCTTCCCAACTACCAACACGTCATCTTGAAAACATAATACATTCTCAATCCCTTTCAAAACCCTCTCCATTACTCTCTGAAACACCGCTGATGCTGAAGCCAACCCAAATGGCATTCTGCAATATCGAAATGCCCCCAGTGGTGTTACAAACGAAGTAAGGTGCCTTGATTCTTCGTCTAAGTCAATTTGGTGGTAGGCTGCAGACATATCAATTACACTGAATATCACACCACCACCCATGGCACTTAACATTTCAGAAATATTAGGCAGTGGTTGCCTATCAACCCATATATTCTTATTTAAATCGCGTAAGTCTACACAGAGACGAATTTTGGTTCCACCATCCTTGGGCGCGACTACAATGGGGGCGAGCCATTCAGACGCCTCAATAGGCTCTATAATCTTTAGGTCTAACAGCTTGTCCAATTCTATTTTCAGGGGTTCTCTCATCAAGTGTGGTAAATTTCTTACTTTATGAACCACAGCCACCGCATTTTTCTTAAGAATGATTCTATGAGAAAATCCCTTCAATTTTCCTAACTTTTCTGTAAAAACATTAGGAAATTTCTTCATCACATCTGTTTCAAAAGTATCTATACTAAGAACAGAAAATGAAGAAACAGGTTCAGAAGCATTGGGATTCAGTACAATTCCTAGATCTTTCTGGTGACGCCAACCAAGCAGGTTGGACCCCTGCTTAGTGAGGTACACTCTTCCAAATACTTTTTTACTTTGAAATGTGATTACCATCCATTTGAGACCTAAGATGTCAATGGTCTTTCCACCATATCCAACTGCTCTTATATCAGGAGAGGTCCAAGAGTTGAGATCCACATCACCATCCCAAATCTCAACATACATATCTTTGGACAACAGGGTATAAAGGCTCCCAGAATCTACCAGCATGTTAACATTTCTGGTTTGAGGATGCATAGGATCCCTAGAATCAAAATTGATTAAGCAGTGTGGCTTTTCAAGCTTATCAGTACTCTCAGTAGCCACATCAACAAGACAGATAGGATCTTGTATACAAGGACAATCTTCACTTAAAACCAGTCCATCTACACAGAGCATCAAATTATCAATATTTTCACAAGAGTCATCAATTTCATTAACATGTTGAGTCTTAGCATTACAAGCTTTAACTACGTGACCCCTCTTTCCACATCCTCTGCAAATAGCATTCCTAGCTGCACAACGAGGACTCGATGCAATGTGTCCTGGAGATCCGCATCTATAACATTTTACAAGACGTGAATTCCCTTGTTGCACAAAATTTGGAGGACGATAAATTGGAGAATGGTAGTTAGATAACTTATTGTTTTTAGAATCAAACTTCTTAACAACTTTCATTTCATCAACAGATGCTTGTGTCTGAGATTTTGCACTAGACTCTAATTCCTTTGCCACATTATCTTTAGATATAGAACCAGAACATTTATCCATTTCTTTTATCCATAAGTTAGTATTTTCTATAGCTTTAACGATTTCAACAGCTTCTTCTAAGTTACAATCTTTACTAAGTAACTTCTCTCGCACCCTTTTATTATTAGTGCACCTGACGATTTGATCACGGATCAGAGAATCTGTCAAATCTTTAAACTGACAATTAAGTGACAATCCCCGCAAGGCTGCCACATACGTTGCAACATCTTCATCTGCCTTTTGAACCCTACAAAAGAACTTATGTCTTTCTAAAAGGGTATTAATTTTTGTGATGAACCTTTTTTCTAGCATTAACATACTCATGTCATAGACATTAGCAGCATGACCATCTCCCACACCTAAAGATATCTCAGGCAAATCTTCGTATAACCTTCTACCTTCCACCCCCAAATTATGAAGGAGAATGGCTTGTTTGCGAACAGGACCATATTTGTCCGCACCAGATGCTAAAACATATGTGAGGAACAATTTTTTCCATTCTTTCCAAGGTATTGGGGGTTCACCAGGAGTAGGGAGAAAGGAAGGGGGGGTAGCAAAGCTTTGATCACCCATGGTAAATAATTGATATCACCCCTGTTAATAATCAATAATACCCTTGTGAACAAATAATAGCACCCTTGTAAACTAATTAATAGTACGTCAAAAAGAAATAATGCACACTATATTCAATACAGTATTTGAAAATAGAGCATTAAAAACGATGTCTACACACAATATTCACCACAGAATATGAAAATAGAATATGAAAAACGATGTCTTCACTATTACATCACCAGATGACAAAATAGTTTTGTTGCCATGAAATATCTTTGATTCTTGACTCTTCTTCCCATTGCTCGAATTTTGCTCATCAATTCAAGTCTTTCCGACGTTACCGACTCTTTGCCGAGAAGTTAAGATGGCCGCTACGTATATTTGGATTTGCGTGGCAGTAAGACCAAACAAAAATGGCCGCCGAAGTTGTTTGACGCTGCGTGAAGATTAATCCGATCCAAGATGGCCGCCAAGTGTTCTTGACGCTGCGTGACACTGCGTAGCGTGATGACGCGATGGAAATGCAGCAGAAGGAGGAATGTCGGACGCGAGCAATATCCAATGCTTGGCAACAAGAGCGCGATGCAGATAACGACGATAAACAGCGCACACAGGTAGGCAGTTGAAGAGTTCAAATGATGCACTAGAAGCGCTGATCGCGTTGTAAAGAAAGTTTGACGATTTTTAAGATAAGGGAAAATCACTGGCAAAGTGATGCTTGGCAAGTCAAGGGTAAATCCAAATAAATCCAGAAGCACAGTCAAGGACAATTGTCAGAAGATCTAGACAATATCGCCTAAGCAGACAGATGGCACAATAAAAATAGTTGTGATTCTTGCAGCAAAAGCACAAGGGTTTTTTTTTTTTTTTTTTTTTTTTACAAGAGTAGCAGGTTTCTATTAAAGCGCAAAGGTGGTAAGATAATGAAATAAAAATCTTGTTGCGCGCTTGCCAGTCATGAAATTCGAAACCTGAATTCAACCTATCTATCCACTTCCAGGATTTAGATAGAGGGCAATATGCAAGTTGAAATGTACATACCACAGGGCTTCTGCTGCCACAGGTTTGCTGCTGCTGTTGCTGAAACAGAGTTGGAGGAGTAAATTGTATACCACAGTCCAATTCAGTTGTGGTATCATCCAGGGGTGGAGGTCAATTCCAAACTCTGCCCCTGCCAGAGTAAAAGGGTTCCCTCGTCGCCAATGTAAAGAAGATATCTTCAATCCAAGTATATAGTTGAAGTAAGTCTTTATTAGTCAGAAGTGAAGAGACCTCCAGCTCCTTCCACAGCTTCCTCTGTACTATCTGCTATTCACATCATAACATTCTAACCTCCTAGCAACATCCCCACAATTCTAATAAGCATAGATCCCAACAATTTCTTTATCTCAGCAAAAGGGACAGCTCCTTAAAGGGTCGCTGCCTGGTAGGCGGCTTGTAGGTCACCTATTTTTCTGCAGGCCATGAGGCGGCTGTTGCCATTCTCTCGAAATTTTTAAAAAAAAAATCTGGGTCCTCTCCAGCCACATATCGTTGCAAAACTACGGATGGTAAAGTGGTAGGGCCTCTTTGTTGTCCCAGGGCTTCAGCGAGTTTGTCCATGGCGGCTCCATGAGATTGTCCTTGCCCCGTGAGGACTTTCTGCATTTTGTCACGGTTTTCCTCCACGACATTCAGAAACCATTCCTTAATTTTACCAAGATGTTCTTGATTCTCAGCCATTTTTGCTAATGCAGCCTCCATTTTGCCTTGGGATCCCACTTCTGACACCACCTGTGGGAGGGCGGGTTTTATAAACAGAAGTGGAGGCTGGAGTAGTGATTTAAAAGAAGGTGGTTTATTGAAAACAAATGAAGAGGGGATGGGTTTGGTGGATTGTCCCTCCGTGGATTCTTCTTCGGATGTTTCGGGAGATAAGCCGGATGGGTAAACGGGTAGTGGTGTTGTCTTCTCCTTATCTTCAGGACCCTGGCGGTCTCACCGGAGGCTCATAGGAGAGGGAAGAAATTACAGAAGGAACCGTGAGAATTGAGGAAAAAAAAACGAAGGACTGAGTGTTCCCTTCACCACACCTAAGGTGTTGGACTGTCCGTGAAAACACATCTACACATGCCGTGATTCACAACAAGTTTCTTCTTTTCGTGCCTAGGACGGGGTAAAACTGAGTGCTCCAAGGGCAAGTGCCATATATGAACTCCCGAGTGCGTTTCTACATAGGACAACTATAGACAACAGAAAATACCAGGCAGTTCGGCAAAGATATACCCCTCCCGATTATTGCGGGTCCCACCCTACTCTCCCTCCCTCTTCCTCACTTCCCAAGTCCCTCGAACCGGGTCACTCACTGGTCCCGCCGCAACTCTTCTACCGAGTTTGGGCCGCTCTCCAGCCACCTCCAGACACCATCAGTCCTCGCACCAGCTATCTTCTTCCACGTCCGGGTTCATTGGCGTCTTGGATTCCCCGGGTCCCGTGTCTTCTTCTACGGGTCCCGCGTCTTCTTCTACGGGTTCCGCGTCTTCTTCCACGGGTCCCGTGTCTTCGGTCTCCACTTCCTCTTTGCTGCTTTCCTCCTCGTATTGCGCGCCAACCCCCGCCCTTTGAAAGAAGTCGCCTTTCATTGGCTCGTCCCTCCGGGTTCTGTCCGGACTACTTCCGGGTTCATCCCGTCATCGCGTTCCTGGGGAAAAACAGCAGAGGGTGATGGTTGCGGTAGTCCGGTAGTAGGGTCGTGATGCGTGACCCTCATTGGTATGGTCCCTCCCGGGGTTACTTCGGTAAGGCACAGGGTCAAGACTGATTTGCATATAGCTGTGTCTGAACTGGGGTGGCAAAGCATAACAACGATGATGGATTCAACCCAGATCTGTGACTGGTGGTAAGTGTCTGAAAAGTTTCAGCGCTCTGTCCCTCATCTCCTTGTGTTTGCTATGAGATCTGCAGCTGAGCTTTCCTGGAGACTATCATTTGGTTAACAGAAGGAGTTATGGGTGTAACTATAGTTCCTGTTGCCAGGGTGTGAAAGGACTTTTGAAAAGGGTCAGCCGTTTGTGTTTCTTCCTTGTCTCTGTGAGGTGTGACCATGATAGCCAGTGCGGACTTCTTACACCTCTTTGTGTCTCTGTTGTGGGTGCTCCTGGAGTTACCCTGCTATAAAGAGCATTATTCATGACAGAGGCTGAGTCTGGAAACATCCTGAGAAGAATCAACCCAAATGGATTTTGAAAGTGCAGACTTAAAATACAAATCCCCTGTCTGCTGTCCCTGTATGAGAGTGGGAGGGGCTGACCCATTCGTTGCTCCATTCCCAGGTTTTCTCTGACCAAGGGGAGTGGGGTGATTCACAGAGTACCAAGAAGACTGCTGTGCAACCAGATGTGGTGTGGACCTGACAGCAAGCTGCCCGAGGGGAGGGTTATCACTTGCAGCCACATCTGGAGGAACAACTGCTCTCCCTGCCCTGGAATACATGGAAAGTGCTGCCTGAATGAAGAGGAACAACACGGTCCGGGCAAAATCTTGGGTAATTTTGATAATAAGTTTGATATGCGAAGTTCCTAAAATGAAGCTTTTGTGCCACATTGCATAATTACTTGCTGTTCATGCGAAACATTTTTTGTTAGCGCACAGGAACAATTCACGTCAGTGACTTTTGTATGCGGTGCTTACTTTTTTTGCACAATTGTTTGTGCGCAAATTGCGTCCGCGTGCCCGAATTGCAGGTGAGAACCCACTTCATGCTAAAATATAGCAGCAAATGTCACTTTCGCATATTGCAAAGTTATGCATAATTTTGCATAATGTCCCCAAATTTTTGTATAATTGTGCAAAAAGTATGTACATTTTGCACACCCCTAAAAATGACCCCTCCTGGCACCCCTTTTTGACAGGTCTGGGTGTCAGAAGGCTGAATGCCTGATTTTATGTGGAGAAGTGTGGCTCAATGGTTAGAGCAGGCAGACCTCGATGCAGAGCTCTGGCAAGGGACCAGGGTTCGATTCCCGCCTCGGCGGGTCTCTGGCTCATTAATTCCCCATACCGGATATTCTTGCCTCAGTGACTATTCTGATCATGGGTCCCACGCTGCAACTCTGGGCAATAGCTTGCTTAGTCTCCACAACGGCCCCCACAACGCGAGGGATGCCTGGTCTGCACCATGGGGGTGCCCAGGAGTGGACACTTCACAGGGAAAGCCAGGAAGGGTTCCCTTGCGGTATTCGTACAAGCGCCGGGAAACCCACTGTGGGTAGCTGTGCGCTATACAAGTACTAAAACATTTACATTTACATTTATGGTAATTCAGGGAGGCTACTTGTCAGGAAGGAATGTGGCCACATGGGAGAATCAGAAAGCCACGCTTGCATTACTCAGTGAACAAATTAATTTTCAAATTGTGTTGCATTTCCCTTTAGTAATAAACAACATTCGCTTTATGTAGCACCCCACAGCACACATGGGCTCTTTTTTAAGCACTGTTAATGTCAGATTTTGTTATTCAACCTTAAGTTACTTTTCTGCATGTACAGAATTTGCGCAGACCATGTTTTCTGTGCCTTTGTGGCAGTCATTGTGACCACTGGCTTCCTTGAGTCTTCTTTTATGAGTGAGTCTTAGGCCCAGATTGTCATAGGTGTCAGGCAACGCAGCACAGTACCCGAAGATGCTGCGCTGCGCTGCGTGACAGGGAGGGCGCAGGACTGGGCCGTATTCACATAGAAATGGCTCCTTCCCTCTCTGCTGCGCTGCGCTGCGTTGCGTGACAGGGAGGGCGCAGGAGTGGGCCGTATTCACATAGAAATGGCTCCTTCCCTCTCTGCTGCGCTGCGCTGCGTTGCGTGACAGGGAGGGCGCAGGAGAGTGCCGTATTCACATAGAAATGGCACCTTCTCTCTCTCCGGTAGGGTGAAAATACCTTCAAGGGATTTTACTGCTGTTAGATTTTAAACAAAGTTTCAAACATTAATTAGCGGCCCTAAGCAACTTGGTGCCGATAGTGCAAAAAATTGCAACAGCAAGTATTTGGTCAATATACATAAGCCACCAAAGGTGATCTTAATGACATACGCTCTTTCTACTGGATTAGTAAATCAATTGTAAATAGGTAGAAAAGTGTCTAGAATTGTTATGTAGAAGTTCTCTTTGATTGATATACATGAAATGTACTTGCTATAACAGTGCTATCTATTTTGTACCCTTTATCTTGTGAAGTATTAAATACAAAAATTATTTTCATATACACCTGTTCTTAGCTCTCATTCTCATTAAGATCACCTTTGGTGGCTTATGTATATTGGCCAAATACTTGCTGTTGCAATTTTTTGCACTATCGGCACCAAGTTGCTTAGGGACGCTAATTAATGTTTGAAACTTTGTTTAAAATCTAACAGCAGTAAAATCCCTTGAAGGTATTTTCACCGTACCGTACATATTGCCCAAACCCTCAAGGGTATATTGGGTTGCTCACTTTTTGGTTACCTTCTCTCTCTCCAGCACCGGAACTGGTTTCAGCTGCCGAGCGCATGCACACACCTTAGCACCATAGCGCTCGGAAGTCTGAGTGAGCCTAGCATAGGTTTTGTACAGGAAGTCGACACTTCCTGTACATAATACTATGCCTAGACAAGTTTAAAAGCTTTTCCTACTTTGTGTATGGGAGGTACAGTACAGCACGTTTGCTAAGTCGGAAGAGCACAGAGAAATGAAAAACTTTATCTGTTTAACCCCTCCCATGCTGGTGACGGAACCGCTCCGTCACCAGCCACGGACGCACTGTGCTGATGATGGATCGGTTCCGTCACGGCCCGCTCGGCGGATTCTGTGCCTGCGCTGGACGTTCCATTGAGCGGGCGGGGCCATGACGGAACCGCTCTGTCATAAGCACAGTGCACCCGAGGCTCGTAACGGAGCCGTTCTGTCACGAGCATGGGAGCGCCGCGCGTCCGCCTCCACCCCCCTAGCGCTGCGGCTGAATTGCCGCCGCAGCGAAGGGGTTAACGCCTGCTTATTAGCGGTGTTCATTTTCAGCTCTAAGCCCTCTATACTGATGTTTGAGAATTGGGTTTAGCATCAAAAGCATAAGTGATAGCTTGGATGCACCCAAGTACCAGACATGTAACTCCCCCTTGAGGCACAGTAATGCACAGCAGCGGTTCGCACTGCTTTGCGTTACTTTTCCATGCAAACCAAAGCAAATACCAAAGTGCATGGGTTTGTGAACCCTATAAAAGGTTTGTGGTGATTTAGCGTTACAAAAGTAACACTAACCCGGTGCCAAACCTTTGAGAATCTGGCCTAAATTACCCTAGCTGCCATTTAAGGAACATCAGAGAGGTTACAATCAAACTTACCCCATAACCAGTTCGCCCCTAGTACAATACAAAAGAGAAAAGTGTTAGTGTTAGGAGAAGACAAGCAACTTTAAAACTCATCTGTTTCACATTTTTTCTGCATGTGTCAGGGCAGAACTGCATTAGAGAACATTATTCAGACATTTTTTTCTCTACCCTTTCAACTAACTGTGGACTACTGAGAATTCCCACTGTTTTTCACCTCTGCAGAACTTCTCCTGATTTCCACTCAATTGCCCCTTTCCAGTAGAGGACTGGCTCAACACACTCAGTGCAAGACAACCCCCGCCAAGCAATCAACAGTGGTTGTATGAGTAAGTCTGACAGCTTGAAAATTAGAACGTTATGTGGGTCTGCCTTTTATCAGGAGCAGAGCTCTGAGTGAGTGTGAGTGAGTGTGAGTGTGAGTGTGAGTGAGTGGGAGTGTAAGTGAGTGTGAGTGAGAGTGTGAGTGAGAGTGAGTGAGTGTGAGTGAGTGTGAGTGTGAGTGAGTGTGAGTGTGAGTGAGTGTGAGTGAGTGTGAGTGAGTGTGAGTGTGAGTGAGTGGGAGTGTGAGTGAGTGGGAGTGTGAGTGTGAGTGAGTGTGAGTGTGAGTGAGTGGGAGTGTAAGTGAGTGTGAGTGAGTGTGAGTGAGTGTGCAGCAGGAAGAGCATATCCTTCCGACAGTCTATACAGCACAGAGGTGGAGTCCAAACGTTCTGTCGATGGCGCCCAGTTGTCTGCACTGACAGCGAGCCACCACTGATGAACCGACAGAGTAGAGGCCGTCAGAGGAAGGGCATCACACCATATGCCCTATTTATAATGAACAGTTTTATGCACTTTTTTCTGTCCATCACCACCTGGAAACACCTGGCGATGAGGGACAGAAAAAAGGGGACCCGACGCCCTGGCAGGAGGCTCCCAGGGACTGGGAGTAGATTATGTTTGTTTTCCAAAACAAACTCCCACTATGGAAGCTTATTTTTGAAAAACAAAAAGTGTTAACATTTTGGTGAATGACAGTCAAAACCAATAGTAGCATCCTCAAAACTTCTTGTACCTTTAGGACCGCTGCCCTACAGAGGTGACGCTGGTCCAGAGGCCACCTCTAAACCTGGCGGACGGTAGCCCATCAGGGTGGTGGAAGTAAAGTCCTTACCCACCCTGGCAGACTGTACTTTATCCACCAAAGTCTAGCTCAGGCCTTCTGTTTTGTATCAATTGAGTCTGGTTATTACCAACAGCAGAGCTTGAACTATCTCACCCACAGGCTCACGTACATCTTCTTTAAGGATGAGGGCTGCACTAATGGAACCCCAGAGAGCTGTAAAATCAGACTTACTGCAGAGCCACCGCCTCCACCCTAGAAGGATAAAGAGAAGAGCAGCGTCAGGTAAAGGCCTCCACTAGAAAGGCCCCAGCTTCACCCCAGGACAACCCCATCACACCTTCTCCTGTACATGCCACCATCTCAACGACCACCACAACCATCACAAATGACAGAAAACCAGATAACCAGAGGGAAGCCGCTGTAACTAGGAGTGTTGTGTTCTAAGCTGTTCAGCGCGTCCGGGCAGCCAGGCTTTGTTGGAAATGTTCAACTTTTTTCCCAGTTCTTTAGGCACCAGATGATTCCTGAGATTAATATCTCTATATTTCACACCCTCAAAGCATCTCTGGATTTCCACTCACAAATGCTGCGCACCTTCACAAGACTTGCTTTGCACCCTTTAGGTGCTGGACGGCATCCATTGATAGCAGATCTCTGAGTGCATCATCTGCCAGTTTTACTAACATTTTGCTCTAGGTTTGCTGCTCAAAAGTGACTCAAAACCAGCATAAAATGTTTTTTTTGTAATTTACTTTCCAGTGCTAAACTTGTTTTGTGACGGAAACTGCTCTGAAATTAACACAAACCCGCGTGAAGTGCTGTGTTACTAAGCAACAAGGGGCGTTTCATGGGTAGTTCTTGGGTGTTCCTATGCTACCACCCATGCTTTTTTATGTAAAATCCTGTTTAATACCAATAGTAGTCAGCGGACTCGATAATTCTCGCCTCGGTGCCTACTCTAACCAGGGATCACACTCGGCAACTCTGGGCATTAAGCTTGCCTCATCTCTACAATGGCCCCCCACATTTGCCGGGGATGCCTGGTTTCACCTTGGAGATACCCAGTAGGGACCATCTCACAGGGAAAGCCAGGACGGGATCCCCAGCGGTCTACAGCGCGGAGATACCCCATGTGGGGTGATTCATGCGCTTTACAAGACATCATTACATTACATTACTGGAAAACGAGGCAGTGCAGCACTGCAAGACACCTTCCTGCACAAAACAATCATTGATGGTGTTTTCCAATTTCTATGTGAAAAGAAAAGAAAGAAAAAGCAGAACACTAGGAGAAATAAAGGTATTTCTCCTCATTGTGCCACTTTAATGCCTCCCCGTTGAGGTGTCGAAATCTGACACATTACCAGGTTTGCAGGACTTTGAAAATCTGGGATGCACCAGATTCCATGGGTGCTGCATGGGAACAACCACAGAAATGCGTGAAAGGAGACCAGATTTACAAGGCCGTGAAAAGCCATGTACGGTAGCTTTACAGAGCCTTCTTGTACACATGAGCTGGCACACTGAGCCCCCAGAGTGCCACAAAAGTGCAATAAGCAGCATTAGAAGTTGCAAAACAGCATTTCAATATTGTTTATGTGCAGGAAGGGGGACCTTCCTGCACATAAACATTCTTTCCCTCAGCATAGGCACCCTTGCTCTACGGTGCAAGGGCGCCTGCTTTGGCGCTAGGCAGCTAGTTAGCGCCAGCGCAGGGGTAAACGCAGGTCTGTGCCATATTCCAGTAGATATGGTGCAGCTTTGCTTTTCTAAAGTGATGAAGTGTATTGTTAGCCTTCTTGGCTTTACGCCACGCTCTGCCACTGTTGAAACGCGGGCGGCACTGTATTTACAACAATTGCATGCAATGTTGCCTGCGTTGTGGAAAGGGTTGTTCATGTGCAGGAAGTGTTCCCTTCCTGCACATGAACAATCTTAAATGGCAATTTGTAACCTCTATGTGTGCTGTTTTGTGTTTTGCTTTGAAAATGGGGAACCAGCTTCAAGTCATGGCATCAGCTCAACATCCGGTGAATCTGAGCAGATTACTTGATCTCCCTGTGCTTGAAAAAACTGGCAGTGCATAATGTAATTTGGTATTATGTTAAATCGACAACCTGTCACTAGTCTGTTAGGACGATATGGGCGAAGAAAGAGCACAAGACTCAGTGTCTACCTATCATGTGTGTACAACAGAAAGGAAATTAATCCCATCAGCCCACCCAAATGGCAGAGCATCATCATCTAGGATAACTCCAAAGAAGATGGTCCGGATAAGGAGCCACACACCTGTTGGTATTGTGAGCTTCTCCAAACCAAAGGAACCACCAGTGATGGATCTGTACCAAAGGGAAAGTGTGTTCCTAATGGTGTGGGATATTAATTGAAGTGAACAAAATGTGTGAAGTAAATCAAATCAACAGTGCAATCTAAAATTGGCTACCATGACCTGAAGGAAAACTTTATTGGGGAAAAAATCATGGTGTCAATATTAAAAATAAGTGTGTGACAGTTTGAAATTATAACCGTCAGCTAAAGATGGTACTTGGTCAACATGTTTCAGCCATTGTAGGACATATTAACCTACTCGGCTTTCGTCAGGACCTATAGAACACTACTGCAAAAAGGAAAATGTTATTATAAACAAAACAGTGATAGCAAACATCCTACCGTATGTTGAATTTTGTGTACGGAGGATATCTGTTTCAAGTTAATAAAGGATTCTTTCCCAAACACTCATGGGAGAAAGCCTCACCTCTCCTGGCCACTGCTCAGGGATGGAGGCCCCGCTCTGTCCGTCGGTACCCATTGACTGATCCCGAGCCGAGGGGGAGGTCAACAGGTGTGTGGCTCCTTAGCCGGACCATCTTCTTTGGAGTTATCCCAGATGATGATGCTCTGCCATTTGGGTGGGCTGATGGGATTCATTTCATTTCTGTTGTACACACTTGATAGGTAGACACTGAGTCTTGTGCTCTTTCTTCGCCCATATCGTCCTAACAGACTAGTGACAGGTTGTTGTTTTGTCATATCAAGAATAGGGGTTTATCCTGTTTCACTGGTCTTTAAATATATTTCTCCCCTCAGACCCTTCACCAATTATCCATTACGTTATGTTAAATCGCCCTGATGCCTTACTTTGGGCCATGTTTGCGCTATACACAACTGAAAATATAGGGCTGATGCCTACACAGTGCCACGTTATCATTGCAGTGTGCTGTCCCACAACTACACGGATGGCACACATAAGTAATATTTTAACTTACAACAGCTGGCCAGTTGTTTATGAGCAGTGGCAGAGAAGATCTGTTTCATTTCAAATGAAATCAGCTTATTGCAGGCATAATTGGAGTGAGTGAATTACAAATGGATGAAATCCAGAGGCGGATCCAGCCAGGGGCTCCAGGACAACCCCCTCCCCCGCCTCCTGTGACACCCCACATTCTGCAACTTGTCTGTCCAAGTCAACGCTGCACATTATTTAATTTAGAGGTGTTCATGAAAACACACCTTTCATGTTCTCAGGGTCACAGCCATGCACAGGTCAGCTTTCTCAGGCAGACCCAGCTACAGGTGCTCTTAAAACCCCACACTCTGTGGGTGGGTGTCTGGATGGTGCATGTCCAAGGGATGAAGTCCAGCTGTGGTCCCCTCCCACAGGCACAATCCATTGTATTCAGCAGACATACTGTGCATGAACAGGCAGCTAAACGGTGGCTTTCAGGCAGGGCACATGTCAGTGCATCCCTTGAGCCAATGAGAAGCCCCACAGAGCCCCAGGGGCAGGCCCTCAGCTCTGTCCCAGCTTCTTATAGGCTGTGCTTCCCGTCCAATCAAGACATTGAAGCGGAGAGAGGTGGTTCTTTCCCTCTTCAAGCCTACCCTTGCTGCTCCTTCTGGCTCCCAGTTAGAAATCTTGGTTTGCTGGTTTCAGTGCCCAGCACCAGATTCCTGCTCTGCTGCAAAGGAGGGAAGACAAGTGGAAAAAAAAAATCTCTGTTCATGTAGGTATGTGTTTGGGAGGTTTTTTTGTGTGTGACTGAGAGTGGATTGGGATTGAGTTACAGCGTGTATGTGAGTGTGATTGCAAGCATTAATGAGTGGAAGTGAGTGAGAATATGAGTTTGCGAGCGTGTATGAATGAGTGAAGGCGAGTAGGAGGGAGTGAGTTAAGGCTTCTGAGTGTGTTAGGAGTGAGTGATTAGAGATTGTGAGAGGGAGAGGAAGTGCTCCAGGGGTGTAGCTATCAGTGGTGCAGCAAGTGCAGTTTCACCAGGGCTCAGAGTCAATGAAAATGAGTGTGTGAGTGTTTGTATGTGAGGACAAGAACCAGAGTATGAGTGCATTTTTTGTGAGTAACAGTGCGAGTGAAAATGAGTGAGAATGAGTACATGTGACTTACAGAGAGTGAGGGGGAATAGAGTAAATGTGAAAGTGAGTGAGTATGTGTAACGCAAATCCTGACAGGTAAGACACCCCACTACTCTCAAAGATCACCAGCCGCCACTGCTGGCACCCGCCCTTGCCCTATGGCGACTGTTGTAAAATGATAATGCTAGTCTAGTGGAGAGCCTTGACATTTTGACATGTGAAGGACTGTCCCCATCCACACGCGCTAGTAATGCCGATACCTGATGCTTCTTTCACTTATGGACAATTAAGAAACTTACCACTGCCAGAGAGAGGGTCAGAGGTCAAGGGATCTGGTCCTCTCATCAACAGTGCTCACCTGTACCATTAGGAAGACCTCTGAGCCCGCCTCTGAAGACTACAGCACAAGAATCCTTACCTGTCGCTGTGGGTGGGTCAACGGAGTCACGACTCCCCGATACTGAGTGACTTCTCCTGGTTTTGGCGACAGAGGATCCTCCCAAAGACGCCTGGGCATCGTACGCAGCAGCAGAGAAGCACCGGCCAGTAGTTTTGGACAAGATGGATGGAAACCACCTCCCAACAGAGTGATCAGACTGAATTGTCACAAACTTGTAAGAGTTCCTGAGGGAAGGTAGCTTAGCTCAGAGAACCTTCTTAGTAAATCCACCCAAAAGTACAACCTAATAATCTCCACAGTGGTCTGGGGAGTGCGTAAGAGCGCAGAAGAGGGTGGTTACATGTGCAAGCCCTGTCTTTGGGTGGAAACAAGTGTATCTCAGATGGTTACCTAGTTCACAAAGGTCTACCCACTCATGTTGGTGTTTTGGTTGGTGATATTACATTCACAGTGTTTGAAAGAGAAGCCAACATCTTGTAACTTTATTCTTTGTATTATAAAATAATTGTCATTTATATTTCATGCCTTGCATAGACTTTGGGAATCCAGTTTGAATTTGTGATAACATTGCCTCGACTGAGGGGCTGGATCTTTTCTCAATTGCAATAAGTGAAATACATCAAATGATAATCAGTTGCTAAGCCACAGCTGAGAGGGGTAAATAAGAGGCTGTACTTACAAGGAGGCCGCCCTAGAAGGGGAGAGCAGAGGAGCAGAAAACCAGAAATGTTAGGAACAGGAAGGAAGACACTGTAAATCAAACATCACACCACAGTCTTTAAAGCCAGTGTGACTCTCCGCAGGCAGAGGTGCTCTGGGGAAAGAGCAGCACCGTGCTCAGCATTGAAGGTGCAATTCAGGAATGCATTCTTAAACCGACCTTGTTATGTGTATTCGTAAAGTGCCCTATCCATCACCTGTGAGGGTATCGCGGCGCCTTATCAATAAGAAGTGATGACAGAACCAATGGGAAAAAAATCCTGTGCCCACCTCTTTCCATGCTCTCAACAAAGTGCAGAACCAAGCATCATACATAGGGTTCCATCTTTATGAAGAAAAGCAACATTATAGGGTGGAATACCATGCATGGAAAATGACTTCCTGGACCCGTCGCTCCTTCCACAACACAATGCTTTCCTCTCCCCCAGGCCTGCCATCAGCCTGGGCACAGCCTACTTGTGGATGTGGTGCCTAAACAAGATGAGGAGCACTCTGAGTGCATCCTTGCGATTAAAATACCTGCTTACTTTTCAGCTCACAGCACCTGTGTGGGCTTCAAGGGATGCTGCAGCAGTGGCGCTTTGACACCTGCTATCATGTCATGTTGGCAGTACCAGATCTCCTTGGGGCATATTACCAACAAATAGCGATATTTATCGCAAAGTAGGGTTAGCGGCAATATTTTTATCGCCGCGCATCACCGGTTTTTATCGCTGAGATAACTTGCTATTAGCAAGGTTTATCTCAAAAGCAATCAAAATCCAGGCGATAGCAGCGAAATGCGTGAATATCGCTGAGAATACAGCGATATTCACGCATTAGCAACGAAATGCTCTTAGCCATGCTATCCACCTCCCATAGGATAATATGGCTAAGAACTGGTCTGGGCAGGTGTTAGTATTTGGAGATATTCTCGCTTAGCGCAAATATTTCCATTGCTACGCCTGCCTTGCTAATAGGCGATAGCGTCGTTAGCGACTGCTGTCAGTCGCTAACGGGTTGGGTACGCCCACTTTGCATGTCATTAGCGATACATTTTGCTGACATGCAAAGCGGGCCCCAAACTGCTCGCTATCGCCTACAAATTGTCTCTAACTGCTGTTAGCGACAGCTTGTGAATAGGGCAATAGAGTTATCGCTGCTAAGCGGACGAAAACGTCCGCTAACGCGGCGATATTCGCCTATCGCCCTCCTTGGTAATATGCCCCCATATTTTTAATGATGGTTTCACATTCCTACTGCTAGAGAGAAGCATTGCTGACTGAAGCGTGTATACCAAGGTTTCGAAGCTCCTCCAGTAGCCATCCCAGATCTCTACCGCAAAGGCATGCCTTGGTGGGCCCTCTGGACAACGGAAGGCCTTGCACTTTGCCCATACGCACACCCACAAACCACCCATGGAGTGCATCCCTGATGCAGAATAACGCAGCTCAGTAATTTGTGCTGCGTTGCGTTACTCCAAATTTATCAAGACATTCAGGGCCACAAAATGTGACCATGCGTGGCTTGACCGCACATGAACTCGGACGCGCAGACTGGTGTGCTTTTGATTCACTTGAAATGGTCAATTTATAGAAAAACACAGTCACTGGATGATGTCATATGAGATGTCATCACTGATGTCACTGACCATGTCATGAATGATTTAATATGTGATGTCATCAGCAGTGCATTGCGGGGGCGCAAGTTATAGTTAGCTTAACTAACTATAACGGTCGATTTTCTCTGTTTTTGTGCGAGTTAACTATAACGTCCCTGAAACCTGTGTTTTCTTCAGTGAATTTCTACGGTTATTTAAATGCTAATTTCTAACTATGACAACCCTGAAACCTATGTTTTTTTCAGTAAATTTCAAAGGTTTTGTAAATGCTAATTTCTAACTATTCCTACAGGTAGGACATGTGCAGAAAGAGGAAGAAGGTGCAGAAAGAAGCAAGAGAAATGCAGAAAGAGAAGTCCAGAAAGACAAAGAACAGTGCAGAAAGAAGCAAGAGATATGCAGAAAGAACCAACAGAGATGCAGAAAGAGACCTTGTTGAAAAGTCATCCTGTGTCTCCAACTTTTTGCTGACTGGTACTGGTGGTAACTGACTCTGTATAACCGGGCCTGGAGCCAGTGCTATGCTGAAAGACACTTAGAATACAATGACAACACCTACATACACTAGGGTACAATAGGGTTGGGGTACTCCTGTAATTGGCATGACCTCCCCTGTAAGGCCCTAGAACATAATAGGGCAGGGAGATTAAAACTACCTCTAAGTCTGAGGTGCAGAAAGAGGCAAAGAAGTGCAGAAAGAAGCAACAGAGGTGTAGTAAGAGGCAAGAGTCGTGCAGAGAAAAGCAAGTGAAGTACAGAAAGAGACAAGAGATGTGCACAAAGAGGCAAGAGATGTACAGAAAGAGGCAGGATGGATTCAGAAAAAATCAAGAGACTGCAGAAAGAACCAACAGAGGTGCAAAAAGAGGCAATAGGGTTGCAGAAAATGGTAGGAGAGGTGCACAAAGAGGCAAGAGAGGTACAGAAAGAAGCAGGAGGGGTGCAGAAAGAAAGAAGAGAAGTGCAGAAAGGGGGAAGCGGGGTAGAGAAAGAGGCAATAGGAGTACAGAAAGAAGCAAGAGAGGGATAGAAAGAAAGAAAAGAAGTGCAGAGAGAAGGAACAGAGGTGCAGAAAGAGGCAGTTGGGATGCAGAAAGAAGGAAGAGGTGTGCATAAATAGACAAGAGAGGTGCAGAAAGAGGCAAGAGGGGTGCACAAAGGAGCAAGTGAGGTACAGAAAGAGGCAACAGAGGTGCAGAAAGAGGCAAAAGAGATGCTAAAAGTAGAAGAGATGTGCAGAAAGAGGCAAGAAAAGTGCAGAAAAAGAAAGACAGGTGCAGAAAGAAGGAACAGAAATACAGAAAGAGGAAAGAGAGGCACAGAAAGAAGCAAGAGTGGCTTCAACACCTTTAGTACCATTTTAACACCCACATTTAGCAATAAGAAACAAAGTGACCTTCTAGGTTTACAAAGGACCTTCCACCATGTTGTAACACTTGTTGCTGCATTTTTGGTAATGTTTGAGCCGTTGAGCTAAAAAAAATACTTTTTTTGGTCAAATCTGCAGATTAGGCTGCAGATGATGAATTATGTGGCTAATGCGGAAAATGTACAATTGTGCAAAAGTTGGTGCAGCCAAACCATTGCATAATTTCAGTGGCCCTGCTCATACCTCTGACTGAGTCCAGAAGTGCTCCTCAAAGGTTCCTTCTTTTTTTTGTCTCATTACGTTCATAGTTTAGCTTCTATGGAAACGAGAAAGACTAAACCGGAGGTTACCAATGCACAACACAGACTACCATACCACAAAATTACTCTCCATAACACATAATCCCACTCTACATAATTTCTACACACTAAATACCACATATTTTTTATCCACATAATTTCACTGCACAACATACTACATAATTACACTACACACAACCTACATCCACTCCACTCCAAGAAACATTAATAACATACTATTACATTTACAAAGCTAATAGCTCTAACTCTTGCAAAAGCGAGACCTATTACATTAAAAATGCTTCCTTAACTGGTAGTCGTGTTTGCAGAGTGGTGGAGAAATGGGGATGGGCCTCTCGAGGTGGACTGCCACCTCGAGAGAGGACTAAGATATGAATATTGTCATTACCTACATAAGTTCCTGTGTATTGGTTTGTGTGTATATATATGTAAATAGATGTAAATATCAGCGGTGGGCGAAATTTGCGTAATCGCGTTACGCAAATCTCTGCGAAATGGTAAAAAATCTCCGCAAACACGCAGAAATTCCGCAAAAACGCGGAATTGCTTGTTCACAATGCTTTTTTCCTGTTCGCAATTGCTGTTTGCGTGCTTGCAGGTAAATATCTCACGAACACGCATTCTGAGAACACGAACAAGCAAAAAATTCCACAAAGTCGCGGAACTCAGAATTTTGGGCAATTTCACGTTCTCTGCGGAACACGAAATTACCCAAATTCCGCAAATTCCGCGAGCTGAACGGAATTTGCTGCCCAGGCCTAGTAAATATATGTATGTATATTTGTATGTAAGACAGTATATTTATACTTCAGGTGTCCTTACTGAAGTATAAATACCCTAGTCCTGATGAGGCCCAAAACAAGTTGGGCTGAAACACGTCGACTTTATGAATTGAAGAAGGCCATGCTAAATTAAAATTGTTTGTAAAAAATAGACAAAAAAAGTACTAGAAAAATTGTTTAGAGGGCGGAGTCTTTTCCTCATAGTACTTCATTTAGGGCTATCTCTGATGAATGGAATGCCCTTGTTAAAAAGTGACAGCATCCAGATTTACCAACAGTGTAGTAGGGAATAGAGGATATATTCTTCTTTTTTGATTTACATTTTTGTTTAAAAATGATGTACTGTATATAGTGGTTTATTAATGAATGTATGTATATATAGTTAAATACTAAACGTGTTGTTTCACTTTTTTTGCATAAAGACACAAAAAAAAACTTTGCTTGCACTGCTTTTTGTCAATGATATTAATTTGTATATGATTAATCTGGAGAGTAAATCTCATTGGAAGAAATAATTTAAATTTTCCTTTGACTTATTGTTTCGTCTATATTGGTTCCAACACATTATTTGTATTTCCATGTGCTTGTTTACCCAGATGCGGTTGGAATAATTGGGTTAACCCCTTTAGTATATTGATGGGCCTCCAACCGGCGCTCATGAATTCTGTTGCATAGGACTTACAGGAGGTCCCAGGAGGGCTACTTGGCCACCAAAGTCCCTCAGGAGTAAAGTGGCCTTCATCCCCCAACCAGAACTGTGCCAGGAGGCGGGTTTGCAGAATGGTGGAAATCCAGAGAAACGTAAGGTGCTTCAAATCATTGCCTTGTGTTTCTCTGGATTGGGAAAGTGTCCCGTGCGTGGATCATGAGGGTTCCCACGCATCCACACATGGATTTTGGAGCATTTACAAATATAGAAAAACTTGTAAACCTGGGAACGAGTCAAAATATTATTCCATCCCAAAAGAGATGTAACAAAGAGAAATATCTTTATTATTCTCTTGTTATTTCCGCTTCCTACATGTGCAAGAAGGTGCCCCTACCTGCACAAAACAAATCCAGCCTGTAACTCGGGCACCCTTGCACCGCGCAAGGGTGCCTGTGTTGACCCCAGGCTGCACTCGGTGTGTCAGCACTGGGAGACAGCAGGAATGCATCATATCTTAGTAGATATGGTGCATTCCTGCCCTCTTGATGTCACACAATACAGAAAGTTTTCTTGTTATGTTGCGTGGTGTGACTTTATGATAAATCCGCCCTCTAGTTTCTCTGCTCCCATACCTTGACCCACCTCGGGCGCTCCTTTGTCTCCGGTACAGAAACACAATCAGTTCATGCTTCTCACCCACGCATTCAAGGCTCTTCACAACATTGGACCTCCCTACCTCAACCACTGCCCACACTTCATCAACCCACCGACAACTGCACTCAATGTCACTTGAGCTCGCACGCACCCCACGCATCCATATACACAGAGCATACATACATCGCTGGTGAGACCTGGAACAACTCCCCCAGAACATCCGGACATCCTCTTCGCTTTTTGAATTCCACAAGAACCTGAAGATCTGGCTTTCCAACTAATCGCACTGTACATCAGAGGCACAGCAGGGTATAGGCGTATCCTACTCAGCTGCTCAGCATCTGGATACCCTTGTGGGTGTCAAATGCACTGAACAAATGTACACAAGATAGCAATAACTGTACCAAGCGTAAGGAAGAATCAGACACTGGTGGGGATATGATACACAGAACACATCAAAATACTGAATAAAGCCGATCAAGGTCTCTAGGGAATATCAAACATTTAAAAATGTTATGGAAAACACCCGAATGGTTTTTAATATATGCACTAAAAGTGATTATCATATCTCGTCAACAGTACACTTAATGAGTCAGGGGGATCAGAGCTGATGTACAGATTAGTCATTTGAATAATTTGCAAATATCATTCTGTGATGACAGTTTTGGTCTTGATTTGCGAGATTTGCATTTACAGTTTAGGGAAGGGAGGATTGACTTACCACAACAGGAAGGTTACCCTATGAAGGATTTAAAAGAGAAAGAGCGTTAGAACAATTATTTTCAGAGACATGTCCATCTGGAGCTTCAGAAAGATCTTTGGTTAAATGTGCTGCTTTGACATACATTTTCAATTTATATTCACATGCACTGATCCTCTCTTCTTAGAGTATGTGAGAGCACTGTTGATGTCGGGTTACTTATCATGTATCTCGTCACCAGTTATAGCATCCTCGCCAGCCTGGATACCCGCCAATGGCTACACCACATACGGAGTTTTGTATTACCCGTCTTTATTCATTTGCGTGTAACTGTGAACTCAACATTCTAAGCCAGCCTTCATTGCATTCCACACGTACGTCACAGCTCTACGGAACCCAGCAGAAGCTAAAAGGCGTCTGCCATTGCGTACACCAAGACACTACACTCGGTAAAAACCAAAGCTTTCAAAATGAGAGAGACAACAAACACTGAAGCTTTCAAAATGAGAGAGACAACAAACACTGAAGCTTTCAAAATGAGACAACAAGACTGTTAATTTAATGACAAAATCTTAGAACTTAATGCTGAACCAAACACAACCTATTATTTGTCCTCCAATTACTATGTACAGCTGACCCCCTATGCACCGTTGCTACTTACCTTGTTTCTAATGTTTCACCATTTGCTCAACTTTGCACAAAATGACTTGTGTAATTATGACTCCTTTGTCTTTTTATCCCATGAGTGTGTAAAGCGCTCTGATATCCGTAAGGATCTTGTTTACGCTCTATCAAACTTTCAAAATAAAAATAAACCTTTGTATGTGAAGCAGTGGGACCAGCTCTAAACGCCAATAAATCGGTCTTGTCAGACTGAGGAATACTCATTTAATACATGTTTCCTCCTGATAGTAGAGCCTGCTGCCATGTGACCTGCAGGCTCTCCGTGCGTGCGTGATTACATCATTATCGAGAATAGTGATGTCTAGATCGATGAGGCTATTTTGTTTACCACCTTTACAAGCAAGAGGTCCAAGAAGGAGCCTGGCAGCAGCTCATGTACTTCACAAGTGGGATTAGCCATAGAATGCACTTTTCAAAGTTGAATCTTTCTTTAATCGGTAAAAACAGCCATAAAAGACTACGAAAAAACACAAACCTGCAGATTAGCGAATAATTGTAGATTACACCACAATACTAAAAAACATAACCGCTCGTGGTACATCAAAGTATATAGAACTGCATGAAATATATTTGTTTCCTAACCCTTAAGTAGATTTTAAAAAGTACATCATGGAGGCGCAGATGAGCATATCTTGCAGTTGCTACAGGGATATCAGAGTGGGTCTGCACCATACTTCTTCAATAATGGCTGCATGTAACATGCTAGTGCCTCTTTATGCAATCTACAAACTAACACATAATGTATTTGAGTGGAAATCCTGTCAAAAGGACATAGAGGAAGCTCTTGTCATCATTCACCTGAGGTTCCGTAACGATTTTACTCGTGTTTGTAACATTGTCGTAAATACATAATTTTGGTATCAGTGAACCGCAAATGATCCATTTAGTATATCCTGGTGTTTTCGCTATGCTACGAGCAAGAGCACTCCTGTTACCAACACATTTGTGTTCTACCCGTGGCATCCATCTTAGAACACGGAAGCCATTTTTGTATTCCTTGCCCTCACATAGTCAATGGACACGCAATGACCTCTTTTTCATTAAGGAACACGTAGGCTTTAACCGGCGATTCACCTTGCTAGTGACACGTGCACCTTAGGCCAGCAACGCTGTAGCAGCATGACTCGGCAAGAACTGCCTCCCCAGCCTGAGGCCAGTCCTGCTATACTGGTTTTTGTGTTCGTTGGCCTGATCATGATTAAGCGGCCGAAGCTGGTAACCGTGCCCATTTACGACCCACAAACATTTCTTATCCTGTCTTTCTATCTTCTGCACCTGGCTCTGCTCTTTTCCTTCTGGGCCTTTATTAGGGGGAGGTAACGAAATTTACGATGAGGCGGTCCGGGTCTTGAATGAAGAATTGACATGGGATTATGATGGACTAGTGGGAACCCCTCATTTGTAATGTTTTGACATCAGATACTGTTGACGATCCCTGTGCAAACGCCAAATATTTATTGTTTAAGACACGAATGTTTAGAACTGTGGTAACATGTAAAGAATTTGCCTGAAGCCCAATATTTAGTATATAAGGAGCAACCCTCTTTGTACAAATCGAACAGGCTCCTAGATACTGCCCATGTGTAGTTTCTGTGACTTCTGTGTCCCTGCAGTAATAAACCTTTGGTCTTTGACGCCACCATCGAGAAGCCCGTGTTTCTGTTTGTTTGTGCACCAAGACAGGTTGAACTCCGGGGTCTTCGGGTGTTGTCCCTGACACCTCTGGACGGAACCAAAAAGTCCAGAACTCCAATTGGCGCCCAACGTGGGGCGACGTCATTCGGTACCGGTCCAAAAGCCTGAAGAGTTCGAGGAGCTTCGTGTGAAGATTTCAGAGGGAGGCGCCCCACTTCATCGATCCCGGCATATCGCAAAAGTGGCCCCGACGTTCTCTTCCACGAGGGTTCCCGTTCAGACGGCTGCAGTGGTCCGTTGCCTTGACCGTCGCCCTGTCTTGGACCCGAGGTGCAGTCCTCAGTACGGCGAAACGTGACGGGTTTCTCCTTGGTGACGTCTTCAGTGCCTCAGTTAAGTATTCAGTGGTTGCTAGTTGGTTATTTTGTAAGGGTTGCTCCTATTTGGATAATCCTTTTAGTTCTCAGTTCAGTTCAGTTCTGTAAGGTTATCACTGGTTATTCTGGTTACGATAATCATTCTGTTCAGTTCAGGTATCGATACATTTGTCAGTTCTGGTAGGCCTAAGTTCTTGGTTCGAGTGCGCATCTTTTCTGTTTGTGTCTTGTTTGTTTTGTGTTCCGGATTATAAAATGGTAAGTCGGAAAAATTGTATGTTGTCTTGTTTTAGTTGCAACAGTGATTCCCAGTTGGAGGACTCGTGTTTGGTTCCTCCGATTGGAACTCCCCTTTATGATCTATATTGCAAATTTGGTGTGGGCCCTATCTCTTATAACGAGATATGGATCCGCTACACAGAGAAAGATGGTGTCCTTAGTTGGCCACTACATGGTAGTTTTGAACCTGAAGTTCTCGATAATCTAGAAAGAAGGTTGTTTAAGAAGAAAGCCCGGCCGGCAATGTTTGATTCTTTCCGTTATTGGCGAAAAGAATCTAAACAGAGAGAAATTAAAAAGTTGAAGAAAGAACAGAAAGAGCAAGAGTTGACTTTAGAACAGTCTGCTAGGCAGCTGCAACTCAACGAGTCTGAGAAAGCGATGGAGGTGGCCGATAGAGAGCGTAATTTAGCGATAGACAAGTGCTATCCTGCTTTGCCATCGAGTACGGCTAAGATAGTAGAGGACCCTGAAAAGGATCCCCTGTTGTCTTACTTGTTACGATCACCCCCACCGTATGCACAGGGTGCTACGGCTCCACCTATACCGAACGTTCAATTACCGGTTGCTGGACAACCTGGTGTCCCTGTTCCCGCTCCCCTGAATCAAGTTCCTGTACCTCCTGTGGTCAATATTAATGTTCCTTCGACAACCCCTCATCTAGGGTTGCCGGCTTCTTTACCTATGCCTGTGTCGCTCACACCTGCTACTTCACAAGCTATTTTTCCTGCTACTCCTACTGTTCCTGATCTATCCGTTCCAACTACTACTCTATTCACTGCCTCTGTTAATATTATGACTCCGCTTTCGGTTCGTCGAAGAATCACTGATTCTGTCTCTAATATTCTATCTCCCTTCTATAAAACTCTGATTAAGACTCCTACCTCTGACTCTGTACAGAGACGTAGTCAGCTTCCCAGTACTGTAGAAAGAGGAATATTAGATTCCACTGCTCTTAGATGGGTTTCGAAAGTTGGAAGATATAATGTACAAAATGTATTAGATACATTTATGCAATGGAACGAACCGACACAACGATATGTGTTCGATGAAATGTGTTTCCTTCTACGTGAGGAATTGGAAGAGGATGACCCTGAATCAAATCTAGGAGAATTAATTAATGTTCAGAAAGAGTTTGCTGCAGGTATGATAGTTGGACAAAATATAAAAGAAGCGATGGAACTGATTTTAAGTTATAGGAATGACTCATCCCTTCGTTCACCGAGAGAATTGGAGAAACGTAGTACGAAACGAAATCGTCAATATCCAATGAGAGAGGTTCCACCAATTTGGCGTGAAGCTGTGCAAGCTAATGCAAACCTTGGTATTGCAGCCGCTCCGGCCCAATTCCAGAGAGTCTGGATACATATTCCGTGGAAGCGAGCTGAAGTATTAGCAGTGAAACAGGCCTTGCCAGATCCGCGTAAAAATCCTGCAGGGTACTACAAAGAGTTGGCTCAAACAGTTGACGCTTGTGTATTGAATCTTGCTGACATAGATCTGCTATTTGGTAATGTAGTACCGCAACCAATTTGGGCTAAAATTCGTAAAGAGAATCATCCAGTTGCCCTAGGTGGTGACTGGGCAGCTATAATTGCAGCGGATGGTCAACAAATAGGTGGTTCCAAACCTGAACCTTTAATTGCTAATTTGCCTGGTAGAATAATCGATTTAATGAAAACCTTGATGCCAGCATTGCGCGTTAACTGGGACAAATTGTCCGCGTGCAAACAAAAGAAAGACGAAAGCGTCTCCGACTTTTTCACAAGATTCGAAGAGACTTTCGTGGATCATAGTGGTCAGGATATGAGCACAGAAGGAGGCCAGAGATTATTTGTTGATAAATTTGTGCACAATCTGTTGCCAGAACTTAGTGGTAAATTAAAGAATTCTGAAAGTGCGTGGGCTGTCTCTACGACTGCGCAAATACTTGCGACTGCTCAGTACTATGAAAATAGGGATAAAGAAGAGAAGGAAAAATCAGATAAAAAGACGAAAGATTTAAAAACTAAAGTACTTTTACAGCAAGCTTATCCGCCTCGCATGAATCAAACTAATATGCAGCAAGGGTCATATCAAAGAACGGATTATAATTTTCAAAGGCCACAATACCAATGGAATCAATGTGCTTATTGCAAAAAGGAAGGTCATTACAAAAGTGAATGTCCAGTTCGAACGCAAAATAATGCTGCGGCAGCTCAGAGAGGTCGTGGTAGTTCTATGCAAAACTCTAGAGGCCGGAACGAGGTGCTATGCCTCCGCAGACGAGTGATCGCCCCTCTAATTATTTCGATCAGCGAAATGGACAATCTGCCCAACAGAATAGGTCTCCACAGTATCATGTCGAAGACTATTATGAAACTAGTGAGGAAATTCAGCAAAGTGAGTACTAGGACAGCCATGGACAAAGAGAGGGAGTAGTATCAGTTCCAGTAGATCAGAGTGGGCCTTATGTCGCAGTAGCAACATCAGGTATAGTCGAACCGTTTCTGTTGGATACTGGTGCAGCAAAAAGTTCTATCATACATGCGAAACTCCCTGGCGCACCTTTGTCTGGCTCAACAAACGTTTCAGTAGGTTTTTCGGGCGCCCCTGTTCACAACCCTGTTTCTGGTCCTTTGTCTATTTCTGTTGGACCACGTCAATTGAAAGCACCCCTGATTTTGACGTCAGGTTGCAACGAAAATCTGCTTGGTTTAGACTTGTTAAAACGCCTGTACGCGACATTGTACTGTTCTCCAGCAGGAGTACAGCTTACGTTGGGTAAAAGAATAATCTCTCCGATGTACTTGTCGATGGATGCGCTCCCACCAGAGCTGCGTTCACTCCCTGATACTCTTTGGGCGACTGGTCCTAATGATGTAGGTCTATTGGAAATTCCACCCTATGTAGTAACTTTGAAAGCAAATGTCAAACTTCCACGAATTCCACAATACAGAATCTCTAGTGAAGGTGAGCGTGCGCTCCTACTGATAGTACAAGACCTGATCAAGAAAGACGTTATAGAAGAGACTAGAGGAAATGTCTGTAATAGTCCTGTACTGCCTATTTTGAAACGAACTGACCCTACAAAGCCTCCGGTATATAGGTTCGTAATTGATCTCAGAGAGGTTAATAAAATTGTGATCCCACAGTTTCCTGTGGTTCCAGACATTACTGCATTGTTAACGTTGATTCCTGCTACAGCAGCATGGTTTTCGGTTGTCGACTTGAAAAATGCCTTTTTCAGCATTCCGATAGCCGAGGAAAGCAGAGATATCTTCGGTTTCTCTCTAGGAGGACGAAGTTTTAGATTTAAACGCGCTCCACAAGGTTATTGTGAAAGCCCATCCATTTACAGTCAAGCATTAAAAAGCCAGTTAGATTCCTTCGTACTTCCTAGTGGTTCTGCTTTAGTACAATATGTCGATGATCTTCTAGTGGCTGCCGATGACAAGGAAACTTGCAAAACAGCTACGATTTCTTTATTGCATCACTTGTCAGATTCGAATCACAAGGTGTCACCTTCAAAAATGCAATACTGCTGCCAAGAAGTGACCTACCTAGGTCATCTCTTGTCAAAGGAGGGAAGGAAGTTGACCCCAGAGAGAATAAAAGCAATTACACAGATGAACGTTCCTAGCACGCAGAGAGAAGTACGTGCCTTTTTGGGTATTACCTCATATTGTAGGCAATGGATCCCAAATTTTTCTCTTCTAGCAAAACCATTGGTAGCCTTGACTGGGAAAGGTGTTCCGAGTCCGGTACCATGGTCTGCTGAATGTCAGCAGAGTTTTTCTGAGTTACGAAATGCACTGTGTTCAGCACCTGTATTGGGTACACCCGACTACAGTAAACCATTCACGCTCTATGTCCACGAGAGAGAAGGTTGTGCATTGAGTGTTTTGACACAGAAATTTGGTGATAAACAACGCCCTTGTGCGTATTTTTCATCAACATTAGATCCGGTAGCTAGAGCGTTGCCTAGTTGCTTGAGAGCTACAGCCGCAGCTGCAGCTTCCATTCGACAATCTGCTGGTTTAGTGATGAACAACATGCTAGTAGTCATGGTTCCTCATGCTGTGGATACACTCATGAACCGAACCAAGACGCAACACCTTACCAGTGCTAGATTATCAGGTTATGAACTGACACTGTTAGCTAGTCATATTCAGATCAAAAGATGCAATGTATTGAATCCAGCAACATTGTTGCCGACTAGCGAAGAGTCGAGTGATTCCGAACCACACGACTGTTGTTTCAAAACTGAGGAAGAAACAAAAGGACGAATCGATCTAAAAGACACTCCGTTGTCAGAACCAGATGGCACGTTGTATGTTGACGGGTCTTGCTTCAAATTGGAGAATGGTGATGTGACTGCTGCTTATGCAGTAACAACTTTGAGTACGATTGTGGAGACTGCAAGAGTGAGTCAGAATTCTGCCCAGGCCGCAGAATTGATCGCGCTAACAAGAGCGTGCGTTTTAGCTAAGGGAAAGAGAGTGAATGTGTACACAGATAGTCAGTACGCGTTCGGCGTGGCCCATAGTTTTGGCCGTTTGTGGAAAGAAAGAGGTTTCATTACGTCCCATGGGACTAAGATTCAACATGGTCAGCTAGTTAATGACTTGTTGGAATCTCTAACCTTGCCGACTGAAGTTGCGATTGTGAAATGCAGTGCTCATAAAGCAATCACGGATGATGTTGGTCGTGGGAATGCTTTTGCTGATGAGATCGCAAAACAGACAGCTAGAAATATGATGAGTAGAATGTATGTTGCAACGTCTGCAAGATGGATTTCTGAATCTGGAATGTGTGAGAACACAGTGGAAAGCGTGAAGGAAATTCAGAAAGAGGCGACTGAGGAGGAAAAACTTGCATGGAGAGAGAGCACGGGTAAATTGGACTCGAGTGGGTGTTGGATTGACTTGTCGGAACAACAGCGTTGGATATTGCCTGATGCGTATGTGCTTGCAGTAGTGACGATGGCACATGGAACAGCGCACATCAGTTCAAAAGGGATTTGTAAGATGTTGGCTCCGGTCTGGAAGAATAACGGGATTAGTAAGTGTGCAGAGAGAGAGGTGAGAAATTGTATGGTATGCTTGATGCATAATCCTGGCAAGGGAATCCCCACACCTGCAGGTCACTTCGCTCCTCCTTCCTGCCCCTTTGAGGTGATCCAGCTAGACTTCATTCACATGGATCGTTGCAATAATCTGAAATATGTCCTAGTGGTAGTTTGTGCTTTCTCCAGATGGATCGAAGCATACCCACTGAAGGACAATACTGCCTTATCCACTGCCAAAATTCTTCTTAAAGAATACTTCCCCAGATACGGAATGCCACGGATTGTATGGTCAGACAACGGAAGTGAGTTCGTAGGGAAAGTTATGCAGAGTGTGTGTGCCGGCCTAGGGATTAGACAGAAATTTCATAGTGCGAATCATCCCCAGTCCGCGGGTTTAGTCGAGGGTTACAATGGCACCCTTAAACTGAAACTCGCTAAGATACAAGCATCCACGGGTTTGTCCTGGCCAGACGCATTGCCTTTGGCTTTGCTATCAACAAGAGCAACTGTACATTCTAGAGTAGGGCTTAGTCCTTACGAAATAGTTTTTGGCCGTCCTGCAAATGTTTGGGGGGTACCTAGACCGAAAGAATTTAAGCAGCTGGAATACCCAATGTTAATTGATTACCTTTTCGACTTGACTGCTAAATTGAGTCTTATTCACCAACAGGTTTTCGATGCATTGCCAAAGCCACCGGAGAGTCCAGGCCATCAGCTGAAACCGGGTGATCAGGTGGTCATCAGAAATTTTGCAAGAACAAAAAATCTTCAGCCCAGATTCATTGGCCCATTCCAAGTCCTGCTAGCAACGAGAACTGCTATTCGTGTGGCCGGAAGGAAAAATTGGATCCATACGACACATGCTAAACGTGTGCCTCTGCCACTTCCTTACGACAACTGGGTAAAGAAAGGAATCGGTGCCTCTGAAACGGAGCAAGTCCCCAGGTTCATACCTTTCAGCGATGCAGAACTGATCACGGATTCACCAAATTCTGACTCTCCTCCTGAAACTGCTCTTTTGAACCCTGAACATTTGTCATCTGCACCAAAAGAACATTTGCCATCTGCGAACGTGAACATTGCAACGTCAGCTGAAAATACATTGTTTCCAGATCAGACAGCTCCTGCAAAACTGAGATACAACTTACGTTCTCGCAATATGGACAAATAAAGCAGGAAACTGCCTATTTTCAGATTTGAATTTGCTATACATTGCCTCCAGCCAGGAAGTTTGCTAATACTTTGTATTGTTTCTTTTTATTTTAAAATTGCCTTGCCGTCTGGGTAGCCGTAGGGTCGTGGCTGTGTGCCTAGTTGAATCTGCGGGGGTCCGACACAAGGTCGATCTTTCTGTTAGTTCTGGGAACTCCCAGGGCTGATAGAGGCATTTTCATCTACGTACACATCACCAGTGGTCGCGAACGGTCGTAGAAGATGGAGCTTCCTGAGCTGCAACGAGAAAATGTAATTTATGTTCGCAGAAATAGACTGTACAGAATACTACACAGCAAATGCTTTCTAATGCAATGTGCAGTTACATTTTTAATTGTTTTGATAACGTTGGTGGGTGGAATCGTCTTTGGTGTACATTTGATTTTTATGCCAGTAACTACAGTACCTTCCCTTGATCCTACTACTTGTACGGTTTCTTCTATGCATTCTTTTCACTCATTTCCTGAACACGAACAAGCTCGACGCTCAGAATTTATTAACAATACATTTGTACAGCTCTTGCATCAACACCAACTGATAGTTAATACTACAGACTGCTGGGTGTGTGGCTTGATACCTCACACTATGGATAAAGGCATTCCCTATCTAGTCTTGCCTTTCAGCTATAATGGATCATTTCAGGCCTTTCAGACCATTTTTTCATATGCCCTTGAGACCTATCCTCCGCGTCCACCACGGTCCACTAAATACAACTCAGCCAACAAAGCTTTAGTCCAGGGAATTATTGATATGATTAAAGACGTCAATAATACTCCATCTTATCCTAGAGATGAATTACTGGTGTATTTGAGTTGGAACTCTACAGAGTATCGCCTTAGTTTGGGAGAAAGCAAGCGTAAAAGCTCCACTTCAGTTTGGGTCGTGCCTCACCAAGGTCAGGTCTGTTTGCAAGGAAATGGGAGAAATCCGAGAGCTCAGCTAGGGAGGAGTGAGTGCGTTGAGACTTACGTATTTCCGTCTAACTCCTCCCCTGCCTTTCTGACTGCTAGGGGTACCTACTTCATTTGTCAGGACAGAGCATATACATGGCTGCCTGCTGACTTTTCAGGTTCATGTTATATTGCCCGATTGTTACCCCCGACATACACTGCTTCTTCAGATTATTACAAAACCAGAGTAGCAAGAGGTGTCTTCAGCAAGGAAGATACCGCTGGTCAAGAAGCTGGAGACTTCTTCAAAGGTTTTCTTCCGTTTTGGGGGCCTATGGCCAATAGTAGAAATCTTCGTCAACTAACACGGGTAGTTGAATCTACTATTACAGAAACTGCTGGTGCCCTTAGTAACTTAACAGCTGAGCTCCAGGCGGATCGTCTCATGACGTTGCAGAACCGTATGGTTCTAGACGTAATACTTGCAGACCGAGGTGGGGTATGCAGAATGATCCAATCAAGCTGCTGTGTCTTTATTCCAAATAATGCTCCAACAGTCTATGAAGCAATCTCTAAGCTACATAAGATTTCCGACTCTATACACGTAGATAAGGGAAACTGGTCCTTCATGGAGTGGTTTTGGACTCTGGTATCAGCGTGGGGATGGAAGGTTCTGATGGTCATTGGTGTCATCCTAGTATTTCTGTTCTCGTGCTGTCTTATTATCCAATGTGGTCCCGCTCTGTGTAGCCTCTGTGCTGCAACCTGTTTCAGAAAACCACCTGCATTAGGAGAAAAGGCACGAGACAGGATGATGATACAACAACATGTCACTAACCTAATGAGCATAGAATTAGACTCTGACTCTGATATAGACTGAGTAATTGCCTATGTAAGGGCAAAAGGAGGGTCTGAGGTTCCGTAACGATTTTACTCGTGTTTGTAACATTGTCGTAAATACATAATTTTGGTATCAGTGAACCGCAAATGATCCATTTAGTATATCCTGGTGTTTTCGCTATGCTACGAGCAAGAGCACTCCTGTTACCAACACATTTGTGTTCTACCCGTGGCATCCATCTTAGAACACGGAAGCCATTTTTGTATTCCTTGCCCTCACATAGTCAATGGACACGCAATGACCTCTTTTTCATTAAGGAACACGTAGGCTTTAACCGGCGATTCACCTTGCTAGTGACACGTGCACCTTAGGCCAGCAACGCTGTAGCAGCATGACTCGGCAAGAACTGCCTCCCCAGCCTGAGGCCAGTCCTGCTATACTGGTTTTTGTGTTCGTTGGCCTGATCATGATTAAGCGGCCGAAGCTGGTAACCGTGCCCATTTACGACCCACAAACATTTCTTATCCTGTCTTTCTATCTTCTGCACCTGGCTCTGCTCTTTTCCTTCTGGGCCTTTATTAGGGGGAGGTAACGAAATTTACGATGAGGCGGTCCGGGTCTTGAATGAAGAATTGACATGGGATTATGATGGACTAGTGGGAACCCCTCATTTGTAATGTTTTGACATCAGATACTGTTGACGATCCCTGTGCAAACGCCAAATATTTATTGTTTAAGACACGAATGTTTAGAACTGTGGTAACATGTAAAGAATTTGCCTGAAGCCCAATATTTAGTATATAAGGAGCAACCCTCTTTGTACAAATCGAACAGGCTCCTAGATACTGCCCATGTGTAGTTTCTGTGACTTCTGTGTCCCTGCAGTAATAAACCTTTGGTCTTTGACGCCACCATCGAGAAGCCCGTGTTTCTGTTTGTTTGTGCACCAAGACAGGTTGAACTCCGGGGTCTTCGGGTGTTGTCCCTGACACCTCTGGACGGAACCAAAAAGTCCAGAACTCCACACCCATTTTCAGGAAAGCTACATTAAAAGGTATTGTAAATTAAGCCAAACTCGTGTAGCAAGTACTTGTGATCAGAATGGGTGGCTGCAGATAAAACTGCAAACCCTCTGAAGTTAGAAGTAAAGAGTGAGTGACGTTTGTAGCTGCAAACCCTCTGAAGTTACAAGTAAAGAATGAACGACATTTGTAGCTGCAAACCCTCTGAAGTTAGAAGTAAAGAGTGAGTGACGTTTGTAGCTGCAAACCCTCTGAAGTTACAAGTAAAGAATGAACGACATTTGTAGCTGCAAACCCTCTGAAGTTAGAAGTAAAGAGTGAGCGACGTTTGTAGCTGCAAACCCTCTGAAGTTAGAAGTAAAGAGTGAGCGACATTTGTAGCTGCAAACCCCGCTGAAGTTACAAGTAAAGAGTGAGCGACGTTTGTAGCTGCAAACCCTCTGAAGTTAGAAGTAAAGAGTGAGCGACATTTGTAGCTGCAAACCCCGCTGAAGTTACAAGTAAAGAGTGAGCGACATTTGTAGCTGCAAACCCTCTGAAGTTAGAAGTAAAGAGTGAGCGACGTTTGTAGCTGCAAACCCTCTGAAGTTAGAAGTAAAGAGTGAGCGACATTTGTAGCTGCAAACCCCGCTGAAGTTACAAGTAAAGAGTGAGCGACATTTGTAGCTGCACACCCTCTGAAGTTAGAAGTAAAGAGTGAGCGACGTTTGTAGCTGCAAACCCTCTGAATTTAGAAGTAAAGAGAGAGCGACGTTTGTAGCTGCAAACCCTCTGAAGTTAGAAGTAAAGAGTGAGCGACGTTTGTAGCTGCAAACCCTCTGAATTTAGAAGTAAAGAGTGAGTGACGTTTGTAGCTGCAAACCCTGCTGAAGTTAGAAGTAAAGAGTGAGTGATTTTGGTAGCTGCAAACTCTCTAAACTTAGAAGTAAAAAGTGAGCGACATTTGCAGCTGCAAACCCTCTGAAGTTAGAAGTAAAGAGTGAGCGACATTTGTAGCTGCAAACTCCTCTGAAGTTAGAAGTAAAGAGTGAGCGGCGTTTGTAGCTGCAAACCCTCTGGAGTTAGAAGTAAAGAGTGAGCGACGTTTGTAGCTGCAAACCCTCTGAAGTTAGAAGTAAAGAGTGAGCGACATTTGTAGCTGCAAACCCTCTAAGGTTAGAAGTAAAGAGTGAGCGACATTTGTAGCTGCAAACCCTCTAAAGTTAGAAGTAAAGAGTGAGCGACATTTGTAGCTGCAAACCCTCTGAAGTTAGAAGTAAAGAGTGAGCAACGTTTGTAGCTGCAAACCCTTTTGAAGTGAGAAGTAAAGAGTGAGCGACATTTGTAGCTGCAAACCCTCTGAAGTTAGAAGTAAAGAGTGAGCGACATTTGTAGCTGCAAACCCTCTAAAGTGAAAGGTAAAGAGTGAGCGACATTTGTAGCTGCAAACCCTCTGAAGTTAGAAGTAAAGAGTGAGAAACATTTGTAGCTGCAAAACTTCTGAAGTTAGAAGTAAAGAATGAGCGACATTTGTAGCTGCAAACCCTTTTGATGTGAGAAGTAACGAGTGAGCGACATTTGTAGCTGCAAACTCCTCTGAAGTTTGAAGCAAAGCGTGAGGGACATTTGTTGGTCCACCTGCCACCGCTTCTCATAACATATATCTAGAAAAAGGGTTTTAATTTCTTTTTAGAGATATTAGACAAAGAATCAGGGTCGCTAAAAAACTCAGCCATGCCCAGTGGCAGACATACATTTTCAATATGGACTTGCCAGGGGAGCGTCCGCGATGATCAAGAATTAAACAATCCTTCAAACACAATCAATTGAATGTGATTTTTTTTTAGACCAAACACTGAACCTCAATAAGAGAGTGTACTCTAATAAAAACTTGTCAGTACTTTAGACTCAATTCTCAATGACTTAAAAATTAGAGCACCTCGTTGCCACCACAAAAACCTTCTCCCCAAAATGTTTTCCAGTATTTGATGGTCCCAGTGTCAGCGCAGCTGCAAACGCCTGCTCCATAACTCTCAGACACATATTTTGATTCATGGAGAAAGTGCATTTAACTTACAGGCATTTTTGGCACAGTCTTTTAACAAATCTGAGCATTGACTCTGTGGCGCTGTGGCGCTTTCTTATCTTCTTCAAATGAGACCAGTAGCAATCTGAGTCAAACTGTACCCCAGGGTTAGAAAAGGTATACGCCTTTACACAATCTTGTTCAGAGTACTGAGTGAGCATGTGATTTGCCACGCCTCAGCCCACAAATCAGAGAAATAATGTTACCCAGGTTTGTTTTTGAGTCACGCTCGCCCATAAAACGAGTGAACCTAGGAGCTTTTGTAAACCATGTGCGGTTCTGGACATCAGCACTGTATCATCTGCACTCTGTAGGGTGCTGTCCGCTCCATACCACTGAAGTCAAGCTATCCTGGCTGATGAGAGGTGAAACCCCAAAACCGGTCCTAGGATGTTTGTTTCCAGTCCAGGGAGGACCTGGGCTGGCAGTTTGGCCTGGACTTTTCCCATTGGGCGCAGGGTCAAGACTGATTAGCATATGGCTGGGTTCAAATTGGAATGGCATGGGGAGCAAAAAACTATGGATTTAGGCCTGGATCACTGTACTGGGGTGAATGTATGACATTGTTCTGCATTCTGTTTATCACCTGTTGTTTTTGCTGTTGTTGTGGTGTTAGCGTCGGTCTGTAGCTGGAAGTTGAGCTCTCCCTTGATGGATCGTTGTTGGTGACAGTGCATCAGAAGGTTTACTGAAGATTATGGCAATGCTCCTATTGTGTTTGTTTAAGTGTCTCGTTAAATCATCTTATACCCATCAGGATTAGCAGTGGTAATGTTGGGGTTCGAGGAGGACTTGAGCCATGTTTCAATGATGAAAGCAATGTCTGGGGAAAGGGTGGAGCTGGTATCCCAAATTTCTGTGGCTTGTTTGCAGAGGAGTGGATGCATTGGAGTTGTTCCGGGTTGTTTGGAGTCTTATTAGGAGTGTGGCAGGGTTCTGTTCAGGAAGGAGGTCATCAGCAGTAGTGGCAGGTGAAGGGTACTTTGGTTGATTGCAGGGAGTCTGTGAAGCCGCTGTTGTTGTGGTGTCTGCAGTCCAGGGCATGGAGCTCCTCAGCAGTGTAGCTGTGGGTAGGTGGATAGTCAGAGGTTCAGGCGTTGGGTGCAGTCCAAGTGCAGACGGGAGCAGATGGGCTTGCCATTGGCATGCCTTAGGTGCACCATCAGAGCACCCACTGTGCAGCTGCACAGCGGCATCTATAAGTAGTCCTGGGAGGCGAGATAGGGTGTCAGGGTAGCGGGAGGACAGGGAGCAGGAGCAGCGCAAGAGCGGGAAGAAAATGGAGAGAGGGGGCAGGGTAAACCAATGGATGAGTCCAAGCCGACCAAATAACCATGAATTTAAAGTGAAATAAATTAGAGTGAGTGAAAATAAATCTAATCAGACCACACCAAAGGAAATCAAGGAAAGTGAAATGTCACAAGAATTAAATAGTAGTATGAGACCTGTGGATCGAACTGGAAGACAGCGGTGACTGGGAAAGCAGTCCCAGACTCATAGACCTGTCCGTGGCATTGGAGAAGCGGTGCTATAACCAAGGGTTAAGGGCTACCTTCACCAAAGAATTAGGGAGCGTTACTGGGTGATAGCACGTCGGGCAATCACTGTTTTCGGTATTGGTATGATAACGGATTCAGACCATGAAATCGGTGGACTAGGCTTAATATTAGAGTAAAAACATTCATAAGAAGTGGTGTCCACAAGGAAGTATTACGCTTAAGCACGTCAAGGAGGACACCATTGGGGCTGGTAGCTTTACCACTAGGACTCTTATTAAGGGCTGAGAGAACTCACCAGGGATTGCAAGAAGGTGCCCTGCTTTTCTATTACAATGCCCATTGACCTCCTTCTTGGAGCCGAGTTCGAATAGATAGCTTCAAAATGTTTCATCCGCCTATTTTCTGGAAAGTTGGAAATAGTAGGTGCCGCATTTTTCTTAAACAGGGCATATTGACCACCCTCTCGAAGGCAATATTATCCTCATGTTATGTCAATGAATTCTTGATGTAGCACAACAACCTGCCCCCAGAGGCAATAGACAGGTGGAGCAGCAGCCATTAGACCAGCCAGGTCTTGAGATGTTCTTTAAAACCAGGGAAGTCAGTACATGCCCGGATGAACAAGGGGAGCCTGTTCCAGTGGTAGAAAGTGAGATAAGAAAAGGCTTGGCCACCGTACCTGGCATTTGAATACGCCGAGGGCACAGAGTTAGTTGATTCTTTGATCTAAGGTTTCTTTTGGGGATTTAAAGGGTGAGTGTATCCTGCAAGTATTTGCAGGATAGTTTTAACATTGGTCTTTTCCTTATGGGGAGCCCAGGAAGGGTCTGAGCAATCGGACTGAAGGTGTGCCAGGGGGCAGTTTATCGACCAAACGAGCTGCAGTGTTTTGAACCACCTGCATTTTGGATAGAAGGGACTCATTGGATGTTACAACAAGAACATTTCCATCATCAAGGCTTGGATGAGGGTTTTTTGAGAGCGTCACCTGGTCTTTCATTGATAACTTATAATCTAGCAATATACCCAGGTTTCTGGTTGTGTCTCTGGGAGAAGGAGCAGGGCCAAGCTCAGGAGGCCACTGTTCATCAGTCCAGTCGAGCTGAGAAAAATCTCTGTTTTTCCCCATTTAACTGAAGACAGTTGAGGCTCATCCAAGTGGCTTTTTTTGTCAAGCAGACGATAAAACAATTTTTAACGTTCTCAATGTCATGCCCAAAGGAAATGACCAGTTGGGTATTGGTTGCATATGATAGAATTTCAAAACCACAGGACTTGATTGGCTGTGCAAGGTCAGCCACAGAGATGTTGAAGAGCGTGGGGCTCAATGGAAATCATTTGAGTCCTGTATTCAAGAAAGTCTATTAACCAATTATTGTGCTGGATGTCTATCTCATAGAATCGTTGAATCAAGCTGGAATGTGAAACTGTATCAAACGCCACTGACAGGTCAAGGAGAACCAGCAAAGCTGGCTTTCCGGTATCTAAAACCAGACTGAGTCTACAACAGCTAGAAGGGCAGTCTCAGTACTATGTGAGGGTCAAAAGCTCGACTGAGAGGCAATCAGCAGATAGTGGTCCTCCAAAGAGGAAGAGGACTCTAAAAGGTTGCCTGTCAGAGGGAGGAGACATAAAGGGTGATAGTTTGCTGGCTCCTCAGGATCAGCATCAGATTTCTTTAAAATCAGTGTACCCTTGGCTGCTTTCCATTCTTGAGGAACAGCAGCTAAAGTCAGAGATTTGTCACACAAAGATGTAATGGAGGGTGCAAGAAGGGTTGAAAGGGTAACTATAACATGCGGGTACACAGATTGGAGAGAGAACAAGATTTGATTGTTGCTAGCAAGTCTACCAGCTGCGTTTGGGATTTGGGCTCAAACATTTCAAACAGTACTGAAGTGTCATTACGGATAGGGTTTGTAGAACAGACGAAAGTTAGTGAAGTAGAATTGGTATGCAAACTACAATAGATCGAAGTGGGTGGCTAAAGTATCGCAAAGTGTCTGAGAGGCAGTGATGGTTGAGGTGTAACCATGTGGTCTTGATCACTTCTGCTGATGGCAAGGAGTCTATGGGCCATATTACCAAGGTGAAGTATCGCCGTTTTTTCGACGAATTGTGCCGAGAAAGCGGCGATACTTCCAGCGCCCTATTAACAAGGGCATGCAAACGCCTGCCTCAAGCCCATTTGCATGTCAGCGAGAAACATCGCTAATGACATGCAAAGTGGGCGTTCCGACGTGCAACCACATGTAAAATGTGGTTGGAGGTGGTAACACCCTATTACCAAGGCAGGCGTTGGGAGAAGGAGACCTGCGATAAACTCGTTTATCGCCGGTCTCCCAACGCCTGCTCTGATCAGGTGTTAGGCATTGATTACATGGGGGTGTGGATAATAAAGCTGAATCTACCCCCCCCATATTAAGGCACACATTAGCGCGTGACAACAACGCTTGTTTTCACGCGCTAATGTTCCCTATCGCCGGCTATCGCCGGATTTAATATCGCCTACATGTTGCGCGTTGATAATGACGCGCTTACACAGCGATAAAATCCGGCGATAGCCGGCGATAGGGAAATGTGCGATGTGCGTTTTTTAACGCACATCTTTATAATATGGCCCTATGTGCTGACCTAATTCTGCTATGATAAGCTTCTGACGCTAATCTGTACTGATGTTTGTCCAGGTCAACTTTTGAGGTCCTCCGTTTACGTTACAGTCTTTTGGAATTTTATTTGGCACTTCTCATTTCAACTACGCACCAAGGAGCATTGGGTCGACAGGATTGGCGACTAACTCATGGCGACTAACCTCTAGTTTTAGCTCAAGCCTCACCTTAAATTTCAGATTTTCTAGTCTGAAGGCATGTTTATACATAAATCTCTCTGGACATGCTTTAAACAGATGTCTGGTGCTCTAGCTAATAAGAGCCTTATATTGCTATTTTCTGCTGCGCATATACTCACACCAATGTGGAGGATTAGACCTAACAGAGAGCTTCTGCACGGTTCGCAAGTTCTTGATCACATTGGAAACACTATCTAAGGCAGTCCCAAATTCTTTTTCACCCAGCCTCAATGTTAAACACGTAAATTCTTCAAACTGCATTTCTTTAAGGTGTTTAAAAATAATATCTTTATCAATACCAAACCAGCAGACTCTCAACCCATCCTCTCTTGTAACCTCTAATACTACTGGATGCACCGCGCATAAACTTTGTTGCAAATTCAATTGGAAATGTACAATCAGAAGATTGCTGTCGCTAATACAGCTAGGATGCATACTAATCTCAGAAGCATTGAAGCATATGTTATCAGACATGAGTATAGAATCTATTGTGCTTGATAGGCCTATGCTAATGTAAGATTGTGGCAAAAGCAGAGAGCCAATTGCAGGGAACAAATCTTGAGCAAACCCAAAATGTAATTCTGCTAATACATTTATTTAGTGCAATCCCAAAGGCATTATGTGTAAAATGCAGTTGCTCCTCCCCCAATAATAATACATCATCCCTACACCTGTTTAGAAGGCAGTTCACATAAAGGAGCATTGACATCTCTAGCCCAGATTAACCAACATACAGATTGTTTTTTGGACAGAAAGGTCCCCAGTGGAAATCTAAGTCTCTCACAGCAGCTACCCTGCTTGAATTGAACATATTGTAGTAGAAATTAATCACTACCAAATCGGGACCCCCCACTGGGTGCTAGCCATACAGGATGAAAATGCCATGATTTTAAGCCTGACCTTAGAATTATCTGTGAGAAAAGGATAATGCTAAAATGGCAAGCCCACCCTTGCTTCTCCCAGCTTTGGATGAAACTGCACTGGAATGAAGGGTTAAATTCCCTTTTACATTAAAAGAATTGGTAACCTAGGTCTCCTGTTTACTTATAAGGTTTATTGTTATTTATGTGCAAAATCCAGTCCCGATTATCCAATTTACTGGTAACACCAGCAATATGCCATGAAAGTAGCTTAATCAAGAGCCATGGTGTAAACCCTGGAATCAATCCATATCCTTAGGTCTCTTGAAAGGGACAAACATATTGTAAGAGGAGAGACGAGACAGATGACTGAGACCTCCCCATAAGCTCTTCTGTTGGATGTGCTACAGATGCTGAGCCACACTTCCAGGCCTGTAAAGTACCTCAAGTCTACAGCTTCAATCTTGCTCTGAGTAGGTTGGAGATGTTTACATTTTTCCTGCAGGGCACCCACCACAAAACGTGACCTGAGATTAAACACTATACAGGTGCCGGCACATACGTTAGGCCCAAAACCCACTCAAACCCCCCTTCTTACTATTATAATTGTATCACTTAGCTGACTGCACTTTCAAGAAGCACATGGTAAAGAAAGGACTCTAACCTCAGTAGTCATGTTGTCGGCCTGGTAATTGGTGTCAAGTTCCAGCCCCTGCGTAAGATAAAAAGCAGTGAAACTACCAGTGTTTACCTGGTTACAATTCTTTGAGCTTCAGATGAGAATCTTGTCTCTCATATAGTGGACACTTAGCACCAGAGCTGCATAAAGCGGGCTAAGGCAGCATGGTATAGCCCTGTAGGTAGCGAATGCATTGGTGAGTGCAAAAGGGCTTGCTTTTGTTGCTCCAGTGGGACGACTGCCGCACGCGTCCTTTGCACAGACACAAGTATCATGAAAACCAGGGTCAATGCCTGTTAGTTGGCCATGGGCCAAACAGGATTTCCTGGACCACAGCCCATGTCCTAGGGCCTTTTAAACTGATGTCCCTGCTCCTGGCCAACTATGGCACTGACTCTCAGGGTAGAGAGGGCAGTAGTGTGGGGGTAGAGACCCAGGCTCTGAATTACAGTTTTTTTGATGGATTATGTACCGTTGCCACGGGAAAACAGCAATTACCACGCAATGCCGCTCCCATGCATCCTTAACCATGCAATGCATTTACCACGCATGCCTTTACAACAAAATGGTAAGTATATATCTAGCAAGTGTATAAGTGTATATATATATACATATATATATATATATATATATATAGAGAGAGAGACTTATGATGTAGTTTCTATAGAAAGAACTTTTTTAATTTTCCAATGACTTTGGTGTCGTTTGACGATTCCTCATGAAAGTTTCAAAACTAGTTGGAGACTCACTTCAAATGTTGTTGAGAGTTTTGGAGTGTTCTGTCAAATTGTAGCTTGTCTCCTTTCTGGTGAAGAATTGGCTTGGTAGTTTGGTCTGCCCTGTTCCCATGATGCACTGGGCCAGGGACAGACTAATTTGCATATAGCCAGGTTCTGAGCTGGGATGGGGCAGTGAGATAAATAACGGTGATGGATCAAGCCCTGATCTTTGGACTGGGTAAGAGTGGTCTGCTTAATTCAGACACTCTGTTCATCACCACCCCCTTTTCTGAATCGTTCTGTCAAATGGGGGCATACAGAAAGGGGGGGTCCCTAAACTCGTTCTCCCCATGTTAATTTCCATAAGAACTTTAGATACGGCTAAACGGAATTACGCCACATTTTGCATGTAGGTAGATGTTGGTTCAAGTAAGTGCCTTTTTGTGATTTGGTATAAATCTGTTTAGTAGTTGTGGAGAAATTTAAAGATATTACCAGTTGTATATCTGGGGATGCGGAGGATCCACGTTCCCTCCCGATCTCGGGCTGAGCTCTGATTGCCTGCCAACAATTCAAACCAGGTAGTATTGGCAGCCACCTTGTAACTCAGTTGAAACAAGTTACTGAAAAAATGGTAAAAAAAGAAAAGAAAAGGGGCCTCTCTCTGCCAAAAAAGCATTTATTTTAAAATGCTTCGGTGGGAGTCGTGCTGGATCTGTGATTCCCGCTGAAAAAAGAAAATGTAGCAGGTACTCCAGCGCTTCGTTATTAATTGGCCCCTGGGTAGGCCAGGTCTGAAGGGCATTGTATAAATAAAGGGGGGGCACACGAGCCCCCCTCCTGGAGCTTATAATGCCCCGCGCACCACCATGTCGCCAGGGCTTCTTTACTATTTAATTTGGGGTACCTCTGTAAGGCATACCTTCGTGCCCCGGGGACCACCACCTCCCCAGGGCTTATTTGTTTTTAGATGGGGGTACTTTCTGACAGGGGTGCACGGACTTCTCCGGAGACCCAGGGACCACTGATCCCTGGGGCTTTCATAACAAACAATTTGGGGGCTGAGCAGACCCCCCACTGCCCCATGGACCGCCACCTCCCTGGGGCATTTCTTATATTGAGTACAGGGGCCATGCGGCCCTCCACCGCCTGGGGATCACCCACTTCTGGGGCAAAATCAAGAAAGGAGGAGGGCCTCACGGATCCTCTTCTGGAGCCATACATGGCCTTGAGGAATGCCAGCACCCTAGGCCGGCTCCTGCTATGTTCTGGCGTGCTCACCCCTGGGTTATAGCTGTTTGCTGTAGGTTGGTGGGAGCTTTACAGTTCCCGCCAAGCAATAGCAAACTGTGCTCCGCTTTTAATAGCAAATTTAGCTCTTTCTTTTTTCAGAACGGAGAACAATTGATTTGACAGAGAAAGAGCTGCATGTTAGCAGCGCCCTCTCTGTCAAACCATCTATGGCAACCGCAGGAGGCGGAGAGCCGGCAAGGACTGTGGGGGGCTTAAGGCACCCTCGCGGTCCCCAACAATGCTAAGTGGGTGCCCTTGGTGGGACCAGAGTAATGCTAGAGACAACAGCCTCTTAACAAAAAATTAAATACACTCGTTCTGGATACAAACAACAAAAACCCAGCCAAAATAATTTCAAAAATCAAAGATCAAGAGAGCAAACAAACAATGAACTGAAACAATGAGCAAAAAAACAATGATGCACAGAAAACCAGGTGTTAAAAACTGACATGAAAAAAACATATAGACATATATAGGCAAGCAAACAGTGACCAACAAAATTGTTTGTTTCAGTTCATTGAACAAGGTGTTCTTCTCAAGAGTTGCTATAGATAATTATGTTGTCTATATAGGTTAAAGAGTAAGCTTGATGGTCATGGAGGACTTTGAAAAGTAGCGGGGGCTCCATGGCAAAACGATGTACTGAAATAACCCTTCTAGATTGGCAAAGACATTTTTTTCTCGTTTTCTTTAGAGGCATCTGCTAATACCCGTTCGTGAGGTCTAATGTCGAGATGAATTTGGCATCACTCAACTGTTCTATTCATTCATCTACCCCGGAAGAGGGTAAGCATCGAATGTGGACACTCTATTCATGTCTCTGAAGTCAATGGGAGGGCCGGATTGTGCCCTCGGGTTTGGGTACTATCACAATAGAGGAGGACCAATTGCTCTGGGATGGAACTATAACTTCCAATTTGGGCATCATTTGGACTTCCTTACAAATGGCGTCTCTAAAGGCAGCAGGTATCCTACATGGCTGGTTGGTTTGGAATAGCATTCTCCGCCAACTGGGTTTTCCCAGGAATAGCCGAAAAGAGGGGTAAAAGCAGCCGAAGGACTGACATGAACTCGTCCTTTTGAGTTTCGGTGAGCTTCTCATTGATAGGGAGGAGGTCAAGGGTGCTCGGATTTGGGCTTATTTCATGAATCATATTTATCCTCTTGGGTATAGGGCCTATAAACATTTTGAGCAAATTGATATGGACATTTTGTTCTCTCTGAGGGGTGATATGTAAACGGTATGTGACTTTGCCTACGTTAGCAGTGATTTTATAGGGCCCTTTCCACTCTGAGGGGCATATTATCAAGGGATTTATCTCCACTTTTTTGGCTTTAAAAGCCAATAAAGCGGAGATAAAATTATCTCCCTATCAGCAACAGGGTGCTAACACGTAAATTCGCATGTTAGCACCCTTTTTCTCTACGCTTCCCCTTTCATCTCTAATGAGATGCAAAGGGGGCGTTCCAGAGAAAAATAATAGGAGAAATGTTGTTAAGCGACATTTCTCCTACTATCAAGGATTTCGCTAACCTGTTAGTGATAAAAAAGCAGCGCTAACCGCGGTTAGCACTGCTTTTTTTACACCTGGTATTTTCCTGACTTAGCCATGATATCCTATGGAAGGTGGATATCATGGCTAAGTTTGTGAGCCCCTATCATCAAGCTAACGCCAAACTTCGAGAGATTATCGTTGGTTTTCCAGCGATAATCTCTCATTTGGCAGTTAGCGCGAGGATTTTTATCACTTCTGAGATAAACCTTGCTAATAGCAAGTTATCTCTGCGATAATTTTCGGCAATGCTTAGCGTTAAAAAATTTGTTGCTAAGCATCGTTAGCGATAAATATCGCTCATCATTGGTAATATGCCCCTGAGTTCTTCTTTTTATTTAATGTGGAGAGCAATACTAATACCCAATCGTCTACCTTGTAGCTACACCACTTCTTCCCTTTGTCATACACCGCTTTGTGCTTGATCTGACTCTTCTCTAGATTAAATTGAGCTATTTCCTGGAGATTTCCTATTCTTGTTTTTAACTGATTAGCGTACTCAAGTAGCCCCTCCGTCTCTTCTCCTACAGTATTCTCCTACAGTATTTCCTATTCCTCTTTAGTCAGTTCTAGTAAGCTTCAGGGTGTCCTCCCATACAGTAGTTCAAAGGAAGAACACCCTAAATTAATCTTAGCAGATTTTGGAAGTGGTCCTGTTAAGTTAATTCCTATTCTTTCGAAAGGGGTCCATATATTGGGGAGCGACTGAAGAGGTACAGGCAGAGCTTCTTACGGATTCCTTTTTTGACATATTTCGCATTCTTGACAGTACTTCTTTATAGTGGCATAAATCCCTGACCAGTAGAAGTGGCGTAATATAGTCTGCGTCATTTTTTGGGTTCCAGTATGATCGGCTAACAGATGAGAGTGCACAAAAAACATAATTTGCTCACAGAATTCTTTAGGTACTAATAATTGAGGTGGATCTATGGACTTACCTATTCTATATTTCAAACCCTTCTTTATGACAAACTGGGGAAAGGAAGGTGAAGGATTTTGGGCATTGAGTCATGTCTCTTCCCCTCCATGTTGAAGGATGGCATCATTACTTTGAGAGAATTGGAAATTTCCATCTATCTCCCATGGTTCTGGGGAAAGGAATGTATTCTTAGGAGAAGGTTTGCTAGGGGGAATTTCGTTGGGGTTCAGGAGATCTGAATTAGGAACATTTCAAGGAACTCAGGGTTATCAGTACCCAATATAAGGTCCTGTGGAAGAGTTGATAATACCCCAGATCAATCTCCATTTTCTGATATTTCAGGGTGGTTACGGTGATTCTTGCAGCCAGATATATATTCACATCATGAACACCAGTTAAGGACATATTCATTTTTGGTAGTCACAAGGAGATTAAGTGATTTGCCTAGAATCATAGGATGTTGAGCCTATGCCGAGACTCGAACCTTGTTGCCTATGTCCAAAGTCAGCAGCTCAAGCTGTTATGCCATATCCTCTACCCACTTGTAGGGTTTCATGGTTAGCAGCTGGTTCTGTTATACAACGCTAATAGGAGCAATTGGCTAGCGCAAGCTATCTCCTGATGAGAGCCCAAGCACTTATACTTTCACAAATTACCCGCTGCCTGCTGCAATGTGATCATTGCCCAAACAACATCCAGCACCCCGCTTCTTTATTGCCTCAACATTGACCATGGTCATCTTGCCTTTGCCCTTCCCTCAGCTCTGGCAAGTGGGTACCCCACGCCATCTCAACTGGTGATTAGGCCTGTGCCATCGGCACCTGGGATGACATCTTCAAGTTTGAGATACTTCATTTCAACCAAAGTTCTGCATCTGCCAATATCTCTAGGGGCAGGAAACCCATAGATTCCTGCCCCCAGTACAAGCCTCAGTGTGTTGAGAGCTTCAGGGTTCCTCTCTCATATGTCCATCGCTACTAGGTTGAGTCCCCTCTCCCACAGATAACACACGACCTAACATGGAAGCGACTGGTGTAGGATCCTTAAAGGTCAATCGCTCTTATAATGACCTTCTCGGTAGCCCTTGCAGCAAGTCAGCACCACGGCCATGGAGGAAGACTCTTATTCCACTTTCTACTTCTGTCCCAGGTAGGAACCCAGTTCCCTTTCTGTCTCTGTACGGTTGTGGATATTTTGAAACACCTCTGATAGTTGCCTTTTGATTTGCAAAAGGTCTGCTGGAACTTCTCCTCCCACTTCATCTTAGAAATACACTGTTAAAGCGCCTCACTTTTCAGCCAACACTGGTAGCTCTCTAGATCCTATTCAAGTAAATTAGACAAGCCCTGCCTGAGAAGGGAAGAGAACTCCTGTCTCAGTCGCTCAGTCAACATCAACGAGTTAATAACATGAAGGATCAGCGCTTCTATCCCTCTTACGCAATGTTTCCAATCATGCAAAATCCCATGAATCCAGACCACAAACATCACAGCATCTGCTTTTTTGTCCTTGCGATATCTCTGAAGTTACTAAAAATATCAGGCACAGGCCTTCTCCCAATGACTGACATTACTTCAGAGGTAGGAAACTCATTAGATCTCCCGCTTTGGATATGTCGTTCAACCTTGTGCTGACAAGCAATCTCAATCTTCTTAAACCATTCCATCAGATCTGAACCTTCCACATTCATCTGCATAAGGTCTGTGGAACTTTGCCAAGACCTTCTTCAGATTTGGTGGAGGAATTACGGGGCATATTATCAAGGGGGATTATCTCCGCTTTTTTGGCTTTAAAAGCCAAGAAAGCGGAGATAAAATTATCTCCCTATTACCTAGCTGTCGCTAACACCAGTTAGCGACAGCTAGTAGGAGATAGCGACCATCTTGGGCCCCACTTTGCATGTCAGTGATATTTATCACTAATGACATGCAAAGTGGGCGTGCCAAGATGTTAGCGACTGGATACAGTCGCTAACTTCGCTATCTCCTATTACTAACTTTTGGAGATATTTGCGCTAAGCGCGAATATCTCCAAAAGCTAACGCCTGACCCAGAGCAGTTCTTAGCCATGTTATCCAATGGGAGGTGGATAACATGGCTAAGAGCATTAGCTCGGTAATGCATGAATATCGCTGACTTTACAGCGATATTCATGCATTTCGACCGATTTGTATCGCTTAGGAGATAAACCTTGATAATAGCAAGGTTCCTAAGCGATAAAAATCGCCGCAGCTCGGCGGTAAAAATATTGCCGCTAAGCCAGCATAGCGATAATTATTGCTAGTTGTTGGTAATATGCCCCTACCTTTGCTAAAACTTCCTTTTCCTGCTGCAAATCTGAGGGGCATATTATCAAGGGGGTTTATCTCCGCTTTTTTGGCTTTAAAAGCCAAGAAAGCGGAGATAAAATTATCTCCCTATTACCAAGCTGTCGCTAACACCAGTTAGTGACAGCTAATAGGAGATAGCGACCATCTTGGGCCCCGCTTTGCATGTCAGTGATATTTATCACTAATGACATGCAAAGTGGGCGTGCCAAGATGTTAGCGACTGGAAACAGTCGCTAACATCGCTATCTCCTATTACCAACTTTTGGAGATATTCGCGCTAAGCGCGAATATCTCCAAAAGCTAACACCTGCCCTGAGCAGTTCTTCACCATGTTATCCAATGGGAGGTGGATAACATGGCTAAGAGCATTTGCTCGATAATGCATGAATATCGCTGACTTTTCAGCGATATTCATGCATTGCGGCCGTTTTTTATCGCATTTGCGATAAACCTTGCTAATAGCAAGGTTTATCTGCGAAAAAAATCGCCGATGTGCGGCGATAATTTTTGTCTCTAAACAAGTTAGAGACAAAAATTATCTCTATTGGTTGGTAATATGCCCCTCAGTGAGATTCAGCGAGCAGCGGAATTCCAGTCTGTTGCGCTGCTCGCACTGATTTTAAGCGCTTGTCCCGTGCTGTAAAATCAGCACACACAGCACCACGCAGTGTGCCAGAGGATTCTGCTGCTTTCTGCTACCACTGTAGATTTTCTACTAGAGGGGCAGCTTGCACAATGCGACTAGCAACTTTCTCAATGCGAGCGGTAGCAACCAGACGCAAGCGCCAATGTTGAGAAATCTTACGGAGAGGCAACCTAGCTCTCGTATTTTTTCTTTCGCACTTGCCAACTTAATGTTGGGGAGCCGCAGGCAAGAAAGAGTCCGCCACGGAGTGGCTGATGGAATTATTATCGAATTCCGCACTGCAAGCAGAGCGAGCAAAACTCTTGGAACACTGCCAACGGAGCGGAGTTTACCGCCCACCCCTAATTTCACCATTGCTCCATTGAGCCATGTTAATCAATGACAATAGAGAATACATATCCAGTGAGTACAACCGCCCTCCTGCAGACCCCTGTAACCTCCCTTCTCTGCCGGTTCCATCTCTGCTCCTGTTCCTTGATCGTTAAGGGATGCCACCCTCTGACATCAGCCTGTCCTTGAGCGTTTAGGGATGCCGCCCTCTGACATCAGATGCTTTAGCCCAGTGGTCCCTGATTTTACTCCTCAACATTTTAAATCAATGGTACCTTCCTCACCTGTCACCTGGTTTCCCTTGACCTAAACTGGTGAGCTGGACTCCTTTATGATTAACACTTAGTACTTTTATGCATTTAAACATTTACATTTAGCCAGGGCTTAATTTATTAAATAATAAGCGTCATGTCCAAAGATTTCAAGAAGCTCACAGCAGGGGCTGCTGAATGGCTGGATTGACAAATACCAAAGCTGCATAGACTGAATGCTGCCCCCTCCCTCTTTCACCTGCCCCCTCCCTCTTTCATCTGCCCCCTCCCTCTTTCATCTGCCCCCTCCCTCTTTCATCTGCCCCCTCCCTCTTTCACCTGCCCCCTCCCTCTTTCATCTGCCCCCTCCCTCTTTCATCTGCCCCCTCCCTCTTTCATCTGCCCCCTCCCTCTTTCACCTGCCCCCTCCCTCTTTCATCTGCCCCCTCCCTCTTTCATCTGCCCCCTCCCTCTTTCATCTGCACCCTCCCTCTTTCATCTGCCCCCTCCCTCTTTCATCTGCCCCCTCCCTCTTTCATCTGCCCCCTCCCTCTTTCACCTGCCCCCTCCCTCTTTCATCTGCCCCCTCCCTCTTTCATCTGCCCCCTCCCTCTTTCATCTGCCCCCTCCCTCTTTCATCTGCCCCCTCCCTCTTTCATCTGCCCCCTCCCTCTTTCACCTGCCCCCTCCCTCTTTCATCTGCCCCCTCCCTCTTTCATCTGCCCCCTCCCTCTTTCATCTGCCCCCTCCCTCTTTCATCTGCCCCCTCCCTCTTTCACCTGCCCCCTCCCTCTTTCATCTGCCCCCTCCCTCTTTCATCTGCCCCCTCCCTCTTTCATCTGCCCCCTCCCTCTTTCATCTGCCCCCTCCCTCTTTCATCTGCCCCCTCCCTCTTTCATCTGCCCCCTCCCTCTTTCATCTGCCCCCTCCCTCTTTCATCTGCCCCCTCCCTCTTTCATCTGCCCCCTCCCTCTTTCACCTGCCCCCTCCCTCTTTCCTCTACCCCCATATGCTCCCTGCCCATTTATCTCACTCTTGCAGCTTGATCACTTTCCCTTCATTCTCCCGTTGTCAGTGTTTTTCCATCTTTCTCTTCCGCCTTCTGTTCCCTGTTTGAGTTTTCTCTCTCTGGCTCTGGCTCAAAGTCTTATGTGGAGAAATCACTGCTGGACCCCAGCATGAGTGCCTGTGGCCCCTCAGATGAAGCACCGAGTTTACTCGTTTGTTTCTTCCCCTGTGGTAAGAGGCCGGGCGCTCTGGTAGCGATTAGTTGTGTTTGTTTTATCCTTTCGCTTAAGAGCTCATGCTCATTCACTGTTGGAGTGAGTTCCTGGAGCCCTGCTTACTCTGTAGACACAGGCCCCTTCATCGGTTAGAGGACAGGGCGCAGGTAAAGGGAGGGCAGAACCTGCACATTTATTAGAATCAGTGGAAAACATGAGGATAATATTACTAATATACAGTAGTAAAGTATTAGGAATTACAAGAACAACACATTCCTCCCAATAAAAACAATAATACCAACATGAAAAAAGATCAGACTGTTTTTTAAGAACCTCTAAAAGGTGGTCGTACCTCAACTTAAGTAATAATTCATACTCACCAGAAGGCCACCCTGGAAGAGAAAGAGAAAAGAACATAGAGGTGAACCAGGAGACAAGGAGAAAAGTAGCAAATAAAAAGGAAAGACATGGAGAGTGGACGTGGACAGAAGAACACAAAAGGAGCAAAAGAGGAGAGAGTGACAAGTGATAGATGTGAAATAGAAGTGCAAGAGAGAAGCGAGAGAGGAGTGAGAGAGGAGAGCAAGAGAGACGCAAGAGAGGCGTGAAAGAGAAGAGCAAGAGAGACGCAAGAGAGGCGTGAAAGAGAAGAGCAAGAGAGAAGCGAGAGAGGAGTGAGAGAAGAGCAAGAGAGAAGCGAGAGAGGAGTGAGAGAGGAGCAAGAGAGAAGCAAGAGAGGCGTGAAAGAGAAGAGCAAGAGAGACGCAAGAGAGGCGTGAAAGAGAAGAGCAAGAGAGGAGTGAGAGAGGAATGAGAGAGAAGAGCAAGAGAGGAGTGAGAGAGGAGTGAGATCGAAGAGCAAGAGAGAAGCGAGAGAGGAATGAGAGAGAAGAGCAAGAGAGAAGCGAGAGAGGTGTGAAAGAGAAGAGCAAGAGAGACGCAAGAGAGGCGTGAAAGAGAAGAGCAAGAGAGGAGTGAGAGAGGAATGAGAGAGAAGAGCAAGAGAGGAGTGAGAGAGGCGTGAGATCGAAGAGCAAGAGAGAAGCGAGAGAGGAATGAGAGAGAAGAGCAAGAGAGAAGCAAGAGAGGTGTGAAAGAGAAGAGCAAGAGAGACGCAAGAGAGGCGTGAAAGAGAAGAGCAAGAGAGAAGCGAGAGAGGAGTGAGAGAAGAGCAAGAGAGAAGCGAGAGAGGAGTGAGAGAGGAGCAAGAGAGGAGTGAGAGAGGCGTGAGATCGAAGAGCAAGAGAGAAGCGAGAGAGGCGTGAGAGAGGAGCAAGAGAGAAGCAAGAGAGGCGTGAAAGAGAAGAGCAAGAGAGACGCAAGAGAGGCGTGAAAGAGAAGAGCAAGAGAGGAGTGAGAGAGGAATGAGAGAGAAGAGCAAGAGAGGAGTGAGAGAGGCGTGAGATCGAAGAGCAAGAGAGAAGCGAGAGAGGCGTGAGATCGAAGAGCAAGAGAGAAGCGAGAGAGGAATGAGAGAGAAGAGCAAGAGAGAAGCGAGAGAGGAGTGAGAGAAGAGCAAGAGAGGAGCAAGAGAGGCGTGAAAGAGAAGAGCAAGAGAGACGCAAGAGAGGCGTGAAAGAGAAGAGCAAGAGAGGAGTGAGAGAGGAGTGAGAGAGAAGAGCAAGAGAGAAGCGAGAGAGGAGTGAGAGAGGAGCAAGAGAGAAGCAAGAGAGGTGTGAAAGAGAAGAGCAAGAGAGACGCAAGAGAGGCGTGAAAGAGAAGAGCAAGAGAGGAGTGAGAGAGGAGTGAGAGAGAAGAGCAAGAGAGAAGCGAGAGAGGAGTGAGAGAGGAGCAAGAGAGAAGCAAGAGAGGTGTGAAAGAGAAGAGCAAGAGAGACGCAAGAGAGGCGTGAAAGAGAAGAGCAAGAGAGGAGTGAGAGAGGAGTGAGAGAGGAGAGCAAGAGAGGAGTGAGAGAGGTGTGAGATCGAAGAGCAAGAGAGAAGCGAGAGAGGAATGAGAGAGAAGAGCAAGAGAGAAGCGAGAGAGGAGTGAGAGAAGAGCAAGAGAGGAGCAAGAGAGGCGTGAAAGAGAAGAGCAAGAGAGACGCAAGAGAGGCGTGAAAGAGAAGAGCAAGAGAGGAGTGAGAGAGGAGTGAGAGAGAAGAGCAAGAGAGAAGCGAGAGAGGAGTGAGAGAGGAGCAAGAGAGAAGCAAGAGAGGTGTGAAAGAGAAGAGCAAGAGAGACGCAAGAGAGGCGTGAAAGAGAAGAGCAAGAGAGACGCAAGAGAGGCGTGAAAGAGAAGAGCAAGAGAGGAGTGAGAGAGGAGTGAGAGAGAAGAGCAAGAGAGGAGTGAGAGAGGTGTGAGATCGAAGAGCAAGAGAGAAGCAAGAGAGGCGTGAGAGCGAAGAGCAAGAGAGACGCAAGAGAGGCGTGAAAGAGAAGAGCAAGAGAGGAGTGAGAGAGGAGTGAGAGAGAAGAGCAAGAGAGGAGTGAGAGAGGCGTGAGATCGAAGAGCAAGAGAGGAGTGAGAGAGGCGTGAGATCGAAGAGCAAGAGAGAAGCGAGAGAGGAATGAGAGAGAAGAGCAAGAGAGGAGTGAGAGAGGAGTGAGAGAGAAGAGCAAGAGATGAGCAAGAGAGGCGTGGGAGAGAAGAGCAAGAGAGGAGAGAGTGAGAGAGAGAAACAAAAGAGGAGCAAGAGAGAGGAGAGAGAGAAGTGAGAGAGATGAGCAAGAGAGGAATGCGAAAGAGGCAACAAAAGAGCAACAGAGAAGCAAAAGAAGAGCAAGAGAGAAGCAAGCGAGAAGTGAGAGAGTAGCAAGAAAGAAGGAAGAAACGAGAGAGAAGAGTAAGAGATGAACAGGAAAGGAGCAAGAAAGAAATGATAGGGACGAGAAAGAGAGGAGAGAGAGAGAGAAGCAAAAGAGGAGCAAGAGGGAGGCGATATCGGGGATAGAGAGAGACACAAGAGAAAAGGAAAAGAAGAGCAAGAGAAAAGCAAGAGAGAAACAAGAGAGAAATGGAAGAGAATAAGAGAGAAGAGAGAAAGATACAAGGAAGAAGCAAGAGCAGAGCGAGAGAAGCTAGAGAGGACCAAGAGAGTAACATAGGAAGATCATGAGATTTAGAATGACACAAGAGGAGGGCAGCTGTAGATGGGTCCCAAGGAGGAGTAAGTAATGACCCGAAGATGAAGAGAAGGGGGATAAAGAGCAGGGGGTACCAAAGGATAAAGATATCAGCCCAAAGTGGGAGAGAAGCAGAGGAGGAGCAACAGAGGCGCAGAGAACAAACACATGAAAGGCCATGAGGAGCAGAAGAAGAGCAGAGCAGAAGAGAAGCAGAGCAGAAGAGAAGCAGTGTTAGTGACAATAAATTCAAAATAAATCAGTTTATTTCTGTGACAGTCATCACTAGATTAATTTCCCTGAGTCGCCGTAACCTAACCAAGCCCGCTCCATGGACTCAGCAATAGAGTCATATACATTAGCAAAAGAAAGAGCAGGATAACTATGAATAACCTCATTCATGTGGAGATCACTAGTCTCCACTTGCTTAACCAGGCCTAAAGGTAACTGGTGGTTGGTTGAAGATGCTGGCTGATCTGAGGTAAAGCCCCCTTTGCCTGCACCCAAGCTGAGGAGGCCACTATTTCTTATACTCATTGCTAGGAATGCTCTCCCTCCAGTGCATTATGAAGGGGAACACGTGCCCCTCCCCCCACAGGGATTCAGTGCTTTTAGACTTAAATAGCCATCATAGGGTTGTTGCCAGCTGTCCTGTACCTCTGCCCTGCATATCACAGTGGCTCGCAAACATACTTCGCTATCTGAAGACCAACATGTCCTAACCAGATGAGACTCCGGGCTTGATCCACAAATCACAAAATTCAATGGAGCTCAGAGAAAACACTGGTACTCAGCAATCACACCTGCTTGAGTCATCTCTGGCAGCTCAGTCCCTGGAGGGTAAGAAGCTCTGTCAGGTGGGGCCCTGGCTGGTAAGAAGCTCTGGCAGCTCAGTCCCTGGAGGGTAAGAAGCTCTGTCAGCTCAGTCTCTGGAGGGTAAGAAGCTCTGGCAGCTCAGTCCCTGGCTGGTAAGAAGCTCTGGCAGCTCAGACCCTGGCTGGTAAGAAGCTCTGGCAGCCAAGTCCCTGGCTGGTATGAAGCTCTGGCAGCTCAGTCCCTGGCTGGTAAGAAGCTCTGTCAGCCAAGTCCCTGGCTGGTATGAAGCTCTGGCAGCTCAGTCCCTGGAGGGTAAGAAGCTCTGGCAGCTCAGTCCCTGGCTGGTAAGAAGCTCTGGCAGCTCAGTCCCTGGAGGATAAGAAGCTCTGGCAGCTCAGTCCCTGGCTGGTAGGTAGTTCTGGCAGCTCAGCACCTGGCTGGTAGGAAGCTCTGTCAGCTCAGTCCCTGGAGGGTAAGAAGCTCTGGCAGCTCAGCCCCTGGCTGGTAAGAAGCTCTGGCAGCTCAGTCCCTGGCTGGTAAGAAGCTCTGGCAGCCAAGTCCCTGGCTGGTATGAAGTTCTGGCAGCTCAGTACCTGGCTGGTAAGAAGCTCTGGCAGCCAAGTCCCTGGCTGGTATGAAGCTCTGGCAGCTCAGTCCCTGGCTGGTAAGAAGCTCTGGCAGCCAAGTCCCTGGCTGGTAAGAAACTCTGTCAGCTCAGTCCTTGGCTGGTAAGAAGCTCTGGCAGCTCAGTCCCTGGCTGGTAAGAAGCTCTGGCAGCTCAGCCCCTGGCTGGTAAGAAGCTCTGTCAGCTCAGTCCCTGGCTGGAAAGAAGCTCTGCAACAATAGATTGCACACAGTTCCCCTGAGATTAGTGCTTGAACCGACACACCAATTGCAACAGCAGTAACTGTATCTATATGCTGACCTGTCCCTGCGGACTCAAGTACGTTGGGATGACGACCCGCCCAGTGAAAATACGAGTTATGGAACATAACAGCAACATACGCTGCAAAAAGACACAAACTCTCTTATATGCACATTGCCAAGAAAAAGAGCATGCAGCTGAGGACATTCAATGGGTCGTGCTAGAATGGCATCCTTCATTAAACCAACAGGCTCTTTTTAGGATGGAACAAAGATGGGTACACCGCCTTCATTTAGACACTGAGGGTTTGAATGATTCCTTCCCGTGGAACACACTGTCTAGATAGACGCCTTCTCCCCATTTCTGCACATGCATGGTGGTATCACTCCAGCCTGATGTCAGTGCTGACGTATCCCGTACCAACATCACACTCGGTGTATACAGTTTATCACCTTTCTATAGTTGCACACCGTCAGCGGTAACCACCCATACATCGGTCACCCAGGGGCCGATCCTCCAGATGATTTGGTGATCACCAATATACTCGACCTGTTGCTTCTATGACCTACAGATACCACCAACAGGTGAACACCACCACCATTGAAGCTTTCCCCACCAGATGAATAAGTCACTCGACCAGCCTCGGTCTCCAGCTCACCATCCCCGCTTGACCATGCCCCAATCCACGCAGGTCGAATGCACGTATTCATTTGGACTCCCCGACCCACTGCTCACGGGGGGCGCCACTCTAGCCATCCAGCTACCCAGTGTATACCCTTTGATTTTAATTCCCTCCATTCATTCAACATCCTGGCTGGCCAACCACCCTAGAGCCACGCTATGTTCCTAGTACCTAGAACACTGAGCCATGAGCAATTCCCTTCATTCATCCAGCATCCTGGCTGATCCACCACCCGATAGTCACGCGATGTTCCTAGCACCTGTAACACTGAGCCATGAGTGGTTCGCCCCAGACCTGCCTGTGATTATGAGGAGACAGTTACATTACCGACTGCCCTACCTTCCTATCCCCACACCCCTCTCCAAGATGGCGGCGGGTACCGACACAATGACGCTCTGACGTCATGCCGGTGCGCCACTGACACCGAGCCGCGTCTCAGACACGCCTCCGGCACTCACCAGATCCCTTATCAGCGAGCGCCACAAGCATTCAGCCACGGCTGCTTCAGGCGATATTCCGCGCTGGGACGTGGGGTTTAGGTGAAGAGGTCACCCGCCCGCTGCGACGAGGTAAGGTGATTGGGACGGGAGTTTTGTTTGTGAGGCGATTACCTGGACCGCCAGGAACCCGGTCGCACCGGTTGGGTTCCCGGTGTTTCCTTCCACCCCTCAGGGACCACAGGCGTCGGCCCCCTTCGAGGCCGTCCGCAGAGTTGGGGTACCAGGCAGCGAACGAGCGGGGCTACCGACCGCCAGGGTGAGGGTTGACCTGAGCTTCCGCGAGTGTCCCTCGTGATACTTGGCGCGCCTGGTTGCTAGGGGCCACTACCCTACCAGTCACCGGCCAGTGAGAACAGCGGAGCCCCGCCAGTCCTTGCCTCGGTGCTCCCCCAGGCTGCGACCTCTCTGGGTGGTGTGACTGTCCTGGGCACACTGGGACTGGTTGGGACCACCACGGACCTAACCCTGACCGCTAACTCCTCCCATGATGTCCCAACAGTTGGGATACATACACGTACCCACCTCCCCACCCACCCCCGTATGGCTATTGACCCCTCCAACCATTTGCTTATACCCTCCAGATTACTGCCCCATCCTCGCAGACCCCACGGGAGCAGCCTTGGGGCACTCACGACCGCCAATGAGGGTAAGTCCTTATCTCACTCTGGACGTATTTTCTAATATCCTGAAGTTGTTTCTAATATCCTGATGTACTTCCATCTCCACGTGTAGTGAAACACCGGCTGGCGTCAGATCCTGTCAATCCTTTATATCTTCAAACTTGTTGAGACACTTCGTGTCTGCTGGAAGCCCTCTACCCAGCTTTGTTTTTAAAGTGAACTTCACCTACCCCTTGATGCGCAGTGACCTAATTGTGTCTTCCCCCGCTCCTTACTTTACTATTATGTATTGCTTCACGGAAAGTAAGTAGCATCCCCCTGATTGGTTAACTGGGGGATCTGAATCACCAGCTGAAGTCTACTTCTCTCCCCACAGGGTATCCCTTTGACGCAGGAACCCCTCTTCGGCTGGATTCGGCAACCACACAGGTTGTATACTTCAGATGCCTCAGCCTGATGCGGAGCATCTCACTAAGTCACTAAGTTTATGAGCACCCTTTTTTGGTCCTGAAGAATTGCCAATACAGGCATGAAACATGTCGACCTATTCACGATTGAGGGTTGAACAGGACTGACTCCTCGTAGCTACTGTAGTCCCATTGCCCCTCACATTTTTTACTAAGGTGGTGTACTACACGATTAAAGCCATAGCAGTAGATCACACCAACCTTTTTTAATCCACCTCACTCACTACTTCACTCACTAGGGCCCTCACACCCTTACACCTACCGGCAAGGAACAAAAGATCTCCACAAGAGTGTAGCACCCAGTGCTACCCATCAGGCATTGCAGCGCCGGCTTGACGTTGGAGCAGGGAGCCGATGATGAAACGATACGACTAGCTGGTGACATGACAACAGCCGTTAAACCAGCCTGTTGTGTGAGGCACCCCTAGTTCCGACAAGGGATACCCTTCCCTGTTGTACTGAGGCATATCAACGCCTTACACTCTAGGAAGAGAGCAAGACATCACACTGCACTACGCCATCACTAATCTCAGGGGAACTGTGTGCAATCTATTGTTGCATAGTTTGTTGGGACACGCACACTGGACCCCTATAAATATTGTCCCCCCCAATGTCCCTCCCTGTTGTTGACTTGAAAGAAGCTCTGTCAGCTCAGTCCCTGGCTGGTATGAAGCTCTGTCGGCTCAGTCCCTGGCTGGAAAGAAGCTCTGGCAGCTCAGTCCCTGGCTGGTATGAAGCTCTGTCGGCTCAGTCCCTGGCTGGTAAGAAGCTCCCGCAGCCAAGTCCCTGGCTGGTATGAAGCTCTGTCGGCTCAGTCCCTGGCTGGTAAGAAGCTCTGGCAGCTCAGTCCCTGGCTGGTAAGAGCTCTGGCAGCCAAGTCCCTGGCTGGTATGAAGCTCTGTCGGCTCAGGCCCTGGCTGGTAAGAAGCTCTGGCAGCTCAGTCCCTGGCTGGTAATAAGCTCTGTCAGCTCAGTCCCTGGCTGGAAAGAAGCTCTGTCAGCTCAGTCCCTGGCTGGTATGAAGCTCTGTCGGCTCAGTCCCTGGCTGGAAAGAAGCTCTGGCAGCTCAGTCCCTGGCTGGTATGAAGCTCTGTCGGCTCAGTCCCTGGCTGGTAAGAAGCTCCCGCAGCCAAGTCCCTGGCTGGTATGAAGCTCTGTCGGCTCAGTCCCTGGCTGGTAAGAAGCTCTGGCAGCTCAGTCCCTGGCTGGTAAGAAGCTCTGGCAGCCAAGTCCCTGGCTGGTATGAAGCTCTGTCGGCTCAGTCCCCGGCTGGTAAGAAGCTCTGGCAGCTCAGTCCCTGGCAGGAAAGAAGCTCTGGCAGCTCAGTCCCTGGCTGGTAAGAAGCTCTGGCAGCCAAGTCCCTGGCTGGTATGAAGCTCTGTCGGCTCAGTCCCTGGCTGGTAAGAAGCTCTGGCAGCTCAGTCCCTGGCTGGTAAGAAGCTCTGGCAGCTCAGCCCCTGGCTGGTAAGAAGCTCTGGCAGCTCAGTCCCTGGCTGGAAATAAGCTCTGGCAGCTCAGTCCCTGGCTGGTAAGAAGCTCTGGCAGCTCAGTCCCTGGCTGGTAAGAAGTTCTGGCAGCTCAGCCCCTGGCTGGTAAGAAGCTCTGGCAGCTCAGTCCCTGGCTGGTAAGAAGCTCTGGCAGCCAAGTCCCTGGCTGTTATGAAGCTCTGGGAGCTCAGTCCCTGGCTGGAAAGAAGCTCTGGCAGCTCAGTCCCTAGCTGGTAGGTAGCTCTGGCAGCTCAGTCCCTGGCTGGTAGGTAGCTCTGGCAGCTCAGTCCCTGGCTGGTAAGAAGCTCTGGCAGCCAAGTCCCTGGCTGGTATGAAGCTCTGTCGGCTCAGTCCCTGGCTGGTAAGAAGCTCTGGCAGCTCAGTCCCTGGCAGGAAAGAAGCTCTGGCAGCTCAGTCCCTGGCTGGTAAGAAGCTCTGGCAGCCAAGTCCCTGGCTGGTATGAAGCTCTGTCGGCTCAGTCCCTGGCTGGTAAGAAGCTCTGGCAGCTCAGTCCCTGGCTGGAAAGAAGCTCTGGCAGCTCAGCCCCTGGCTGGTAAGAAGCTCTGGCAGCTCAGTCCCTGGCTGGAAATAAGCTCTGGCAGCTCAGTCCCTGGCTGGTAAGAAGCTCTGGCAGCTCAGTCCCTGGCTGGTAAGAAGTTCTGGCAGCTCAGCCCCTGGCTGGTAAGAAGCTCTGGCAGCTCAGTCCCTGGCTGGTAAGAAGCTCTGGCAGCCAAGTCCCTGGCTGTTATGAAGCTCTGGGAGCTCAGTCCCTGGCTGGAAAGAAGCTCTGGAAGCTCAGTCCCTAGCTGGTAGGTAGCTCTGGCAGCTCAGTCCCTGGCTGGTAGGTAGCTCTGGCAGCTCAGTGCCTGGCGGGAAAGAAGCTCTGGCAGCTCAGGGGTAAGAAGCTCTGGCAGCTCCGTCTCTGGCTGGTATGAAGCTCTGTCAGCTCAGTCCCTGGTTGGTAGACAGCTCAGTCAGCTCAGGGGTATGAAGCTCTGTCAGCTCAGTCCCTGGCTGGTAAGAAGCTCTGGCAGCCAAGTCCCTGGCTGATAAGAAGCTCTGGCAGCTCAGTCCCTGGCTGGTAAGAAGCTCTGGCAGCTCAGTCCCTGGCTGGAAAGAAGCTCTGGCAGCTCAGTCCCTGGCTGGTAAGAAGCTCTGGCAGCTCAGTCCCTGGCTGGTAGGTTGCTCTGGCAGCTCAGTCCCTGGCTGGAAAGAAGCTCTGGCAGCTCAGTCCCTGGCTGATAAGAAGCTCTGGCAGCTCAGTCCCTGGCTGATAAGAAGCTCTGGCAGCTCAGTCCCTGGCTGGCAAGAAGCAAAGACGCAAAAGAATTCTAATGAAAATAGACCCCAAGTTGGAGAAGTTGGGCAGCAGGAGTTTGGGGTGGAAAGGTAAGGAATGTTGTTTGGTGAAGAGTTTGTCAAGGACATGTCTAGGTATGTGGGGACTTTAATTCATTGCAAAAGCTTCAGAAGGTCATGCAGAAGATTTTTGGTATGGTGAGGAGGATGCAGGGTCAGTTCCCTGGCCGAGGTCAAGGACTCACTCGTAGGTCTTTCTCACTGGAGTTCAGACTCTATGGCTATGGCTATGGTTATAATTACAAATCAAAGCAGAGTGGATTTTGATCAGAGAGGCAAAGGTCTAGAAGACAAGGCACAAGGAGTGAAAGGAGAACAAGAGGAGGGTCAGGTGAGTTTAGAACAAGACTCTGTATATTCATGTAACACTGGGTGGCAGACTAGCTCTGTTTGTTGCATGGTGGAGAGAATGACTCAGGATTCTTGGATTTGGAAACTGTGCAAGGATATCACACACATTTTGTAAGGGAACCAGTGCAGGAGGTTTGCCCAGGGCTTTTGTGTTTTTTAAGGGAGCAGGAACTGTTAGTTTTGCAAGAGATGCAGGCTCTATTGAAGCAATAAGTGATAGAAATGGTGGAAGTAAGTCGATCTTATTTTGTAATCAATATCTTCTTAGCCGAGAAGAAGGACAAGGCAATGGGACTGGTTATCAATTTGAAGGAATCAAATGACTGGGGGCCAGATGTATGTAGGCTATTACCAGTCAGTAACGGCCGAATTCGGCCGTTACCGACCGGTAAAAGGCTTTCCCTATGTAGGAGGCTTTTTTACCGATTCGGTAAATAACGAATCGGTATTTACCGAATCATCATTTACCGATTCGGTATTTACCGAATCGGTAAATGAGATGTAGGAAGCACTGTAAACAGTGCTTCTGGGCTTTAAGGATTCGTCATTTACCACCAACTATTAGTTGATGGTAAATAACGAATTCCTCTGTAAATGCAAATATGTGCATTTACACCTGTGCCATGTGACAGACATACATGCCCTTAGGGCATGTATGTGTGCCACATGTGCACACAAGCACTAATCAGGGGTGCAGCAGGGTGTCAAAGTGACACCCTGCCACCCTTGACTTTTTCCCAATTTTACTGAATCTGTATTTACCGATTCGGTAATTGACATTCATTCCTAAGGGCCTCCAGGCCCATAGGAATGAATGGCAAATACCGAATCGGTAATTACCGATTCGGTAAATACCGAATCTTAACGATTTGGTATTTTTCACTGATTTATTACCTACGTTGCATTTACCGATTCGAAAATACCGAATCGGTAAAATACGGTATTTTCGAATCGGTAAAATAAAATTAGCTACATCTAGCCCTGGGTGTGTTACAATCACTTCAAGATGGAAGGGGTTCACATGTTGAGAGATTTACTAAGGAAAGGAGATTGGTTGATAAGATTGTATTTAAAGGATGCTTACTTAATGGTTTCCGGAGTGGGTGGATCACAGGGATTATATGCAGTTCCATTGGAAAGGGAAGTGTTGGAAGTTCAGAAATCTTCCATTAGGTCTGACTTCAGCACCCTGGTGTTTTACGAAGGTCATGAGGCCAGTGATGGCGTGGCTGAGATCGAGGGAAGTTTGTCTAATAGTGTAATTGGACGATGTGTTGATAATGGCAGAGGAAAAGGAGTTGGCTTTGGAGCAGACGGAGTTGACGGTGTGAATATTGGAAGATTTAATCTTTGTAGTAAACAGGGAGAAGTCTTGTTTGACACCCTGTGCAGGAAATGGATTTCTTGGGTTTTGGATTCAGATATTGGAGGGAATGTTGAAATTGCCTATGGAGAAGCTGAGGAAAATATGCAAGGAGTTGAGGAGAGTTAAGGAATTATAATGGATCACTTGGCGACCAATAGCGGGATTGTTGGGCCTTCTGTCAGCATCAATTCAGGTGATTCTTCCTGCATTACAAGGCTCTTCAAAGGTTGAAGGGATATCATTTGCGTATGAGAGTGAAGTATTCCCAGAAAATAAGGATGAATCAAGAGGCCATGCAGGGGGTGGAGTGGTGGTTACTTAATATTGAAGCGTGGAATAGAAGAGTGATTTCTGGGTAAGTCCCAGAGACTGTAATAGAGCCGGATGCAAGTCTGTGTGGTTGGGGCAAGGTGCGGTTCAGTGATAACAGGGAGACGATGGTCAGTTGCAGAGAAGGAGATGCATATCAATGGCTTGTAAATGTTAGCAGGATTGTTTGCAGTGAGGAGTTTTGTGAAGTATCAGGAGAAGTCTTGCATCCTATTGAAGATGCACAATGTGCCCTCAATTTGTTATGTCAACAAACTGGGTGTTCTCAGTCAACGATGTTAGCAGAGTTAGCACAGGAGTGTTGGAGTTTGTTTGGACTAGGAGATTGTGGTACAGCCAGAGCACATCCCAAGGAAGAGAAATGTAGAGGGAGATTTGGTCCCATGAATCTGAGAGATTCGCGCAGTTGGAAGTTTGAAAAGAGGTGTTTTGAGACTGGACAGGAGTTGGGGTACTTTGGAAGTCGATGTGTTTGCAGACAGGTTGAATACGCAGCTGCAGAAATTCTACAGTTGGAGACCGGATCTGGAGGCAATGGCTGTGGATGCTTTTCTTTAGTATTGGGGCAGTGGAAGAATGTATGCATTTCCCCCTTTCTCCTTGATTCAGAAGGTTCTCAAGAAAGGTTAGGAGAGAGATGGCAGAGTATGTGCTGATCACTCTGTTTTGACATTCACGAGTCTGGTTTCCAGAGGTAATGAGCTTGTTAGTAGACGATCCAGTATTGTGGCCAAGCTGCTCACAGTTGATCGATGCCAAAATGATGACCGAATTGCAGTCATAACTGATGAGTTGGATGATTTCAGGAGAGTTTGGCAGGTGTCAGGATAATCAGAGGAAGCTTCAGAGCACCTTAAGGAATCCTGGGCACCAGGAACGTCAGAGGCGTTTAGGACTGTATGGAGAAGGTGGTATAATTGATGTGTTGTGAGGGATTTGGATATCTTTTTAGCCCTTAAAGTTGAGGTTGTGAATCATTTGAAAGAGTTATGTAAGAGAGGTTTGGCGTACAGTTCAGTTAATGTGAGCAAGTCTGTGTTTTTGGCAGGTCATGAGTTGGTGGATTGGATAACGGTACGCCAGCATGCTTTAGTGAAGAGGATATTAAAGAGTGTATGGTTGGCGTTCCCTCCTAGGGCAAAGTATGATTCTTTGTGGGATACGTCACAAGTGTTAAATGAGGTGTAAGGATGAAGTTATCTTGGAAGATGGCAGCATTGCTATGTTTCGAATCTTTTAGGAGATTTTCAGATATCAGTGTCTTGGAGGTGAACTAAAGAGGTTTCCTGGCTTAGGGTGTGTGGTGTGAGTTGAGGAAGCCTACTAAGTCTATGAATAGGACACTTTTTTACCCTAGAATGTTAGTTCATGAGCATTTGTGTGGTGCGTTGTCTGAAGCAGTATGAGAAAAAGACTGTAGGGCTGAAAGAGCAAGGATGTTCACAGTTGTTTATTTCGTACAGGCAACCGTATCGGTCTGTGTCTGTACCTACTTTGGCTAGGTGGGTTAAGGAAGGGATGAGCATGGCAGGTAATGATGTTAGTGTTTTTGTAGCACATTTGGTTAGGGTAGCTATGGCAAGCAAGGTTTTTTTGTCAGGAGGTAGTCTCAGTGGTATTATGAAGGCTGCAGATTGGTCAAATGAGACTACGTTCAAAGGTTTTTATTTTACACCCATGCAAAATGTTGTTCAGAGGGTAAATGGACGGGCTTTAGACATGCATAATATTGCCTCCATGCCTTGACATAAAATACAGATATTCCAAAGTTTTAATGGGAAGAAAATCATGATGTTAATAAAGACGCGGAGGGTGATATTATCCCTCCCTGAGTTATACCCAGACCTAATGAGGAGTATAATTGTTTTTTTCCAGGACAGAACTGAGGTGGACGATTAAGGTGTTAGTTCCAGAGATGGGAATATGTGGAGTTAATACAGATAGTTGGTTCGGAGTTATATAGTTTTGGACATTCAGTTTGAATGGCAGCAAGGAAAAGAAGGAAGAAGGCTGCAGGTTCCTTGGATCAATGCATGTTCTACAGGGTTCTCGAATGCTTTAATGTTCTATTCTATTGCAAGTGTTTGTTGCTGCTGTGTATGGGAGCAATAACGGAGTTATGCATAATATTACCCTTCGTGTCTTTAAGAAAATCATGATTTTCTTTCCATTAAAACTGTGGATAATCTGCATTTTTGGACCGTTGACAAACATCTTGTCAGAATCTGAGCTACGATGCGGGGATCGGAGGGTTATACTGGGACATTATTACAGGAGGACAGTGGTTGTTCCACAGAGCTCAGTGTCATATAAATTACTTTGAGCTGCTCACATGTTCCTTTGCAGTGCAAAGTTCAGCTTAGGATACCTTTGATTGTTGTATTCTGCTACGAATGGACAACATTTTGGCCATCATAAACAAGCTAGAAGAAGATCCTTCCAAATCTTTCGAGGATTCAAGTAAAGAATTTGGGGATTATTGTCTAGATAAAGAAATAACTGTGCAGGTGGAGCATCTTTGAGGTTTGGCGAACGCAGGGGAAGATTGTAGTTCTCGTTTTTTACAAGACAGACGCAATTGGTCTTTGGACATGGTCCTCTTCAGGTGGACCTGCTTGATTTCAGGCTCAATCCCAGGTTTCTCCTGCTCTTGAGTTACCGGCCGCATACTTAAGCGAAGCAGTAGCGGTGAAGCAGTCGGTGTGCTCCTTTAGCCTTGGCATCTGTTGAGGGGATACGCTTTTCACAGCTTTGCCGTGATGTCAGGATCCTTGGAACACCAGTACGCGTCAGAAAGGACAGGGACAATCTGGGTCCAGTGGCGCCATATTGATCAACCAGTCAGAGAAAGGGGCAGGTGCTCAGTGTCCGGGCTGTGATGTTAGGACCCTTGTTGGATGGCATTAACACTGGAGGGCTAACAGAATCCAAACCTCTTATCTTATACGTTAGTGGGGGACGTTCTAAATTGTCAGATGATGGAGATGAAATTACCAGATTGAGCCGTTACTCATGAAAACCTCGGTGCTTAAATTTCCGTTATCCAGAAGGGTGAAAAACTGGTCCAAAAGAGTCGGTTTAATTTCAGATTATCAGGATGCACTTCTTATCTTTAATGTAATTATATGCAAATGTATGCAAAGCAGATCTGTAAATCTGGGCTCAGTGAGTCCCTGCTGGGCAATGCTAGGTAACACTATAAGGGTCTCTCAGACCCTTTATGCTCCTGGTTCACTGGGCTCCAGTTTCAAGTCCAGCTCTGAGGCCTTTAGTACAGACTGTTGCTCATGCAGTCATTTTAACTCAGCGAAAACAGCACTTGGCTGGGTACATGTGAGTGACTCATTGAAGCCCTAGACTCTGATAACTGATAAAAAGTGAATAGTAAAACCTTGACAACAGAAATCCCCAATCTCCATCATGCCACTCTGCTCAGGATCACACAACGCAGACCAGCGATTGAACGCATGCTGCCAACCATGCAGCGACATAACAGACAAAAATGCATCTGCAGGCAATTTACAAAAAAATGACCACTTCGTCCCTATTCCTCGTCCTGGTCTTAATCTATGTGGGTGACCCCACTGAAAGCATTCAAATAAAACCCTTTTTCTAAAACCTGCCTCCCTCCCCATGAAGGGATATGAGAGTCACCCTCCGGAAGAACATCTTCTGTCGCTCCTTCGCCACAGGAGGCGCTGTTCTGCTGGTCTCAAGGATTGCCAGCCCACATTGGGTCAGAGCCAGGTCCCTCTCTGGACACTGTCTGCCCGACAGCGCCTTATACTCCTTTTGCTATGCAGGAGCATTCTACATTTAGTTTATCAGAATTGCTTTTTCCCTGCTCCCTGTGCTTCGTTATGGGTTTGCGGGCTGCTGGACGCTCATTTGGCGCTTTGTGCCTTGATGTTCTCTTGAACGTGGGGTAGAGCCGACCTTCGTTTGAGCCATGATGGCAGAGGACAGGACCCCCTGGTAGCGGACCATAGGAATTCTTACTTCTAGACCGTCCACATGTGTCTAGGTCCCTAAAGAGGAGACGGGGCCTCTGAATATGTGATTCTGAAACTAGCAGGTTGATGATCTAGGAGCACATATGTCGGATCACTCTGCCATAACGTTGACTTTGGCCCCTTTGATCTCAGCAACACAACGGAGGTGGACTATGGACCGTTCCATACTGTCCGGTGATGACACGATGAACAGACTAGACTTAGAGTCTCAGGAATTTTTTCATAATAAATTTGGGTAGCGCTTCGATAGGGATAGTCTGGGACACATACAAGGCCTTTTTAAGGGGTAAAGTTACCTCATTCCAGCTGTATAAAAATATACAGAGAAAGGCAGAGATTCTAAACATAGAAAATACAATTCAAAGTTTGGAACAAAAAATACAATGTTATGAAATAGAGTATGAGGCCGGACAACTATCTATTCAGACCCTTAAGACGAATCTGTTGGCGGTAGTGGAAAAGCAGCTGCAAGAAAGATGGCAAGCAAGTAAATTGGCCCACTTTAACTACGGGGAAGGGTGCGGCAAGTTACTTGCAAGGAAGATAAATAGTGATCAGGCAAAAAGTTTTTATAAAAGAACTTAATTATGGTAATGCTGGATGTACAACAAGAGTGGGGGCTAGTATAGAGGATACTCTATTAAAATATTATGGGGAAGTATATACAGAGGACCTACGTACAGCAAGAAAGGAGGTTCTAGATTGGCTGGAGCAAGAACTACACCATAAAGTATCTGAACTTCAAAAAGACTTAATCAATAGTACGATAACTGAGCAAGAAATAAAAAATGCCATAAAAGCAGGGAAATCGAGGAAGGCAGCAGGCCCGATGGTCTTCCTATGGAAGTCTATAAAAAGCTAGGTAAATATTTAATGCCAGTTATCAGTAGGTTGCTTACCGCAGTATTTGAAAACAGAGAAGAAATTCCCCCCTCATGGAAGAAGCTATTGTTACCTTGATTCTTAAACCTAATAACCAACCAGACAGTTGCAATTCATACAGGCCTATCTCCCTGTTAAACTCGGATTATAAGATCTATTCGAAAATTTTAGCAGACAGATTCAATGGGGTGGTGGGAGCATTCCTTCACGAAGATCAAAAAGGGTTTGTGCGTGGTAAAAGTATTAAAGATCTAACTTATAGTCTTATTGGTGCCGTTGACCTAGCCTCTGTAGACAAAGAGCCATTAGCTGTCATCACAGTCGAAGCAACTAAAGCATTCAACCGAGTAAACTGGTGCTATCTACAGGAAATTTTGAGATTATCAAACCTGGGGAAAGGATTTTGCAGGGCAATTAAGCAGATATATAAAATCCCCACAGCTAAAATATTAATAAATGGGAGGCTATCCGACAAGTTTAATACCTTTAGAGGGACAAGACAGGTGTGCCCATTGTCCCCACTACTTTTTAATCTTTATTTTGAACCCTTAGTGGAGAAAATCAGGAAGCATGAGGAGATAATTCCTTTTCAAGCTAGAGGCTGGCTAAAGAAAGTGGGATTATATGCGGATGACCTGGTCAAACCTCAGTCTCGCATTAACAATAGTTTATGAACTGGCTGCAGGTTTTGGGAAGATCTCAGGTTATGAAATAAATCAAGGTAAAAAGGTCATAATGGTCTGGAATATCATTACACAAGAGAGTTGTGTCAAAAAGGAAATGAGGTATCCGGGCATTAAAATCACTAGAACAAATCCCTGAAACTAACTTTCATAAGATTAACAAGTAAATTGGGAAACTGTTGTTGGGGTGGTCTCACCTGCCATTATTATTATTATTTATGGGAGAGTTAATATCATCAAAATGACATTTCTCCCAAAAATTACTGTTGGACCTGGCCTCGTGGCGTGGTTCCCCTCGACCCTCAGCACCCCGACAGTTACCCCTGCGCAGCAACCACCCCCAGTCGTCCTGTCCCCTGTCCGCCGCGCTCCCTACATAACCATACCCAACAGACGACCACCCCCGCATCCCAATATCTATCCTCCAGGTACCGGACGCCCCGAACCCGCATCACCCCAGAGGGCTCCCGGTAGCCATCACCCTTCCCTACAGATCCCTGACTCCATGGGCCCCTGCTTTACCCCGGCCCCAATGAAACCTAAGCTCCAGACGCGCCATGCCCGGCTGGGGAGTAGAGGGCTTCCTCTGAGTGAGATAAGGCAGAGTTGTTTCAATCACACCTCCGGCCTCCCCATGGAGACTGGTTTCCATCACACTTCTGGCCTTTCCTTGAGGACTGGTTTCAATGACACCTCCGGCCTCCCTGAGTGCTGGCTCCAGGCCCTGCTGGGTGTCTGAAAACCCCCGGACTCATCTTCAAAGGATCAAAGGGCTGGCCGGCAGGAAACCCTGACAATCAGCCCCGAGGCATCAGATACCTGCCTGCGAGGGCGCGGACTTCAAAGGGAAAAAGGACTATAACAAGGCCCGCTCTGGAACTAACGGCCAGTTGAATCCTGGACAAAGGGAGCCCTGCTGACCTGGTCGTGCCTCAACCAGCTCGAAGAAGAACGCTACCCAAACTTGGTAACCTGCGCTTGAGCCCTGCTGACGAGGTTGCGGCTCCTTGAACCATCTTTTGCTTGAGCCCTGCTGACGAGTTTGCTACTCCTTGAACCATCTTTGCTTGAGCCCTGCTGACGAGGTTGCATCTCCTCGAACCATCTTTGCTTGAGCCCTGCTGACGAGGTCGCGGCTCCTTGAACCATCTTGCTGGAGCCCTGCTGACGAGGTCGCAGGTCCTGGAACCATCTTTGCTGGAGCCCTGCGGACGAGGTCGTGGCTCCCCAAGAACTAAAAGAACACTCCGCTCATTACGGCTCGGACCCTGCTGACCCGGCCCGGCTCAAAGATTGAGAGCTGTGCGCCGAGTACGTTGGCACTGGCCCCTGTACTGTGACTGTCCCGCTTTTCAGCCCCCCCTATGATCCAGAACTTACAAACCCTTGAACTGAATGTAAATATATGACCTTTTACCTGCAACGAACATAATAACTGCTGCTTGATAAAGAACCTGTTGTTCAGTACTCAACTGTGTGGTGTCCATTTATAATGCAGTGACATCCTTGCACGTACGATCTCAAATGAGAAGTCCCCTCCTGTGAGGGTCTCACGCCTGTGCTCGGCAGCGCTCCTGGGAGAGGTGGGTCCCAGGGTGGTCCGGAGAACGTCCTCTGTCCCCCCTGAGATCGCCCCTTCTAACATTGGTGGCAAGCGACGGGATCAGAGGCGACAGTTAGAGATCGTACAGTGAGAAGCGTACGCACTACCCAACAAAGACCCAAAACAGACAGAAGGAAGAACCACCATGAGTCCCACTGGAACCAACGCAAATCCAAAATTCCAAGAGAACCGTTTGGAAGAGTACACTCATAGGGAATTAAAGCAGTTCTGTAAAGACTCTAAAATCGCTACCACTGGTTTGAGCACCAAGGAGGATTTCCAAGAAGCCCTGAAGGCCTGGGTGTAGTCCAGGGCCCCCCTCCTCCAAACAGAAGGGAACAGCATGGAGGAGGGGCAGCAGAACGAACCCAGCGTCACAGATGGGAGAGAGAACTGCCCCCCCCCCCCGCACGGTGGAGCGCATCCGAGGGGGCTTGTCCCCAGAGGAGCTGACGGACCTGTGGAAAAGTAAAATTTGCCATGTTATATGTGCCTACGTGTTCCCCATCTTATGTTATATGTGCATGATCGATATGCATGTATTCCCGTCTGATCGATTAAAGACTCAATTACAGTTGTGTCCATCTCTAGTATGCCAGTTTCCAGTCTTCGTGAAAGCAACGAATATTAGGCCTATGTAAACCTACGTTGCCACATTTTACAGTGTGCACGTTAATTCATTGAATTGTCCCCGTTTCTAGGCCTCAAAAGGGCCCGGACTCAGATTCAGCTCCTGTCTCCTGAACCCTCTCCGAGGAGCGATACAGCCCCCACCTGTATCCCTGACCCTTCACTTACTTCATGCCTCGCAGTGCCCGGCCCGGCCTGGCTCTGCCTCCCAGTCTGCCAAGAGTATGTTATGTTTCTAGTTATCAGTCCAGCCCTCCTTCTCTGCATTCCTAAGCTACTGAATCGCATCAATAGTTTCCGTCATGGTCTAGCCTTTATGTCTCCATGCAAGAGAAATACTGTATTAATATTCATAGAATATTCCTCGCACACACACTACATATAGAATTATGCATGCACCAGTCTTAATGTCTGTTAGCCTTTACCCTGATAACTTTTGGATTCTATCAACGTGTTCTCTAAACATCAGATACTAGATATGCCTGGGTACATGTCGCTCTGACACTCCAGACTTTAGTCTCCTCTTCTGGCACAGAAGTCATAGCCCCCAGTTCTCCCTGGTAACACGTCACTGCCAGCTTGCGCGCACCACTAGGTTAGAGGTCCCAGCTGCTCAGGTAGCCCCCTCCATGTTTCCGCCCCATTTATGACATATTCTGTTACGTTTTCATCACATGTCTATGTATACGCCCTGTACACGCCTTCTTGTTACATCATTTTGCCCTTATCTTTCGCGACTGCTATGAAACCACGCCTACTGCTACGCCTACTGTATTGAATGTAATGTATTTTGTTTAACTATAAATATTGTGCACTGTTATTAAAAGTTAGTCCATCCCCTTATGCTCCCAGATCCTGCCCCCGGCAGCTGCCATCCTATTCCCATGCAGGCTGTCCTGTTCCTGTCCTTTATGCCTGATTAAAGCCTGTAAACTCCAGCTACCTCGAATCTTGACTCTTATTTATTGAGCTACCTGTTTATTGATTAATTCCGAAAAATAGATCCGGTAATATTTATTTATTTACCACATAATGGCGCCCGAATAGGGACTTGCCCTTTCCCCACGCGCCGGAGAAGCCACGCAGGCCCCCTGATCCTCTGCAGCCGTGACGGAACCATACCGTGCACGTGCAGATATTTCTGCTTCAAGTATCCCTCAGGCCCACGGAGGAGACGGAGGTTGCGGTCCAGCGTCCAGACGAGGCGGTGGAGGAACGCGGCGAGTCCCGACCAGAGCCCAAGCCGAGAGTCCAAGGTCCGAGGTATCCGGAGGCCCACCTGTAACTGAAGTCCGAAGTTCGTCCGTCCGTCGTCGTAGCAGTCCAGTCCAGTCCGAGGCCTTCCGTTCTTGCTGCCCGGTGAGTACCGTTGCTGGGGTAGTATCTAGACAGGGTCAATTAATTTGTCTCTGGTCCGTGGGTTTGGGTACACAGATCCAACACGAAGTGTCCACCTAGGTGGATGCGGGTCCTGACGTGTCTCTTTATGGGACCGGTAAGTTTCGTACTGTTTTAGCAGTGCATCTAGTCATTCTAGTAAGTTCTGTTCTCGAGAAATTTATATGTTCTGTTTTCAGTATTCCAGGTAATATTCTGTCCGAACTGTTAGTTTAAATGTTATTCCATGTGTTTTCAATGTCGTGGTATGAGTGATTTGTTTTCAAGTTATTACTGTGTTTATCGTGTATTGTATTGTGTCCAGACTCCAGTCTAAATTATGCCTTTGTTCTCAAATTTACGTCAGTTAAGAACTAGAAAAGGTCTGCTCGAGGAAGCAGTTCCTGTCCCGCCTAGGGACAGTCCAGGTCATTTTATGTATCATAAGCATGGCATAAGTGCCATATTATATCTAGACTTATGGGTCGAGTATACTAAAGAATTAGAAGAGAAATATAGATGGCCCGTATCGGGTACATGGGATGCCGAGTGCATCATGCGAGTAGAAGAAGCATTATGGAAAAAGAAATCCAGACAGTCCCAGAAAGATGCCATCGAGTTATGGCGCAAAGAATCTCATAAAAGAACAGAAAAAGAAATCAGAAAAACAGAGTTAAGTAGGAAATCCTCAGAAAGAGCCCAAGAAAGGGAATTAATCGAAATAGGTGAACGAGTTAAAGCCGAACAGTCAGACAGACAGAGAAATGCCCTCATTAAGGGTATGTATCCTCTTCTTGCCGAGGGCTTGCCGAAAGCAACCCCGGAAGCATCCAGTAATTTCCCGCCGCCATTAGTTCCGATTAAGCTACGTCACAAACCGACCGCAGCTGATATTTTTCTCTCGTCCTATTTGAACGACACAGTCCCAGAATATGCTAATCCTGTTCCGCCAGCTCCTGTAAATAATGTAATCCCTGTTCCTCCAGCCACCGGGGCACCCGTTGCAGTACCTGTTACGGTGCCCCCGGTCCAGCCCACAGTACAAGTACCCGCTACATCAGTCACTCTGCCAGCCCGTACAATACCCGTTGACGATTCTAGTTTAGGAGCCGCGGGGGGAGATCCTCCTCGTACCCCGCCGCCACACAAACGTGTAACGTTACTTGAGTTACATGAACGTGCGTTACAGCGTACGCCCAAACAGCAGTCCGTTGCAGATATCAAACGAGCTCTTACTGAATGCCGTTATGATCCAGTCCCAGGGGATGATAATATGGTCATATATTCATTGCGTGTAAGACGGGTGACCGAGTATTTGGACACCCTACCAGATATGAAAGAAGATCTAGACAGAATATATCGTTTCATTCGTACAGGAACAGACCCAGAAAGTATTGGCGAAGCCATGTCTCAAAGGAAAGCCGAGACTCAGCTCATGCTATTAAAGTTTCTAATTAATTGTTTAATAAGGGAACAAGATTATCCGACTAAAGATCCGACTGAAATGAAAGTCCTGACAAGGTGGAGTGATAATATAGCCGAGGGAAGACACAGGACACTAAGTTGTATAGAGAGTATGTACAAGAAAATTCGTAAGGAAATAATAAGGTTACACGAGAAACGTAAAGCCGCACAAGTGTCCGAGAAAGAAGACGACTCTGATACTGAAGAGGTAAACGACGAGAATCCCACCAGAATAGCGTATGTAGGTAGAACTAGACCTCCCGACCGACATTCACGTCTAGAACACAAGGAAGTTTTTCCCCTTCCAGCACCAGAACGAGGTTCTCTTGAGCAAGTATTTCAAGCTACCGATCACATTCCGAAATCACGAATCGGTTATAGTGAACTTAGTACCATGCATGAACAAGAACTAGCCCGATCAGCAGTTCGATGGACTACTGATTCTACCACTTTTCCAGACAAAATAGTGGCACAAATGTTTCTGAAACTGTCCCCAGCTGAGCAGCGACTGGTGGGTATGTATATGATCCAGCACCTCATTACACTGTATGAGGGACAACATTCTGATCCAGGTCCGTTACATGATGTTCTGAACGAGTTACTCCAATATAGATGGAGAGGTTTAGGTACAGATTTAATTAGTGTTATTCTAGAACAGCGCCACAAATATAGAACGTTTCTGAATCCGCATTTTGTTCATGTCTCACCCCCAGAAAGTAAATCATTCTACATAGATAGACAGCATCCGTTACGAGAAGTACACCCAGTTAGGACAGCGGGTGGTGAAATGCAACGAGTATTTGTTTACACCCCTATCACAAAGATGGAACTCTTAGAGATGAAGAAGTTAATTCCCTGTCACGACAAAGATCCAGCAGGGTTCCATCGAGAATTAAAAGACATGCTCCGTATGGGAGAATACACGTATCCTGATATCATTAAAATGCTAAAGGTCCTGTTGCCCGCAGGGGTATATGAGAAACTCAAGGAAAAAGAATGGGAGGTGGGAGAGAAAAAGATTGATTGGACAGCTCTAGAAGCTGAAGATAAAATACGAGTACCAGGTACCGGTCTTGGGGACAAATGTAAAGAATTGCCCGAGTTATTGATACAAGTTTTGCCAAGGTTACTAGCCACGAAAAAGGAAGATTGGGATGCAATCTCAGCATGCAAACAGAAACAGGATGAAGACACTAGTGATTTTTATTCTAGATTTGAAAAATGTTTTATTATTAACAGTGGTTTGAAGACGAGTAGCGAGTCATACCCTCATCTTTTTGTTACTAAACTAGTCGAGAATTCAAGTCCACAAGTTAAAAATCGAGTTTTGAAAGTTGAAAGTACCTGGCAAGCTAATACCCCGTCCCAAATGCTTCAGATGCTTCAGTATCACCAGAATAGAATCAGAGAAGAGCAAGAACACAAAAGGAGACGTATGAAAGATACAAAAATGAAAGTATTAGTTGCACAATCTGTTCCACAAGACAGTCAGAAGAGGGGTCCGAATCAAGCCAGTCATTCTGCAGCTCCCGTTAAAGGGACATGCAATTATTGTAAACAGCCAGGTCACTTTATAAACGAGTGTGCAGTTCTGGAACACAACATAGCTACTGGTAAGACTAAAGAAAGACCACGTCCGCCTAGACAAGAACAAGTTACACAGACTTCTCAGTCACCACAGAATGCACAACAGACAGTTCCAGCACCGCAGCCTATCGCTGCAACACAGCATGTTACACAGCAGATGTACCAGTATGCTCAGTCAGAGTATCCAGAGTATCAACAGTATTCATGAAACAGCCTAGAGAGGGAGGTAGGCTTGCCTCTCATCGAGATACCTGTAGATCAAGAGGGTCCCTATGTACACAGTCAAGTATTAGGGAAAGATAGAAAGTTTCTGATTGATACAGGGGCAGTAGGACTACTATCAGTCATGACGAGGTTCCAGGGGCTCCGCTCTCAGGCTCTAGAAATGTTTCCCTTGGATTTTCAGGAAAGCCTATTGTTAACGAGATTTCAAAACCAGTTTCTCTAGAAGTTGGTCCATTGTCCCGAACTACTGATTTGTTACTTACGAAATCATGTCCAGAAAATTTGTTAGGCATTAAAACACTGAAAGAATTAGGTGCAGTTATTTTCTGCTCCCCAGAGGGAATCCGATTGTTTTTACGCGACTTTAAAGGTCACTATGTATTACGCGATTTTGATCCAAGATTACTGAATGTTCCGCAGCATTTATGGGCGCAAGGTCAAACTGATGTAGGTTTTATGCAAATCACACCCCATCGTGTGACTCTCAAACAAGGTATAGTTTTGCCACGAATCAGACAGTACAGATTGCCACCTGAGGCTGTAGCAGCCTTATCCAAAATTATTGACGAGCTCATTGCTCAAGGAGTGGTTGTAGAAACTGACTCCAATGTATGTAATTCTCCTATCATTCCAGTCATGAAACGTACTGATCCAAATGCACCTCCAGTATATCGATTAGTGATTGACCTTCGAGAACTTAATAAATGTATCATACCCCAGTATCCAGTAGTCCCAGATATTTCTTCCCTATTAACAGCCATTGATTCCGAAGCTACATTTTTTACTGTTATCGACCTCAAGAACGCATTTTTCAGTGTCCCCATTCATCCAGACAGCCAGTACCTTTTTGGTTTTTGTTTAAATGGAAGGAGCTATAAATTCACACGAGCTCCTCAAGGTTTCACAGAAAGCCCTAGTATTTACAGTCAAGCACTTAAAAGACAACTAGACAAAATTCACATGCCAACTGACACTGCCCTGCTCCAGTATGTCGATGATCTACTGATTACAGCCCGTTCTGAACGTGACTGCGAGCGTGCGTCACTTACAGTCCTGTATTTCCTGGCCGAGCAGGGGCACAAGGTGTCCCCTTCGAAGCTTCAATTCTGTGTCCAGCAAGTGATCTACTTAGGCCACTTACTGTCCAAGTGGGGTAGGCAGTTGACACCAGACCGTATCCAGTTAATAGCGAGTCTTCCACAGCCCAAGACACAGAAGGAGGTACGAGCTTTTATTGGCCTCACTTCTTACTGTAGACAATGGATTCCTCAGTATGCATTTCTAGCCAAGCCACTGATACAGTTAACGACACAGGAGGCAGCCGTATCGACTGTCCTCCCTTGGACCCAGGAACATACACTTGTTTTCAATGAATTAAAGAAAGCCTTATGCCAAGCACCTGTTCTAGCAACACCGAACTACAGTAAGCCTTTTACACTTTTTGTCACAGAACGTGATGGTACTGCATTATCTGTTCTCACACAAGATCAAGCAGGACAGTACAAGCCCTGTGCTTATTTTTCGAGCACATTAGATCCAGTAGCCCAGGCTCTGCCTGCGTGCCTCAAGTCAGTTGCAGCTACAGCTCTCGCTATCAGACAAAGTGATTCCATAGTGTTAGGACACTCCCTGACAGTACAAGTTCCACACTCCGTGGAAGCTCTTTTAAACCGAACACAGACTCAGCACTTGACAATTGCACGTTTAACAGGTTATGAACTGACACTATTCCAGCCACACATAGAAATCAAATGCTGCAACGTTCTAAATCCTGCTACACTGTTACCGTCAGTTACTTCAAATCCTGCCACACATGACTGTGTGGAAGTTGTTAACACCATGACAAAGCCAAGACAAGACCTGACAGACATTCCATTACCTAATCCCGACCTGACACTTTATGTGGATGGTTCATGTATGAGAACTAGTACAGGAGATCTAGTAGCCGCGTATGCAGTGACTACTGAAACTGAAGTTATAGAAACACATCGTATTGACACCCTGTCTGCTCAAGCAGCAGAGCTAGTTGCTCTGACCCAAGCCTGCATACGTGCTAAGAACCTGAAAGTAAACATATACACAGATTCACGTTACGCATTCGGAGTTGTACATGACTTCAGAGTGCTCTGGCAGGAGAGAGGTTTTATGACTTCTCATGGAACCAAGATTCAGCATGGTCTCCTCATTCAAGCTCTGTTAGATGCAATACATTTACCGACAGCTATCGCTATCATGAAGTGCAAAGCACATACGAAAGTTACTGACATTATTTCCCAAGGTAACGATCTAGCCGATCGAACAGCCAAGCTTACAGCTCAGACCCCAGACATTCCAGTTAACATGACACAGACACTCACTCCAGATCCGATTACCTGTATGACAGTTAAGGACCCTACACAAGATGTCATAGATATACAGTTACATGCTACTCCCGAAGAAATCAAGAAATGGTCTGAACAAGGAGGGGTCCAGACAGATCAAGGATGGGTGACGAAGGGAAAAGCCACATGGTTTCTCCCCGACTCTATGGTTCAAGTCATTATCAATACCGCACATAGTCCAGCACATCTAGGAGAAAAAGCTATGTTAGACAGTATCCAGAACCTTTGGTTCAACAAGCACTTACGAGCTGCAGCCAAGCAGAAAGTCCGTACTTGTATGATATGTTGTCAATTCAATCCAGGTAAAAGTGTCCCGGTGGAACAAGGTGGATTTCAACCTCCTGACCACCCTTTTGAAGTCCTCCAGATGGATTATATTCAGATGGAGCGATGTCGAGGTTTCAAGTATGTCCTCGTAGTTGTATGCGCTTTGTCCAGGTGGACAGAAGCATATCCAGTTCCAGATTACACAGCGGCGACCACTGCCAGGCAGTTGGTTCGTGAATTCTTTCCCCGCTATGGACTCCCTAGAGTCGTGTATTCTGATAACGGCCAGCCATTCTCATCTGAGCTTATGAAACATGATTCCCTTCTGTTAGGGTACCAGTGGAAGTTCCATTGTGTGCGCCATCCTGAAGCAGCTGGTCTCGTAGAGAGACATAATCAAACCCTGAAAATCCGTATTGCCAAGACATGTAAAGAGAAAGGTGTAGACTGGCTAGTTGCCCTGCCAGTTGCATTATTTTATATGCGAATGGTTGCACATTCCAGATCAGGTCTGTCCCCTTATGAGGTCGTATTCGGCCGCCCCCCAAACATGTGGGGTACACCTAGACCCCGCAGTATTACAGATGTTTCCAGTAATATGTTGACAGATTACCTAGCTTCCTTGATGTCTGCCCTACACTCTTGTCGTTCACAGGTTGCCGCTGCATTTCCAGACAATACCGAAGTGAAACCGCATGAGGTCATTCCAGGCGACCTTGTCCTCGTCAGGAACTTTGATCGCTCAAGTCCACTGGAGCCCCGTTGGAAGGAGCCACGACTTGTCCTTCTGACCACCCGCACGGCCGTGAAGTTGGAGGGCCGCAAGGGGTGGGTCCATCTGTCCCACATCAAGAAATTCCATGGACTTCGTGAAAAAACATTTGCAAAGGACTGCCAAAAATCTAAAGACTGCCTAAAAAGAGACTTTGAACTTGATTCTGAACTGAAAGTTCCTCTGTTAGAGAAAACTCCACAGCAGGAGTATAAATTGAAACTCAGGTCTAGTAAAATAAGTCAGCCAGTTTAATTGTCTAAGTCCCTCTCGGGTGAAACGGTTAGACAGGTCTCTGACATGTATGAGATAGACCCCCATAGTGAGAGAGTTAGTCAAAACTCTATACGATGTATCATCATCCTAAGTTTTTTATTATATGTAAGTCTTATGGTTACCTGCACAAGTTATGCATTACATTTATGTTTTCCAAGTTTACATGTAAATAAGTTTTCTAATGCTACAGTAGAGCACACATTTAGTGATCTGCCTCCTCACGAGCTATCCTATCGTCTTGCTATGCGAAATAATACATTCATTAGAATGTTACACTATTCACACCAGACCAGCAATGCCACTAATTGTTGGGTGTGTGGTCGACTCCCCCCTTTCCAGACACCGAAGGGAGTTCTGCCACTATTTCCTTATCCGTTTTCACATAATGGTTCGTGTGGAGCATGGTCCACGTTAACGTCATCTTCCAATGATATGTCCCTTCTGAACAGAACATGTTTTCCAGACAAGCAAGGTCTCCCCCATAGAACAGGGTTAGATCTAGAAAATGAAGTATATGATTTAGGTAATTATTCTTCGAATTTTATGGTCCTGAATGTTCAGTCTGATACTACTCCAGATTTGCCTGCTATTTCAGTACTACCAGTCAAAGGCGAATTATGTGTCAGAAAGAATGGTTCCGCACATGTAGGACATAGTGATTGTACTACTATTGTCGAGTATAGTGACAGTGGGAAATCTATTTTCAAAGCCTCACGTCATTCTTATTTTGTTTGTGGTCAGACCGCATATGTTTGTCTGCCCCTCGATTGGGATGGGACATGTTACATTGCCTTCCTACTGCCACCAGTTTTTCTAGCCCCATCTGATTATCACAGAAACACACATCTAGTACACGTCAGACCTAGAAGGGAGATCGAGTCCCCAATTGTCGATCAAACTGAAACTACTCTAGAACAATATCAAGACTTCAATAAAGGTTTCTTCTTCTTTATAGGACCTGTCCAGAATAGTAAGTTAATACGTAGATTAACCAGAACCCTTGAAGCAGTAGTGAATGAGACTACTTCTGCTCTAGGTAACTTAACTGAAGAGCAATCTGCTATGAGATTTGTCGTGCTCCAAAATCGTCTCGTTCTTGACGTCATACTGGCCGATAGAGGAGGAGCATGTAGAGTCATCGGATCTAGTTGCTGCATTTTCATTCCTAATAACGCGCCGTCTGTTTATTCAGCTATAACCAGACTTCATAAAATTGCCCATCAGTTACACCAGAATCCAGGCACCTGGACATGGTCCGGTTGGCTCTGGAGTATCATATCTGCCTGGGGATGGAAAGTATTGTCATTTCTAGGTATTGCAGTAATGATCATATTCAGTTGCTGCCTCTGTATACAATGTGGCCCTGCGATTTGCGGCATTTGTGCTACCTCTTGTATTCCTAGTCCTAAATCCCGTTCCAAGACAATTCGAGAGGAGCAAATGATGCTATATGAAATGATAGATGGTATCATGAATATTGATGTTTCCTGATGGAAACGTAGGGCACAAGGAGGGAATGTGGAAAAGTAAAATTTGCCATGTTATATGTGCCTACGTGTTCCCCATCTTATGTTATATGTGCATGATCGATATGCATGTATTCCCGTCTGATCGATTAAAGACGCAATTACAGTTGTGTCCATCTCTAGTATGCCAGTTTCCAGTCTTCGTGAAAGCAACGAATATTAGGCCTATGTAAACCTACGTTGCCACGTTTTACAGTGTGCACGTTAATTCATTGAATTGTCCCCGTTTCTAGGCCTCAAAAGGGCCCGGACTCAGATTCAGCTCCTGTCTCCTGAACCCTCTCCGAGGAGCGATACAGCCCACACCTGTATCCCTGACCCTTCACTTACTTCATGCCTCGCAGTGCCCGGCCCGGCCTGGCTCTGCCTCCCAGTCTGCCAAGAGTATGTTATATTTCTAGTTATCAGTCCAGCCCTCCTTCTCTGCATTCCTAAGCTACTGAATCGCATCAATAGTTTCCGTCATGGTCTAGCCTTTATGTCTCCATGTAAGAGAAATACTGTATTAATATTCATAGAATATTCCTCGCACACACACTACATATAGAATTATGCATGCACCAGTCTTAATGTCTGTTAGCCTTTACCCTGATAACTTTTGGATTCTATCAACGTGTTCTCTAAACATCAGATACTAGATATGCCTGGGTACATGTCGCTCTGACACTCCAGACTTTAGTCTCCTCTTCTGGCACAGAAGTCATAGCCCCCAGTTCTCCCTGGTAACACGTCACTGCCAGCTTGCGCGCACCACTAGGTTAGAGGTCCCAGCTGCTCAGGTAGCCCCCTCCATGTTACCGCCCCATTTATGACATATTCTGTTACGTTTTCATCACATGTCTATGTATACGCCTGTACACGCCTTCTTGTTACATCATTTTGCCCTTATCTTTCGCGACTGCTATGAAACCACGCCTACTGCTACGCCTACTGTATTGAATGTAATGTATTTTGTTTAACTATAAATATTGTGCACTGTTATTAAAAGTTAGTCCATCCCCTTATGCTCTCAGATCCTGCCCCCGGCAGCTGCCATCCTATTCCCATGCAGGCTGTCCTGTTCCTGTCCTTTATGCCTGATTAAAGCCTGTAAACTCCAGCTACCTCGAATCTTGACTCTTATTTATTGAGCTACCTGTTTATTGATTAATTCCGAAAAATAGATCCGGTAATATTTATTTATTTACCACAGACCGAGAGAAAAGTAGGGTCCACGAGATGTAGCTAGCTAAGCTCAAAATCCAAGCTGAGCTCAAATTAGCCGAAAAGAAATTGGCTGTGGAACAATTGCGACTACAAGGAGAAGTAGAGGGGAAGAAACTACAGAGAGAACATGAAGGAAAGAAACTTCAATTGGTACACGAACGCAGCCTGAAAGAGATTGAGCTCAAAGCAAGGAGCGAGGAAACCGGACCCCCGGGGAACCGAGGGACCCCTCCCCCAGTGGAGGCTGAAGTACACATCTCCAAGGATGTGGTGAAAGAATACTACAAAAACGATGACATTCACCAATGGTTTAAAGCCTATGAAGTAGCTATGACCTCCCACAGAGTCCCACAGAAGGATTGGGGGGCTGGGTTGTGGGGACGGTTCCTAAGCGAGGGGAGAGACACCCTGCTGGACCTGCCCTCCACCGTACTGAACTCATATAGCCACATGAAGGAGGTCCTGCTAGCCAGATATGGGCTCACCCCCGAGATGTACAGGCAGCGATTCAGAGACTGTAAAAAGATTCCTGGCACCACGTGGGTGGAGTATGTTAACTTCTACAGCCGGGCCTTGGAAGGGTGGATCAAGGGCAGCAAGGTCACCACATTTGAAGAGTTGTTCGACTTGATAGCCTGGGAGCACTTGTCCACGAACTGTTTTGTAGAACTACGCCAGCATCTCCTTGACAGCAAGCTGACAGACTCTCGAAAGCTCGCCGTCGAAGCAGATCGCTGGGTGAACACCCGGGTCCCCAAGGGCCCGATGGGGGGCTATGCCCAAAATGGTCAGGGTCCTTCTGTGGAAAAGTAAATTTTGCCTTGCCATATGTGCCTACGTGTTCCCCATTCTATGCCATATGTGCATGATCGATATGCATGTATCCCCCTCTGATCGATTAAAGATGCAATTATAGTTGTGTCCAACTCTAGTATGTCAGTATCCAGTTCTCGTGAAAACAACGAGTATTAGGCCTATGTTGCCACGTTTACAGTGTGCACGTTAATTCACCGCATTGTCCCCGTTTTCTAGGCCTCAAAAGGGGACCGGACACCAGATTCAAGCTCCAGTCTCCTGAACCCACTCCGAGGAGCGATACAGCCCCCACCTGCATCCCTGACCCTTCACTTACTTCCTGCCTCGCAGCGCGGTGCCCAGCCTGGCTCTGCCTGCCAGTCTGCCAAGAGTATGTTATGCTTCTAGTTATCAGTCCAGCCTCTCGTCTTCACATTCCTAAGCTACTGAACCGCATCAACAGTTTCAGCCATGGTCTAGTCTTTCTGTCTCCATGCAAGAGAAATACTGTATTAATATTCATAGAATATTCCTAGCACACGCAATACGTGTAGAATAAATGCATGCACCAGTCTTAGTGTCAAGTAGCCTTTGCCCTGATAACTTTTGGATTCTATCAACATGTACTCCAAACACCAGATACCAGATATGCTATAGGTACATGTCGTCCTGACACCGCAGACTTTAGTCTCCTCTTCTAGTGTAAAAGTCATAGCCCCAGTTCTCCCTGGTAACACGTCATTGCCCGTTTGCGCGCACCACTAGGTTAAAGGTCCCAGCTGCTCTCAGGTAGCCCCCTCCATGTTTCCGCCCCATTCATGACACTTCTGTGACGTTTCTCATCACAGTTCTCAGTGCACGCCCCGTACACGCCTTCTTCTTCCACCCATGTGTTCTTATCTTACGTTTGTCATAAGTTACGCCTACTGTATGTAATGTATTTGAAATGTCTTACTATATATATGCTGCACTGTCGATGAAATGGTGCAGCTGCCTTCCTTTCCATTTTATTTCAGGCTGTCCCGTTCCAGTCCCTTCCCTTTTGCCTGAATAAATCCTTCTGACTCGGACACATCGGATCCTGCCTCTTATTTATTGAGCTATCTGTTATTGTTAATGTAATTCAAAAATAGTCCCGGTATTATTTATTTATATACCACATAATGGCGCCCGAACAGGTACGAGCCCCTTCCTCACGCGCTGGCGATGCAACGCCGGTCCCCTGACCCTCTGCAGCCGTGACGGAACAATACCGTGCACGTGCAGATATTTCTGCTTCAAGTCTCCCTCAGGCCCACGGAGGAGACGGAGACTGCGGTCCGACATCCAGACGAAGCGGTGTGGAATGCGGTTCGTCCCGACCAGAGCCCAAGCCGAGAGAGCAAGGTCCGAAGTATCCGGAGGCCCACCTGTAACCGAAGTTTCCGAAGTTCGTAGTCCGACGTCGTAGCAGTCCAGTCCAGTCAGAGGCCTTCCAGTTTCTGCTTCCCGGTGAGTACCGTCGCAGGGGAAGTATCTAGACAGGGTCATTAGTTTGATCCTGGTCCGATGGGTTTGGGTACACAGATCCAGTCCGAAGTATTCACCTAGGTGGATACGGGTCCTGACGTGTCTCTTTATGGGACCGGTATGTTCTGTACTGTTTTAGCAGTGCATCCAGTAATTCTAGTAAGTTTCGTTCTCGAGAAATTCATGTGTTCTGTTTTCAGTGTATCAGGTAGTATTCTGTTCGAATTGTTATTCATGTATTTTTATGTCGTGGTATGAGTGCTTTGTTCGCTATTTTATTACTGTGATTATTGTGTATTGTGTTTACGGAAATGCCTTTGTTCTCGAAATTACGTCAGTTAAAGACCAGAAAAGGGTTGCTCGAAGAAGCAGTTCCTGTCCCTCCTAGGGACAGTCCAGGACATTTTATGTATCACAAGCATGGCTTAGATGCCATAATATATTTAGACTTATGGGCGGATTATACTAAGGAACTAGAAGAGAAATATAGATGGCCCGTATCAGGTACATGGGATGCCGAGTGCATCATGCGAGTAGAAGAAGCATTATGGAAAAAGAAAGCCAGACAGTCCCAGAAAGATGCCATCGAGTTATGGCGCAAAGAATCTCATAAAAGAACCGAAAAAGAATTCAGAAAAACAGAATTAAGTAGGGAATCCTCAGAAAGAGCCCAAGAAAGGGAATTAATCGAAGAAGGTGAACGAGTTAGAGCAGAACAGTCAGACAGACAGAGAAATGCCCTTATTAAAGGTATGTATCCTCTTCTTGCCGAGGGCTTGCCAAAAGCAACCCCTGAAGCACCCTGTAATTTCCCGCCACCATTGGTCCCGATTAAGCTACGTCACAAACCGACCGCAGCTGATATTTTTCTTTCGTCCTATCTGGACGATACAGTCCCAGAATATGCAAATCCTGTTCCGCCTGCTCCCGTTAATAATGTAATTCCTGCTCCTCCAGCCACTGGTCCCGTGGGTCCAGTTAATGTTACAGTACCTGTTACAGCACTCCCGGCCCAGCCCACAGTACATGCACCCGTTTTGCCAGTCACTCTACCAGCCCGTACAGTATTCACCGACGATTCTAGTTTAGGAGCCGCGGGGGGAGGTTCTCCTCGTACCCCGCCTCAACCGAAACGTCTGACGCTACATGAACTAGCGTTACAGCGTACGCCAAAAGTGTCTACATACGTAGATATCAAGCGAGCACTTACTGAATGTCGTTATGATCCAGTTCCAGGCGAGGATCACATGGTCATATATTCATTACGTTTAAGAGGGGTTGCCGGCTATTTGGACACCCTGCCCGATATGGGAGATCATCTAGACAGAATATATCGTTTCATCCGTACAGGAGTAAATCCAGGAAGTATTCACGAAGCCATGGTTCAAAGAAAAGTCGAGACTCAGCTCATGATTTTAAAGTTCCTGATTAACTGTTTAATAAGAGAGCAAGATTATCCAGAAAAAGATCCAGAAGAAATGAAAGTCCTGACTAGGTGGAGTGACAATATAGCCGAGGGAAAACACAAGACACAAAATTGTATAGAGAGTATGTACAAGAAAATTCGTAGGGAAATCATAACTATACACGAGAAACGAGAAGCAAAACAAGTAACCGAGAAAGAATATGACTCTTCTACTGAAGAGGTAGACAACGAGAATCCCGACAGAATAGCGTATGTAGGTAGAACTAGACTTTCCGACCGACATTCACGCCTAGATTACAAGAAATCTTTTCCTCCTCCAGCACCAGAACAGTGTTCTCTTGAGCAAGTATTCCAAGCTACCGATCACATTCTGAAATCACGAATAGGGTATAGTGAGCTTAGTACAATGCATGAACAAGAACTAGCCCGATCAGCAGTCCGATGGACTACTGATTCTGCCACTTTTCCAGACGAAATAGTGGCACAAACGTTTCTGAAACTGCCCCCAGCCGAGCAACGTCTGGTGGGCACATATATGATCCAGCACCTCATTACACTGTATGAGGAACAACATTCTGATCCTGGTCCGCTACATGATATATTGAACGAGTTACTCCAGTACAGATGGAAAGGTCTAGGTACCGATTTAATTAGTGTCATTCTAGAACAGCGCCACAAATACCGAACGTTTCTGAATCCACATTTTGTTCACGTCTCACCCCCAGAAAGTAAATCATTCTACATAGACAGACAGAATCCGTTACGAGAAGTACATCCAGTCAAGAAAGAGGGTGGTGGTCTAGAACGAGTATTTGTTTACACCCCTATCACAAAAATAGAACTTTTAGAGATGAAAAAGTTAATTCCCTGTCATGATAAAGATCCAGCAGGGTTTCACCGTGAATTAAAGGACATGCTCCGTATGGGAGAATACACGTATCCTGATATCATTAAAATGTTAAAAGTCCTGTTGCCTGCGGGCATATATGAAAAACGCAAGGAAAAAGAATGGGAGGTGGGAGAGAAAAAGATAGATTGGACAGCTCTAGAAGCTGAAGATAATACACGAGTACCAGGTACCGGTCTTGGGGATAAAGCTAAAGAATTGCCCGAGTTGTTAATACAAGTTTTGCCAAGATTACTAGCCACGAAAAAGGAAGATTGGGATGCCATCTCAGCCTGTAAACAGAAACCAGACGAAGATACTAGTGATTTTTATTCTAGATTTGAGAAATGTTTTATTATTAATAGTGGTCTGAAAACAAGTAGTGAATCGTACCCCCATCTTTTTGTTACCAAACTAGTCGAGAATTCAAGTCCACAAGTTAAAAATCGAGTCCTGAAAGTCGAAAGTACTTGGCAAGCTAATACTCCGTCACAGATGCTCCAGATGTTCCAGTATCACCAGAACAGAATCAGGGAAGAGCAGGAACATGAAAGGAGACGTATGAAAGACACGAAAATGAAAGTACTAGTTGCACAGTCTGTTCCGCAAGACAGTCAGAAGAGGAATCCGAATCAAGCCAGTCATCCTGCAGCTCCCGTTAAAGGGACCTGCAATTACTGTAAACAGCCAGGTCATTTTATAAACGAATGTGCAGTTCTGAAACACAACATAGCTACTGGTAAGACTAAAGAAAGACCACGTCCGCCTAGACAAGAACAAGTCTCACAGACTTCCCAGCCACCACAGAATGCACAACAGACAGTTACAGCACCGCAGCCTATAGCTGCAACACAGCATGTTACACAGCAGATGTACCAGTACGCACAGTCAGAGTATCCAGATTATCAGCCATATTCATGAAACAGCCTAGAGAGGGAGGTTGGCTTGCCTCTCATCGAGATACCTGTAGATCAAGAGGGTCCCTATGTACACAGTCAAGTATTAGGGAAAGACAGAAAGTTTCTGATTGATACAGGGGCAAGTAGGACTACCATCAGTCATGACGAGGTTCCAGGGGCTCCACTCTCAGGCTCTAGAAATGTTTCCCTTGGATTTTCAGGAAAGCCTATTGTTAATGAAATATCGAAACCAGTTACTCTAGAAGTTGGTCCATTGTCCCGAACTACTGACTTGTTACTCACGAAGTCTTGTCCAGAAAATTTGTTAGGCATTAAGACACTGAAAGAATTAGGAGCAGTCATATGCTGCTCCCCAGAAGGGGTCCGTCTGTTTTTGCGTGATTTTAAAGGTCATTATGTATTACGTGATTTTGATCCAAGATTATTGAATGTACCACTGCATTTATGGGCGCAAGGTCCAACTGATGTAGGTTGTATGCATATCACACCCCATCGTGTGACCCTGAAGCAAGGTGTTGTTTTACCACGAATCAGACAGTACAAATTGCCACCTGAGGCTGTAGCAGCCTTATCCAAAATTGTTGACGAACTTATTGCTCAAGGAGTGGTTGTAGAAACTGACTCCAATGTATGTAATTCTCCTATCATTCCAGTCCTGAAACGTACTGATCCAAATGCACCTCCAGTTTATCGATTAGTGATTGACCTTCGAGAACTTAATAAGTGTATCATACCCCAGTACCCAGTGGTCCCTGATATTTCTTCCCTATTAACAGCCATTGATTCTGAAGCCACGTTCTTTACAGTTATCGATCTCAAGAATGCATTTTTCAGTGTCCCCATTCATCCAGATAGCCAGTTCCTTTTCGGATTCTGTTTAAATGGAAGAAGCTATAAATTCACACGAGCTCCTCAAGGTTTCACAGAAAGTCCTAGCATTTACAGTCAAGCACTTAAAAGACAACTAGACAATATTCACATGCCAACTGACACTGCCCTGCTCCAGTATGCCGATGATCTATTGATCACAGCCCGTTCTGAATGTGACTGCGAGCGTGCGTCACTTACAGTTCTGTATTTTCTGGCCGAGATGGGGCACAAGGTGTCCCCTTCCAAATTGCAATTCTGTGTCCAGCAAGTGGTCTACTTAGGACACTTACTGTCCAAGAGGGGTAGGCAGTTGACACCTGACCGTATCCAGTTAATAGCACGTCTTCCACAGCCCAAGACACAGAAGGAGGTACGAGCTTTTATCGGCCTCACTTCTTACTGCAGACAATGGATTCCTCAGTATGCATTTCTAGCCAAGCCACTGATACAGTTAACGACACAGGAGGCAGCCGTATCGACTGTCCTCCCTTGGACCCAGGAACATACACTTGTTTTCAATGAGTTAAAGAAAGCTTTATGTAATGCACCTGTTCTAGCAACACCGAACTACAGTAAGCCTTTTACACTTTTTGTGACAGAACGTGATGGTACTGCATTATCTGTTCTCACACAAGATCAAGCAGGACAATACAAGCCCTGTGCTTATTTTTCTAGCACATTAGATCCAGTGGCCCAGGCTCTGCCTGCGTGCCTCAAGTCAGTTGCAGCCACAGCTCTAGCTATCAGACAAAGTGATTCCATAGTTTTAGGACACTCCCTGACAGTACAAGTTCCACACTCTGTGGAAGTTCTTTTAAACCGAACACAGACTCAGCACTTGACAATTGCACGTTTAACAGGTTATGAACTGACATTGTTTCAGCCACACATAGAAATCAGACGCTGCAACATTTTAAATCCAGCTACACTGTTACCGTCAGTTACTTCAAATCCTGCCACACATGACTGTGTGGAAGTTGTTAACACCATGACAAAGCCAAGACAAGACTTGACAGACATTGCATTACCTGATCCCGACCTGACACTTTATGTGGATGGTTCATGTATGAGAACAAGTACAGGAGAACTAGTAGCCGCGTATGCAGTGACTACTGAAACCGAAGTTATAGAAACACATCGTATAGACACCCTGTCAGCTCAAGCAGCAGAGCTAGTCGCTCTGACCCAAGCCTGCATACGTGCCAAGAACCTGAAAGTTAACATATACACAGATTCACGTTATGCATTCGGAGTCGTACACGACTTTGGAGTGCTCTGGCAGGAAAGAGGTTTCATGACTTCTCATGGAACCAAGATTCAGCATGGTCTCCTCATTCAAGCTCTGTTAGATGCAATACATTTACCGACAGCTATCGCTATTATGAAGTGCAAGGCACATACGAAAGTCACTGATAACATTTCCCAGGGTAACGATCTGGCAGATCGAACAGCCAAGCTTACAGCTCAGACTCCAGACATTCCAGTTAACACGACACCGACAGATATTCCAGAACAGACTACTTGTATGACAGTTAAGGACCCTACACAAGATGTCATAGATATACAGTTACATGCTACTCCCGATGAAATCAAGAAATGGTCCGAACAAGGAGGGGTCCAGACAGATCAAGGATGGTTGACGAAGGGAAAAGCCACATGGTTTCTCCCCGACTCCATGGTTCAAGTCATTATTAACACCGCACATAGTCCAGCACATTTAGGAGAAAAAGCCATGTTAGACAGCATCCAGAACCATTGGTTCAACAAGCATTTACGAGCAGCAGCCAAACAGAAAGTACATACCTGTATGATATGTTGTCAGTTCAATCCAGGTAAAAGTGTCCCGGTGGAACAAGGTGGATTCCATCCTCCTGACCACCCTTTTGAAGTCCTCCAGATGGATTATATTCAGATGGAGCGATGTCGAGGTTTCAAGTATGTCCTCGTAGTCGTATGCGCTTTGTCCAGGTGGACAGAAGCATATCCAGTTCCAGATTACACAGCTGCGACCACTGCCAGGCAGTTGGTTCGTGAGTATTTTCCCCGCTATGGATTACCTAGGGTCGTGTATTCAGATAACGGCCAGCCATTCTCATCCGAGCTCATGAAACAAGTATCCCTTCTGTTAGGGTACCAGTGGAAGTTCCATTGTGTACGCCATCCTGAAGCAGCCGGTCTCGTAGAGAGACATAACCAGACTCTGAAAATCCGCATCGCAAAAGTATGTGCAGAGAAAGGTGTAGATTGGATAATAACACTGCCAATTGCCCTCTTTTATATGAGAATGGTCGCTCACTCCCGTTCAGGTCTATCTCCGTACGAGATAGTGTTTGGTCGTCCCCCTAACATGTGGGGTACACCTAGACCCCGTACCATAACTGATGTTGACAGTAATATGCTGACAGATTACCTTGCCTCCTTGATGTCTGCACTACAATCTTGTCGTTCACAGGTTGCCGCTGCATTTCCAGACAACACCGACGTGAAACCACACGAGATCGTTCCGGGGGATCTCGTGCTGGTCCGGAACTTTGATCGTTCAAGTCCGCTGGAGCCCCGTTGGAAGCAGCCCCGTCTGGTCCTCCTCACCACCCGGACCGCGGTGAAGGTGGAAAACCGAAAAGGGTGGCTACACGCGAGCCACGTCAAGAAATTCCATGGACTTAAACCTAAGACTTTCCTCAAGGACTGCCCCGTTCTCAAGGACTGCCCCGAAAATGAATCTAAAATTCCCCTGTTAGAGAAAACTCCGCAGCAGGAGTATAAAGCAAAGTTGCGGTCTAGTAAGTCAGCCAGTTTAATTGTCTAAGTCCCTCTCGGGTGAAACGGTTAGACAGGTTCCTGACATGTATGAGATAGACCCACACAGTGAGAGAGTTAGTCAAAACTCTAAGAGATGTATCATCATTCTGTTCTTTTTATTGTTCCTGAGTCTTATGGTTACATGCATAAGTTATGCTTTACATTTATGTTTTCCTATTTCACATGTACATATGTTTTCTAACGTTACAGTAGAGCACACCTTTAGTCACCTGCCTCCTCACGAGTTATCCTCGGTTAGCGCTACGCTGGGAGCTCAGTCCCTGGCTGGAAAGAAGCTCTGGCAGCTCAGTCCCTAGCTGGTAGGTAGCTCTGGCAGCTCAGTCCCTGGCTGGTAGGTAGCTCTGGCAGCTCAGTGCCTGGCGGGAAAGAAGCTCTGGCAGCTCAGGGGTAAGAAGCTCTGGCAGCTCCGTCTCTGGCTGGTATGAAGCTCTGTCAGCTCAGTCCCTGGTTGGTAGACAGCTCAGTCAGCTCAGGGGTATGAAGCTCTGTCAGCTCAGCCCCTGGCTGGCAGGAAGCTCTGTCAGCTCAGTCCCTGGCTGGTAAGAAGCTCTGGCAGCCAAGTCCCTGGCTGATAAGAAGCTCTGGCAGCTCAGTCCCTGGCTGGTAAGAAGCTCTGGCAGCTCAGTCCCTGGCTGGAAAGAAGCTCTGGCAGCTCAGTCCCTGGCTGGTAAGAAGCTCTGGCAGCTCAGTCCCTGGCTGGTAGGTTGCTCTGGCAGCTCAGTCCCTGGCTGGAAAGAAGATCTGGCAGCTCAGTCCCTGGCTGATAAGAAGCTCTGGCAGCTCAGTCCCTGGCTGATAAGAAGCTCTGGCAGCTCAGTCCCTGGCTGGCAAGAAGCAAAGACGCAAAAGAATTCTAATGAAAATAGACCCCAAGTTGGAGAAGTTGGGCAGCAGGAGTTTGGGGTGGAAAGGTAAGGAATGTTGTTTGGTGAAGAGTTTGTCAAGGACATGTCTAGGTATGTGGGGACTTTAATTCATTGCAAAAGCTTCAGAAGGTCATGCAGAAGATTTTTGGTATGGTGAGGAGGATGCAGGGTCAGTTCCCTGGCCGAGGTCAAGGACTCACTCGTAGGTCTTTCTCACTGGAGTTCAGACTCTATGGCTATGGCTATGGTTATAATTACAAATCAAAGCAGAGTGGATTTTGATCAGAGAGGCAAAGGTCTAGAAGACTAGGCACAAGGAGTGGAAGGAGAACAAGAGGAGGGTCAGGTGAGTTTAGAACAAGACTCTGTATATTCATGTAACACTGGGTGGCAGACTAGCTCTGTTTGTTGCATGGTGGAGAGAATGACTCAGGATTCTTGGATTTGGAAACTGTGCAAGGATATCACACACATTTTGTAAGGGAACCAGTGCAGGAGGTTTGCCCAGGGCTTTTGTGTTTTTTAAGGGAGCAGGAACTGTTAGTTTTGCAAGAGATGCAGGCTCTATTGAAGCAATAAGTGATAGAAATGGTGGAAGTAAGTCGATCTTATTTTGTAATCAATATCTTCTTAGCCGAGAAGAAGGACAAGGCAATGGGACTGGTTATCAATTTGAAGGAATCAAATGACTGGGGGCCAGATGTATGTAGGCTATTACCAGTCAGTAACGGCCGAATTCGGCCGTTACCGACCGGTAAAAGGCTTTCCCTATGTAGGAGGCTTTTTTACCGATTCGGTAAATAACGAATCGGTATTTACCGAATCATCATTTACCGATTCGGTATTTACCGAATCGGTAAATGAGATGTAGGAAGCACTGTAAACAGTGCTTCTGGGCTTTAAGGATTCGTCATTTACCACCAACTATTAGTTGATGGTAAATAACGAATTCCTCTGTAAATGCAAATATGTGCATTTACACCTGTGCCATGTGACAGACATACATGCCCTTAGGGCATGTATGTGTGCCACATGTGCACACAAGCACTAATCAGGGGTGCAGCAGGGTGTCAAAGTGACACCCTGCCACCCTTGACTTTTTCCCAATTTTACTGAATCTGTATTTACCGATTCGGTAATTGACATTCATTCCTAAGGGCCTCCAGGCCCATAGGAATGAATGGCAAATACCGAATCGGTAATTACCGATTCGGTAAATACCGAATCTTAACGATTTGGTATTTTTCACTGATTTATTACCTACGTTGCATTTACCGATTCGAAAATACCGAATCGGTAAAATACGGTATTTTCGAATCGTTAAAATAAAATTAGCTACATCTAGCCCTGGGTGTGTTACAATCACTTCAAGATGGAAGGGGTTCACATGTTGAGAGATTTACTAAGGAAAGGAGATTGGTTGATGAGATTGTATTTAAAGGATGCTTACTTAATGGTTTCCGGAGTGGGTGGATCACAGGGATTATATGCAGTTCCATTGGAAAGGGAAGTGTTGGAAGTTCAGAAATCTTCCATTAGGTCTGACTTCAGCACCCTGGTGTTTTACGAAGGTCATGAGGCCAGTGATGGCGTGGCTGAGATCGAGGGAAGTTTGTCTAATAGTGTAATTGGACGATGTGTTGATAATGGCAGAGGAAAAGGAGTTGGCTTTGGAGCAGACGGAGTTGACGGTGTGAATATTGGAAGATTTAATCTTTGTAGTAAACAGGGCGAAGTCTTGTTTGACACCCTGCGCAGGAAATGGATTTCTTGGGTTTTGGATTCAGATATTGGAGGGAATGTTGAAATTGCCTATGGAGAAGCTGAGGAAAATATGCAAGGAGTTGAGGAGAGTTAAGGAATTATAATGGATCACTTGGCGACCAATAGCGGGATTGTTGGGCCTTCTGTCAGCATCAATTCAGGTGATTCTTCCTGCATTACAAGGCTCTTCAAAGGTTGAAGGGATATCATTTGCGTATGAGAGTGAAGTATTCCCAGAAAATAAGGATGAATCAAGAGGCCATGCAGGGGGTGGAGTGGTGGTTACTTAATATTGAAGCGTGGAATAGAAGAGTGATTTCTGGGTAAGTCCCAGAGACTGTAATAGAGCCGGATGCAAGTCTGTGTGGTTGGGGCAAGGTGCGGTTCAGTGATAACAGGGAGACGATGGTCAGTTGCAGAGAAGGAGATGCATATCAATGGCTTGTAAATGTTAGCAGGATTGTTTGCAGTGAGGAGTTTTGTGAAGTATCAGGAGAAGTCTTGCATTCTATTGAAGATGCACAATGTGCCCTCAATTTGTTATGTCAACAAACTGGGTGTTCTCAGTCAACGATGTTAGCAGAGTTAGCACAGGAGTGTTGGAGTTTGTTTGGACAAGGAGATTGTGGTACAGCCAGAGCACATCCCAAGGAAGAGAAATGTAGAGGGAGATTTGGTCCCATGAATCTGAGAGATTCGCGCAGTTGGAAGTTAGAAAAGAGGTGTTTTGAGACTGGACAGGAGTTGGGGTACTTTGGAAGTCGATGTGTTTGCAGACAGGTTGAATACGCAGCTGCAGAAATTCTACAGTTGGAGACCGGATCTGGAGGCAATGGCTGTGGATGCTTTTCTTTAGTATTGGGGCAGTGGAAGAATGTATGCATTTCCCCCTTTCTCCTTGATTCAGAAGGTTCTCAAGAAAGGTTAGGAGAGAGATGGCAGAGTATGTGCTGATCACTCTGTTTTGACATTCACGAGTCTTGTTTCCAGAGGTAATGAGCTTGTTAGTAGACGATCCAGTATTGTGGCCAAGCTGCTCACAGTTGATCGATGCCAAAATGATGACCGAGTTGCAGTCATAACTGATGAGTTGGATGATTTCAGGAGAGTTTGGCAGGTGTCAGGATAACCAGAGGAAGCTTCAGAGCTCGTTAAGGAATCCTGGGCACCAGGAACGTCAGAGGCGTTTAGGACTGTATGGAGAAGGTGGTATAATTGATGTGTTGTGAGGGATTTGGATATCTTTTTAGCCCTTAAAGTTGAGGTTGTGAATCATTTGAAAGAGTTATGTAAGAGAGGTTTGGCGTACAGTTCAGTTAATGTGAGCAGGTCTGTGTTTTTGGCAGGTCATGAGTTGGTGGATTGGATAACGGTACGCCAGCATGCTTTAGTGAAGAGGATATTAAAGAGTGTATGGTTGGCGTTCCCTCCTAGGGCAAAGTATGATTCTTTGTGGGATACGTCACAAGTGTTAAATGAGGTGTAAGGATGAAGTTATCTTGGAAGATGGCAGCATTGCTATGTTTCGAATCTTTTAGGAGATTTTCAGATATCAGTGTCTTGGAGGTGAACTAAAGAGGTTTCCTGGCTTAGGGTGTGTGGTGTGAGTTGAGGAAGCCTACTAAGTCTATGAATAGGACACTTTTTTACCCTAGAATGTTAGTTCATGAGCATTTGTGTGGTGCGTTGTCTGAAGCAGTATGAGAAAAAGACTGTAGGGCTGAAAGAGCAAGGATGTTCACAGTTGTTTATTTCGTACAGGCAACCGTATCGGTCTGTGTCTGTACCTACTTTGGCTAGGTGGGTTAAGGAAGGGATGAGCATGGCAGGTAATGATGTTAGTGTTTTTGTAGCACATTTGGTTAGGGTAGCTATGGCAAGCAAGGTTTTTTTGTCAGGAGGTAGTCTCAGTGGTATTATGAAGGCTGCAGATTGGTCAAATGAGACTACGTTCAAAGGTTTTTATTTTACACCCATGCAAAATGTTGTTCAGAGGGTAAATGGATGGGCTTTAGACATGCATAATGTTGGCCTCCATGCCTTGACATAAAATACAGATATTCCAAAGTTTTAATGGGAAGAAAATCATGATGTTAATAAAGACGCGGAGGGTGATATTATCCCTCCCTGAGTTATACCCAGACCTAATGAGGAGTATAATTGGGTTTTTTCCAGGACAGAACTGAGGTGGACGATTAAGGTGTTAGTTCCAGAGATGGGAATATGTGGAGTTAATACAGATAGTTGGTTCGGAGTTATATAGTTTTGGACATTCAGTTTGAATGGCAGCAAGGAAAAGAAGGAAGAAGGCTGCAGGTTCCTTGGATCAATGCATGTTCTACAGGGTTCTCGAATGCTTTAATGTTCTATTCTATTGCAAGTGTTTGTTGCTGCTGTGTATGGGAGCAATAACGGAGTTATGCATAATATTACCCTTCGTGTCTTTAAGAAAATCATGATTTTCTTTCCATTAAAACTGTGGATAATCTGCATTTTTGGACCGTTGACAAACATCTTGTCAGAATCTGAGCTACGATGCGGGGATCGGAGGGTTATACTGGGACATTATTGCAGGAGGAAAGTAGTTGTTCCACAGAGCTCAGTGTCATATAAATTACTTTGAGCTGCTCACATGTTCCTTTGCAGTGCAAAGTTCAGCTTAGGATACCTTTGATTGTTGTATTCTGCTACGAATGGACAACATTTTGGCCATCATAAACAAGCTAGAAGAAGATCCTTCCAAATCTTTCGAGGATTCAAGTAAAGAATTTGGGGATTATTGTCTAGATAAAGAAATAACTGTGCAGGTGGAGCATCTTTGAGGTTTGGCGAACGCAGGGGAAGATTGTAGTTCTCGTTTTTTGCAAGACAGAAGCAATTGGTCTTTGGACATGGTCCTCTTCAGGTGGACCTGCTTGATTTCAGGCTCAATCCCAGGTTTCTCCTGCTCTTGAGTTACAGGCCGCATACTTAAGCGAAGCAGTAGCGGTGAAGCAGTAGCGGTGAAGCAGTAGCGGTGAAGCAGTCGGTGTGCTCCTTTAGCCTTGGCATCTGTTGAGGGGATACGCTTTTCACAGCTTTGCCGTGATGTCAGGATCCTTGGAACACCAGTACGCGTCAGAAAGGACAGGGACAATCTGGGTCCAGTGGCGCCATATTGATCAACCAGTCAGAGAAAGGGGCAGGTGCTCAGTGTCCGGGCTGTGATGTTAGGACCCTTGTTGGATGGCATTAACACTGGAGGGCTAACAGAATCCAAACCTCTTATCTTATACGTTAGTGGGGGACGTTCTAAATTGTCAGATGATGGAGATGAAATTACCAGATTGAGCCGTTACTCATGAAAACCTCGGTGCTTAAATTTCCGTTATCCAGAAGGGTGAAAAACTGGTCCAAAAGAGTCGGTTTAATTTCAGATTATCAGGATGCACTTCTTATCCTTTAATGTAATTATATGCAAATGTATGCAAAGCAGATCTGTAAATCTGGGCTCAGTGAGTCCCTGCTGGGCAATGCTAGGTAACACTATAAGGGTCTCTCAGACCCTTTATGCTCCTGGTTCACTGGGCTCCAGTTTCAAGTCCAGCTCTGAGGCCTTTAGTACAGACTGTTGCTCATGCAGTCATTTTAACTCAGCGAAAACAGCACTTGGCTGGGTACATGTGAGTGACTCATTGAAGCCCTAGACTCTGATAACTGATAAAAAGTGAATAGTAAAACCTTGACAACAGAAATCCCCAATCTCCATCATGCCACTCTGCTCAGGATCACACAACGCAGACCAGCGATTGAACGCATGCTGCCAACCATGCAGCGACATAACAGACAAAAATGCATCTGCAGGCAATTTACAAAAAAATGACCACTTCGTCCCTATTCCTCGTCCTGGTCTTAATCTATGTGGGTGACCCCACTGAAAGCATTCAAATAAAACCCTTTTTCTAAAACCTGCCTCCCTCCCCATGAAGGGATATGAGAGTCACCCTCCGGAAGAACATCTTCTGTCGCTCCTTCGCCACAGGAGGCGCTGTTCTGCTGGTCTCAAGGATTGCCAGCCCACATTGGGTCAGAGCCAGGTCCCTCTCTGGACACTGTCTGCCCGACAGCGCCTTATACTCCTTTTGCTATGCAGGAGCATTCTACATTTAGTTTATCAGAATTGCTTTTTCCTTGCTCCCTGTGCTTCGTTATGGGTTTGCGGGCTGCTGGACGCTCATTTGGCGCTTTGTGCCTTGATGTTCTCTTGAACGTGGGGTAGAGCCGACCTTCGTTTGAGCCATGATGGCAGAGGACAGGACCCCCTGGTAGCGGACCATAGGAATTCTTACTTCTAGACCGTCCACATGTGTCTAGGTCCCTAAAGAGGAGACGGGGCCTCTGAATATGGGATTCTGAAACTAGCAGGTTGATGATCTAGGAGCACATATGTCGGATCACTCTGCCATAACGTTGACTTTGGCCCCTTTGATCTCAGCAACACAACGGAGGTGGACTATGGACCGTTCCATACTGTCCGGTGATGACACGATGAACAGACTAGACTTAGAGTCTCAGGAATTTTTTCATAATAAATTTGGGTAGCGCTTCGATAGGGATAGTCTGGGACACATACAAGGCCTTTTTAAGGGGTAAAGTTACCTCATTCCAGCTGTATAAAAATATACAGAGAAAGGCAGAGATTCTAAACATAGAAAATACAATTCAAAGTTTGGAACAAAAAATACAATGTTATGAAATAGAGTATGAGGCCGGACAACTATCTATTCAGACCCTTAAGACGAATCTGTTGGCGGTAGTGGAAAAGCAGCTGCAAGAAAGATGGCAAGCAAGTAAATTGGCCGACTTTAACTACGGGGAAAGGTGCGGCAAGTCACTTGCAAGGAAGATAAATAGTGATCAGGCAAAAAGTTTTTATAAAAGAACTTAATTATGGTAATGCTGGATGTACAACAAGAGTGGGGGCTAGTATAGAGGATACTCTATTAAAATATTATGGGGAAGTATATACAGAGGACCTACGTACAGCAAGAAAGGAGGTTCTAGATTGGCTAGAGCAAGAACTACACCATAAAGTATCTGAACTTCAAAAAGACTTAATCAATAGTACGATAACTGAGCAAGAAATAAAAAATGCCATAAAAGCAGGGAAATCGAGGAAGGCAGCAGGCCCGATGGTCTTCCTATGGAAGTCTATAAAAAGCTAGGTAAATATTTAATGCCAGTTATCAGTAGGTTGCTTACCGCAGTATTTGAAAACAGAGAAGAGATTCCCCCCTCATGGAAGAAGCTATTGTTACCTTGATTCTTAAACCTAATAACCAACCAGACAGTTGCAATTCATACAGGCCTATCTCCCTGTTAAACTCGGATTATAAGATCTATTCGAAAATATTAGCAGACAGATTCAATGGGGTGGTGGGAGCATTCCTTCACGAAGATCAAAAAGGGTTTGTGCGTGGTAAAAGTATTAAAGATCTAACTTATAGTCTTATTGGTGCCATTGACCTAGCCTCTGTAGACAAAGAGCCATTAGCTGTCATCACAGTCGAAGCAACTAAAGCATTCAACCGAGTAAACTGGTGCTATCTACAGGAAATTTTGAGATTATCAAACCTGGGGAAAGGATTTTGCAGGGCAATTAAGCAGATATATAAAATCCCCACAGCTAAAATATTAATAAATGGGAGGCTATCCGACAAGTTTAATACCTTTAGAGGGACAAGACAGGTGTGCCCATTGTCCCCACTACTTTTTAATCTTTATTTTGAACCCTTAGTGGAGAAAATCAGGAAGCATGAGGAGATAATTCCTTTTCAAGCTAGAGGCTGGCTAAAGAAAGTGGGATTATATGCGGATGACCTGGTCAAACCTCAGTCTCGCATTAACAATAGTTTATGAACTGGCTGCAGGTTTTGGGAAGATCTCAGGTTATGAAATAAATCGAGGCAAAAAGGTCATAATGGTCTGGAATATCATTACACAAGAGAGTTGTGTCAAAAAGGAAATGAGGTATCCGGGCATTAAAATCACTAGAACAAATCCCTGAAACTAACTTTCATAAGATTAACAAGTAAATTGGGAAACTGTTGTTGGGGTGGTCTCACCTGCCATTATTATTATTATTTATGGGAGAGTTAATATCATCAAAATGACATTTCTCCCAAAAATTACTGTTGGACCTGGCCTCGTGGCGTGGTTCCCCTCGACCCTCAGCACCCTGACAGTTACCCCTGCGCAGCAACCACCCCCAGTCGTCCTGTCCCCTGTCCGCCCAGCTCCCTACATAACCCTACCCAACGGACGACCACCCCCGCATTCCAATATCTATCCTCCAGGTACCGGACGCCCCGAACCCGCATCACCCCAGAGGGCTCCCGGTAGCCATCACCCTTCCCTACAGATCCCTGACTCCATGGGCCCCTGCTTTACCCCGGCCCCAATGAAACCTAAGCTCCAGACGCGCCATGCCCGGCTGGGGAGTAGAGGGCTTCCTCTGAGTGAGATAAGGCAGAGTTGTTTCGATCACACCTCCGGCCTCCCCATGGAGACTGGTTTCCATCACACTTCTGGCCTTTCCTTGAGGACTGGTTTCAATGACACCTCCGGCCTCCCCGAGCGCTGGCTCCAGGCCCTGCTGGGTGTCTGAAAACCCCCGGACTCATCTTCAAAGGATCAAAGGGCTGGCCGGCAGGAAACCCTGACAATCAGCCCCGAGGCATCAGATACCTGCCTGCGAGGGCGCGGACTTCACAGGGAAAAAGGACTATAACAAGGCCAGCTCTGGAACTAACGGCCAGTTGAATCCTGGACAAAGGGAGCCCTGCTGACCTGGTCGTGCCTCAACCAGCTCGAAGAAGAACGCTACCCAAACTTGGTAACCTGCGCTTGAGCCCTGCTGACGAGGTTGCGGCTCCTTGAACCATCTTTTGCTTGAGCCCTGCTGACGAGTTTGCGTCTCCTTGAACCATCTTTGCTTGAGCCCTGCTGACGAGGTTGCGTCTCCTTGAACCATCTTTGCTTGAGCCCTGCTGACGAGGTCGCGGCTCCTTGAACCATCTTGCTGGAGCCCTGCTGACGAGGTCGCAGGTCCTGGAACCATCTTTGCTGGAGCCCTGCGGACGAGGTCGTGGCTCCACAAGAACTAAAAGAACACTCCGCTCATTACGGCTCGGACCCTGCTGACCCGGCCCGGCTCAAAGATTGAGAGCTGTGCGCCGAGTACGTTGGCACTGGCCCCTGTACTGTGACTGTCCCGCTTTTCAGCCCCCCCTATGATCCAGAACTTACAAACCCTTGAACTGAATGTAAATATATGACCTTTTACCTGCAACGAACATAATAACTGCTGCTTGATAAAGAACCTGTTGTTCAGTACTCAACTGTGTGGTGTCCATTTATAATGCAGTGACATCCCTGCACGTACGATCTCAAATGAGAAGTCCCCTCCTGTGAGGGTCTCACGCCTGTGCTCGGCAGCGCTCCTGGGAGAGGTGGGTCCCAGGGTGGTCCGGAGAACGTCCTCTGTCCCCCCTGAGATCGCCCCTTCTAACATTGGTGGCAAGCGACGGGATCAGAGGCGACAGTTAGAGATCGTACAGTGAGAAGCGTACGCACTACCCAACAAAGACCCAAAACAGACAGAAGGAAGAACCACCATGAGTCCCACTGGAACCAACGCAAATCCAGAATTCCAAGAGAACCGTTTGGAAGAGTACACTCATAGGGAATTAAAGCAGTTCTGTAAAGACTCTAAAATCGCTACCACTGGTTTGAGCACCAAGGAGGATTTCCAAGAAGCCCTGAAGGCCTGGGTGTAGTCCAGGGCCCCCCTCCTCCAAACAGAAGGGAACAGCATGGAGGAGGGGCAGCAGAACGAACCCAGCGTCACAGATGGGAGAGAGAACTGCCCCCCCCCCCCGCACGGCGGAGCGCATCTGAGGGGGCTTGTCCCCAGAGGAGCTGACGGACCAAGAGAAAAGTAGGGTCCACGAGATGTAGCTAGCTAAGCTCAAAATCCAAGCTGAGCTCAAATTAGCCGAAAAGAAATTGGCTGTGGAACAATTGCGACTACAAGGAGAAGTAGAGGGGAAGAATCTACAGAGAGAACATGAAGGAAAGAAACTTCAATTGGTACACGAACGCAGCCTGAAAGAGATTGAGCTCAAAGCAAGGAGCGAGGAAACCGGACCCCCGGGGAACCGAGGGACCCCTCCCCCAGTGGAGGCTGAAGTACACATCTCCAAGGATGTGGTGAAAGAATACTACAAAAATGATGACATTCACCAATGGTTTAAAGCCTATGAAGTAGCTATGACCTCCCACAGAGTCCCACAGAAGGATTGGGGGGCTGGGTTGTGGGGACGGTTCCTAAGCGAGGGGAGAGACACCCTGCTGGACCTGCCCTCCACCGTACTGAACTCATATAGCCACATGAAGGAGGTCCTGCTAGCCAGATATGGGCTCACCCCCGAGATGTACAGGCAGCGATTCAGAGACCGTAAAAAGATTCCTGGCACCACGTGGGTGGAGTATGTTAACTTCTACAGCCGGGCCTTGGAAGGGTGGATCAAGGGCAGCAAGGTCACCACATTTGAAGAGTTGTTCGACTTGATAGCCTGGGAGCACTTGTCCACGAACTGTTTTGTAGAACTACGCCAGCATCTCCTTGACAGCAAGCTGACAGACCCTCGAAAGCTCGCCGTCGAAGCAGATCGCTGGGTGAACACCCGGGTCCCCAAGGGCCCGATGGGGGGCTATGCCCAAAATGGTCAGGGTCCTTCTGTGGAAAAGTAAATTTTGCCTTGCCATATGTGCCTATGTGTTCCCCATTCTATGCCATATGTACATGATCGATATGCATGTATCCCCCTCTGATCGATTAAAGATGCAATTATAGTTGTGTCCAACTCTAGTATGTCAGTATCCAGTTCTCGTGAAAACAACGAGTATTAGGCCTATGTTGCCACGTTTACAGTGTGCATGTTAATTCACCGCATTGTCCCCGTTTTCTAGGCCTCAAAAGGGCCCGGACACCAGATTCAAGCTCCAGTCTCCTGAACCCACTCCGAGGAGCGATACAGCCCCCACCTGCATCCCTGACCCTTCACTTACTTCCTGCCTCGCAGCGTGGTGCCCAGCCTGGCTCTGCCTGCCAGTCTGCCAAGAGTATGTTATGCTTCTAGTTATCAGTCCAGCCTCTCGTCTTCACATTCCTAAGCTACTGAACCGCATCAACAGTTTCAGCCATGGTCTAGTCTTTCTGTCTCCATGCAAGAGAAATACTGTATTAATATTCATAGAATATTCCTAGCACACGCAATACGTGTAGAATAAATGCATGCACCAGTCTTAGTGTCAAGTAGCCTTTGCCCTGATAACTTTTGGATTCTATCAACATGTACTCCAAACACCAGATACCAGATATGCTATAGGTACATGTCGTCCTGACACCGCAGACTTTAGTCTCCTCTTCTAGTGTAAAAGTCATAGCCCCAGTTCTCCCTGGTAACACGTCATTGCCCGTTTGCGCGCACCACTAGGTTAAAGGTCCCAGCTGCTCTCAGGTAGCCCCCTCCATGTTTCCGCCCCATTCATGACACTTCTGTGACGTTTCTCATCACATGTCTCAGTGCACGCCCCGTACACGCCTTCTTCTTCCACCCATGTGTTCTTATCTTACGTTTGTCATAAGTTACGCCTACTGTATGTAATGTATTTGAAATGTCTTACTATATATATGCTGCACTGTCGATGAAATGGTGCAGCTGCCTTCCTTTCCATTTTATTTCAGGCTGTCCCGTTCCAGTCCCTTCCCTTTTGCCTGAATAAATCCTTCTGACTCGGACACATCGGATCCTGCCTCTTATTTATTGAGCTATCTGTTATTGTTAATGTAATTCAAAAATAGTCCCGGTATTATTTATTTATATACCACATAATGGCGCCCGAACAGGAACGAGCCCCTTCCTCACGCGCTGGCGATGCAACGCCGGTCCCCTGACCCTCTGCAGCCGTGACGGAACAATACCGTGCATGTGCAGATATTTCTGCTTCAAGTCTCCCTCAGGCCCACAGAGGAGACGGAGACTGCGGTCCGACATCCAGACGAAGCGGTGTGGAATGCGGTTCGTCCCGACCAGAGCCCAAGCCGAGAGAGCAAGGTCCGAAGTATCCGGAGGCCCACCTGTAACCGAAGTTTCCGAAGTTCGTAGTCCGACGTCGTAGCAGTCCAGTCCAGTCAGAGGCCTTCCAGTTTCTGCTTCCCGGTGAGTACCGTCGCAGGGGAAGTATCTAGACAGGGTCATTAGTTTGATCCTGGTCCGATGGGTTTGGGTACACAGATCCAGTCCGAAGTATTCACCTAGGTGGATACGGGTCCTGACGTGTCTCTTTATGGGACCGGTATGTTCTGTACTGTTTTAGCAGTGCATCCAGTAATTCTAGTAAGTTTCGTTCTCGAGAAATTCATGTGTTCTGTTTTCAGTGTATCAGGTAGTATTCTGTTCGAATTGTTATTCATGTATTTTTATGTCGTGGTATGAGTGCTTTGTTCGCTATTTTATTACTGTGATTATTGTGTATTGTGTTTACGGAAATGCCTTTGTTCTCGAAATTACGTCAGTTAAAGACCAGAAAAGGGTTGCTCGAAGAAGCAGTTCCTGTCCATCCTAGGGACAGTCCAGGACATTTTATGTATCACAAGCATGGCTTAGATGCCATAATATATTTAGACTTATGGGCGGATTATACTAAGGAACTAGAAGAGAAATATAGATGGCCCGTATCAGGTACATGGGATGCCGAGTGCATCATGCGAGTAGAAGAAGCATTATGGAAAAAGAAAGCCAGACAGTCCCAGAAAGATGCCATCGAGTTATGGCGCAAAGAATCTCATAAAAGAACCGAAAAAGAATTCAGAAAAACAGAATTAAGTAGGGAATCCTCAGAAAGAGCCCAAGAAAGGGAATTAATCGAAGAAGGTGAACGAGTTAGAGCAGAACAGTCAGACAGACAGAGAAATGCCCTTATTAAAGGTATGTATCCTCTTCTTGCCGAGGGCTTGCCAAAAGCAACCCCGGAAGCACCCTGTAATTTCCCGCCACCATTGGTCCCGATTAAGCTACGTCACAAACCGACCGCAGCTGATATTTTTCTTTCGTCCTATCTGGACGATACAGTCCCAGAATATGCAAATCCTGTTCCGCCTGCTCCCGTTAATAATGTAATTCCTGCTCCTCCAGCCACTGGTCCCGTGGGTCCAGTTAATGTTACAGTACCTGTTACAGCACTCCCGGCCCAGCCCACAGTACATGCACCCGTTTTGCCAGTCACTCTACCAGCCCGTACAGTATTCACCGACGATTCTAGTTTAGGAGCTGCGGGGGGAGGTTCTCCTCGTACCCCGCCTCAACCGAAACGTCTGACGCTACATGAACTAGCGTTACAGCGTACGCCAAAAGTGTCTACATACGTAGATATCAAGCGAGCACTTACTGAATGTCGTTATGATCCAGTTCCAGGCGAGGATCACATGGTCATATATTCATTACGTTTAAGACGGGTTGCCGGCTATTTGGACACCCTGCCCGATGTGGGAGAACATCTAGACAGAGTATATCGTTTCATCCGTACAGGAGTAAATCCAGGAAGTATTCACGAAGCCATGGTTCAAAGAAAAGTCGAGACTCAGCTCATGATTTTAAAGTTCCTGATTAACTGTTTAATAAGAGAGCAAGATTATCCAGAAAAAGATCCAGAAGAAATGAAAGTCCTGACTAGGTGGAGTGACAATATAGCCGAGGGAAAACACAAGACACAAAATTGTATAGAGAGTATGTACAAGAAAATTCGTAGGGAAATCATAACTATACACGAGAAACAAGAAGCAAAACAAGTAACCGAGAAAGAATATGACTCTTCTACTGAAGAGGTAGACAACGAGAATCCCGACAGAATAGCGTATGTAGGTAGAACTAGACTTTCCGACCGACATTCACGCCTAGATTACAAGAAATCTTTTCCTCCTCCAGCACCAGAACAGTGTTCTCTTGAGCAAGTATTCCAAGCTACCGATCACATTCTGAAATCACGAATAGGGTATAGTGAGCTTAGTACAATGCATGAACAAGAACTAGCCCGATCAGCAGTCCGATGGACTACTGATTCTGCCACTTTTCCAGACGAAATAGTGGCACAAACGTTTCTGAAACTGCCCCCAGCCGAGCAACGTCTGGTGGGCACATATATGATCCAGCACCTCATTACACTGTATGAGGAACAACATTCTGATCCAGGTCCGCTACATGATATATTGAACGAGTTACTCCAGTACAGATGGAAAGGTCTAGGTACCGATTTAATTAGTGTCATTCTAGAACAGCGCCACAAATACCGAACGTTTCTGAATCCACATTTTGTTCACTACTCACCCCCAGAAAGTAAATCATTCTACATAGACATACAGAATCCGTTACGAGAAGTACATCCAGTCAAGAAAGAGGGTGGTGGTCTAGAACGAGTATTTGTTTACACCCCTATCACAAAAATAGAACTTTTAGAGATGAAAAAGTTAATTCCCTGTCATGATAAAGATCCAGCAGGGTTTCACCGTGAATTAAAGGACATGCTCCGTATGGGAGAATACACGTATCCTGATATCATTAAAATGTTAAAAGTCCTGTTGCCTGCGGGCATATATGAAAAACTCAAGGAAAAAGAATGGGAGGTGGGAGAGAAAAAGATAGATTGGACAGCTCTAGAAGCTGAAGATAATACACGAGTACCAGGTACCGGTCTTGGGGATAAAGCTAAAGAATTGCCCGAGTTGTTAATACAAGTTTTGCCAAGATTACTAGCCACGAAAAAGGAAGATTGGGATGCCATCTCAGCCTGTAAACAGAAACCAGACGAAGATACTAGTGATTTTTATTCTAGATTTGAGAAATGTTTTATTATTAATAGTGGTCTGAAAACAAGTAGTGAATCGTACCCCCATCTTTTTGTTACCAAACTAGTCGAGAATTCAAGTCCACAAGTGAAAAATCGAGTCCTGAAAGTCGAAAGTACTTGGCAAGCTAATACTCCGTCACAGATGCTCCAGATGCTCCAGTATCACCAGAACAGAATCAGGGAAGAGCAGGAACATGAAAGGAGACGTATGAAAGACACGAAAATGAAAGTACTAGTTGCACAGTCTGTTCCGCAAGACAGTCAGAAGAGGAATCCGAATCAAGCCAGTCATCCTGCAGCTCCCGTAAGGGACCTGCAATTACTGTAAACAGCCAGGTCATTTTATAAACGAATGTGCAGTTCTGAAACACAACATAGCTACTGGTAAGACTAAAGAAAGACCACGTCCGCCTAGACAAGAACAAGTCTCACAGACTTCCCAGCCACCACAGAATGCACAACAGACAGTTACAGCACCGCAGCCTATAGCTGCAACACAGCATGTTACACAGCAGATGTACCAGTACGCACAGTCAGAGTATCCAGATTATCAGCCATATTCATGAAACAGCCTAGAGAGGGAGGTTGGCTTGCCTCTCATCGAGATACCTGTAGATCAAGAGGGTCCCTATGTACACAGTCAAGTATTAGGGAAAGACAGAAAGTTTCTGATTGATACAGGGGCAAGTAGGACTACCATCAGTCATGACGAGGTTCCAGGGGCTCCACTCTCAGGCTCTAGAAATGTTTCCCTTGGATTTTCAGGAAAGCCTATTGTTAATGAAATATCGAAACCAGTTACTCTAGAAGTTGGTCCATTGTCCCGAACTACTGACTTGTTACTCACGAAGTCTTGTCCAGAAAATTTGTTAGGCATTAAGACACTGAAAGCATTAGGAGCAGTCATATGCTGCTCCCCAGAAGGGGTCCGTTTGTTTTTGCGTGATTTTAAAGGTCATTATGTATTACGTGATTTTGATCCAAGATTATTGAATGGACCACAGCATTTATGGGCGCAAGGTCCAACTGATGTAGGTTGTATGCATATCACACCCCATCGTGTGACCCTGAAGCAAGGTGTTGTTTTACCACGAATCAGACAGTACAAATTGCCACCTGAGGCTGTAGCAGCCTTATCCAAAATTGTTGACGAACTTATTGCTCAAGGAGTGGTTGTAGAAACTGACTCCAATGTATGTAATTCTCCTATCATTCCAGTCCTGAAACGTACTGATCCAAATGCACCTCCAGTTTATCGATTAGTGATTGACCTTCGAGAACTTAATAAGTGTATCATACCCCAGTACCCAGTGGTCCCTGATATTTCTTCCCTATTAACAGCCATTGATTCTGAAGCCACGTTCTTTACAGTTATCGATCTCAAGAATGCATTTTTCAGTGTCCCCATTCATCCAGATAGCCAGTTCCTTTTCGGATTCTGTTTAAATGGAAGAAGCTATAAATTCACACGAGCTCCTCAAGGTTTCACAGAAAGTCCTAGCATTTACAGTCAAGCACTTAAAAGACAACTAGACAATATTCACATGCCAACTGACACTGCCCTGCTCCAGTATGTCGATGATCTATTGATCACAGCCCGTTCTGAATGTGACTGCGAGCGTGCGTCACTTACAGTTCTGTATTTTCTGGCCGAGATGGGGCACAAGGTGTCCCCTTCCAAATTGCAATTCTGTGTCCAGCAAGTGGTCTACTTAGGACACTTACTGTCCAAGAGGGGTAGGCAGTTGACACCTGACCGTATCCAGTTAATAGCACGTCTTCCACAGCCCAAGACACAGAAGGAGGTACGAGCTTTTATCGGCCTCACTTCTTACTGCAGACAATGGATTCCTCAGTATGCATTTCTAGCCAAGCCACTGATACAGTTAACGACACAGGAGGCAGCCGTATCGACTGTCCTCCCTTGGACCCAGGAACATACACTTGTTTTCAATGAGTTAAAGAAAGCTTTATGTAATGCACCTGTTCTAGCAACACCGAACTACAGTAAGCCTTTTACACTTTTTGTGACAGAACGTGATGGTACTGCATTATCTGTTCTCACACAAGATCAAGCAGGACAATACAAGCCCTGTGCTTATTTTTCTAGCACATTAGATCCAGTGGCCCAGGCTCTGCCTGCGTGCCTCAAGTCAGTTGCAGCCACAGCTCTAGCTATCAGACAAAGTGATTCCATAGTGTTAGGACACTCCCTGACAGTACAAGTTCCACACTCTGTGGAAGTTCTTTTAAACCGAACACAGACTCAGCACTTGACAATTGCACGTTTAACAGGTTATGAACTGACATTGTTTCAGCCACACATAGAAATCAGACGCTGCAACATTTTAAATCTAGCTACACTGTTACCGTCAGTTACTTCAAATCCTGCCACACATGACTGTGTGGAAGTTGTTAACACCATGACAAAGCCAAGACAAGACTTGACAGACATTGCATTACCTGATCCCGACCTGACACTTTATGTGGATGGTTCATGTATGAGAACAAGTACAGGAGAACTAGTAGCCGCGTATGCAGTGACTACTGAAACCGAAGTTATAGAAACACATCGTATAGACACCCTGTCTGCTCAAGCAGCAGAGCTGGTCGCTCTGACCCAAGCCTGCATACGTGCCAAGAACCTGAAAGTTAACATATACACAGATTCACGTTATGCATTCGGAGTCGTACACGACTTTGAAGTGCTCTGGCAGGAAAGAGGTTTCATGACTTCTCATGGAACCAAGATTCAGCATGGTCTCCTCATTCAAGCTCTGTTAGATGCAATACATTTACCGACAGCTATCGCTATTATGAAGTGCAAGGCACATACGAAAGTCACTGATAACATTTCCCAGGGTAACGATCTGGCAGATCGAACAGCCAAGCTTACAGCTCAGACTCCAGACATTCCAGTTAACACGACACCGACAGATATTCCAGAACAGACTACTTGTATGACAGTTAAGGACCCTACACAAGATGTCATAGATATACAGTTACATGCTACTCCCGATGAAATCAAGAAATGGTCCGAACAAGGAGGGGTCCAGACAGATCAAGGATGGTTGACGAAGGGAAAAGCCACATGGTTTCTCCCCGACTCCATGGTTCAAGTCATTATTAACACCGCACATAGTCCAGCACATTTAGGAGAAAAAGCCATGTTAGACAGCATCCAGAACCATTGGTTCAACAAGCATTTACGAGCAGCAGCCAAACAGAAAGTACGTACCTGTATGATATGTTGTCAGTTCAATCCAGGTAAAAGTGTCCCGGTGGAACAAGGTGGATTCCATCCTCCTGACCACCCTTTTGAAGTCCTCCAGATGGATTATATTCAGATGGAGCGATGTCGAGGTTTCAAGTATGTCCTCGTAGTCGTATGCGCTTTGTCCAGGTGGACAGAAGCATATCCAGTTCCAGATTACACAGCTGCGACCACTGCCAGGCAGTTGGTTCGTGAGTATTTTCCCCGCTATGGATTACCTAGGGTCGTGTATTCAGATAACGGCCAGCCATTCTCATCCGAGCTCATGAAACAAGTATCCCTTCTGTTAGGGTACCAGTGGAAGTTCCATTGTGTACGCCATCCTGAAGCAGCCGGTCTCGTAGAGAGACATAACCAGACTCTGAAAATCCGCATCGCAAAAGTATGTGCAGAGAAAGGTGTAGATTGGATAATAGCACTGCCAGTTGCCCTCTTTTATATGAGAATGGTCGCTCACTCCCGTTCAGGTCTATCTCCGTACGAGATAGTGTTTGGTCGTCCCCCTAACATGTGGGGTACACCTAGACCCCGTACCATAACTGATGTTGACAGTAATATGCTGACAGATTACCTTGCCTCCTTGATGTCTGCACTACAATCTTGTCGTTCACAGGTTGCCGCTGCATTTCCAGACAACACCGACGTGAAACCACACGAGATCGTTCCGGGGGATCTCGTGCTGGTCCGGAACTTTGATCGTTCAAGTCCCCTGGAGCCCCGTTGGAAGCAGCCCCGTCTGGTCCTCCTCACCACCCGGACCGCGGTGAAGGTGGAAAACCGAAAAGGGTGGCTACACGCGAGCCACGTCAAGAAATTCCATGGACTTAAACCTAAGACTTTCCTCAAGGACTGCCCCGTTCTCAAGGACTGCCCCGAAAATGAATCTAAAATTCCCCTGTTAGAGAAAACTCCGCAGCAGGAGTATAAAGCAAAGTTGCGGTCTAGTAAGTCAGCCAGTTTAATTGTCTAAGTCCCTCTCGGGTGAAACGGTTAGACAGGTTCCTGACATGTATGAGATAGACCCACACAGTGAGAGAGTTAGTCAAAACTCTAAGAGATGTATCATCATTCTGTTCTTTTTATTGTTCCTGAGTCTTATGGTTACATGCATAAGTTATGCTTTACATTTATGTTTTCCTATTTCACATGTACATATGTTTTCTAACGTTACAGTAGAGCACACCTTTAGTGACCTGCCTCCTCACGAGTTATCCTATCGTCTTGCTATGCGTAATAATACTTTTATCCGAATGCTGCATTATTCACACCAGACCAGCAATGCCACTAATTGTTGGGTGTGTGGTCGACTCCCCCCTTTCCAGACACCGAAGGGAGTTCTGCCACTCTTTCCTTATCCGTTTTCACATAATGGTTCGTGTGGAGCATGGTCCACGTTAACGTCGTCCTCAACTGATATGTCCCTTCTGAATCGAACATGTTTTCCAGACAAGGAAGGTCTTTCCCATAGAACAGGGTTAGATCTAGAAAATGAAGTATATGATTTAGGTAATTATTCCTCGAATTTCATGGTTCTGAATGTCCAGTCCGATACTGCGTAGCCCCCCAAGGACACAGCCCTAAAATGTCCCATCTCCCTCCATGTCCAGCACAGGGACCCCCCGGGTAGACAAGGGCCATGATCCAGTATAGCGTGTTACAAATGCCAACAGCGAGGCCACTATGCCAGTGACCCCCAGTGTCCCATGAACAAAAGGCCCCCCAGCCCGCCAGATAGCCACTGTTGCCCTAGGAGAGGAGGTTGATGATACAGAGGAGTGGGAGCCTGCAGCCATGTCTCTGGTCTCCCTAGGAGATAAGGAAATGATTCCTGGAACCCCCCTGCTGACCAATACTAAGAAATACCGGCAGTGGGTGACGGTCAATGGACGCCACGTAAGGGCCCTTCGCGACACCGGAGCAAGTGTTACGGCTGTTCGCTGTCACCTGGTCACAAAAGAGCAAATCAAACCGCACCTCTTTTGCCCTGTTGTTTTGGCAGACAATTCGGAGAGCATCTGCAAGGCTCAAATTCCCTTCGAGTGGGGGGAGTCTCCGGTACCCTGCGGGTAGCCGTCCGACCCACCATGCCGGTGGATTGTCTACTGGGCAACGATCTGGAGAGGTCCCTGTGGGCACAGGTAGAGCGAAAGGCTCACCTAAAGATGCTGGGCCTACCCGAATGGGTATGCGCCACCACTCAATCCATGACCGCCAGACTACCCACCCCCGGGGGGATGGGGCCAGAGAACATAGACCAGGCCTCAGACGACGGGGACGGGGGCGAGTTACCAGAACCCCCCGGTCTTCCCGCCAGAGAAGAAATCAGCCTCGACTCAGGCCCCCTAGGCCCAACCGCCGAACAAATCACCGAGTTAGGTGATCCACCTGAGTTGGCCCAGTGGCGCCACGAGGGTGGGCCTTCCCGGGAGGAGTTCTGCCAGGAGAAAGCCACCTATCCATCCCTCGTCGGTCCCCGGCAGCAGGCCACTGCTCAGGCCGCTGGCGACCAGTCCGGATCCCATTGGGTCTACTGGGAGAATGGCCTTTTGTACAGCAATTAAAAGTCTGCAGAACTAGGGTCAGCCCGGGTGCTGGTGGTACCCCTACGATTCCGAGACTTCCTCCTGAGCCTGGCCCATGACGTGCCCCTGGCGGGACACCTGGGACAGGATAAAACCTATCACCGACTGATCACCCATTTCTATTGGCCCCGAATGCGAGCAGACGTAGAGCACCACTGCAAGTATTGCCCCACGTGCCAGCCCAGCGGGAAGAGCGGGGGAAGCGCAAGCCTCCCCTCCAACCGTTCCCTATAGTCAGTACCCTCTTTGAACGAGTGGGAATCGACATTGTGGGACCCCTGGATCCCCGGACCACCCTGGGCCATTGATTCATCCTCGTCCTGGTGGACCATGCCACCAGGTACCCCAAGGCCATTCCCCTACGAACGGTGACTGCCCCCATAGTGGGGCGGGCCCTGATGGGGATATTCTCGCGGGTGGGATTCCCGCGAGAAGTTGTGAGCGGCCGAGGAATGAACTTCAACTCTAAATATATGAAGTCCTCGTGGCAACAATGTGGGGTGACGTACAAGTTCACCACCCCGTACCACCCCCAAGCTAATTGCCTGGTTGAGCGATTCAACCGGACCCTCAAGGGAATGATCATGGGCCTCGAAGAGCCCCTGAGGCGCAAGTGGGACATCCTCCTACCCTGCCTCCTGTTTGCCTACCGGGAAGTCCCCCAGAAGTCCTTGGGGTTCAGCCCTTTCGAGCTGCTCTATGGACACCCAGACCGGGGACCCCTCAGCCTGGTCAAGGAGGGATGGGAGGCGGCGCCCCGAGACCCTCCCCCAATGTGTTTCGATACATCCTGACCCTCCGAATTCAGACTCGAAAAATCAGGGAACTCACGGAGGTGAACCTAGAGGCAAGCCAAGAGGAAATGAAGCATTGGTATGACCAGAATGCCACTCTGGTCGAGTTCCAACCGGGCCAGCTAGTGTGGGTGATGGCCCCGGTTGGAACCTTGTGCCCTCCAAGACAAATGGACCGGGCCCTTCTAAGTGGTGGAGCGAAAGAGCCAAGTCACCTACCTAGTAGATGTACAATCCCCAAGGAACCCTTTGAGGGTCCTCCACGTGAACCGCCTCAAGCCCCACTTCGTGCGGTCTGAGTTGAGTTTACTCCTAGCCACCGATGACGGAGCGGAAGAGGACACAGAGTCTCTACCCGATCTCCTGTGTGCTAAGGAAAAGGATGGCTCTGTAGAAGGAGTGAGTCTCTCCTCCTCCCTCAACCCAGAGCAACGCGAGGACTGTCGCCGAATATTGGGATGATTCTCCGACCTTTTCTCCCTCGTCCCCAGTGTCACCGATTGGTGCGTCCACGATATGGACACTAGGGACAGCCCTCCGGTAAAGCACAGAGCTTACCGCGTCCCTGACAGAGTCCGGGCCTGCATTAAGGCAGAAGTCTCTAACATGTTAGCCCTGGGAGTGGTCGAGTCCTCTGATAGTCCATGGGCCAGCCCCGTGGTTCTGGTTCCGAAGGCGGCCGCTCCCGGCACCGTACCCGAGCTGAGGTTCTGTGTAGACTACCGCGGGCTCAATGCAGTCGCCCGAGTCGACGAACACCCTATTCCCCGCGCGGATGAGCTCATTGACCGCCTGGGATCTGCTCACTACCTCAGCACCTTCGACCTGACCTGCGGTTACTGGCAAATTGCACTCACGGAGGGGGCAAAGGAGAGATCCACCTTTTCCACCCCCGATGGACACTACCACTTCTGAGTGAAGGCCCTTTGGAATGAAAAATGCCCCCACCACCTTCCAGAGGCTGGTTAACCAGGTACTGGCCGGCTGGAGGAGAGGAATTCAGCACCGCATACCTAGACGATATCGCGGTGTTCAGCTCCCACTGGACCGAACACCTGCAGCACCTCTGGGAGGTTTTGATGGCCCTGCGGCGAGCGGGCCTTACCATCAAGGCCAGTAAATGTCAAATTGGACAAGGGTCAGTGGTCTACCTAGGACACAAGGTCGGGAGCAGTGTAGCCCCCCTCCAACCCAAGATCGACACGATCGTGGCCTGGTAAGCCCCCACGATCCAGACGGAAGTGAGGGCCTTCCTGGGGCTCACCGGTTACTACCGGAGATTCATCAAGGGATATGGCAGCATAGTGGTCCCACTCACAGAATTAACCTCCAAGAAACAGCCAAAGAAGGTGCGCTGGACCCCCTCCTGCCAGGAGGCGTTCGAAGCCTTAAAGACCGCCATATGCACTGCCCCAGTACTCCAGGCCTCCGACTACTCTCAGGAGTTTGTGGTCCAAACGGATGCCTCCGAGCATGGCATCGGGGCAGTCCTATCCCAGCTAAACGAGCAGGGCATAGATCAGCCAGTGGCATTCATCAGCCGGAGGTTACTACCCCGAGAGCAAAGGTGGAGCACCATCGAGCGGGAGGCCTTCGCGGTGGTTTGGACCCTGAAGAAGCTGAGGCCCTACCTGTTCGGAACTCACTTCCGGATACAAACCGGCCCCTCCGGTGGTTAATGCAGATGAGAGGAGAGAACCCCAAGCTGCTACGATGGTCCCTACATAACCCTACCCAACGGACGACCACCCCCGCATCCCGCCATCTATCCTCCCGGTACCGGACGCCCAAACCCACATCACCCCAGAGGGCTCCCGGTAGCCATCACCCTTCCCTACAGATCCCTTACTCCATGGGCCCCTGCATGACCCCGTCCCCAGTGAAACCTAAGCTCCAGACGCACCATGCCCAGCTGGGGGTTAGAGGGCTTCCTCTGAGTGAGATTGGGCAGAGTAGTTTCGATCACACCTCCGTCCTCCCCCTGGGGACTGGTTTCCATCACACCTCTGGCCTTCCCTTGAGGACTGGTTTCGATGGCACCTCCAGCCTCCCTGAGTGCTGGCTCTAGGCCCTGCTGGGTGTCTGGAAACCCCCGGACTCATCTTCAAAGAATCAAAGGGCTGGCCGGCAGGAAACCCCTACAATCAGCCCGAGGCATCAGATACCCGCCTGCGAGGGCCCGGACTTCAAAGGGAAAAAGGACTATAACAAGGCCCGCTCTGGAACTAACGAGCAGTTGAATCCTGGACGAAGAGAGCCCTTCTGACCTGGTCGCGGCTCAACCAGCTCGAAGAAGAATGCTACCCGAACTTGGTAACCTGCGCTTGAGCCCTGCTGACGAGGTCCCGGCTCCTTGAACCATCTTTGCTGGAGCCCTGCTGACGAGGTCGTGGCTCCTGGAACCATCTTTTCTGGAGCCCTGCCGACGAGGTCGCGGCTCCCCAAGAACTAAAATGACACTCCGCTCATTACGGCTTTAGCCCTGCTGGCCCGGCCCCGGCTCGAGGATTGAGAGCTGTGCACCGAGTACGTTGGCACTGGCCCCCATACTGTGACTGTCCCACTTTTCACCCCCCTATGATCAAGAACCTACGAACCCTTGAACTGAATGTAAATATATGACCTTTAAACCTGCAACAAACGTAATAACTGCTGCTTGATAAAGAACTTGTTGTTCAGTACTCAACTGTGTGGTGTCCATTTATAACGCAGTGACATCCCTGCGCGTACGATCTCAAATGAGAAGTCCCCTCCTGTGAGGGTCTCACGTCTGTACTTGGCAGCGCTCCTGGGAGAAGTGGGTCCCGGGGTGGTACGGAGAATGTCCTCTGTCCCCCCTGAGATCGCCCCTTCTAACAATTACCTTCCTATTTCAGAATATTGCTATGGCATTTAAGGAAGAGTGGCTTAAAAAAACTCAGTCAAAAATGACTAGTTTTATTTGGTCCTCTAAAGGAGTGCGTATCTTATGGAAAAAATTAAGACGACAATATGAAAAAGGGGGCTTAAGGCTGCCAGATTTATCCTATTATGCCTGGGTCTTTTTATTAAAAGGAGGGAAAGGTCTGATCTGAAAGAAACAGGTTAGTGTTAGATTCCTTACCTTAGAATATCCCCAGGCGTCAGACTGGATCCGGAAAGTTTTGCGTAGCAGTACCTCTGTGCGTCGGTAGGCGTTGTCTGCGGCTCCGCGTCCGTCATCGGCGTTGTTGGCGCCGGGATGACGTCGTCAGAGTACTTAGACGCCGCCCTCGCGCGCTGACGTCAGTTCTTCTTTTTTCTACGTCAGCAAGCGCAGATCCGGAAAAAGCAGTACGTCTTAGTCACTTTTTGACTAACTTTTTCGATCCTTTTTGGGTCCTTTTTCGAGTCGGTAGAATCTCGGTGCCGGTAGGGATGCCCGGGTTCAAGCCCTGTGCTGACTTTAACCGTCTGATGTCGGTTGCCCACCCCCACCGTTGGTGCCTGTATTGCCCACGATGACAAGTCGTGCCCCGACTGCCAGGTCTTGATGTCGAAGGCTAGACGGAGCAGTCCCGTAAGCGCCTCGAGCTCCGGCAGTCAGCCCCGTGCCATTCACGGTCTAGGTTGAGGAGGAGGTCGAAGGACCGGTCGCGGGACCACAGTCATCGCAACTCTGCAAGTCAACACCATTCGTCGGGCTCCAAGTCCTCAGGTAAGAGGCACAAGAAGTCGAAGAGACGACATCGCTCTTCTGACTCCGCCCGATGCTCACGTGATGCGGCCGGGGGTTCGGGCAACACGCCCACTCGGCTCCACCGGAGCCGCAGGCGCCGCGCCAGCTTCATACCCGCAGGTCCCTGGGCTGAACGCGACCCCGAAGGAGATCGATGCCTTCTTAATGGCCATGAGGTCGCTCTCTCCTCCGTCGGGTCCCACTGTGGCGCCTTCGGGCCCGCAGCCCCGACTGGGAGCCCAAGCAGGCCGGGTGCTACGGCCCTGGCGCTGTCAGGTTTTACGGCCCCGGCGCCGTCGACGACTTCAGTCCTGACGCCGCAGGGCCCCACCTGACCCCAGTCCGGATCTGCGTTGCCGCTGGTTGACCTTATGACCCCTCCACCGGTGCAGACCCCCAGGGTGTCGCCCCCGACGCCGTCCCCGGACAACGTCATCCCTGATCCCTCCCTCAGTCCGGATCCGGCGTCGCACCGGTTTCGCTCGACGCCGTATTCGACGCGGAGAGGAGAGCAATTCTTCTATGATCCGGCCCCATCCTTTGTACCTGACTACCAGGAGATGGGAGGCGAGGAGGATTGGTGGGGGTCTGAGTGGCACGGGAGTGGCAGTCGTATCAGGACTGGGCAGGGGATCTAGGGGAGGTCGGTGGTTTGGACACTTCGCCCGACACTGGCTTTGTCTCCCCTCCTACCGTGGCTACGGAGGAGGGGGCTGCTTACAGCGTGGTGTTGACAAGGGCAGCCAAGGCCTTGGCTCTTGAGCTCCCCGTCGCTGCCGTGAGGACTAACCTCCTCACTGAGGTCCTTAAACCCCAGGCCAGCTCTTCGGAGCCTCTACTGCCGTTTAATGAGGCTCTTACTGACGTTCTGTTGGGCACCTGGTCCAGGCCCGCTACAGGTCCCCCTGTAGATCGGAACGTGACCAGACGCCACCGCCCAGCCCCGGGCGACCCTAGCTTCCTGTCCACCCACCCCACCCCTGAGAGCCTGGTTATCCAGGCCTCTAACTCCCAAACCGCATTCCCAACTGCTCCACCTGATCGGGAATCAAAAAGGTATGAGCAGTTCGGTAAGAAGCTGTTCTCCTCACTTAGTTTGGGGTTGCGGTCAGTCAACACCGCTTGCCTTTTGGGCCGTTATACCCACTCTCTGTGGGACACGGTCACGGACGTGCTGCCAGATTGCACCGAGGAGGCCCGGGTCAAACTTGCTAAAGCCCTTGTGGAAGGGCGAGATGCAGCATGGTACTCTATCCGATGTGGGCTGGATACCACGGACTCGCTGGGCAGGGCGATTTCCACGACGGTGGTGGTTCGCCGCCACGCCTGGCTGAGGTCCGCCAATTTTTCGGCTGATGTCCAGAATTCACTCAGGACATCCCGTTCGATGGCCATCACCTCTTTGGCCACAAGGCAGACAGCGTGCTCGAGCGTTTCAAGGACTCCAGGGCTACGGCCAAGTCATTGGGCCTGTCGGGCCAGCGCCAGCAAACTTCTGCCTTTCGCTCCTTTTGTGGCCAAGGAAGGGGCACCCCTTCACGTCCTGCCAGCCACGGGCCACAGACTAACATCCAGCACTGCCGCGGACATGGTAACCGCCGTGGTGGTGCCAGGGGACAGCGGCGAGGTCAATCCACATCCACCCCCGCAGCATCCGCCTCAAAGCCTTCCTAGTCCGAGCTTTCAGGCCCATTTGGCGCCAGTGGGGGGCAGGGTTCGCCATCACCTCCTCCACTGGCGCACCATCACATCGGACAAGTGGATGCTGCAAATCGTCCGAAGGAGTTACTCCCTCCCCTTCGAAGCGACCCCTCCAGCAATGCCACTGCAGTACCACAGCGTGTCGGGGGATCACTTTCAACTTCTGCAAGAATAAGTTACGGCCCTCTTGGCCAAGGGGGCCATCGAGCGCATTCCTGGGCCAGAAGTAGGGTGTGGTTGTTATTCCCACTACTTTCTGGTTCCCAAGAAGGGCAAAGGAGGCCTACGCCCTATCTTGGACCTGCCGAACGTCAACGACTTCCTCCGGAAGGAGAAGTTCAAGATGCTGACTTTGGCTCAGGTCTTAGCTGCCCTAGACCCAGAAGACTGGATGGTAGCTTTGGACTTGCAGGACGCATATTTTCACATCCCTGTCCTGCCGGCCCACCGGCGTTACCTTCAGTTCACAGTAGGCCGCGAGCACTTTCAGTTTACCTTGCTCCCCTTCGGCCTTACCAGCGCCCCTCGGGTGTTCACAAAAGTGATGGCAGTGGTCGCAGCTCATCTGCGCAGATTAGGGGTGTCAGTCTTCCCCTATCTTGACGACTGGTTGTTGAAGGCGGGCTCACCCCAGACAGTCGTCAGCCACCTCCAGACTATGGCCGACCTCCTGCACCTGCTGGGGTTCTCCATCAATGTGCTGAAGTCACACCTGTGTCCCTCTCAAAAGCTCCTCTTCATCGGAGCGGTTCTGGATTCAGCGCAGTTTCGGGTTTATCCTCCCAAACAGCTGGTTCGGGATATTCAGGCTCTGATTCTGATCTTTCAGCTTTTATCCCGAGTCTCGGTCAGTTTGACGCTGCGGCTTCTGGGGCTGATAGCCTCTTGCATCCTTCTGGTGTATCACGCCAGTTGGCGGATGCGGGCTCTGCAGTGGGACCTGAAGTTTCCGTGGGCCCAGCATCAGGGCAACCTGTCCGACCACGTCCTGATATCGGAGGGCACTGCGAGACAGTTGCAGTGGTGGCTCAAGGACCGCGATTGGGTCAGCGGCAGATCCCTCTCCCTACCCCAATCGGAGCACGTAGTAGTGACGGATGCGTCCCTCCTGGGCTGAGGGGGCCACATGGGAGAGGCAGAGATCAGAGGCCTCTGGTCTCCGGCGGAGTCCCGGCTCCATATCAACCTTCTGGAGCTGTGGGCGATCCAACTTGCACTGAAGGCATTCCTTTCCTCTGTCCAGGGAAGTGTAGTCCAGGTGTTCACGGACAACACCACCGCCATGTGGTACTGCAACAAACAGGGCGGGGTGGGGTCGTGGACCCTTTGCCAGGAGGCTCTGCACCTCTGGCAGTGGCTTGAACACCAGGGCGTCTCTCTGGTGGTTCAACACCTGGCAGGTTCCCTGAATGCCAGGGCGGACAAACTCAGCCGCAGGTGCATGATGGATCACGAATGGCGTCTGAACTCGGACGTGGCGCAAGGTCTCTTTCAGCAGTGGGGAGAGCCTAGGTTAGATCTATTCGCCACCGAAGAGAACATGCAATGTCATCAGTTCTGCGCGTTGGAATTTCCAAGGCGGCACTCGCTCGGAGATGCTTTTCATTGTGAGTGGAGCTGCGGTCCATTGTACGCCTTTCCGCCTATACCACTTCTGCCCTGAGTGCTGAAGAAGATCTGGAATAACCGGACCTGCCGAACGTCAACACCCTGTACTTACAGATGTATACTTTCCATAGTTACAAATATAATTCTGCGATGAAATGTTTGGTATTAGTTTATGTGATTTGCTCTTAAGGTGCAGGACTTGAGAGGGGGTGAAGTCAGGACTTACCACAAGGGGAAGATTACCCTATGAGGGAGTCAAAATGGAGACAACATTAGGAAAAAGAAGTTTCACAAAGAAGTGAAATGTGTACTCTAATTTATACTGCAACCGTAAGTAAGCATCAAAGATATAGTTTTCCAAATATATTAACACGTGTAGCCCATTGCTCCTTTAAAACATATTTCAAACTCACAATAGTAAAGTTAAAATATTAAATCTTGCAAACCAATGAAGTAATGATAGTGCAAGAAGACAACACACTAGATAAATTAACACATGCTATAACATACAAGTGAGAAAACATTTGGACAAAGTCTAATGCTCCAATATTTTACCCGTAATAATATTTGTCATAACAATGGAGTTGGGAAATCCTATTTTTTTTTTATTTGACTATAGGTCCACAGACGTATTATATGTTGGCCACAATTAACTAAGATTTGCGTAACTCAATGTGAATCTACAATTTTGCATTGTGTAAAGAGAAGGTAATTGTGCAGTACCATCTTAGTCAGCTCATGCTGTTTTAGTTTGTGTGAAATCCAATGATTTTTGTTTTTGATATTTCTATCCCGTTATGTCCATTCTGCATGAATTTCTGGTGTTTGATGCAACGCCATTCAAAGCCATTTAGCACTGCGCTCCCGCCAACTTACTGTGACAAATATTGTTTGCATGTCAAGGTTTATTGGTGGAGTTGATTCTACCACTTTCTGTTGAGCAAGGGTTCAGCTACAGTTTGGTAGACCTGTGCCCCAGTGTAAGAAGCCATAGATAATTCCTATCAAGAAATCTTCACCTCTATTCTGACCTCTCTCCATATCTTTTAGCCCTATAAAATGCTACTTGATAGGGCACAGGCTCCTCAGTGCTTCCTCGGTAGCAATGTGTTTAAAAAAACACACTGATCATCCCGAAAGCCAATGACGGCTCTCGTACTCTTGATCGTCAATGTCAAAATTGATTTCTACGGAAATTCTTGTCCAAGGAACAAAGGGGCTTATTTAAAAGCATCTGGTGCCACTTTTGCGTCATTTTCAACATGGGAAAAGTGACGTATGGGTGGCGCAAGGGGCTTGTAAATAAGCCTCAAAGTTTGAGCATTTCTGATTCCAGTACTTGCATCTTCTCCAATACGTGAGTGAGTAGCGCAGTGAGGGCAGGAGAGTCTTTCGATTCCAGCATTCGTGACACAGGCCACCGTCTGCAGCAGCCTATTCACCTGCACCACTGAGCATCGGTAAGGCTTTTACTTTGAATATTTTACGCCCCTTTCGGATATCATTCATTAAAAGTTAGATTTAGTAACTCAATGTTTTCTGTTATTTGAGTTGCCCAAGACACACAGTCCATGAGCACACACACACAAACACACACACACCAAGATTTAGAATTTATTTTGATTAATACTTGAGATTAATATATTAACCCCTTAGCTGCGGCGGCTATTCCGCCACAGTGCTAATGGGGAGGCGGGGCCGCGCAGTGCTCCCGTACTCATGACGGAACCGCTCCGCCACGGGCCCTCGGTTGAGCTGTGCTTGTGACGGAACGGTTCCGTCACGGCCCCGCCCGCTCTTTAGAACACGCAGCGCAGGCGAGCGGGCCGTGACGGAACCGTTCCGTCACCAGCACAGCCCACCCGGGGCTCGTGATGGAACCGTTCCGTCACGAGCATGCAACGGGTTAAAACATAATCAGCAAAGTGAGATATTCCCTTATATAAGGTTTAAAATAAATACTACATCAATTATTGAAAGCAAAAGAGACTTTTTTTGTTTCTGTAAAGAATAATACTTTGCTTGGCGTTTCATGGCATCGTAGACGTGGAGCAAGGCAAAGCAGCGCCGGACCCTGCCTTGCCGAACGATGCGTCAAGGAGGCGTTTCATGGGGGTTGTGGTGGGTATTTCCCGAGCAACACCCCTGGACTTTGACGCTGCCCCAGATTTACAATATTTTGAGAATCTTGGGCAAACCTTGCACCTCCCTCGAGCACGCATAATGAGGAGAATGGTTTGCATTTCTCCCCGTTTTTCCCGTTTCCACATGAGCTTCATTCTATAGCACACATAGAACGGGGGAAATGCCTCTCGTGATTGTTTCTGTGCAGGAACGTGCCCCTTTATGCACAAAAACAATCATGACCAAAAATGCAAACACCCTTCCACTAAGGTGCAAGGGTGCCTGTGATGTAGCGCAAAATCCATTTTTCATTGTAGGGGTGCATTATAATCACACGTCTAGGCTGCATCCACATATAATCTTTGGTCGTGTTAATCTAAGTGTTAGGACCTTGTAATGTAATCAAATGTAACCCATGGAAAACATTAAACAAACTGCGCGTTTTGTGCAACTGACAATCATTTTGTTACTGACAGTGCTTATTAATCATGCCGTTTTATGTGAAAGATGAAAATATTAAATGTACATCTCTCAATTTCTATATAACTGCGTAAAGCTCAGGTTCCATTTCTCTTATGTTAGCCGAATATTATAGGCCTGAAATGAATTTCCCTAGAACCTCTCGCATTTGAATTAAGAGAGGAATTTTATGTGCATGTTGGATTCTGTCCTTCCTCATGCTTATGTTGCCGGTGGAAGAAGCGCCCTTGCCTGTGAGAATAATGTCTTGGGGGCATATTACCAAGCAGGGCGATAGGCAATTATCAGCCGCTAGGTGGCGATAATTCTATCGCTCTATTAACAAGCTGTCACTAACAGCAGTTAGCGACAGATTTAGGCAATAGCGAGCGGTTTGGGTCCTGATTTGCATGTCAGCGATCTTTATCGCTAATGACATGCAAAGTGGGCGTAACCAACCTGTTAGCGACTGAAAGCAGTCGCTAACGTCGCTATCGCCTATTAGCAAGGCAGGCGTAGCGATGCAAATATTCCCGCTATCGCCAAAAACGAATGCCTGCTCTGACCAGTTCTTAGCCAAGTTATCCAATGGGAGGTGGATAACATGGCTAAGAGCATTTTGTCGCTAATGCGTGAATATCGCTGTATTGTCAGCGATATTCACGCTACCGCCGGAAAATTTATCGCTTTGGAGATAAACGTTGCTAATAGCACGTTATCTCAGCGATAATTTCCGGCGATGCTTAGAGATAAAAAGTTTGTTGTTAAGCCTAGTTAGCGATAAATATCGCTAATCGTTGGTAATATGCCCCTTTGTTTTAGGAGTTAGGCAAGGAGAGAAGAGGATACACTGGGAGCTAATGCGGATAAGGAGAACTGTTGTATTTTCTTAGCAAAGAAGGCCTTGGAATCAAGGTCATCATGTTACTGTTTGGGGGTAATCGTGGTCCCGAGGAAAACTACAAATGAGAATGTTGCCTAATCAGATGGCGTGACCTGAAAAAAATCATGGGAAGACACCGGTGATATTTGGAGTGCTGTAAGTAGGGAGAGAGCCCCTCTACTCTGCCTCTTTGATTTGCTCTAACGCTCCATCTACCATCCCCTTTGCTATTGCCTTGTTTGCCCTAAGTTGGTATGGTATGCCCAGACGTGAGTCCCTTGCTCACTTTGCCACTGGATTCAAGATAGCCTGGTTGATGAGGGTTATGAACCCGAAACCGGTCCCAGGATGCTTGTTTCCGGTCCAGGGAAGGCATGGCTTGGTAGTTCGGGTTGGACTGTTCCCATGAGGCACAGGGTCAGACTGATTTGCATATGGCCATGTCTGAACTGGGGTGGCGGAGTGAGCTAAAGAACGGTGATGGATTAAACCCCGATCAGTTGACTGGGGGTGAGTGTTTGATTTGCTCAAACGCTCCATCCATCATCCCCTTTGGTTTGCTTTGTTCGCCCTAATTTGGCAGGGTATGCTCAGACATGAGTCCCTTGCTCACTTTGCCACTGGATTCAAGATAGCTATGAGTGAGCCTGAGAGGGAGGAGCAGAGCTATGAGTGAGTATTAGGGGGAGCAGAGCTATGTGTGAGTATTAGGAGGAGCAGAGCTATGAGTGAGCCTGAAAGGAGCAGAGCTATGAGTGAGTATTAGGGGGAGCAGAGCTATGAGTGAGTATTAGGAGGAGCAGAGCTATGAGTGAGTATTAGGGGGAGCAGAGCTATGAGTGAGTATTAGGGGGAGCAGAGCTATGAGTGAGCCTGAAAGGAGCAGAGCTATGAGTGAGTATTAGGGGGAGCAGAGCTATGTGTGAGTATTAGGAGGAGCAGAGCTATGAGTGAGCATTAGGAGGAGCAGAGCTATGAGTGAGCATTAGGAGGAGCAGAGCTATGAGTGAGCCTGAAAGGAGCAGAGCTATGAGTGAGTATTAGGAGGAGCAGAGCTATGAGTGAGTATTAGGAGGTTATACAAAATCAATGGTTCTGTTGGGAGATGCAATTTCTTTTATAAACCTCATATGTAGGCATTGCTATCAATGTATTTTCACAGTATTATTTTAGAAATACTTTTTTCATTGGAAAAGGAAAAAGAAAAAGAAAGAGAACCACACACACCAATTTTTTAGATTTTCTCCAGATTCTTCTTATTTTTAGAAAATCTGACATCGATATATCATGGATAAACATTAAAATGGGTTGTCCTAAACATAATTAACGTGAGTATATCTATAACAGATATGTGCTTGAGTGAAAAGTGCCAAGTGCTGTTGTTTTGAATTTATACAAAAGTACATAAAAGTAACAATATATCAGTCAAAAAATTCAAGACAGATGTTTCAACAGGTACATATATTCTCTCCTTTTGTAATTGAAACTTAGGTATGGACTTATTTAATATCACAACGTCGACGTTTCGACCCTAAAGAATGGTGCTGATTCTATGGCAACCGAGGCGGGTCTTCTTCAGGACTAGAAGGCAGGTGGACAACCTGTAGAGGAAGGGGGATAGCTGATATGACCACTTCACTTCCAGACACCACAATTGATTCCTCGGTCGCGGATTGTGTCGGCTGACACATCCCCACCGTCCTACTCAAACTAAGGTAGACGCAGGATATCTCCAAAATCAACAGGTGAGCGGCCAGGCTTGATAGTGTCTCATGGCCTTTTGCTATACATAAAATCCCACACACCCAGAGCTAAAAGCTATCCCCCTTCCTCTACAGGTTGTCCACCTGCATTCTAGTCCTAAAGAAGACCCACCTCGGTTGCGATAGAATCAGCACCATTCTTTAGGGTCGAAACGTCGACGTGATATTAAATCAGTCCATACCTAAGTTTCAATTATAAAAGGAGAGAATATATGTACCTGTTGAAACTATTGTCTTGAATTTTTGGACTGATATATTGTTACTTTTATGTACTTTTGTATAAATTCACAAACAACAGCACTTGTCACCTTTCACTCGAGCACATGTCTGTTATAGATATACTCACGTTAATTATGTTTAGGACAACCAATTTTAATGTTTATCCATGATATATAGATGTCAGATTTTCTAAAAATAAGAAGAATCTGGAGAAAATCTAAAAAATTGGTGTGTGTGGTTCTTTTTCTTTTTCTTTTTCCTTTTCCAATGAAAAAAAGTATTTCTAAAACAATACTGTGAAAATACATTGATAGCAATGCCTACATATGAGGTTTATAAAAGAAATTGCATCTCCCAACAGAACCATTGTTTTTGTATAAGCTTGGAACCCAGGTTCTGAGGGTCACTGGGCCACCCCATTATATTTAATGAATATTAGGAGGAGCAGAGCTATGAGTGAGCCTGAAAGGAGCAGAGCTATGAGTGAGTATTAGCGGGAGCAGAGCTATGAGTGAGCATTAGGAGGAGCAGAGCTAGGAGTGAGCCTGAAAGGAGCAGAGCTATGAGTGAGTATTAGGGGGAGCAGAGCTATGAGGGAGCAGTAGGAGGAGCAGAGCTATGAGTGAGTATTAGGGAGGGCAGAGCTATGAGTGAGCATTAGAGTAGCAGAGCTAGGAGTGAGCCTGAAAGGAGCAGAGCTATGAGTGAGTATTAGGGGGAGCAGAGCTATCAGTGAGCATTAGGAGGAGCAGAGCTATGAGTGAGTATTAGGGAGGGCAGAGCTATGAGTGAGCATTAGGAGGAACAGAGCTCCAGGAGTTCCTGGTTTTGGGAGAGGCGGCATTTCCAAAATCTGAGCTGCTGCTGAGCCTGGGTCCTTCTTTCCTGCAGGTGACTCATCTATTACAGCATTTTTAATCATCAGTGATCCACTAAATGTAGCACCAGAGAGCCATAAGTCAGACTTACCGCACCGCCTCCACCTCCGCCCTAGAAGGATGAAGAGCACACAAGGTTAGGGTACGGTTTCAGCTGCAGAATGACAAAGAACTCCTTATAATCATTCATGGCAGGAGGCCAACATATCGACAATTACAAAAACAAGACAAAAGGTAAACAAACAAGCTGGTTTAACCCGTTAAGTGTTGCCGTCGGCCATTGAACGTTCGGAGCACTACCTGGCTGGTGCTGTGCACGTACAACGGCCGACGCAGCCCCGCCCGCTCTTTAAAACGCCGCACTGCCGCGAAAAAATGGCCACGGTTAATAGGTTAAACAAATAAATCTCAAATTCACCAATCACATTTTACTAGCAAAGTTTGCGAGAAGTATCTTCAACTTGGAAAGGTGTGTTTTAGACTTTTCACCATTTTCCAGCAGGTATGTGCTGGGAACATACTGACCTACTCTGCTCCATCCATTCAAGCACTTCCAATGCCGCGGTGCTTGCTTCTGTTTTTTTCCCCCTGAGGACACACAAGGAATCTATACCTGGTCCTGGAGCATGCCTCAGAGGTAGGGTTGTCACCATTCCATAGAAAAATACCAGCCATCTCTTTACGTCTTAAGATTCAGCAAACGTCCCGACCTGAATCTTAAGTGGAACTTTATATGACATTGTTAGCATTCTTTTTTACCATTGCCTCCTCTCTTTGTTTACTCTAATTATCAGTCAGTGAGCACCAGGGCATCTGTGGAACACATTGTAAAGTGTTTTCTTTTAACATTCATAGTTTAAACTATACACTAATAAGGGGGGAAATGCCAGCTTTAGCGGATTATTTTTAGATTTTCTGTACTGTCAAGGACAGTCAAATACTGGCCATGCTGGTATAAAAGCAGGAGGGCGACAACCCTATTTCCTGGACAAAAATATCATGGGCAAAACATTGAGAGACAAAGTCCTCCGCGGCCCCGGGCGTGTACTAGTTACAGGACTTGAGCACTCTACAGCGAGTTAAATTAGAACTTCACTAAGAAGGTGGTATCAACCTTTGAATGCCTTCATGCCCGGTCAGAAAAAGAAAAAAAAAGAATTAATAATAGAGACTGCTGGTTGAGCAGACAAATTATGGGAAATGCCTAGTTAGGCACAGAAGGGAGAATCTGACACCAGTGGGCATATCATCAACAGATTGCGATAATTATCGCAAAGCGCACTTAGCGCTTTTTTTATTATCGCCGGCTATCGCTGGATTTCATCACCGTGGTAGCTCGGTATTAACAACGCTTTGCTCCAAGGCGATATGAAATCCATCCATAGCCATGAGAACATGCTTTATAGTGAGAAAACAAGCGATAATTTTCCTGCGACACTGAAAACTTTGCTAATGGGCAGGTTTGGACTTAGCCTTGCAATACACCTCCCATATAAAAGATGGGTACGTCGTATTTTTAGCAGGAGGTAAAAACCTGCGATAAAGGGGGCTTAGCGCGGCTTTCATTCTTGCATCGCAGGTCCGGTGCAGCCTAATTAATATCCCGAAGCTGTCTGAGCGAGTGTTTGTCATGGAGTTGTGCGAAGGAACGCCCACTTTACATTTCATTAGCGAAAAATATCGCTGATATGCAAAGTGGCAATAAGACGGCTGCTAACTCAAGGTAACAAGCACTAATGCTTTTTAGCGAGTCCTTGTTAATAATGTGATAGAAAAATCGCTGCTTTTTCAGCAATATGTGTCGAAAAAGTGGCGATACTTCTCTTGATAATAACACCCCCAGGAAAGGTGATTCCCTCAGTTAGGCTTAGTAAGGTTCAGAAAAATTAACCTGACTCCAGGATAGTGGGTGCCCTGTATGAAGAGACATGTTTTTAACTTGATTGGAAGGTCATCTAGGGTTACCCATATATGAGCTGCATGTGGAAGTTTCTGAAAAATGTATCCTGAAGGAGGTGCTTAACAGCAAGCCATACCACCGAAACACGTAAAAAGATATTGTGAACTTGCTTCTCTCCTCACATTATGGGGCCCATTAGGATGTCGGGCGTATTGCCCGCCAGGCCGGCGGTAGCCACCACCGGCCTGGCGGGGGCAATCCGCCCGACATCCTCTCGTGAATGCCCCCCCACCATATTAGTATGGCGGGGGGACAGTGGCGGACGGAAAGACCGTCCGCCGCTTTTCCGCCCCGGTCGCCTTGCGGCCGGGACGGAAAAGGTTTAATATGGTGGCGGTGTCATTTTGACACCGCCACCCAATGGCTGGGCCCGATCTGATGCCTTTCCGTGGTGGCAATTTCGCCACGGAAAGGCATGCAGTCTTCACTTCGGGGGCCCCCTGTGGGTCCCCGGAGTGAAGGCGAGGTGGGGGGTGCACATGGGGGGTACCTGTGGTACCCCCCAGCATTTGCATAAACAAAGCGGCAAGCACCGCGCGGTTCCTGCCGCTTTGTGTATGCAAATGCATACATGCATTTTTAGCATTGTGGCGGGCGGTGCTGAGAGCACCGCCCGCCACAATGTTAAAAAAGAGGGACGCGCCCGCCACAGTGGCGGGCGCATCCTAATCCCCACCACGGGACCCCCGTCCTTATGGCGGGCGGTCCCAATCCCCGTGAGGATGGCGGGCGGGCAAAGTCCGCCCGCCATCCTAATGATCCCCTATGTGTTTGGAATAAGGAAGTGTAACTTATTCAGTTTATCAATGATGTGTAACGTGAAGAGTTACTGTTGGAGCAAGCCCTCTCTCCAAGGTCAACCCTTATTTTTGTCTTTCCTTGCCTTCCTTTACTGAACCTTTTTAGTTAACTTTTAGAATGCTGTGCACTTTGCCCTCGCTAATCAGTGGTAAAGTGCTTGTGCTCTCCCTTGAAACCATGGTAATATTGGCTTACACCTGATTGGTACATTTACTTTACCTGTAAATCCCTAGTATATGGGACTGCATGTTCCTGTATCCAGGGCCTGTTGGAAAGGCGACCCCAAGGGAGACAGAAGGTGTCTGACTGTCCGCCCCGAGACCCACCTCTCTGTATGGAATAGGCCGAGCACCGTAGGGAGGCCTCCTTGGCGAGGCTCCTCTCCTACAATCGTAACAGCAGGGTAATTACACTACTTACAGATAGACACTACACAGGAAGGAGGTTCACAAGAATCTTTATATAAGTACTCAAAGCAAGTTCTTGGCAGGATAGCGGCAAGGATCGAGGGATCCGTAATGTCTTGATTTCGGGGGAAAAGGGGGTAGCGGGACAGTCTTGGCACCCACTGGGGCGTGGATAGTTCAAGGGTTCAGGCCGCGACAGCGTCAGCAGGGCCTCGAAGATAGTTCAGCTTGGTCAGGCCGCGACAGCGTCAGCAGGGCCTCGAAGGTGGTTCAGCTTGGTCAGGCCGCGACAGCGTCAGCAGGGCCTCAAAGGTAGTTCAGCGTGGTCAGGCCGCGACAGCGTCAGCAGGGCCTCAAAGGTGGTTCAGCTTGGTCAGGCCGCGACAGCGTCAGCAGGGCCTCAAAGGTAGTTCAGCTTGGACAGGCCGCGACAGCGTCAGCAGGGCCTCAAAGGTAGTTCAGCTTGGACAGGCCGCGACAGCGTCAGCAGGGCCTCAAAGGTAGTTCAGCTTGGACAGGCCGCGACAGCGTCAGCAGGGCCTCGAAGATAGTTCCAGGTGCAAGAGTTCGGATCAGGATCAGCCGCGACGAGGTCAGCAGGGCTTCAACTCCAGATACAACTGCCGTCCTGATCCAGGGCTGGCCCAGATATAGGACTGGAGTCCTTTGATGTCCGGACCCTCGCGCCCGGGGGTCAGAGGGGCCGGGATGAAGGTGTCCAGACACCCAGCAGGGGGGTGGAGCCAGCGCCCAGGGAGGCTGGAGGGCGATCGATACCAGGCATCCGGGGACGGCTGGAGGGCCATCGGAACTTCCCGCCCCTTGGATCTGTCAAGTGGCCACTCGACCACCTGGGAGGATCTTGGTGCCCCGATGTCGGGGCTTCGCTGGGGCCGGGGCCAGGGTGGCGGCGGCCACGTGCTCGGGACGTGATGGGCCCAAGATGGAGTCGGGCCAGAGATGGGGCCAGGCATGGTTGCTGGACCGGCGGCGTTGGCGAGCAGGGCCCGCCGGGGGCCAGGAAGAGGGAGAGCCGTAGGTTGCCAGGGGGCGGCCCTCCTTGCGGGTTCGGGAATGTTCATGTCAGGGGGGTCGACAGCAGATCGACGGTGGCCCGATGTCGTCCGGGGCCCGCCATGTGGGAGGGTTAGGCCCACGCCACGAGGCCGTGTCCAACACACGTCCCCTCCAGCTGAAGGCGGGGAGAGTCACCCATCGTCCTGGGGACTCTCTTCGTCGAGGCGGAAGAATCGGGACAGGCCATCAGCGTTGGCGTGGTCGTTGCCAGGGCGATGCTCCACAGTGAAGTCCATCCCTTGGAGGGAGATGGACCATCGCAGCAGCTTCGGATTTTCGCCACGCATGTGCATCAGCCACCGTAGGGGCGGGTGGTCTGTCTGCACCCGGAAGTGGGTGCCGAAGAGGTATGGCCTGAGTTTCTTAAGGGCCCACACGACGGCGAAGGCCTCTCTCTCGATGGTGCTCCATCGTTGTTCTCTGGCCAGCAGCCGCCGGCTGATGAAGGCGACTGGATGGTCAATTCCCTCGGGGTCCATCTGAGATAGGACCGCCCCGATGCCGTGTTCCGAGGCGTCGGTCTGGACCACAAACTCTCGGCTGTAGTCGGGGGCCTGGAGCACAGGGGCGGTACACATGGCTGTTTTCAAGGTCTCGAAGGCCACCTGACACGCGGGTGTCCACTGCACTTTCTGTGGCCTGTTCTTCGAGGTCAGTTCCGTGAGGGGCCCCACAATGCTCCCATAGTTCTTGATAAAACGCCGATAGTACCCCGTGAGCCCCAGGAAGGCTCGGACGGCGGTCTGGTTGGCCGGGGGTTCCCAGGCTAGGATGGCGTCGATCTTGGGTTGGAGGGGAGCCACTTGGCCGCTCCCCACTTGGTGTCCCAGATAGGTCACGGACCTTTGGCCTATCTGGCATTTGCTGGCCTTCACAGTTAGCCCGGCCCGGCGGAGGGCGGTCAGGACTTCCCAAAGGTGTTTCAGGTGCTCAGCCCAGTGGAGGCTGTAGACTGCAATGTCGTCTAGGTAGGCGGCACTGAACTCTTCTAGCCCCGCCAGTACTTTGTTTACTAGTCTCTGGAAGGTGGCCAGGGCATTTTTCATGCCGAAGGGCATCACCTTGAACTGGAAGTGGCCGTCGGGTGTGGAGAAGGCTGAGCGCTCCTGGGCGCTAGGGGTGAGGCCGATCTGCCAATACCCGGCGGTGAGGTCGAAGGTACTGAGGTACTTGGCGGCCCCCAGGCGGTCGATCAGTTCATCGGCCCGGGGGATGGGATGTGCATCGGTTCTCGTAACAGCATTCAGCCCCCGGTAGTCGACGCAAAACCGGAGTTCTGGCGGGGTGCCAGGGGCGGCGGCCTTGGGGACCAGGACCACTGGGCTGGCCCAGGGACTGTCGGAGGGTTCGACTACCCCCAGGGCCAGCATCTTGGTGACTTCCTTCTGGATGCAGGCCCGAACTCGGTCGGGGACCCGGTAGGCTCGGTGTCGTACTGGCTGACTGTCCCCGGTGTCGACATCGTGGACACACCATTGGGTAACCCCGGGGGTGAGGGAGAACAGATCTGTGAATTGTCCCAACAGTTCCTGACAGTCTCGACGCTGCGCGGGGGTCAGGTCGGGGGAGAGAGAGATCCCTTCGACGGAGCCGTCCTTCTCCGTGCACTTTAGGAGGTCGGGCAAGGGCTCGGAGTCGTCTTCGGTCCCATCGTCGGTAGCGAGTAGCAGGCTCAGTTCTGTGCGGGCAAAATGAGGTTTGAGCCGGTTGGCGTGCAGAACCCGGAGGGGGTTCCGGGGAGACTCCATATTCACGAGGTAAGTGACGGGGCTCTTGCGCTCGATCACCTTGAAGGGCCCCGACCATTTGTCCTGGAGGGCACAGGGTTCGACCGGGGACATAACCCAGACCAGCTGGCCCGGCTCGAACTCGATGGAGGAGGAGTGCTGGTCGTACCAGCGTTTCATGTCCTCCTGACTGGCCTCCAGGTTGGCCTCTGCAAGGGCCCGGAACTTCCGAGTCTGGTTTCGAAGGGTCAGGAGGTATCGGTAGACATCCGGGGGTGCGCCTTGGACGGTAGTTTCCCAGCCCTCTTTGACCAGGCTGAGCGGACCTCGGACAGGGTGTCCGTACAAGAGTTCAAAGGGGCTGAACCCCAGGGATTTCTGTGGTACCTCCCGATAGGCAAACAGGAGGCAGGGCAGCAGGACGTCCCATCTGCGTCGTAGTGGCTCCTCTAGGCCCTGTATCATCCCCTTGAGTGTCCGGTTGAACCGCTCCACAAGTCCATTCCCTTGGGGATGATACGGGGTGGTGAACTTGTATGTGACCCCGCACTGTTGCCACAGGGACCGCATATATTTAGATATAAAGTTCGTGCCTCGATCGCTCACGACCTCCCGGGGGAATCCTACTCGGGAGAAGATCCCCATCAAGGCTCGCCCCACCACGGGAGCGGTGATGGTTCTGAGGGGGATGGCCTCAGGGTAGCGGGTGGCGTGGTCCACTAGGACAAGTATGAAGCGATGCCCTTGCGAGGTTTGAGGGTCCAGGGGCCCCACAATGTCTATTCCCACTCGCTCGAAGGGGGTGGTCACTACTGGAAAAGGTTGGAGCGGGGCCTTCACCTTCCCCCCGCTCTTTCCGCTGGCTTGGCATGTCGGGCAGGTGCGGCAGTGGTTATGTACATCAGTGCGCATTTTGGGCCAGTAGAAATGGGTCACCAGGCGGCTGTAAGTTTTGTCCTGCCCCAGGTGCCCTGCGAGGGACACGTCGTGCGCCAGGTTCAAAAGGAAGTCTCTGAATCGGAGGGGAACCACTAGTACTCGGCTGGCCCCCAGCTCGGCAATTTTCGGTTCACTATATAGGAGGTCGTGGTCCCAGTAGACCCAGTGGGACCCTGAGGTGTCCCCGGTAGCTTGGGCAGCGGCTTGTTGGCGGGTCCCCTCGAGGGAAGGGCAGGTCTTCTGCTCCTGCCGAAACTGTTCTCGGGTGGGACCACCCTCTTGGCGCCATTGGGCGAGTTCGGGGATGTCGCTGAGCTCGTGGTGGTTTTCGGGCTCCGAGGGCCTGGTCTCGGAGTCGCATTCTTCCTGGATGGCCGAGGGTGGTGGCTCGGGCCACTCCGGCTCGTCAGTCGGGGCGGCCTCGGTCGCTGCCGGGGCTCGGGCCGCCATAGATCGGGTCGTCGCACAGACCCACTCTGGTAGTCCCATCATTCCTAGGTGCTCTCTCCGCTCGACTTGGGCCCAGGGAGAGCTCTCGAGGTCGTTCCCAAGGAGGCAGTCCACGGGGGCGTCGTCCCGGACGGTCACCTTGAGGGTGCCCGACACTCCCCCCCATTCGAAGGGAATTCGGGCCATCTGGCATAGAGTTTCGGAGTTGTCGGCGGCCCTCACGGGGCAGCGTACGTTCGGGATGATCTGTTCGGGGGTCACCAAGTGGCAGCGGACGGCGGTCACACTGGCTCCCGTGTCTCGGAGGGCTTCGGTCCGTCGTCCATTGATGTGGACCCACTGACGGTATTTTCGAGTGTTGCTCGGTAGCGGGGCCTGGGGGACCATGTCTCTATTGCCCAGGCAGGCTAGGGCCATGGCGGCCGGTTCATACTCGATTTGTTCTTCCTCGTAGACCTCTACGTCTTCTTCTCCCTCTCCTCCCAGAGCTGCAGCAGCGAACTGGCGGGTCGGAGGCCCAGTGGTGCCGGGACGCTGGTTCATGGGGCAGAGGGGGTCACTGGCATAGTGACCGGTCTGCTGGCATCTAAGGCAAGTAATGTTCGGGTGGGGCCCCGGCCGTGCTGGGGGGTCCCTCCTCAGGGACGGCGAAGTGTTACTCGGGGGGGACCCGGGAGGGGGCCCCCGGCCCGAGGCTGGCGGGAAACTTCGGCTCTGGTTCTGTCCTCCTCCGCCTCCCCGCTGGCGGGGGTGCCCCCGGCCGCCCTGACCGGTTTCTCCTATCGGTGTTCGGGGGACCCGGGTGCTCACCCATCGATCGGCCTCGACGGCGAGTTTCCGGGGCTCGGTTAGCTTGCTGTCGAGTAGATGCTGTCGGAGCTCGACAAAGCAGTTGTTGGAGAGGTGCTCCCAAACGATGAGGTTAAACAGCTGCTCGTAGGTGGACACTTTGCTGCCCTTTATCCATCCTTCCAGGGCCCTGCTATAAAAGTTCACGTACTCGACCCACGTGGTACCGGGGATTTTCTTGCAGTCTCTGAATCTCTGCCGGTACATCTCGGGGGTGAGGCCATACCGGACAAGCAGGGCGTCCTTCATGTGGTCATAGGAGGACATTACGTCGTCGGCCAGCTCCAGCAGGGTGTCTCTTCCTTCGCTGACGAATCTCCCCCATAAGCCGGCACCCCAGTCTGATCGCGGAATGCGGTGCGCGGTCATGGCAACTTCGTACGCCTTGAACCATTGCTGGATATCGTCATTCTTGTAGTACTCCTTTACGATATCCTTCGGGATGTGGACCTTTGGGTCGGCAGGCGGTGAGGGGTTCCGGGCTACCGTGGCGCCAGTTCCTTCGAGGTTGGCTCTGATTTCGAGTTCTTTGAGGCCACGCTCGTGTTCGTATGCGAGTTTTTTTTCTTCCAATTCTCTTTGCCGCCGCCTCTCTTCCAGATCTCCCTCCAATCGCCGTTGTTCAAGGGCCATTTTTTTTTCTGCTAATTGGAGTTCTCCGTCCAGCCGGAGTCGGGCGAGCTCTAGTTCATGGAGCCGACTCCTCTCTCGCTCCCGGGCATCTTCGTGGGAGAGGCCCGGGTCCCTGTTGGCGGTTCTTTCCTCTATGGGGGCTATGACGGTACTCACGGGTACTTCTCGGACAATGTCATCGTTCGGTTGGGGTGGGGTCTCTCTGGTCTCCACCCAGGTTTGCAGCGCTTCTTTGAAATCGTCCTTTGTACTTAGTCCAGTGGTAGCGATACCCAAGTCTTTGCAAAATTGTTTAAGTTCTTTATGGGTTACTCCTCTAACAGGTCTTTCTGGAATTCTGCGGTCGTTCCGGCTTCCTTAGTAGTCATCGTGGCTGTGGGTCTCTGTCAGTAGTGACGTGTTACTCGCTGTACGATTTGCGTGGGCTCGGATCCCGTCGCTTGCCACCAATGTTGGAAAGGCGACCCCAGGGGAGACAGAAGGTGTCTGACTGTCCGCCCCGAGACCCACCTCTCTGTATGGAATAGGCCGAGCACCGTAGGGAGGCCTCCTTGGCGAGGCTCCTCTCCTACAATCGTAACAGCAGGGTAATTACACTACTTACAGATAGACACTACACAGGAAGGAGGTTCACAAGAATCTTTATATAAGTACTCAAAGCAAGTTCTTGGCAGGATAGCGGCAAGGATCGAGGGATCCGTAATGTCTTGATTTCGGGGGAAAAGGGGGTAGCGGGACAGTCTTGGCACCCACTGGGGCGTGGATAGTTCAAGGGTTCAGGCCGCGACAGCGTCAGCAGGGCCTCGAAGATAGTTCAGCTTGGTCAGGCCGCGACAGCGTCAGCAGGGCCTCGAAGGTGGTTCAGCTTGGTCAGGCCGCGACAGCGTCAGCAGGGCCTCAAAGGTAGTTCAGCGTGGTCAGGCCGCGACAGCGTCAGCAGGGCCTCAAAGGTGGTTCAGCTTGGTCAGGCCGCGACAGCGTCAGCAGGGCCTCAAAGGTAGTTCAGCTTGGACAGGCCGCGACAGCGTCAGCAGGGCCTCAAAGGTAGTTCAGCTTGGACAGGCCGCGACAGCGTCAGCAGGGCCTCAAAGGTAGTTCAGCTTGGACAGGCCGCGACAGCGTCAGCAGGGCCTCGAAGATAGTTCCAGGTGCAAGAGTTCGGATCAGGATCAGCCGCGACGAGGTCAGCAGGGCTTCAACTCCAGATACAACTGCCGTCCTGATCCAGGGCTGGCCCAGATATAGGACTGGAGTCCTTTGATGTCCGGACCCTCGCGCCCGGGGGTCAGAGGGGCCGGGATGAAGGTGTCCAGACACCCAGCAGGGGGGTGGAGCCAGCGCCCAGGGAGGCTGGAGGGCGATCGATACCAGGCATCCGGGGACGGCTGGAGGGCCATCGGAACTTCCCGCCCCTTGGATCTGTCAAGTGGCCACTCGACCACCTGGGAGGATCTTGGTGCCCCGATGTCGGGGCTTCGCTGGGGCCGGGGCCAGGGTGGCGGCGGCCACGTGCTCGGGACGTGATGGGCCCAAGATGGAGTCGGGCCAGAGATGGGGCCAGGCATGGTTGCTGGACCGGCGGCGTTGGCGAGCAGGGCCCGCCGGGGGCCAGGAAGAGGGAGAGCCGTAGGTTGCCAGGGGGCGGCCCTCCTTGCGGGTTCGGGAATGTTCGTGTCAGGGGGTTCGACAGCAGATCGACGGCGGCCCGATGTCGTCCGGGGCCCGCCATGTGGGAGGGGTAGGCCCACGCCACGAGGCCGTGTCCAACAGGGCCTGTAAATGAAACGCTACCAGAGGGTGTGGTGCACACATTGCGCAACCAACAAAAGTAGCATTGTAACACATGTCTCAGCCCGCCACTGCAGCCTGTAGTGCAGAAATCAATTGCCAGTATGACCTGGCAAAGTAAATCTTTTGCCAGGCCTAAACCTACCCCTTTAATAGTTCTAAAACACCAATAAGGTAGGCCCTAACCATGCCAAGGTCTGGATGCATGGCATATACAAAGTAGGACATGTGTGTTTAAGTTTGAAATGTTTTGACAGTGAAAACCTAAATTTGTGTTTCGCTGTTGTAAGACTATCTCTTCCTTAGACTAACACTGGGTTATCGTATTAGACTTAATAAGTGATAACTTCAGTTTCGGGCCAAATATGCTGTTTCGACTCAAATGAATTCTAATTTAAAACACTCTAATGGTAAAGTCAGTATTTAATGGTAAAGTCAGATTTGAAGTTATTATTCCAAAAATACTACTTTTCGAAAGTTTTTTTGCCTAAATAGAATGTACCTTTCCACCAGTGTCCAGGGTCACATGACTGTGAGTGGTATTCCTGTGGTGTTTTGTAGATTCCTCCCAGACATGGGGATAAAAGGGCATTGGATGTAGGGCAGGTTATTTCTCTCCCGAGGAGGAGCCTTAGCCTTCCTGAGCATCAAGGGGTAGCCTTAGGGCCTGCCCAGCCCCCTCCTGGCTTCTAGAGTCTGTCTGCCCTGCCAAATGCAGCTCACTCCAAAACCTGCCTGTCGTTTGTTACTCAAGATAGTTTGGAGGCAAATCGAGGAAAAGGGAAAAGTTCAACAAAGGGTACACTGTATGCGCAGGCTGGCAGTGGGGATAGAAGTGGCACCCTCAGAACCCCTCTCATCAGGGCACTCCTTGACTTGTGGAAGATTCAGAAGGACTGCTCTGCTGTGAGACGAAGGAGGACTGGACCTGCTTGCCTCAAACCTAGGCTCCTCAGGTGAGGCTCTAAGTGTCAGTTGACAGTATCATGAGGCCTCCCTGCAAATGCTCAGCCTTCCAGCACCTACTGTAGCTGCCTGGATCTGCTTGAGTTTGGCTGCTGGCCTCTTCTGTAGTGAGTCCTGATCCCTAATAGGTGCTTCCTGGTTCAGGACCCTTGGTCGCATCAAAGTGTATTCCTCCACCCTCAAAATAAGTCCTTAGCTCCAGGTGAAGATCCAGACGTTTTTGGGTGCTTCACAACCAAGAACAGACTCCTTACATCGCCTGATGACCATCCGCTATGCCCAACCGCTCAAATCTCCAGCGACAACCCGCTCTCTGTCTGGGACCAGCACCGATGGAGGCAGACCGCATCAACGGTCATTGCAAACCTCCAGAGACAGTCAATACTTCGCACCACACCGCGACCCGTGAAGCCTGTGCTGCTCCTCAAGCCACCAACAGCCTTCTGGCGTCCACCACCAACACAAGGATCTGCTGCAGCTCTCCTTGTGGACGTGGACTCGTAAAAGATCACATCTTCTGCTGGAGGAACCTTTTCCTGTACCTGACCAGTGCGCGTCGCACTTGCCCTGAATTTGTGTCTTTACCCAGGTCCAGCCCACCAGATAACCACAATTGGCGCTTTGTGCTTTTTGGGGTTATTTTTCCTAGAAAATTAACATATTCATAACCTTTGTTCTACTGACTGGATTCGTTTTGCTTTGGTGTCATTGTATTTAATAGAACTTACTCAAGCTTTCTAAATTGGTTTGGGATTTTACTTGTGCTGTGTTTTCACTTTATTATGGTTTGAGAGCTGAATAAAAACTTTACACACTGCCTCTAAGTTAAACCTGAGCTGTGAGGGCTGCGATGCAAATTTTATAGTGTTGTTTTGGTTCCGTTGAGGTGCTGTGAAGGCTGTGTTGAGTTGCATGGCACTGAGTCTGTTCTGATGGGGACGACAGTTGGGCTGGGGGAGCACATTCTACCCCCTTCCAAGTGTCCAGGACTGGAGAGGTCTCACATGAGGGGGTCAGGACTCACAGCAGGCAAAGTCCTGGTACAAGGTTCAAGATGGTTGGTGCCTTTTTCTGTCACTGAGGCTCTGATCAGGAGGCCAGCAAACTAGCCCTTGGAGGCACTCTGGTGGCCCTGGGTTTAAGGTGCCGGCCCAGTCCTGTTTACTTAGGCAGCAGGGCAGCAGAGCAGTCCTTCTTGAAACAGAGCATGGGAGAAATACTTCATCCGAGTCTTCCACATGTCCAGATGTGATCTGAAGAGTGGGGCTGAGGGTCAAATATGTATACCTGCTGCCCACTTTGAAGTGGGAGAAGCTTCTGAAGTTTCCCCCTACAGAAATGTCTGGAATATCCTGCCACCCTGCCCTGGTTGTTCCCAGTCTGTCTGGGGGGCATAATGGCTAGTGCCAAGTTCTCTGTATGTGAACTGAGTCAGTGTCTTTGCAGTGCCAGTGTGGTAGGTGACAGCGCCGCCCCCTATCAAGTCGAGATGGCCCACCCTGCTAACACCCAGATCCTCTGTTGTGATGCTGTCTGGAAGGAATACACAAAAGCCAACTGCCAACTACATCTAGTCATGTGACCCAAGTACAAGATGCAGGCGCCAAATGGTTTGATGCCGCAACTCTGAATGGGCAAATCTTATACTTCATTTAGGTGAGTGGCCGCACTTGTTACTACTCTGCTACTCCGCTGCCTGCCTGCCATTATCAATGGCTTTGGTTTTACTTGATTTTATTAGACATTAAGCTCCATACTTTCACACCGCTTGTTCCCTGTATTTTTCCATTTCTAACTAGTACCGTAGTGGTGTGCTATAAACGTATTGGCTAACACAGGCAGACAAGTGGCGCTGTGACAACCCGACCGGGGTTAGTCAGACTATTAGTGACTATTGTTTTTATACACCTGTGCTCTTTTCTCTCGATTGTCTACGACACCCACAGACACCGGACAACACGGGTGCCAACAAGACTGGTAATATTCAGGTTATTACACCGTATCACCAGTCATTTAGTGTAGATCATAACAAATTACTAGTCAAAGGTCCTGAAGAATTGCTGCTTGATCCTGCATGGGACATACAAGGCAAGAAACATGTTGACCACATGAGTTTTTGAGCAACTGACTATAACATCATTATAGACAGTCGCCACTACTTCCTTTTTAACCAAGGTGGAGACAGGATTATTACATTAGCTGACCTGATCCTCCCTCTCCTTGTTTTAACTCCTTTTTATTTTCACCACATTTCACTACACTTTTACACTACAGGCCCCTTACACGTACTCACTGTTACGGCAAGGATTAAAAGATCTCGCCAAAGAGCCTCCACTGTGGGTGCCTGTCGGGTATTGCAGCGCCGACCCAACGAGGAGCATGCCCAATGATGAAGCATGACACCCAGCTGGCTGGGAGTGTGAGGGCCATAAATCCAAAAGGAGGAATTCCCCATCCTCCTTCCTGGTAGACAGTCACTTGCACATTTCTTCCTAGTCACTTCTGGTCTCTTTTTAGAACTGCATACTCCATTACTTGATACTGCCAAATGAGTTGGAGAATAAAAAGCCAACTTTTCAAAAGTGTAATTTTCAGAATTGTGACTTAAGATCTGATTTTACACTCAAAAATCATTTTAAATTCCAATTTGTCAGATACTAAATTTGACTTTCCTACCTGCTCCCAATCAGAACTTCCAGCACTCAGGATGCCAAATGTTCAGCTACTTTTGAAACTAAGAGAGGAGGCTGAGACGCATGGACAGTGCAGGCCTAGAAGGGTGTGGAGAGAGGAGGCTGAGAAGCATGGACAGTGTAGGCCTAGAAGGCTGTGGAGAGGAGGCTGAGAAGCATGGACAGTGTAGGCCTAGAAGGCTGTGGAGAGAGGAGGCTGAGACGCATGGACAGTGTAGGCCTAGAAGGCTGTGGAGAGAGGAGGCTGAGAAGCATGGACAGTGCAGGCCTAGAAGGGTGTGGGGAGAGGAGGCTGAGAAGCATGGACAGTGCAGGTCTAGGAGGGTGTGGAGAGAGGAGGCTGAAGAGCATGGACATTGCAGGACTAGAAGGGTGTGGAGAGAGGAGGCTGAGAAGCATGGACAGTGCAGGCCTAGAAGGGTGTGGGGAGAGGAGGCTGAGAAGCATGGACAGTGCAGGTCTAGGAGGGTGTGGAGAGAGGAGGCTGAAGAGCATGGACATTGCAGGACTAGAAGGGTGTGGAGAGAGGAGGCTGAGAAGCATGGACAGTGCAGGCCTAGAAGGGTGTGGAGAGAGGAGGCTGAGAAGCATGGACAGTGCAGGTCTAGAAGGCTGTGGAGAGAGGAGGCTGAGAAGCATGGACAGTGCAGGTCTAGAAGGCTGGAGAGAGAGGAGGCTGAAGAGCATGGACAGTGCAGGTCTAGAAGGCTGGAGAGAGAGGAGACTAAAAAGAATGGCTAGTGCAGTTGTTAACATTGGTGAATGAGATTTCAATGTATGCCATAATACCTGTATACATGACAATGTCAATATTGGTAAATACAATGTTGCTGTACGCTATGACAAATGTACACATAACAATGAGAATGTCAGTAAATGCAATGTCACTGACCGCCATGTTCTATGAACAAGTGATAACAAACTTGTACCATTGCTGTCGAAACCACCCGAGATTACCTCCCAATCAACGCAGATTCTGAGATACGTGGTCAGACAGGCCCCACGACCAAAACCCCAGTCTACTGATCGATAGGCCACAGGTGGGGTTACACTTAGACCGAAGACAAACACTCAAACACGGAAAACCCAGATCGATTTCAAAGATAGGCAGCTACATCATGACAGGTCTGAGGGGATTGGCCAAAGGCGTGCATTCCCAAAATACCACAAAGTCAGATGCCACATGTAGTTAGGAACACTCAGCTAACCAGAACACAGCATACAGACTACATGCAATGATCTCGCTCTCCCCATGCAGGACATCAAGACACATACACACTGGTCCACACTAGCTCTCCGATATAGTTGAGAGCCTCCTGTGTTCCACTTATCAGATGATTTAATTTATGGTTCATGGCTCGGCATGGATTTACGTGTTCTATATGAATGTTTAATCAGTTTATTGTACTTCAAGAACTGTATATAATGCCGGCCAAAAGTTCTGTTCATTAAGACAGTCTTCAAACACTACTCTGTTGCGGATCTCCTGGCCGCTGCATTTATTTAAACCAACTTGTTCCGGTTTTACCAAAAGCTTCTTTTTTTTCATTTTTTCGAGTTAAATTCATATCCGAGCAACACAGGTCTCGATGGGTGTGGTGAAAGAATGCTGATAAACATGGGTAGAGGAAGATGAGAGGTATGGGCAGAGCAGGTCTGGAAGGCTGTGGAGAGAGGAGGCTGAGAATCATGGCCAGAGGAGGCTGGGAAGCATGGGCATTACAGATAGAGAAGGGTGTGGACAGAGGAGGATGAGAAGTATGCACAGTGCAGGACTAGAAGGCTGTGGAGAGAGGAGGCTGAGAAGCATGGACAGTGCAGGACTAGAAGGGTGTGGATCTGAGGAGGCTGAGAAGCATGGACAGTGCAGGCCTAGAAGGCTGTGGAGAGAGGAGGCTGAGAAGCAAGGACAGTGCAGGCCTAGGAGGGTGTGGAGAGGGGAGGCTGAGAAGCATGGACAGTGCAGGCCTAGAAGGCTGTGGAGATGAGGAGGCTGAGAAGCATGGACAGTGCAGGTCTAGGAGGCTGTGGGGAGAGGAGGCTGAGAAGCATGGACAGTGTAGGCCTAGAAGGGTGTGGAGAGAGGAGGATGAGAAGCATGGACAGTGCAGGCCTAGAAGGGTGTGGAGAGAGGAGGCTGAGAAGCATGGACAGTGCCGGCCTAGAACGATGTGGAGAGAGGAGGCTGAGAAGCATGGACAGTGCAGGCCTAGAAGGGTGTGGAGAGAGGAGGCTGAGAAGCATGGACAGTGAAGGTCTAGAAGGCTGTGGAGAGAGGAGGCTGAGAAGCATGGACAGTGCAGGTCTAGGAGGCTGTGGGGAGAGGAGGCTGAGAAGCATGGACAGTGCAGGCCTAGAAGGCCGTGGAAAGAGGAGACTGAGAAGCATGGACAGTGCAGGCCTAGAAGGCTGTGGAGAGGGGAGGATGAGAAGCATGGACAGTGCAGGTCTAGGAGGCTGTGGAGAGAGGAGGCTGAGAAGCATGGACAGTGCAGGTCTAGGAGGCTTTGGAGCTCAGGAGGCTGAGAAGCATGGACAGTGCAGGTCTAGGAGGCTTTGGAGCTGAGGAGGCTGAGAAGCATGGACAGTGCAGGCCTAGAAGGGTGTGGAGAGAGGAGGCTGAGAAGCATGGACAGTGCAGGCCTAGAAGGATGTGGAGAGAGGAGGCTGAGAAGCATGGACAGTGCAGGCCTAGAAGGGTGTGGAGAGAGGAGGCTGAGAAGCATGGACAGTGCAGGTCTAGAAGGCTGTGGAGAGAGGAGGCTGAGAAGCATGGACAGTGCAGGTCTAGGAGGCTGTGGAGAGAGGAGGCTGAGAAGCATGGACAGTGCAGGCCTGGGAGGCTGTGGAGAGAGGAGGCTGAGAAGCATGGACAGTGCAGGCCTAGAAGGGTGTGGAGAGAGGAGGCTGAGAAGCATGGACAGTGCAGGTCTAGAAGGCTGTGGAGAGAGGAGGCTGAGAAGCATGGACAGTGCAGGTCTAGGAGGCTGGAGAGAGAGGAGACTAAAAAGAATGGCTAGTGCAGTTGTTAATATTGGTGAATGAGATTTCAATGTATGCCATAATACCTGTATACATGACAATGTCAATATTGGTAAATACAATGTTGCTGTACGCTATGACAAATGTACACATAACAATGAGAATGTCAGTAAATGCAATGTCACTGACCGCCATGTTCTATGAACAAGTGATAACAAACTTGTACCATTGCTGTCGAAACCACCCGAGATTACCTCCCAATCAACGCAGATTCTGAGATACGTGGTCAGACAGGCCCCACGACCAAAACCCCAGTCTACTGATCGATAGGCCACAGGTGGGGTTACACTTAGACCGAAGACAAACACTCAAACACGGAAAACCCAGATCGGTTTCAAAGATAGGCAGCTACATCACGACAGGTCTGAGGGGATTGGCCAAAGGCGTGCATTCCCAAAATACCACAAAGTCAGATGCCACATGTAGTTAGGAACACTCAGCTAACCAGAACACAGCATACAGACTACATGCAATGATCTCGCTCTCCCCATGCAGGACATCAAGACACATACACACTGGTCCACACTAGCTCTCCGAGATAGTTGAGAGCCTCCTGTGTTCCACTTATCAGATGATTTAATTTATGGTTCATGGCTCGGCATGGATTTACGTGTTCTATATGAATGTTTAATCAGTTTATTGTACTTCAAGAACTGTATATAATGTCGGCCAAAAGTTCTGTTCATTAAGACAGTCTTCAAACACTACTCTGTTGCTGATCTCCTGGCCGCTGCATTTAATTAAACCAACTTGTTCCGGTTTTACCAAAAGCTTCTTTTCTTTTCATTTTTTCGAGTTAAATTCATATCCGAGCAACACAGGTCTCGATGGGTGTGGTGAAAGAATGCTGATAAACATGGGTAGAGGAAGATGAGAGGTATGGGCAGAGCAGGTCTAGAAGGCTGTGGAGAGAGGAGACTGAGAAGCACGGGCAGAGGAGGCTGGGAAGCATGGACAGTGCAGGACTAGAAGGGTGTGGAGAGAGGAGGCTGAGAAGCATGGACAGTGCAGGACTAGAAGGCTGTGGAGAGAGGAGGCTGAGAAGCATGGGCAGAGGAGGCTGAGAAGCATGGACAGTGCAGGACTAGAAGGCTGTGGAGAGAAGAGACTGAGAAGCATGGGCAGAGGAGGCTGGGAAGTATGGGCATTACAGATAGAGAAGGGTGTGGACAGAGGAGGATGAGAAGTATGGACAGTGCAGGACTAGACGGCTGTGAAGAGAGGAGGCTAAGAAGCATGGACAGTGCAGGACTAGTAGGCTGTGGAGAGAGGAGGCTGAGAAGCATGGGCAGAGGAGGCTGGGAAGCATGGGCAGAGGAGGCTGGGAAGCATGGGCAGAGGAGGCTGGGAAGCATGGGCATTACAGATAGAGAAGGGTGTGGAGAGAGGAGGCTGAGAAGTATGGACAGTGCAGGACTAGAAGGGTGTGGAGAGAGGAGGCTGAGAAGCATGGACAGTGCAGGACTAGAAGGCTGTGAAAAGAGGAGGCTGGGAAGCATGGACAGTGCAGGCCTAGAAGGGTGTGGAGAGAGGAGGCTGAGAAGCATGGACAGTGCAGGCCTAGAAGGGTGTGGAGAGAGGAGGCTGAGAAGCATGGACAGTGCAGGCCTAGAAGGGTGTGCAGAGAGGAGGCTGAGAAGCATGGACAGTGCAGGACTAGAAGGCTGTGAAAAGAGGAGGCTGGGAAGCATGGACAGTGCAGGACTAGAAGGGTGTGGAGAGAGGAGGCTGAGAAGCATGGACAGTGCAGGTCTAGGAGGCTTTGGAGCTGAGGAGGCTGAGAAGCATGGACAGTGCAGGTCTAGAAGGCTGTGAAGAGAGGAAGCTGAGAAGCATGGACAGTGCAGGTCTAGGAGGCTGTGGAGAGAGGAGGCTGAGAAGCATGGACAGTGCAGGACTAGAAGGCTGTGGAGAGGGGAGGCTGAGAAGCATGGACAGTGCAGGTCTAGAAGGCTGTGGAGAGAGGAGGCTGAGAAGCATGGACAGTGCAGGTCTAGGAGGCTGTGAAAAGAGGAGGCTGGGAAGCATGGACAGTGCAGTTCTAGGAGGTTGTGGAGAGAGGAGGCTGAGAAGCATGTACAGTGCAGGCCTAGAAGGGTTTGGAGCTGAGGAGGCTGAGAAGCATGGACAGTGCAGGTCTAGGAGGCTGTGGAGAGAGGAGGCTGAGAAGCATGGACAGTGCAGGCCTAGAAGGCTGTGGGGAGAGGAGGCTGAGAAGCATGGACAGTGCAGTTCTAGGAGGTTGTGGAGAGAGGAGGCTGAGAAGCATGGACAGTGCAGGCCTAGAAGGGTGTGGGGAGAGGAGGCTGAGAAGCATGGACAGTGCAGTTCTAGGAGGTTGTGGAGAGAGGAGGCTGAGAAGCATGTACAGTGCAGGCCTAGAGGGGTGTGGAGCTGAGGAGGCTGAGAAGCATGGACAGTGTAGTTCTAGGAGGTTGTGGAGAGAGGAGGCTGAGAAGCATGTACAGTGCAGGACTAGAAGGGTGTGGAGCTGAGGAGGCTGAGAAGCATGGACGGTGCAGATTTAGAAGGCTGTGAAAAGAGGAGGCCAGGAAGCATGACAGGAAGCAGCACTCCATGGCCACTGAATCCACCTCAATGCCCAGGAATGCGTCTGCTGTAGCCGGTCTTTCCAGTATTCTGTAGCCAATGGCACCCTAAGGGTCCTGGCCTCCCCTTCCATGTCCTCATCAAAAGGTCACATATTCCTACTATGAACCCTTTCTACCTACAAACAAAATCATCAAGGTGCAGCAGCTGCTCAGAACCCACTGTGCCTTCCAGATGTGTAATATGCACATACAACTCAGTGACTGCCCTCATTTGAAAGATTTGCAACAACAATGCAACAGATTGGAGATTATGGTATCAGGACTTACCACAAGAGGAAGGTTATTCTAGGAGAGATTTAAAAAGAGACAGTATTAGAAAAGATATTTCTAATGGCAATAAAGTCTTTGACGTCTAAAATCATGTATTAGAGGTGCCTACTCTGCAGTTGTGTAATGGCATGCTGTAATTTTATTGTTCAGCTGCTTAAAGGAGAATATTCACTCATCTCAAGTCTCTTTTCCCTTCACCAGATGAGCGAGACCTCTCAGCGTGGACGTACACAGCCTGGCACTCGCTGGTACACCCGCAGACAGGAGAGAGTACCGGGACACTGCAGACTGTGGTGGACTTTCCTCAGCAGCTGGTGCATCTACAGACTGGGGAGAGCAGGAGCACACTGCAGATTGCGGAGAGCAGGAGCACACTGCAGACTGCGGAGAGCAGGAGCACACTGCAGACTGCGGAGAGCAGGAGCACACTGCAGACTGTGGAGAGCAGGAGCACACTGCAGACTGGGGAGAGCAGGAGCACACTGCAGACTGGGGAGAGCAGGAGCACACTGCAGACTGGGGAGAGCAGGAGCACACTGCAGACTGGGGAGAGCAGGAGCACACTGCAGACTGTGGAGAGCCGGAGCACACTGCAGACTGCGGAGAGCAGGAGCACACTGCAGACTGCGGAGAGCAGGAGCACACTGTAGACTGGGGAGAGCAGGAGCACACTGCAGACTGCGGTGAGCAGGAGCACACTGCAGACTGCGGAGAGCAGGAGCACACTGCAGACTGTGGAGAGCAGGAGCACACTGCAGACTGTGGAGAGCAGGAGCACACTGCAGACTGCGTAGAGCAGGAGCACACTGTAGACTGCGGAGAGCAGGAGCACACTGCAGACTGCGGAGAGCAGGAGCACACTGCAGACAGGAGAGAGTAGCGGCACACTGCAGAGTGCGGAGAGCAGGAGCACACTGCAGACTGCAGAGAGCAGGAGCACACTTCAGACTGGGGAGAGCAGGAGCACACTGCAGACTGTGGAGAGCAGGAGCACACTGCAGACTGGGGAGAGCAGGAGCACACTGCAGACTGTGGAGAGCAGGAGCACACTGCAGACTGGTGTGGAAAAGTAAATTTTGCCATGTTCTGTGTCCCTACGTGTCCTCCATCTTATGTTATATGTGCATGATTAATATGCATATGTATTTCCCCATGATCGATTAAAGACGCAATTACAGTTGTGTCCATCCCTAGTATGCCAGTTTCCAGTTCTCGTGAAAACTACGAGTATTAGGCCTATGTAAAGCTACGTTGCCACGTTTCCCTGTGTGCACGTTATTTCATTGTAAAGTCCCCGTTTCTAGGCCTCAAAAGGGCCTGGACACCAGATTCAGCTCCTGTCTCCTGAACCCTCGCTGAGGAGCGATACAGCCCCCACCTGTATCCTCGACCCTTCACTTACTTCCTGCCTCACAGTGCCCGGTTCAGCCTGGCTCTGCCTACGAGTCTGCCAAGAGTATGTTATGATTCTAGTTATCAGTCCAGCCCTCCTTCTCTGCATTCCTAAACTACTGAATCGCATCAATAGTTTCCGTCATTGTCTAGCCCTTACGTCTCCATGCAAGAGAAATACTGTATTAATGGTCATTTAATATTCTTCATCACGCACTACATGTAGAATAATGCATGCACCAGTCTTAGAGTCTGTTAGCCTCTCCCCTCCTGACTTTTAGTTTATATCAACATGTTCTCTAAACATCAGATACTAGATAGTGTTAGGTACATGTCGCCCTGACTCTCCAGACTTCAGTCTCTACTCCTAGCGCAGAGTTCATAGCCCCCAGCTTCTCCTAGTAACACGTCATTGTCAGTTTGCGCGCACCACTAGGTTAGAGGTCCCGGCTCCTTAGGTAGCCCCCTCCATGTTTCCGCCCCATTTATGACATATTCTGTTACGTTTACATCACATGTCTATGTATACACCTCCTGTTACACCCACTTTCACCCTTATCTTTCGCGACTGCTATTGACCACACCCACTGCTCCGCCTACTGTATTCATTGTAATGCAACTGTTTTAGTATATATGCTTGTGTACTGTTATTAAATGTTAGCGCGCTCATTCCCTGTCCCCCCTGCAGGGCTCTGCCATCCTATTCCTGTGCAGGTTGTCCTGTTCCTGTCCTTATGCTGTATTAAACCTGCAAACTCCTACTACCTCGAATCTTGACTCTTATTTATTGAGCTATCTGTTATTACTATGTCCAGTAAAACCTAGATCCGGTATTATTTATTTATATACCACATAATGGCGCCCGAACAGGGACTTGCCCTTTCCCCACGCGCCGGTGAAGCCACGCCGGCCCCCTGACCCTCTGCAGCCGTGACGGAACCATACCGGCCACGTGCAGATATTTCTGCTTCAAGTATCCCTCAGGCCCACGGAGGAGACGGAGGTGGCGGTCCAGCATCCAGACGAGGCGGTGGAGGAACGCGGCGAGTCCCGACCAGAGCCCAAGCCGAGAGTCCAAGGTCCGAGGTATCCGGAGGCCCACCCGTAACTGAAGTCCGAAGTTCGTCCGTCCGGCGTCGAAGCAGTCCAGTCCAGTCCGAGGCCTTCCGTTCTTGCTGCCCGGTGAGTACCGTTGCTGGGGTAGTATCTAGACAGGGTCAATCTAATTGTCTCTGGTCCGAGGGGTTTGGTGGTACACAGATCCCAAAACGAAGTGTCCACTTCGGTGGATGCGGGTCCTGACATGTCTCTTTATGAGACCGGTAAGTTTCGTACTGTTTCAGCAGTGCATCTAGTTTCTGTTCTAGTCAGTTCTGTTCTCGAGAAAATCCATGTATTCTGTTTTCAGTGTTCCAGGTAGTATTCTGTTCGAACTGTTATTTCAAATGTCATTCATGTATTATAATGTCGTGGTATGAGAGTGGTGTAATTATCGTGTTCATTGTGTATTGTAATTGTGTCCAGATTACAGTTCAGTCATGCCGTTATTTTCTAAACTACGTCAGTTAAAAACCAGAAAAGGTCTGTTAGAAGAAGCAGTTCCTGTCCCGCCTAGGGACAGTCCAGGTCATTTTATGTATCAAAAGCATGGCATAAGTGCCATATTATATCTAGATTTATGGGTAGAGTATACCAAACAGTTAGAAGAAAAGTATAGATGGCCCGTATCGGGTACATGGGATGCCGAGTGCATCATGCGAGTAGAAGAAGCATTATGGAAAAAGAAAGCCAGACAGTCACAGAAAGATGCCATCGAGTTATGGCGCAAAGAATCTCATAAAAGAACCGAAAAAGAAATCAGAAAGTCAGAATTAAGTAGAGAATCCTTAGAACGAGCCCACGAAAGGGAATTAATCGAGATAGGTGAACGAGTCAAAACCGAACAGTCAGACAGACAGAGGCATGCCCTCACTAAGGGTATGTATCCTCTTCTTGCCGAGGGCTTGCCAAAAGCAACCCCGGAGACATCCAGTAATTTTCCGCCACCATTAGTTCCGACCAAGCTACGTCACAAACCGACCGCAGCTGATATTTTTATTTCGTCCTACTTGGACGACACAGTCCCAGAATATGCAAATCCTGTTCCGCCAGTCCCTGTAAATCAGGCAATTCCTGTTCCTCCAGACACCGGAGTACCTGTTACGGTACCCCCGGTCCAGCCTACATTACAATTTCCCACTCTGCCAGCACGAAGAGTGTCCGTCGACGATTCCAGTTTAGGGGCCGCAGGAGGAGGTCCTCCTGGTACCCCGCCACCACACCAACGTTTAACGTTAGTCGAGTTACATGAATGTGCATTACAGCGTACGCCCAAATATAAGTCCGTTGCAGATATCCGACGAGCTCTTACTGAATGCTGCTATGATCCAGTTGCAGGTGATGATAGTACAGTTATATATTCCATCCGTGTAAGACGGGTGACCGGGTATTTGGACACCCTACCGAATATGAAAGAAGATCTAGACAGAATATTTCGTTTCATCCGTACAGGGGATGATCCAGAAAGCATTGGCGAAGCCATGTCCCAAAGGAAAGCTGAAATCCAGCTCATGCTATTAAAGTTTCTGATTAATTGTTTAATAAGAGAACAAGATTACCCGTCCAAAGATCCGGCCGAAATGAGAATCCTGACAAGGTGGAGTGATAATATAGCCGAGGGTAAGCACAGAACCGTCAGTAGTATAGAGAGTATGTACAAGAGAATTCGTAAAGAAATAATAAAGTTACACGAACAACGTAAAGCAGCACAAGTAAGCGAGAAAGAAAATGACTCTTCTACTGAAGAGGTTGAGGACGAAAATCCCGCCAGAATAGCGTATGTAGGAAAATCTAGATTTCCAGACCGACATTCACGTCTAGACTACAAGAAAACTGTTCCTCATCCAGCACCAGAACAAGGTTCTCTAGAACAAGTATTTCAAGCTACCGATCATATTCTGAAATCACGAATCGGTTGTAGTAAGTTAAGTACTATGTATGAACAAGAACTAGCCCGATCAGCAGTCCGATGGATTACTGATTCTACCACTTTTCCAGACGAAATAGTGGCACAAATGTTTCTGAAATTGCCCCCAGCCGAGCAGCGACTGGTGGGTATGTATATGATCCAGCACCTCATTACTCTGTATGAGGGTCAACATTCTGATCCAGGTCCGTTACACGATGTCCTGAACGAGTTACTCCAGTATAGATGGAAAGGTTTAGGTACCGATTTAATTAGTATCATTCTAGAACAGCGCCACAAATATAGTATGTTCTTGAACCCGCATTTTGTTCATGTCTCACCCCCAGAAAGTAAACCGTTTTACATAGACAGACAGAATCCGTTACGAGAAGTACACCCAGTCAGGACAACAGATGGTGAAATGCAACGAGTGTTTGTTTACACCCCGATTACAAAGATGGAACTCTTAGAGATGAAGAAATTAATTCCCTGTCATGACAAAGATCCAGCAGGGTTCCACCGAGAATTAAAGGACATGCTCCGTATGGGAGAATACACGTATCCAGATATTATTAAAATGTTAAAGGTCCTGTTGCCCGCAGGGGTATATGAAAAACTCAAGGAAAAAGAATGGGAGGTGGGAGAGAAAAAGATCGATTGGGCAGTTCTAGAAGCTGAAGATAAGATACGAGTACCAGGTACCGGTCTTGGAGAGAAATGTAAAGAATTACCAGAACTGTTAATACAAGTTTTGCCCAGATTATTAGCCACTAAAAAGGAAGACTGGGATGCAATCTCAGCCTGTAAACAGAAACAAGACGAAGACACTAGTGATTTTTATTCTAGATTTGAGAAATGTTTTATCATAAACAGTGGCCTCAAGACAAGTAGTGAGTCATACCCTCATCTTTTTGTTACTAAACTAGTCGAGAATTCAAGTCCACAAGTTAAGAATCGAGTTTTGAAAGTCGAAAGTACCTGGCAAGCAAGTACTCCGTCCCAGATGTTACAGATGCTCCAGTACCACCAGAATAGAATCAGAGAAGAGCAAGAACACGAGAGAAAACGTATGAAAGACACGAAAATGAAAGTACTAGTTGCACAATCTGTTCCTCAAGACAGTCAGAAGAGGGGTCCGAATCAAGCCAGTCATCCTGCAGCTCCCGTTAAAGGGACATGCAATTATTGTAAACAGCCAGGTAATTTCATAAACGAGTGTGCAGTTCTGAAACATAATATAGCCACTGGTAAAACTAAAGAAAGACCACGTCCGCCTAGACAAGAACAAGTTTCACAGACTTCTCAGCCACAGAATGCACAACAGACAGTTCCAGCACCGCAGCCTATTGCTGCAACACAGCATGTTACACAGCAGATGTACCAGTATGCACAGTCCGAGTACCCAGAGTATCAACAGTATTCATGAAACAGCCTAGAGAGGGAGGTAGGCTTGCCTCTCATTGAGATTCCTGTAGATCAAGAAGGTCCCTATGTTCATAGTCAAGTACTAGGGAAAGACAGAAAGTTTCTAATTGATACAGGGGCAAGTAGGACGACCATCAGTCACGCCGAAGTTCCAGGGGCTCCGCTCTCAGGCTCTAGAAATGTTTCCCTTGGATTTTCAGGAAAGCCTATTGTAAACGAGATATCTAAGCCAGTTACTCTAGAAGTAGGTCCATTGTCCCGCACTACTGATCTGTTACTTACGAAGTCATGTCCAGAAAATTTGTTAGGCATTAAGACACTGAAAGAATTAGGTCATATGTTGTTCCCCAGAGGGAATACGACTGTTTCTACGTGACTTCAAGGGTCACTATGTATTACGAGATTTTGATCCGAGATTGTCTAATGTTCCGCAGCATCTATGGGCGCAAGGTCCAACTGAAGTAGGTTATATGCAAATCACACCCCATCGTGTGACTCTCAAGCCAGGTGTAGTCCTGCCACGAATCAGACAGTACAGATTGCCACCTGAGGCTGTAGCAGCCTTATCCAAAATTATTGACGAGCTCATGGCTCAAGGAGTAGTTGTAGAAACTGACTCCAATGTATGTAATTCTCCGATCATTCCAGTCATGAAACGTACTGATCCAAATGCACCCCCAGTATATCGATTAGTGATTGACCTACGAGAACTCAATAAATGTATTATTCCCCAGTACCCAGTTGTCCCAGATATTTCTTCCCTATTGACAGCCATTGACTCTGAGGCATCATTTTTTACAGTCATAGACCTCAAGAATGCATTTTTCAGTGTCCCCATTCATCCAGACAGCCAGTTTCTTTTCGGATTTTGTTTAAATGGAAGGAGCTATATGTTCACACGAGCTCCTCAAGGTTTCACAGAAAGTCCTAGTATTTACAGTCAAGCGCTTAAGAGACAACTAGACAATATTCACATGCCAACTGACACTGCCCTGCTCCAGTATGTCGATGATCTACTGATCACAGCCCGTTCTGAACGTGCTTGCGAGCGAGCATCACTCACAGTCTTGTATTTTCTAGCCGAGATGGGGCACAAGGTGTCCCCTTCGAAGCTTCAATTCTGTGTCCAGCAAGTGATCTATTTAGGCCTCTTGCTGTCCAAGTGGGGTAGGCAGTTGACACCCGACCGTATCCAGTTAATAGCGAGTCTTCCTCAGCCCAAGACCCAGAAGGAGGTACGTGCTTTTATCGGCCTTACTTCTTATTGTAGACAATGGATTCCTCAGTATGCATTTCTAGCTAAGCCACTGATACAGTTAACGACACAGGAGGCAGCCGTATCGACTGTCCTCCCTTGGACATCTGAACATACACTTAGTTTCAATGAGTTAAAGAAAGCTTTATGCCAAGCTCCAGTTCTAGCTACACCGAACTACAGTAAGCCTTTTACACTTTTCGTCACTGAACGTGAAGGTACAGCATTATCTGTTCTCACACAAGATCAAGCAGGACAATACAAGCCTTGTGCTTATTTTTCGAGCACATTAGATCCTGTAGCCCAGGCTCTGCCTGCGTGCCTCAAGTCAGTTGCAGCCACAGCACTAGCTATCAGACAAAGTGATTCCATAGTATTAGGACATTCCTTGACAGTACAAGTTCCACACTCCGTGGAAGTTCTTTTAAACCGAACACAGACTCAGCACTTGACAATTGCACGTTTAACAGGTTATGAACTGACACTGTTCCAGCCACACATAGAAATCAGACGCTGCAGCGTTCTAAATCCTGCTACACTGTTACCGTCAGTTATTTCAAATCCTGCCACACACGACTGTGTGGAAGTAGTTAACACTATGACAAAGCCAAGACAAGATCTGACAGACATTCCATTACCAGATCCCGACCTGACACTTTATGTGGATGGTTCATGTATGAGAACAAGTACAGGAGAACTAGTAGCCGCGTATGCAGTGACTACTGACACTGACGTTATAGAAACACACCGTATTGACACCCTGTCTGCTCAAGCAGCAGAGCTAGTTGCTCTGACACAAGCCTGCATACACGCTAAGAACCTGAAAGTTAATGTTTACACAGATTCACGTTACGCATTTGGAGTCGTACACGACTTCGGAGTGCTCTGGCAGGAGAGAGGTTTCATGACTTCTCATGGAACCAAGATTCAGCATGGTCTCCTTATTCAAGCTCTGTTAGATGCAATACATTTACCGACAGCTATTGCCATCATGAAGTGCAAAGCACATACGAAAGTTACTGACATTATTTCTCAAGGTAATGATCTAGCAGATCGCACAGCCAAGCTTACAGCACAGACTCCAGACATGTCAGTTAATCCGACACAGACACATACTCCAGATCTGACTACATGCATGACAGTTAAGGACCCTACTCAAGATGTCATAGATATCCAGTTACATGCTACTCCCGATGAAATCAAGAAATGGTCCGAACAAGGAGGGGTCCAGACAGATCAGGGATGGGTAACGAAGGGTAGAGCCACATGGTTTCTCCCCGACTCTATGGTCCAAGTCATTATCAATACCGCACATAGTCCAGCACATTTAGGAGAAAAAGCTATGTTAGACAGTATCCAGAACATTTGGTTCAACAAGCATTTACGAGCTGCAGCCAAGCAGAAAATCCGTACCTGTATGATATGTTGCCAGTTTAATCCAGGTAAAAGTGTCCCGGTGGAACAAGGTGGATTTCAGCCCCCTGACCACCCTTTTGAAGTCCTCCAAATGGATTATATTCAGATGGAGCGATGTCGAGGTTTCAAGTATGTCCTTGTAGTTGTATGCGCTTTGTCCAGGTGGACAGAGGCATATCCAGTCTCAGATTACACAGCCGCGACCACTGCCAAGCAGTTGGTTCGTGAGTTCTTCCCCCGTTATGGACTCCCTAGAGTCGTATATTCTGACAACGGCCAGCCATTCTCATCTGAGCTTATGAAACACATCTCCCTTTTGTTAGGGTACCAGTGGAAGTTCCATTGTGTACGCCATCCTGAAGCAGCCGGTCTCGTAGAGAGACATAACCAGACCCTGAAAATCCGTATTGCCAAGATTTGTAAAGAGAAAGGTGTGGACTGGCTAGTAGCTCTGCCAGTTGCTTTATTTTATATGCGCATGGTCGCACATTCCAGATCAGGTCTGTCCCCGTATGAGGTCGTATTCGGCCGCCCCCCTAATATGTGGGGTACACCTAGACCTCGAAGTATTACCGATGTTTCAAGTAATATGCTGACAGATTACCTAGCTTCCTTGATGTCTGCCCTACACTCTTGTCGTTCACAGGTTGCCGCCGCATTTCCAGACAATACCGAGGTGGCACCGCATGAAATCGTTCCCGGATGCATGGTTCTTGTCCGGAATTTTGATCGTTCAAGTCCGCTGGAGCCTCGCTGGAAGGAACCCCGACAGGTCCTCCTGGCCACCCGTACTGCCGTCAAGCTGGAAGGCAGGAAGGGCTGGGTCCATTTGTCACATGTGAAGAAGTTTTATGGATTGAAGCCTGTTTCTAAGAACATTTCCGAGGATTTAAAGGACTGCCAAAGTACTATTCTTAAGAACTGTCCCGCAAAAGACAATGATATTGAACCCCCCCTGGTAGAGAAAACTCCGCAACAGGAGTATAAGCAAAAACTAAGGTCTAGTAAAATAAGTCAGCCAGTTTGATTGTCTAAGTCCTCCCCTAGGTGAAACCGTTAGACCGGTTTCTGACATGTATAAAATAGACCCCCATAGTGAGAGAGTTAGTCAAAACTCAATCCGATGTATCGTTTTTCTAAGTTTCATATTGTTTTTCAGCCTTATGACTACCTGCACCAGTTATGCTTTTTATTTGTGTTTTCCAGTTTCTCATGTAAATAAGTCTTCTATTGCTACAGTAGAGCACACGTTTAGTGATCTGCCTCCTCATGAACTCTCATATCGTCTCGCTATGCGTAATAATTCCTTTATCCGCATGTTACATTATTCACACCAGACCAGCAATGCCACTAATTGTTGGGTGTGTGGTCGACTCCCCCCTTTCCAGACACCGAAGGGAGTTCTGCCACTCTTTCCTTATCCATTCTCACATAATGGTTCATGTGGAGCATGGTCCACGTTAACGTCATCCTCAACAGATATGTCTTTTCTTAACAGTACATGTTTTCCAGACAAGCAAGGTCTTCCCCACAGAACAGGGTTAGATCTAGAGAATGAAGTTTATAATTTAGGTAATTATTCTTCGAATTTCATGGTCCTGAATGTTCAGTCTGATACTACTCCAGACTTACCTGCTATGTCAGTACTACCAGTTAAAGGCGAATTATGTGTCCGAAAGAATGGTTCCATACATGTAGGACATAGTGATTGTACTACTATTGTCAAGTATAGTGACAGTAGGAAATCTATTTTCAAAGCTTCACGTCATTCTTATTTTGTTTGTGGTCAGACCGCATATGTTCGTCTGCCCCTCGATTGGGAGGGAACCTGTTACATTGCCTTCCTACTGCCACCAGTTTTTCTAGCCCCACCTGACTATCATAGGAATTCCCACCTAGTACATACCAGACACAAAAGAGACCTCCCGATTGTCGATTATACTGAAACTGCTCTAGAACAATACATAGATATCAATAAAGGTGTCTTCCCTTATTTAGGTACTGTTGTGAATAGTAAACTGATACGTAGATTAACGAGAACCCTTGAAGCAGTAGTGATTGAGACTACTTCTGCTCTAAGTAACTTAACCGAGGAGCAATCCTTTATGAGAATTGTCGTGCTCCAGAATCGTCTCGTCCCTGACGTCATACTGGCCGATAGGGGCGGGGCATGTAGAGTCATCGGATCTAGTTGCTGCATTTTCATTCCTAATAACGCGCCGTCTGTTTATTCAGCTATAACCAGACTCCATAAAATTGCCCATATGTTACACCAAGATCCAGGCACCTGGACATGGTCCGGTTGGTTCTGGAATATGATTTCCGCTTGGGGATGGAAAGTATTGTCATTTCTAGGTATTGCAGTAGCGATCATATTCAGTTGCTGCCTCTGCATACAATGTGGCCCTGCGATTTGCGGCATTTGCGCTACCTCCTGTATTCCTAGCCCCAAGTCCCGTTCTAAATCCCGTTCCAAGAAAATTCGAGACGAGCAAATGATACTGTATGAAATAATAGATGGTATCATGAATATTGATGTTTCCTGATGGAAACGTAGTGACAAGGAGGGAATGTGGAAAAGTAAATTTTGCCATGTTCTGTGTCCCTACGTGTCCTCCATCTTATGTTATATGTGCATGATTAATATGCATATGTATTTCCCCATGATCGATTAAAGACGCAATTACAGTTGTGTCCATCCCTAGTATGCCAGTTTCCAGTTCTCGTGAAAATTACGAGTATTAGGCCTATGTAAAGCTACGTTGCCACGTTTCCCTGTGTGCACGTTATTTCATTGTAAAGTCCCCGTTTCTAGGCCTCAAAAGGGCCTGGACACCAGATTCAGCTCCTGTCTCCTGAACCCTCGCTGAGGAGCGATACAGCCCCCACCTGTATCCTCGACCCTTCACTTACTTCCTGCCTCACAGTGCCCGGTTCAGCCTGGCTCTGCCTACGAGTCTGCCAAGAGTATGTTATGATTCTAGTTATCAGTCCAGCCCTCCTTCTCTGCATTCCTAAACTACTGAATCGCATCAATAGTTTCCGTCATTGTCTAGCCCTTACGTCTCCATGCAAGAGAAATACTGTATTAATGGTCATTTAATATTCTTCATCACGCACTACATGTAGAATAATGCATGCACCAGTCTTAGAGTCTGTTAGCCTCTCCCCTCCTGACTTTTAGTTTATATCAACATGTTCTCTAAACATCAGATACTAGATAGTGTTAGGTACATGTCGCCCTGACTCTCCAGACTTCAGTCTCTACTCCTAGCGCAGAGTTCATAGCCCCCAGCTTCTCCTAGTAACACGTCATTGTCAGTTTGCGCGCACCACTAGGTTAGAGGTCCCGGCTCCTTAGGTAGCCCCCTCCATGTTTCCGCCCCATTTATGACATATTCTGTTACGTTTACATCACATGTCTATGTATACGCCTCCTGTTACACCCACTTTCACCCTTATCTTTCGCGACTGCTATTGACCACACCCACTGCTCCGCCTACTGTATTCATTGTAATGCAACTGTTTTAGTATATATGCTTGTGTACTGTTATTAAATGTTAGCGCGCTCATTCCCTGTCCCCCCTGCAGGGCTCTGCCATCCTATTCCTGTGCAGGTTGTCCTGTTCCTGTCCTTATGCTGTATTAAACCTGCAAACTCCTACTACCTCGAATCTTGACTCTTATTTATTGAGCTATCTGTTATTACTATGTCCAGTAAAACCTAGATCCGGTATTATTTATTTATATACCACACTGGGGAGAGCAGGAGCACACTGCAGACTGCGGAGAGCAGGAGCACACTGCAGACTGGGGAGAGCAGGAGCACACTGCAGACTGCGCAGAGCAGGAGCACACTGCAGACTGCGGAGAGCAGGAGCACACTGCAGACTGCGGAGAGCAGGAGCACACTGCAGACTGGGGAGAGCAGGAGCAAACTGTAGACTGCGGAGAGCAGGAGCACACTGCAGACAGGGGAGAGCAGGAACACACTGCAGACTGCGGAGATCAGGAGCACACTGTAGACTGGGGAGAGCAGGAGCACACTGCAGACTGCGGAGAGCAGGAGCACACTGCAGACTGGGGAGAGCAGGAGCACACTGTAGACTGGGGAGAGCAGGAGCACACAGCAGACTGCAGAGAGCAGGAGCACACAGCAGACTGCGGAGAGCAGGAGCACACAGCAGACTGCGGAGAGCAGGAGCACACTGCAGACTGGGGAGAGCAGGAGCACACTGCAAACAGGAGAGAGCAGGAGCACACTGCAAACAGGAGAGAGTACCGGGACACTGCAGACTGGGGAGCGCAGTGGTACACAGCAAACTGGGGAGAGCAGCGGCACACTCCAGACAGGAGAGAGTACCGGGACACTGCAGACTGCGGAGAGCAGTGGCACACTGCAGACTGGGGAGAGCAGGAGCACACCGCAGACAGGAGAGAGTAAAGGCAAATCGCTGAGTGGGGAAAGTAGCGGCTGACTGCAGACGGTGGTGGACTTTCCTCAGCAGCAGGTGCCTGACCCTCAGCTGGTGGATCTACAACCTGGGGAGAGCAGGAGCACACTGCAGACAGGGGAGAGCAGGAGCACACTGCAGACTGCGGAGAGCAGGAGCACACTGCGGAGAGCAGGAACACACTGCAGACTGCGGAGAGCAGGAGCACACTGCAGACTGCGGAGAGCAGGAGCACACTGCAGACAGGAGAGAGTAGGAGCACACTGCAGACTGTGGAGAGAAGGAGCACACTGCAGACTGCGGAGAGCAGGAGCACACTGCAGACTGCGGAGAGCAGGAGCACACTGCAGACAGGAGAGAGTAGGAGCACACTGCAGACTGTGGAGAGCAGGAGCACACTGCAGACAGGAGAGAGCAGGAGCACACTACAGACAGGAGAGAGCAGGAGCACACTGCAGAGTGCGGAGAGCAGGAGCACACTGCAGACTGCGGAGAGCAGGAGCACACTGCAGACTGCGGAGAGCAGGAGCACACTGCAGACTGCGGAGAGCAGGAGCACACTGCAGACTGCGGAGAGCAGGAGCACACAGCAGACTGCGGAGAGCAGGAGCACACTGCAGACTGCGGAGAGCAGGAGCACACTGCAGACAGGAGAGAGTAGCGGCACACTGCAGACTGTGCAGAGCAGGAGCACACTGCAGACTGCGGAGAGCAGGAGCACACTGCAGACTGCGGAGAGCAGGAGCACACTGCAGACTGCGGAGAGCAGGAGCACACTGCAGACTGCGGAGAGCAGGAGCACACTGCAGACAGGAGAGAGTAGCGGCACACTGCAGACTGTGGAGAGCAGGAGCACACTGCAGACTGCGGAGAGCAGGAGCACACTGCAGACTGGGGAGAGCAGGAGCACACTGTAGACTGGGGAGAGCAGGAGCACACTGCAGACTGCGGAGAGCAGGAGCACACTGCAGACTGGGGAGAGCAGGAGCACACTGTAGACTGGGGAGAGCAGGAGCACACAGCAGACTGCAGAGAGCAGGAGCACACTGCAGACTGCGGAGAGCAGGGGCACACTGCAGACTGCGGAGAGCAGGAGCACACTGCAGACAGGAGAGAGTAGCGGCACACTGCAGACAGGGGAGAGCAGTGGCACACTGCAGACAGGAGAGCAGGAGCACACTGCAGACTGCGGAGAGCAGGAGCACACTGCAGACTGCGGAGAGCAGGAGCACACTTCAGACTGGGGAGAGCAGGAGCACACTGCAGAGTGCGGAGAGCAGGAGCACACTGCAGACTGCGGAGAGCAGGAGCACACTTCAGACTGGGGAGAGCAGGAGCACACTGCAGACTGTGGAGAGCAGGAGCACACTGCAGACTGCGGAGAGCAGGAGCACACTGCAGACTGTGGAGAGCAGGAGCACACTGCAGACTGCGGAGAGCAGGAGCACACTGCAGACAGGAGAGAGTAGCGGCACACTGCAGAGTGCGGAGAGCAGGAGCACACTGCAGACTGCAGAGAGCAGGAGCACACTTCAGACTGGGGAGAGCAGGAGCACACTGCAGACTGTGGAGAGCAGGAGCACACTGCAGACTGGGGAGAGCAGGAGCACACTGCAGACTGTGGAGAGCAGGAGCACACTGCAGACTGGGGAGAGCAGGAACACACTGCAGACTGCGGAGAGCAGGAGCACACTGCAGACTGGGGAGAGCAGGAGCACACTGCAGACTGCGCAGAGCAGGAGCACACTGCAGACTGCGGAGAGCAGGAGCACACTGCAGACTGCGGAGAGCAGGAGCACACTGCAGACTGGGGAGAGCAGGAGCAAACTATAGACTGCGGAGAGCAGGAGCACACTGCAGACTGCGGAGAGCAGGAGCACACTGCAGACTGCGGAGAGCAGGAGCACACTGCAGACTGCGGAGAGCAGGAGCACACTGCAGACTGCGGAGAGCAGGAGCACACTGCAGACTGCGGAGAGCAGGAGCACACTGCAGACAGGAGAGAGTAGCGGCACACTGCAGAGTGCGGAGAGCAGGAGCACACTGCAGACTGAGGAGAGCAGGAGCACACTTCAGACTGGGGAGAGCAGGAGCACACTGCAGACTGTGGAGAGCAGGAGCACACTGCAGACTGGGGAGAGCAGGAGCACACTGCAGACTGCGGAGAGCAGGAGCACACTGCAGACTGCGGAGAGCAGGAGCACACTGCAGACTGCGGAGAGCAGGAGCACACTGCGGAGAGCAGGAGCACACTGCAGACTGCGGAGAGTAGGAGCACACTGCAGACTGCGGAGAGCAGGAGCACACTGCAGACTGCGGAGAGCAGGAGCACACTGCAGACTGCGGAGAGCAGGAGCACACTGCAGACAGGAGAGAGTAGCGGCACACTGCAGAGTGCGGAGAGCAGGAGCACACTGCAGACTGAGGAGAGCAGGAGCACACTTCAGACTGGGGAGAGCAGGAGCACACTGCAGACTGTGGAGAGCAGGAGCACACTGCAGACTGCGGAGAGCAGGAGCACACTGCAGACTGCGGAGAGCAGGAGCATACTGCAGACTGGGGAGAGCAGGAGCACACTGCAGACTGTGGAGAGCAGGAGCACACTGCAGACTGGGGAGAGCAGGAGCACACTGCAGACTGCGGAGAGCAGGAGCACACTGCAGACTGGGGAGAGCAGGAGCACACTGCAGACTGCGCAGAGCAGGAGCACACTGCAGACTGCGGAGAGCAGGAGCACACTGCAGACTGCGGAGAGCAGGAGCACACTGCAGACTGGGGAGAGCAGGAGCAAACTGTAGACTGCGGAGAGCAGGAGCACACTGCAGACTGCGGAGAGCAGGAGCACACTGCAGACTGTGGAGAGCAGGAGCACACTGCAGACTGCGGAGAGCAGGAGCACACTGCAGACTGCGGAGAGCAGGAGCACACTGCAGACAGGAGAGAGTAGCGGCACACTGCAGAGTGCGGAGAGCAGGAGCACACTGCAGACTGAGGAGAGCAGGAGCACACTGCAGACTGGGGAGAGCAGGAGCACACTGCAGACTGCGGAGAGCAGGAGCACACTGCAGACTGCACACTGCAGACCTGCCGGCCACCTTTCTTCCATCCTCTCCATCCTCTTCCTAGTTTCTGTTCAAACAGGAAGCACCCAGGCTCCCCTAAGCCATTACAATTCTGGGGGCAGCATTGTGATTGGTCTGAGCACCGTCATTCGTTGCAAAGATGGGGAACCTTGGCATGTTATCCACCCAGGTTTTAATGCAGCCTGGGTGGAGAACATGCAAATTGCGCATGAATGTTTGGCCGGCCCAAAACCTGAAATGTGTCAGAAGCCATCGGTGTAGCGTGGAAACACCCACTACAACACCCATGGTACGCCCCTTTCCCGCAAAGTATTGTGTGTTAAGGAGCTATATGTACAAAGGCACGAAAAGCCACGCAAGGTCTCGTTATGTGTCCATGTAAATATGGGGCAGGATATCGCGTCGCCGGTACATCACAAAAAGTGACGCATCGGTGGTGCAAGGTGCTTGTAAATAAACCCCTCTGTGGGTATCCTTTCTCACGTTGGTATAAAACCATGCTTCACTTGCTAAAAGGCTGAGGAACCCATGGAAGGTCATAGACTTTGGGGGGGGGATATCTTACGTCCACATAAACAACTGCCTCAACCGCTGGTTCTAATCCCTTCCACTCTGTGTGCATACCAGGCAGAACGTTTTTAAAATGTAAAATTGAGGTTTCAGCAGCCTTTAAATAAAGCCGAATGGGACCCATTGGAATAGCTGGCAGTAGCCGGACCCTCCCTGGGCCAGCTCCTGCCAGGGCCGCCTTCTGAGCAAGGACTGCTGCCAGCTAACTCACAGCAATCCCACACCAGGCTGTCTGCGGAATCAGACATAGAATGTGCCTTATAAAACAACGTTTACCCAGACATGAACAGTCATGTGGTCCCTTTGGAGGAGGCAGGGGGATTCTGTTGATCTGAATGAATCAGACCAAGCATAGCCAATTACATTTGGAGGCAATCCTGTGTGCCCTCACGGCAGTCCTGCCATCTTTGGCAGCAGTTGTCCATGCTTTTGTGGCAACCAAGCAGTGACATTTGGTAAAATGTGTGTGTGCACTTGTTATAACTTGTCCTGAACAGATTCCAGTCTTACCTGGACATGTATCAACTTGATAGGCCTTGTGGAAACTCTGGCTGAACTTGTGGTAACCTTCATGTACTCATGGAAAAACAACCCTGGACTTGTATTAACCCTGTTAGGGCTTCTAGTAAAATAGCAAGACCAGTGCCAACTAGTTCTAGAATTGTGGCAAAACTAAGTGGACGTGTGGCACCTGTTGGGATGGGTGAGTTCCTCATTTCTTCACCAGTGGTAGCAATACAAAACAAAACATTTATATTGGCAATCAAATCAGTTTTCATACCACATCTCATAGGTGTAAGTAGTTGTACTTACCACAAGGCCGCCCTAGGGGAGTCAAAGTAGAAAGGAACAGAAAGGAGTAGAAAAGATGCAGTATTAGTTGTAGGCTGATAACAAACTATACATAAAATATAGGCAAACCTTCCAGGACGTCCATGTACCTCTCCGACTTCAATCATAGGTCTTATAATTTAGCCCATCTAATACCTGATGCAATTCTGATGAAATTTAATTTGTCATGGATTTAAATGCAGACCTAAGAAGCGGAGGCTTGTGAACCAGCCAAAAGAATCAAACACTATCTGCATTTCTTTCTATGACACTTTGGGGTCTATTAGGAAGACGGGCAGACTCTGTCCGCCCGTCATCCTACCGGGGTTTGGGACCGCCCGCCATAAGGGCGGGGGTCCCGTGGGGGGAATTAGAATGTGCCCGCCACAGTGGCGGACACAGCCTGCATTCTCAGCATTGTGGTGGGCGGTGCTCTCTGCACCGCCCGCCACAATGCTAAAAATGCATTAATGCATTTGCATAGACAAAACGGCAGGCACCGCACGGTGCCTGCCGCTTTGTTTATGCAAATGAAGGGGGGTACCACAGATACCCCCCGTGTGCACCCACCACCTCTCCTTCACTCTGGGGGCCCACAGGGGGCCCCCACAGTGAAGACGAAGACCGCATGCCTTTCCATGGCGGCATCGCCGCCGCGGAAAGGCATCTACACAAGCCCATCATAATATTAGGTAAGTATACTTGTAAAGCGAACTGTTTCTCCATCTCGGAGTGTCCTGGCGCTGTATACCACTGGGGAACCCGACCAAGAAAGGCTTTTATCAAATAGCACATTTCCCCAACGTCATCGGCTGTATTGATGGCACCCACATCCCAATATGCCCACCTGCTGCCACAGAGTACATTTACAGAAACAGGAAGTCAACCCACACAATAAATGTACAGGTAATCTGTGATGCAAACTACATTATCACGGACATAGTGACCAAGTTCCCAGGAATTACCCACGACTCCTACATCTTTCAGAACAGTGGGATCTACACACGCCTGACAGCGGGGGAATTTGGCGAAGGATACCTGCTAGGTAAAACACTGTGTGACACTCCCTTGATACATATTGCAGATGTATGTGTATGTGTGCATGTGAGTAATGTCTTTCTTATTTTAAAATAGTGGATAGTGCATATGCCGTCCGCTCCTTCATCCTGACACCCTACCTCAACCCTTCAACCCCCAGCCAGAGGCGGTACAACAGGGCACACAAATCAACCAGGAACATTGTGGAGCGCACCTTTGGGCTGTTGAAAAGCAGGTTCTGCTGCCTCCACAAAAGTGGAGGGGCACGGCAGTACTCACCAATCACCTGCTGTAAGATGATTGCAACATGTGCAATGTTGCACAACCTTGCTACTAAGAAGGGCACCGAGGTGGAATTGAGCGACTCTGAGGACCATGATGATGAACATGCACTGCCTGAACCCAACACAGCTGGAGTTGCAACACCAACAGATGGCAGACACAGACGGGCAGAGATCACACGCAACTACTTTTAAGTAAGTAAAGAGACACAGACAGGTGGAGTATGCACCCAACATAGTTTAATATTTGGCACTACGCAGGTATTCAAAAGCACAAATGTGCAACACAAATGTCATCCATTTAATAATGGCAGTCCCGGGTCACTTCCCCATTAACTGAAACAAGTCATTTCCGCCCACGCCTACCAGTGCCAGATGTAAATGGCTGGCTCTCTTCACTGTGCGTTTGGGCTGTTGGCTCACCATGGCGCCTGCTGCTCCTCCGTGTCTCGACAACAAGGGGGCTTGTCATGCTGCTCCTACTGGTGCTTTCCTCACTTTCTGGCACATCCAGAGAAGCAGTTTGTGCTGTCTGTGCATTTATCAACAGCTCTACAGCACTGGTCAAATTAGCAATGCCCCTAGACACCTCATTGCTGTTGTGGGTGAGTCCCTCTTGCATGTTAATGCATCGTCTGCATAGCAGGGAAGTGGCTGTGGCCAGGCGGTTTATTGCTTTACTTTGCTGCTGCGCACGCTGCCTCTCCTTGCTCCTTGCTAACATGTCCTGGTCCAGTTTGCTGCACAGAAGCTGCACCGATTGTGTCATGTCCCGCATCCCTGCAGCAATCTCCTTGTTCACATCAACCAGTTCTCTGATGCCCTTCCCTATATCTCCCACATTTGTGTTTAGGTTCCTCATCTGGCGTTGCACAGACAGGATGGCCTTCCCCTGCATCCTTTGGATTTTCACCATGCTACCCTCAAGCCCACGGAAGACACTGGGACCCTCCACATGAGTCTCTACAATGCTTTCTCTGTGCCTGCGGCGTCTGGTACCTGTACGGCCAACCTCTGCACTGGACTGCTGTGTGGCAGGGCTACCTTCCCCAGCAAAGGTTTGTGTGTCATCCCCCTCCATGTCAACTGCTGATGACTCCATTTGGACTAGTGGGGCAACTACATGCCTCCTGCTCTTTTGTGATGCAGGTGTTGTCAGAGGCAGTGATGCAGGTAGTTCAGGTGAGGACAGTGGCAGAGGGGATCCTGAACGTTCTGGGGACGCCTGCAGATGTGGAGACATTTCTGGGTCTTGGGATGGTGGCTGTGTAGTTGGTGCACCTGTGTCCTCTGTGAAATTCTCTGCACTTGGACCTGGCTCCTGGCTGTCATCCCTCTCTGGTGCCGTGCCTTCCGTCTCCCTGGTACGCCTGCGAGATGTCTCGCCTGTGGACATATAAGCGTACATTAGCTCGGTGCTACTGCCTCACAGCCACTACAATTAAATAATTCTCACTTGAACACTGTACATGTTGCCTGCGCTTGATGATGTCTGAAATGATTTGCCTAACTTGTTGCTTGCTGCGCTGTATGACATGGTCTTTCATTTACTGACTACATGTCCTATAATGCATTGCTCCTGTATAGTGCTACCTCTGCTGGACTGGGGTTAACTTTGCCACATAGGGAAAAGGGAAGGCTGATGGGGTGGGGGTGATTGCTGTGCTTGCGTCTTACCTTTTTTGGTGGCAGCTCTGGCTGAGCTGTCTGCATCTCCCAGTCCACAGATGCTCTCTGGTTCAATGGTGGACCCCACCAGCTCCTCCAAGTCAGTCAGGGGGGTGCACAGTTCTTCCCTCCTCCAGTTTTGTTTGCCTGTTTGTGGATCTCAGAAATCTTTTTCTTGGTCAGGCTCCTAAGGTCACACCACCTCTTTTTCATGTTGTCTATGTCCCTTGGAGTCACTCCTACAGCATTCACCTTTGCTTGTATGTCCAGCCAAATCTTCCTTTTGGCAGATTCTGCCACAGTCAGGGACAGCTTGCCAAACAATTTCTAGTGTTCCTTCACCACCTCCTCCACAAGGACCTGCAGCTCCATGGTGCTAAATTGTATTTTCCTCTTCCTCTCTGGCTGTTCCTTTTCACTGCTGCTTGACATTTTCACAGTTCAAAAGTGCAAAACTTTTTCTGTGGCTCAGGGACTCAGCTCAGCTCCAACTGCCTCTCCAGAAGCTTCGAATTACTTGCAGTTGCCTGTGTAGCCACTTCCTGGTAGGGAGGGGGAGGGTGGTAGCACCTGATTGGCTTCCTGATTCAGTTTCACTTTTATTTGCTTTCCGATTCGGTATTTGTGGAAAAGTAAATTTTGCCATGTTCTGTGTCCCTACGCCTCATCCATCATGTGTTATGTGTGCATGATCAATATGCATATGTTATTCCCCATTTCTGATTAAAGACGCAATTACAGTTGTGTCCACCTCTAGTATGTTAGTTTCCAGTCCTCGTGAATACTACGAATATCAGGCCTATGTAAGTAATGTTGCCACGTTTCTCAGTGTACACGTTATTCAATTATAAAGTCCCCGTTTCCAGGCCTCACAAGGGTCCGGACCACAGATTCAGCTCCTGTCTCCTGAAAGCCTCGCTGAGGAGCGATACAGCCCCCACCTGTATCCTCGACCCTTCACTCACTTCCTGCCTTGCAGTGCCCGGTGCACCCCGGCTCTGCCTCTGAGTCTGCCAAAAATATGTTATAGTTCCTGCTATCAGTTCAGTCCTCCTCCTCTGCATTCCTAAGCTACTGAACTGCATCAATAGTTTCCGTCATTGTCTAGCCTTCTCGTCTCCACGTTAGAGAAATACTGTATTTAATGGTCATTTAATATTCTTCACGCACTACATGTAGAATAATGCATGGTCCAGTCTTAGAATCAAGTTAGCTTTTCCCCTCATGACTTCTAGTTTATATCAACATGTTCCCTAAACAGTAGATACCAGATAGGGTTTAGGTACATGTCGCTCCGACCCTCTAGACTTTAGTCTCTGCTCCTAGCACAGAGTTCGTAGCCCCCAGCTTCTCCTAGTAACACGTCATTGCCAGTTTTCGCGCACCATTAGGTTAGAGGTCCCGACTCCTTAGGTAGCCCCCTCCAATGTTTCCGCCCATCCATGACATATTCTGTTACGTTTTCCATCACATGTCTAAGTAAACTCCCAGTTACACCTCTTATTTCTCTTATCTCTCGCGACTGCTACGTGTCACGCCTTCTACTCCACCTACTGTTACGCCCACTGCAATGTAATGCTATGTGTTTGCGCTATGTATATAAGTCAATGTTTTGTTATTAAATGTTAGCGCGCTCATCCCAGACCAAGCCCCAGCAGCTGCTGGGCCTTTTTTCCCCTGCTGGGCCCCAGTTGTCCTGCTGGGCCCTGTCATTCTGTTCCTATGCAGGTTGTCCTGATCCTGTCCTTATGCTGTAATAAACCTGCAGAAACTCCTACTACCTCGAATCTTGACTCTTATTTATTGAGCTATCTGTTATGCTATAAGTCTAGTCAAAAATAGGGTATTATTTATTTATTTACCACATAATGGCGCCCGAATAGGGACTTGCCCTTTCCCCACGCGTCGGTGAAGCCACGCCGACCCCCTGACCCTCTGCAGTCGTGACGGAACCATACTGGCCAAGTGCAGATATTTCTGCTTCAAGTATCCCTCAGGCCCACGGAGGAGACGGAGGAGGCGGTCCAGCATCCGAACGAGACGGTGGAGGAACGCGGCGAGTCCCGACCAGAGCCCAAGCCGAGAGTCCAAGGTCCGAGGTATCCGGAGGCCCACCCGTAACTGAAGTCCGAAGTCCGAAGTCCGTCGTAGTCCAGTCCCGTTCGAGGCCTTCCGTTCCGTGCTGCCCGGTGAGTACCATTGCTGGGGTAGTGTCTAGACAGGGTCAGTCTAAATTGACTCCTGGTCCGTGGGTTGGTGGTACCCAAGCCCACAAACGAAGTGTTCACCTAGGTGGATACGGGTCTTGATGCGTTCCTTTATGGGACCGGTATGTTCCGTACTGTTACAGCAGTGCATCCAGTAACTCTAGTCTGTTCCGTTCTCGAGAATTCTGTTCTGTTTCTGTTTTCAGTATTTTCAGGTAGTATTCTGTTCGAACTGTTATGTTATGATATTGTTTAATGTATTTCCAATGTCGTGGTATGCCTGAATTGTTTTCCCAATTGTTATTGTTTTTTCGTGTATTGTATTGTGTTCCGATTCAAGTTTAGAATGCCGCTCTTTTCCAAGTTACGTCAGTTAAAAACTAGAAAGGGTCTGCTGGAAGCAGCAGTTCCTGTTCCGCCTAGGGACAGTCCAGGTCACTTTATGTATCAGAAACATGGCATAAGCGCCATATTGTATCTAGATTTATGGGTAGAGTATACCAAACAGTTAGAAGAAAAGTATAGATGGCCCGTATCGGGTACATGGGATGCCGAATGTATCATGCGAGTAGAAGAAGCATTGTGGAAAAAGAAAGCCAGACAGTCACAGAAAGATGCCATCGAGTTATGGCGTAAGGAAGCGCATAGAAGAACGGAAAAGGAAGTCAGAAAGTCAGAGTTAAGTAGAGAATCCCAAGAACGAGCCCAAGAAAGAGAATTAATCGAGATAGGTGAACAAGTCAAAGTCGAACAGTCAGACAGACAGAGGCATGCCCTTATTAAGGGTATGTATCCTCTCCTTGCCGAAGGCTTGCCAAAAGCGACCCCAGAGGCACCCAGTAATTTCCCGCCACCATTAGTTCCGACCAAGCTACGTCACCAACCGACCGCAGCTGATATTTTTATTTCGTCCTATTTGGACGACACAGTTCCAGAATATGCAAATCCAGTTCGCGCTCCACCTGTCCCTGTAAATCAGGCACTTCCCGTTCCTCCAGACACCGGAGTACCTGTTACGGTACCCCCGGGTCAGCCTGCCATACAAGTTCAGCCCACGTTACAATTACCGACCCTGCAAGCACGAAGAATGTCAGTCGACGATTCCAGTATAGGGGCCGCAGGAGGAGGTCCTCCTCAAACCCCGCCGCCACACAAACGTTTATCAGCACTCGAATTACATGCTCAAGCATCACAGCGTACTCCTAAAAGTAATAAGTCTGTCACAGAAATCAGACAAGCCCTTGCCGAATGTGTCTATGACACAGTCCCAGGCGAGTATAATATGGTTTTATATTCCGTACGCGTAAGAAGGGTGACCGAGTATCTAGTCACCTTACCAAATATGAAAGAAGATCTAGACAGAATATATCGTTTCATCCGTACAGGGGATGATCCAGAAAGTATTGGCGAGATTATGTCTCAAAGAAAAGCCGAGATTCAGCTCATGGTATTAAAGTTCCTGATCAATTGTCTAATAAGAGAACAAGATTATCCGTCTAAAGATCCCGCCGAAATGAGAATCCTAACAAGGTGGAGTGATAATATAGCCGAGGGTAAGCACAAGACCATTAGTGCCATGGAAAGTATGTACAAGAAAATTCGTAAAGAAATAATAAGGTTACATGAACAGCGTAAAGCAGCACAAGTAAGCGAGAAAGAAAGTATCTCTGATCCTGAAGAGGAAGACGAGAATCCCGCCAGAATAGCGTATGTAGGAAAATCCAGATTTCCAGATCGCCATTTACGTCCAGAACCTAAGTCTATTTTCCATCATCCAGCACCAGAACGAGGCTCTTTAGAGCAAGTATTTCAAGCTACCGATCACATTCTGAAATCACGAGTCGGTTATAGCGAATTAAGTACCATGCACGAACAAGAACTAGCCCGATCAGCAGTCCGATGGATTACTGATTCTACCACTTTTCCAGACGAAATAGTGGCACAAATGTTTCTGAAACTGCCCCCAGCCGAGCAACGACTGGTGGGTATGTATATGATCCAGCACCTCATTACCCTGTATGAGGGTCAACATTCTGATCCAGGCCCGTTACATGATATCCTGAACGAGTTACTCCAGTACAGATGGAGAGGTCTAGGTACCGATTTAATTAGTGTCATTCTAGAACAGCGCCACAAGTATAGAACGTTCCTGAACCCGCATTTTGTTCATGTCTCACCCCCAGAAAGTAAACCATTCTACATAGACAGACAGAATCCGCTACGAGAAGTCCACCCAGTCCAAGGGGCGGGTGGCGTAATGCAACGAGTGTTTGTATACACTCCGATATCAAAGATGGAACTTCTTGAAATGAAGAAATTAATTCCCTGTCATGACAAAGATCCAGCAGGGTTCCATAGAGAATTAAAAGACATGCTCCGTATGGGAGAATACACTTACCCAGATATCATTAAAATGTTAAAGGTCCTGCTACCCGCAGGGGTGTATGAAAAGTTAAAGGAAAAAGAATGGGAGGTGGGAGAGAAAAAGATCGATTGGGCAGCTCTAGAAGCTGAAGACAAGGCACGAGTACCAGGTACCGGTCTTGGAGATAAATGTAAAGAATTACCAGAATTATTGATTCAAGTTTTACCCAGATTATTGACAACTAGGAAAGAAGACTGGGATGCAATCTCAGCCTGTAAACAGAAACAAGATGAAGACATTAGTGATTTTTATTCTAGATTTGAGAAATGTTTCAGTATTAACAGTGGTCTCAAGACAAGTAGTGAGTCATACCCTCATCTTTTCGTTACCAAATTAGTCGAGAATTCAAGTCCACAAATTAAAAATCGAGTTTTGAAAGTCGAAAGCACCTGGCAAGCAAATACTCCGTCCCAGATGCTCCAGATGCTCCAGTATCACCAGAATAGAATCAGAGAAGAGCAAGAACACGAAAGAAAACGTATGAAAGACACGAAAATGAAAGTGCTAGTTGCACAATCTATTCCTCAAGACAGTCAGAAGAGGGGTCCGAATCAAGCCAGTCACCCTGCGGCTCCCGTTAAAGGGAACTGCAATTATTGTAAACAGCCAGGTCATTTTATAAACGAGTGTGCAGTTCTGAAACACAACATAGCTACTGGTAAGACTAAAGAAAGACCACGTCCGCCGAGACAAGAACAAGTTTCACAGACTCCTCAGTCACAGAATGCACCACAGACAGTTACAGTACCGCAGCCTATTGCTGCAACACAGCACGTTACATCGCAGATGTACCAGTATGCACAGTCTGAGTATCCAGAGTACCAGTCATATTCATGAAACAGCCTAGAGAGGGAGGTAGGCTTGCCTCTCATCGAGATACCTGTAGACCAAGAAGGTCCCTATGTTCATAGTCAAGTATTAGGGAAAGACAGAAAGTTTTTAATCGATACAGGGGCAAGTAGGACCACAATTAGTCACGCCGAAGTACCAGGGGCTCCGCTCTCAGGCTCAAGAAATGTTTCCCTTGGATTTTCAGGAAAACCCATAGTTAATGAAATATCTAAGCCAGTTACTCTAGAAGTAGGTCCATTGTCCCGTACTACTGATCTGTTACTTACTAAGTCATGTCCAGAAAATCTATTAGGCATTAAGACATTGAAAGAGTTAGGTGCAGTTATTTGCTGTTCCCCAGAGGGAATACGATTGTTCCTACGTGACTTCAAGGGTCACTATGTATTACGAGATTTTGATTCAAGATTGTCTAATGTTCCGCAGCATTTATGGGCGCAAGGTCCAACTGATGTAGGTTACATGCAAATCACACCCTATCGTGTGACTCTCAAACCAGGTGTAGTGTTACCACGAATCAGGCAGTACAGATTGCCACCTGAGGCTGTAGCAGCCTTATCCAAAATTATTGACGAGCTCATGGCTCAAGGAGTAGTTGTAGAAACTGACTCCAATGTATGCAATTCTCCGATCATTCCAGTCATGAAACGTACTGATCCAAATGCACCCCCAGTATATCGATTAGTGATTGATTTACGAGAGCTTAACAAATGTATTATTCCTCAGTACCCAGTTGTTCCAGACATTTCTTCCCTGTTAACAGCCATTGATTCCGAAGCCATGTTTTTCACTGTTATTGACCTCAAGAATGCATTTTTTAGTGTTCCAATTCATCCAGACAGCCAGTTTCTTTTCGGATTCTGTTTAAATGGAAGGAGCTATATGTTTACACGCGCTCCTCAAGGTTTCACAGAAAGCCCTAGTATTTACAGTCAAGCACTCAAGAGACAACTAGACAACATTCACATGCCAACTGACACTGCCCTGCTCCAGTATGTCGATGATCTACTGATCACAGCCCGTTCTGAACGTGCTTGCGAGCGAGCATCACTTACAGTTCTGTATTTTCTAGCCGAGATGGGGCACAAGGTGTCACCTTCGAAGCTTCAATTCTGTGTCCAGCAAGTGGTATACTTAGGACACTTGCTGTCCAAGAGGGGTAGGCAGTTGACACCCGACCGTATCCAGTTAATAGCGAGTCTTCCCCAGCCCAGAACCCAGAAGGAGGTACGTGCCTTTATCGGCCTTACTTCTTATTGTAGACAATGGATTCCCCAGTATGCATTCCTAGCCAAGCCACTGATACAGTTAACGACACAGGAGGCAGCCGTATCGACTGTCCTCCCTTGGACATCTGACCATACACTTAGTTTCAACGAGTTAAAGAAAGCCCTATGTCAAGCTCCAGTTCTAGCTACACCGAACTACAGTAAGCCTTTTACACTTTTCGTTACTGAACGCGAAGGTACAGCATTATCTGTCCTCACACAAGATCAAGCAGGTCAATACAAGCCCTGTGCTTATTTTTCGAGCACATTAGATCCAGTCGCCCAGGCGTTGCCTGCGTGCCTCAAGTCAGTTGCAGCCACAGCACTAGCTATCAGACAAAGTGATTCTATAGTTCTAGGACATTCCCTGACAGTACAAGTTCCACATTCAGTAGAAGTTCTTTTAAACCGAACACAAACTCAGCACTTGACAATTGCACGTTTAACAGGTTATGAATTGACACTGTTCCAGCCACACATAGAAATTAGACGCTGCAACGTCCTGAATCCTGCTACACTGTTACCATCAGTTAGTTCAAATCCAGACACACATGATTGTGTGGAAGTAGTTAACATTACGACAAAGCCAAGACAAGACCTGACAGACATTCCGTTACCAGATCCTGACCTGACACTTTATGTGGATGGTTCATGTATGAGAACTAGTACAGGAGAACTAGTCGCCGCGTATGCAGTGACTACTGACACTGAAGTTATTGAAACACACCGTATTGATACCCTGTCCGCTCAAGCAGCAGAGCTAGTCGCTCTGACACAAGCCTGTATACATGCCAAGAACCTGAAAGTTAATGTTTACACAGATTCACGTTACGCATTCGGAGTTGTACACGACTTCGGAGTGCTCTGGCAGGAGAGAGGTTTTATGACTTCTCATGGAACCAAGATTCAGCATGGTCTCCTTATTCAAGCCCTGTTAGATGCCATACATTTACCGACATCTATTGCTATCATGAAGTGCAAAGCACATACGAAAGTTACTGACATTATTTCCCAAGGTAATGATTTAGCAGACCGCACAGCCAAGCTTACAGCACAGACTCCAGACATCCCAGTTAATATGACACATACTCCAGATCCGATTACATGCATGACAGTTAAGGACCCTACTCAAGATGTCATAGATATCCAGTCACATGCTACTCCTGATGAAATCAAGAAATGGTCTGTACAAGGAGGGGTCCAGACAGATCAAGGATGGTTAACGAAGGGTAGAGCCACATGGTTTCTCCCCGATTCTATGGTTCAAGTCATTATCAATACCGCACATAGTCCAGCACATTTAGGAGAAAAAGCTATGTTAGACAGTATCCAGACCATTTGGTTCAACAAGCATTTACGAGCTGCAGCCAAGCAGAAAGTCCGTACCTGTATGATATGTTGTCAGTTTAATCCAGGTAAAAGTGTCCCGGTGGAACAAGGTGGTTTCCAGCCCCCTGACCACCCTTTTGAGGTCCTCCAGATGGATTATATTCAAATGGAGCGATGTCGAGGTTTCAAGTATGTCCTTGTAGTTGTATGCGCTTTGTCCAGATGGACAGAAGCATATCCAGTCCCAGATTACACAGCCGCGACCACTGCCAAGCAGTTGGTTCGTGAATTCTTCCCTAGATATGGACTCCCTAGAGTCGTATATTCTGATAACGGCCAGCCATTCTCATCTGAACTCATGAAACACGTTTCCCTTTTGTTAGGGTACCAGTGGAAGTTCCATTGTGTACGCCATCCAGAAGCAGCTGGACTAGTCGAAAGGCATAATCAGACTCTGAAAATCCGTATAGCAAAAGTCTGTAAAGACAAGGGTGTGGACTGGTTAGTAGCTTTGCCAGTCGCTCTGTTTTATATGCGCATGGTCGCACATTCCAGATCAGGTCTGTCCCCGTATGAGGTCGTTTTCGGCCGCCCCCCTAACATGTGGGGTACTCCTAGACCCCGAAGTATTACCGATGTTTCATGTAATATGCTGACAGATTACCTAGCTTCCTTGATGTCTGCCCTCAACTCATGTCGTTCACAGGTTGCCGCCGCATTTCCAGACAATACCGAGGTGGCACCGCACGAGATCGTTCCAGGATCCCTTGTGATGATCAGAAATTTTGACAGGTCAAGTCCGCTGGAACCACGTTGGAAAGAGCCACGCCAGGTCCTCTTGACCACCCGAACTGCCGTCAAGTTGGAAGGCAGGAAGGGGTGGGTCCACCTTTCTCATGTAAAACTTTTCAAAGGACCGAAACCAGTCTTCAAAAGCATTTCCGAGAACATTTCCCAGGATTCGAAGGATTGCCAGAACATTGTTTTAAAGGACTGTCCCGCACAAAACATTATTACAACCCCTCCCTTGTTAGAGAAAACTCCGCAACAAGAGTATAAGTTAAAACTCAGGTCTAATAAGTCAGCCAGTTTGATTGTATAAGTCCTCCCCTAGGTGAAACGGTTAGACTGTTTCTGACATGTATAAAATAGACCCCCATAGTGAGAGAGTCAGTCAAAGCTCAATCAAATGTATCGTTTTTCTGAGTTTCATATTATTCATCAGCCTAATGATTTCCTGCACCAGCTATGCTTTCTATCTGTGTTTTTCAGTTCCTCATGTAAATATGTCTGCTCATGCTACAGTAGAGCACACGTTTAGTGATCTGCCTCCTCACGAATATGCATATCGCCTCGCTATGCGTAATAACACATTTATCCGTATGTTACATTATTCACACCAGACCAGCAATGCCACTAATTGTTGGGTGTGTGGTCGACTCCCCCCTTTCCAGACACCGAAGGGAGTTCTGCCACTCTTTCCTTATCCATTCTCACACAATGGTTCGTGTGGAGCATGGTCCACGTTAACGTCATCCTCAACAGATATGTCTTTTCTTAACAGTACATGTTTTCCAGACAAGCAAGGTATCCCCCACAGAACAGGTTTAGATTTAGAAAATGAAGTATATAATTTAGGTAATTATTCGTCGAATTTCATGGTCCTGAATGTTCAGTCTGATACTACTCCAGACTCACCCGCTATTTCAGTACTACCAGTCAAAGGCGAATTATGTGTCCGTAGTTATGGTTCTGTACATATAGGTCATAGTGAATGTACTACTGTTATCCAGTATAGTGACAGTGGGAAATCTATTTTCAAAGCTTCACGTCATTCTTATTTTATTTGTGGTCAAACTGCATATGTCCGTCTGCCCCTCGATTGGGAGGGAACCTGTTACATTGCTTTCCTACTGCCACCTGTTTTTCTAGCCCCATCTGACTATCATAGGAATTCTTTCTTAGTACACACTAGACACAAGAGAAATCTCCCGATTGTCGATTATACTGAAACCGCCGCAGAGCAATTCATTGATATAGATAAAGGTGTTTTCCCTTATTTAGGCACAGTTGTAAATAGTAAGCTAATCCGTAGGTTAACAAGAACCCTTGAAGCAGTAGTAGATGAGACTGCCTCCGCTCTAGGTAACTTAACTGAAGAGCAATCCTTTATGAGAATTGTCGTTTTACAGAATCGTCTCGTCCTTGACGTCATACTGGCCGATAGGGGCGGGGCCTGTAGAATTCTCGGATCCAGTTGTTGCATTTTCATTCCAAATAACGCGCCGTCTGTTTATTCAGCTATAACCAGACTCCATAAAATTGCCCATCTGTTACACCAAGATCCAGGCACCTGGACATGGTCCGGTTGGTTCTGGAATATAATTTCCGCATGGGGATGGAAAGTCCTGTCCTTCTTAGGTATTGCAGTAGCGATCATATTTAGCTGCTGCCTCTGTATACAATGTGGCCCTGCGATTTGCAGCATGTGTGCTACCTCTTGTATTCCCAGTCCCAAGCCCCGTTCTAAATCTCGTTCCAAGACAATTCGAGACGAGCAAATGGTACTGTATGAAATGATAGACGGTATCATGAATATTGATGTTTCCTGATGGAAACGTAGTGACAAGGAGGGAATGTGGAAAAGTAAATTTTGCCATGTTCTGTGTCCCTACGCCTCATCCATCATGTGTTATGTGTGCATGATCAATATGCATATGTTATTCCCCATTTCTGATTAAAGACGCAATTACAGTTGTGTCCACCTCTAGTATGTTAGTTTCCAGTCCTCGTGAATACTACGAATATCAGGCCTATGTAAGTAATGTTGCCACGTTTCTCAGTGTACACGTTATTCAATTATAAAGTCCCCGTTTCCAGGCCTCACAAGGGTCCGGACCACAGATTCAGCTCCTGTCTCCTGAAAGCCTCGCTGAGGAGCGATACAGCCCCCACCTGTATCCTCGACCCTTCACTCACTTCCTGCCTTGCAGTGCCCGGTGCACCCCGGCTCTGCCTCTGAGTCTACCAAAAATATGTTATAGTTCCTGCTATCAGTTCAGTCCTCCTCCTCTGCATTCCTAAGCTACTGAACTGCATCAATAGTTTCCGTCATTGTCTAGCCTTCTCGTCTCCACGTTAGAGAAATACTGTATTTAATGGTCATTTAATATTCTTCACGCACTACATGTAGAATAATGCATGGTCCAGTCTTAGAATCAAGTTAGCTTTTCCCCTCATGACTTCTAGTTTATATCAACATGTTCCCTAAACAGTAGATACCAGATAGGGTTTAGGTACATGTCGCTCCGACCCTCTAGACTTTAGTCTCTGCTCCTAGCACAGAGTTCGTAGCCCCCAGCTTCTCCTAGTAACACGTCATTGCCAGTTTTCGCGCACCATTAGGTTAGAGGTCCCGACTCCTTAGGTAGCCCCCTCCAATGTTTCCGCCCATCCATGACATATTCTGTTACGTTTTCCATCACATGTCTAAGTAAACTCCCAGTTACACCTCTTATTTCTCTTATCTCTCGCGACTGCTACGTGTCACGCCTTCTACTCCACCTACTGTTACGCCCACTGCAATGTAATGCTATGTGTTTGCGCTATGTATATAAGTCAATGTTTTGTTATTAAATGTTAGCGCGCTCATCCCAGACCAAGCCCCAGCAGCTGCTGGGCCTTTTTTCCCCTGCTGGGCCCCAGTTGTCCTGCTGGGCCCTGTCATTCTGTTCCTATGCAGGTTGTCCTGATCCTGTCCTTATGCTGTAATAAACCTGCAGAAACTCCTACTACCTCGAATCTTGACTCTTATTTATTGAGCTATCTGTTATGCTATAAGTCTAGTCAAAAATAGGGTATTATTTATTTATTTACCACATATTTACCGAATCGGTATCTACCGATTCGGTATTTACCGAATCGGTATTTCCCATTCATTCCTATGGGCCAAAAGGCCCATAGGAATGAATGAGAAATACCGATTCGGTAAATACTGATTCGGTATTTACCGATTCGGTAAATTCTGAATGGCAGATTCCCAATTTTACCGAATCGGTAAAAAAAAAAAAATACCGAATTTTTACCTACATTGCATTTACCGATTCTAAAATACCGAATCGGTAAAATTCTGTATTTTAGAGTCGGTAAATTCCATTTACCTACATCTAGCCCTAGATGTCCTCCAACTTGGCAAAAAGACTATGGGGCCTATTCTCAAGGAACTATTGCCTCGTTATCCGCACTATATCGCATCCAAAGTTGCGATAAAACTAACGCCCCATTCACAAGCTGATGCTAACAGCCCATATCACCAGTTTACCTGCAATAGCAGCCGCAAAAATCTTCGCCACAGATAACCCCCACGGTAACTAGACAAAATATCGAAAAAAATATATCGAATGGACAGAATATCGAAGTCAAAATATAGATTGGACATAATATTGAATGGACATAATATAGTGGTTAAAAATATCGAAATGTAGGTAAGCAATATCAACTGTCAAAATATCAAATTACATAATATAGGCATTAAAATATATCGAATTTTTAATAATATCGAATTTTTTAAAGTGTTTTCTATGTTAGTATATGTGTTAAAAGTGTATATTATTTATGTAATGAATGGTTCATTTTTTTAAGTAATGAATTTTATGTTATTGACTTTTTGCGTAATTTAGTTATAGCATATTAAATATAAATTAAGAATTATTAATTATTTTTTATTTAATTTTGCCATTTAGTTCTGCAGCGGGTTGTGGGCTTATAGGGGAATAGGGTGGGAAGTATTTTAATTGTAAGTAAGTACAAATGTATTTAATTAATTTGTATTGATAATTAATTTATTGCTAATTAATTATTAATTAGTAATTAATTTGTATTAATTGGTAATTTATTTTTATTAATTGATTACTGGATAATTATGTTAATTGTATTCATTTATTATTTGGAGTGGGTTGTGGGTTAATAGGGGAATAGGATGGGAAGTAATTTAACTGTAATTAAGTAATTATTAAAATAATTTTTCTTTATTGATAATTTATTGTTAATTAATTATTAATTGGTAATTTTTGTATTACTTGTTACATTTTGGTATTGAAAAATTATTGGTTGTTAATGAATTATTAATAGGTAATTAATTGTTAATAAATACTATTTATTGGTATTTATAAATAATTAATTATTAAATATTTTGTTATTGGTAATACATGTTAATTCATTTTTTCTTGATATTGATAATTAATTCATTTTTATTTAAATATTAAATCATTACTTTCCCTACTGTTGCACTCACTGGAGTGGGAATAGTAATTTTTAACTCTAGTCTAGCCAACGCTTTCCCTAATGTTGCACTCACTGGAGTGGGAATAGTATTTTTTACCACTATGCTATTCAACGCTTTACCTACTGTTGCACTCGCTGGAGCGGGAATAGTAATTTGTATCCAAATGCTATTCAACGCTTTCCCTACTGTTGCACTCATGGAGTGGGAGTAGTAATTTTTACCCCTACACTATCCAATGCTTTCCCTACTGTTGCTCTCACTGGAGTGGGAATAGTAATTTGTACCCTCCTGCGAGCCAACGCTTGCCCTACTGTTGCACTCACTGGAGTGGGAATAGTAATTTTTACCCTCCCGCTGTCCAACACTTTCCCTACTGTTGCACTCACTGGAGTGGGAATAGTAAATGTTACCTCTACGCTATCCAACGTTTTCCCTACTGTTGCTCTCTCTTGAGTGGTAATATTAATTTTTACCCCTACGCTATCCAATGCTTTCCCTACTGTGGCACTGACTGGAGTGGGAATAGTAATTTGTACCCTCCTGCTATCCAACGCTTTCCCTACTGTTGCCCTCACTGGAGGGGAATAGTAATTTTTACCCTCCCGCTATCCAACACTTTCCCTACTGTTGCACTCTCTGGAGTGGGAATAGCAATTGTTACCCCTACGCTATCCAACACTTTCCCTACTGTTGCACTTTCTGGAGTGGGAATAGTCATTTTTACCCCTATGCCATCCAACACTTTCCTTACTGTTGCACTCTTTGTAGTGGGAATAGTAATTTTGACCCCTATGCTATCCTACACTTTCCCTACTGTTGCACTCTCTGGAGTCGGAATAGTAATTTTGACCTCTACGCTATACAACACTTTCCTTACTGTTGCACTCACTGGAGTGGGAATAGTAAATGTTACCCTCCCACTATCCTACGCTAAATGTATTGAATATTTTTTATTAATTGTAAGTTAATATATACAGATGTGCATTAAAAACATAAAAATGTATGTTTATTTTTTTATAACTTACATTAATTATTTATTAAGGTTAAGGTTATTTAAGTATTTTTAAGTATGTTTTAGTTAATTATATTTATTATTCCATTAATTTTACATTACTTTTAAGACATTTAAAAAAGTTGATGTTTTAAAAACTATATTATTTATTCAATATTTTTGTACTTAGCTGTTTGTAGATAGGAATTCGATATTTTGGCATTCTATATTCTGTCAGTGATCCGACCACCGCAACTATTGCAAATGAGATGCAGAGTAGGCGTTCCTGTGCAAAAAGCCACAACAACACCATTCCGCAAATATTCTCAACGACCGGCCAGATTGGCGATAAGGAGCGTTAGCTGCATGAAATGAACACCTGCTCTGACCTGGTGTAAAGTCGGACAACAGCCTGCACCAGAAAAGGGAGCCGAGACCAGAGCCACACCTGAAAAACAACAAATGCCATGGAGCTACTGATCATGCAGCCTGGACACCCAAGAGGGCCACAACACCCACCGCCACCACCCCCTACCACCCGGACCAACACTGAGGCAGTGCAGACAAAGACAGTGACCCTCAGAAAATGCACCAACATCACAGACCCAACACCAGAGAATGCCATTGCCCACTACAGGCTCAAAGGGACAACCATCCTCCGCATCCTGACCACCATTGTCTACCGGCTGACGGTATCAACACGGGACAACCAACATACCACTTCAGACAAAGCTGCTGGACATGCTGCATGTGTGGGCCAATGGTACCCTTCAACCAACAACCGCCAGAGTGGGAGGAGTATCGCAGCCAGCACAATACAAGTTCCACACAACGGTCGTGAATGACATCACCAGCCTGGTACCCCACTATCTATGCTTCCCCCACAATGCGCAGGAACAGCTGGAGACCATAGCTTGATTCCCGCAATGGGGCAATAGATTGCACACATGTCCTACTTGTGCCCCCTGCTGACACTGCACACAATTGCCGCAACAGAAATCACATGTATACCATTAATGTGCAGGCAATAGTGGACTATCCGGGACTCTCCACCAACGTTGACGCCAACCACCCAGGCAGTGTTCATGATTCCTACATTTCCGACAGTCCATCATCAACCAGCGCTACCATTATGGCACCTATGGAAAAGCACTGCTCATTGGCAAGTACAAAATGAAGACACCACACACCTCAACTCCACAATCATTCAAAGCACACCACTGGGAATGCACATGTTACAAATTCACATACAACATGCTAAACAACATGCCCACCCACCAGACACGACAGCACAACTTACTGTGGGAACCTGGGGCAGCCATGTTCATAAACCATCAACGGCATGGCACCTCAGCCACACAATAGCAGAATGTGGGGAGAGGTGGGAACCAGGCATGTACGAAGGAGGCAAGTGACCCATGAATGAGAATGTACTCAGTGCCATGTTTGGCATGGATGTGCCGGCCAGATTGCAGTATACAGACCACACACATATCCATGTCGACACACACTGCTGGTTTTTGGAGTGTAGTGGACAGTGGACACATTCATGTCACCCCAGCCAGTAGGGAAGATCGCGGAAATGTAGCTTGTTACATCCCCCAGTAAGTGTGAGCGGAGTGGGCTGGCCCCGCGTACACCAAGCCAGCGTAAGGGTGTGAATAAAAGTCACATAACTCTGGGCATGGTCCTCTTCCGGAATACCCAATGTCTCCGCCAGGGCGGTGCCTCCCTCCCCACCATGAGGAAGACGCCATCCCAGTGAGCGGTGTTGTCTGCGATCCTGTGCGCCAGCTGCACCCCGGGCGAATGGTCCTCGAACCAGTCTTGCCCGCACCTGAGCACACAGGCGTCAATGCTCACCTCCTGACACCGGTAGGTGTCGAAGAGAGCCCACCACGTGCCGGTGCAAGTTCCAAGCACAAGGGCCACACCCTGGCAACCTGCTATGACCATTACTGCCTCCGCGAGCAAGGCTAGCAGTACTCCTTTCTCGTTGACGTACTCTACAGGCTGACACAGC